>NC_140491.1:99256502-100456502 GCF_964271855.1 Acomys minous
TTTGTAGGAAGTTCATGACCCTTACCTTATATTATTTATGGCTTCTTACTTAACCAGTGGTAGTCAACATAAGGGGTGTTTCTTTTGTTTAGAACTCATGATCCTCAGCACATCCTCTGTGAAGAGAAGATCAGACGCTTTCCCTGTCCCTTCTTCCTGGCTATAGTATATGACTTGATTTTAATTTAGCCATTTCAATCTCTTTAGCCAATTAAGCCTGATTCTTCATTCCAGACACTGTTCACTTCCTGTTGCATGCCCTGAATAGTTCCAGAAGAATTATAAGAACAAATTATGGTTGCTATGAACTTCTCTCACCATGTCAGAGGAGTGGGAAATAAAGCGTGACAGAGGATGGCATCGGATTAGCTTGAACACGCAGGAAAAATGATTGGTATAAGTTTCACCACAGATGTCGAAAGTGCTACCCTTCAGCGTCCAGAGAAGATTTGCATACCTGAGGAATGGCAGTTCAAACAGCAGAATGTGAGGTCAATCAGAAATGACTAGTTAAGATATTCAATTGGAAGCTATTTTCCTCATGCTATTTTTTCATACATAAGATTTAATCCCAGTTGATCTGAACTTCCATTAGGAGGGACTGATGGAATCAAAAGCTTAGGTCACATTCACATATTAGCCTGTTAAACATTGCTCTACTTTTTTGAGGTAAGTATACTTATTCCTTTGAAAGGTGTAAAGGTCGACATTCCCCCCCCTCCCCATGGCTTGTCTTTTCTCATTTGAAATGATAGTGTTATAATCATTACTTATTTATGTCAGGTGAAACTTGAATCTCCACTAATCTTTGTGTTTAGCGCTTGGTGGTGTGCCATCTGTGCCTTGCTCAGTATGTGGAGAGAGGGCTGGCTTGGTCCAGGGTTCTCACCTTAAAGATAATGCACAGATAAAGACGGAGTCCATGAATGCACATTTATCCTATCCTCCATTTAAGCAAAAAGTCATTGTTTTTTTTTTCCTGTTTTCTTTACTTTCTTTTCTTCCACCCTTTGTCCCTTCCTCTATCATCTTTTCCTTCCTTTAAAAAAAGGATATTTTTATCGTCTTGAGGAAGACAGATATTTTAAAGGCATTCTTTTCCGTCCTGCCCACATCCTCCACAACAATCTCATATTATTCTCTGTCTTTTCATTAAGATCAGACTCTCACTGATCATTGCTTAGTGCTGTGTCCAGCAGGCATCTCTGTGTTTTACCTCGTAGTGATGATCTGGCAGTATCCAATAGAGAATATTGAAACCTAAATTATGAGTATACTTGATTAGGCAGTCTAAAATAATTAGGTATTTCTAGGAATGCAATTTATATTTCATGATGGAGGGTACTTTTATTGCACTTACAAAACCCCTAATGCCTGAGAAATAGTCAGAAGCATGGCATTTATTCAAGACAATGGTGAATAGATATTTTAAGAAATACATACTCGCAAAACAAAATAAAGAAAAAAATGTATGTGGGCAAATAAAAATACAAAGAAATCCCATTTTTCAAGAATATTCTAGACAAAGTGAGGAAGTGAGCTTTGATAATCAGTTTAACTAATAAACCTTTCAAAACATTCCACCTTAAACAGCTGTAGATCACTAGACTTGGCCTATCTAAATTGTAAAATGATCTCTCTCTCTCTCTCTCTCTCTCTCTCTCTCTCTCTCTCTATATATATATATATATATATATATATATATATGTATATATATATATGTGTGTGTGTGTGTGTGTGTGTGTGTGTGTGTGTGTGTGTGTGTGTGTGTGTGATGGGATACAAGGACTTCAAACAAAAATTCCAAGACATTCATATTCAGGATAAATATCCAAACTCCCCACAGAGTTTTATAATATGAGCAATGAGCACTTTTAGAGCCAAGACTCTTCAATTTTTCAATCTTTTGAGAGTTAGAGAAGATGGCTGGTTTCAGGACGCATCCTGTCTCCTTCAAGTGCTTCTTGGACACTTCAGTGGTACCAATGCCTCACAGCTGCTGAGCTTGCCTCTCAGTGGCTCCCGCAGCACTCAGCAGACGTGGAGAGCTCTTGGGACCTTTGCAGAAAAGAGATGAAGGACCAGTGACACCCAATTGGCATGCAAAGGTTCCCTCACATAATTCTGGGAAAACTACAGGTTCACTGGCTAAAAACAATGGATTGGTATGCTCAAGAAATGATATTATATGCATTCACCAATCAAAGATATATACAACAGGTAGTATACAAGTGGTAAAACGAAATTCATTCTGAACAAAATAGAACACAGCATAGTAAAGTATTGTCTACCCCTTATATCTGTTTGCTACCCACAGCAAGAGATGGTCAACAGATACTATCAATATAAGAAATAATAAACTGTAAACCCTACAGAAAAAAAAAGAACTTAAAAATTATTATGACCAAGTTCTCAAAAATACTAGTGATAGCTGTAACAACATACAGTCGATTTTACTTTTGAAAGTTAATTTCTTTACTTTTTATTATTGGTCATGTATTGTAGCATTAAAATTATCATAGAGGTGAGCACAACATATGATCTTTATATGCCATCTTTATTAAAATGAAGCTATTTTTAATACTTCTAAGAGGCCTATCAGAAAACACAATTTATATCCTCAAAGTATATTTTGTCAGTTTCAAGTATAATTTTTGCATTCATATTCTTTTATGAATTTTAATGGAGACACTTAAATTGTAATTATTCCTCTCAGCTCAAACGCAGGTAACAAATGGAATTCAATCAGTGTTTGCGCATAATGACCATCATTAAGAGAGAAATAATAATGACATTCTCTCTGCATTAAACTTGCAGACTCTTTACACAATGATCTGAATCCCATTATTGATCTCCATGGAGATATGCAATTGTCACCTATTCTGCATAATATCTGAATGTTAAATACATTTGTTTGGAACAAATATTTTAATGAATACAGTCAGTTCCACTTAATTAACTATCTGATAACTGAATATTTTTACTTAATAATTCAACTTGGAATATAAAATTTGTTCTATTTTTTTTAATTCAAATGCACTTGAGATTGGTCATAGATATTCATCTGAATGTTCATAAAATGTATATGGAGCTTAGAATTCCCCTTTGGATTTCTTTAAAGTGCATCCATTAGAAGGACAGCAGAGAGGCAGCTTTCATTTTTTTTTTAAATAATTTTTCCCTGTCACTGTTGTTTAAAATAACAGCTTAGAAGCTTGCTTGTAAAATGAAGCTTAACGCACACATCCTCCTGCCTTCTGACTTCTTTTTATCATAGGGTTGTTCAGAAGTGTACCATTACTCACGTTTTATACATATATTCATATTAATATGTGTATTTGGTTTGCAGAAGACAATGTAACTAAATCATTGATGTGTCCTTTATAGAACATCTAAGGTAGATTTGTGAATATACGAGTCCGAGTCTTCAAACAGAGAACCCCAGATAATATTTGTAATAATAGTAATGAATACTGAAAATGATTACAACACTTATTTGGGGGATCACAGGACAAGCATAACAGATCAGTCACAGCACTTTATCCCTAAATACTCACACATGAATCCACGTCACCGAATGTTTGCTGTGCAACCCCCACAAGACTTGTTTTACAGTTGTCAGGGACAAAGCCAAAAAAGAGTCAGACACTAATTCTGGCCTTCATTTGGATGATTAGAGACACATCTGCAGTGAATTTTAACACAGACCACAAATGATAATTGTGTAAAATTGGTGCCACGGTAGTGTGAGATGGAGGCTCACTATCAGTCAAAGCTGCTGGGTAATCTACGGAAAGGGGCCGAGCTCTGAGCTCTATCCAAAGGGATGAATAGAGCTTACCAGGTTTAAAATATGGGAAGAAAGTATTAGAATTAAGGAAGTTGCAGGCATGAAAACTTAGAGATGTAAGAGGTTAGGGATCTTCCTAACAACATATTCATCAGCCCAATCCACTAAAGTATTAATTGTCTATTGAGCAATTTAAGAGGAGACTATGATGATTTCCGTGATAAATACAGCTTATTGTGCTAGGGATACAGTTCAGATGGTCAAACACTTGTCATCAAGCCTGAGGGCCTGGGTTTGATTCTCAGTCTGCATGTACAAAAGACAGAGGTGGAGACACACACACTTGGTGGTTCTAGTGCTGAAGAGGCATTGACAGGAGCATCACTGGGTCCTAATTGTTGAATACAAGGGCAACACAAATTACCCAGACTCAAAAAAAGAGTGACTCACCCAAACTACCCTTGAGAGAATCAGCCTCCAGACTCTCAGGATCCAGGTGATGTACCTCCCTGCTCTTCAGGTCAGAGGTCATACCTCACTGCCCGGTTGCCTTCCAACCACCAGCATCTCAAAATCTGTCCAGAGCATCACACTGACTCTCCAGGTCAGAGACCACACCTACACCATCTCCAGCACCCCAAACCCAAGTATGTCTATGGGTAAAATTGCCTTCTACATAAACCTGGCAACTAAGTCTGGACTTCCAGGATCCAGGAAATTCATAAACATACTAGTTTATGTATCTGCAACCCCAGTGCACTAATGGGAAAAAGTAATGATCGGAAGATCTCTAGTTTGTGAGCCAACTGGCAGCGCTTAAACAGAAGCAAGGATATTCTGTCTTAAACATGATGGAAAAGGAAGAGGTGATAATGGGTAGAACACTGTTCTCTAACTGTGACAGACACCCTGTGACATGTTCACAGCCATATCTTTACAGATGAATATGCAGGCTAATCTCTCTCTCTCTCTCTCTCTCTCTCTCTCTCTCTCTCTCTCTCTCTCTCTCTCTCTCTCTCTCTCTCTCATGCACACAAGCACAGATGGATCCTATTTTCTAATAAAATCTGAAAGCCTGTGGCATTTGATTGCATAATTAAGAGTATTATTATTTAAAGAATTCATACACTTTGGTTGATTTTTGTCTTCAGTCTTTAGTGTTTCCTTAATCTTCCTGCTAGACAACTGTCTTAGATTTGTTTATATTTCCTTTGTAACCTTTTGGATATGTTTATACTACTCTTAAATCCAAAGAATTACTTCCACTGTCCACTGAAGGTCTGTCTTGGTGAACATAAATTCCTTTAACCTCCTCTTATCACTGAAAGTTTTTGTTTCTCCTTCAGTTATAACAAGTTTATGGATAAAGTTCCCTTCCAGGGTTGGCATATGTTATTTTTCAGGATGAGAAATATATCACTCAAAGCCAGTAGCTCTCAAGCTTCCCAATGCTGTGAGCCTTTAATACACTTCCTCATGTTGGTGACCACCAACCATAAAAGTATTTCATTGCTACTTCATAACTATAATTTTGCTACTGCTATGTAAATATCTGGTATGTGACCCTCCAAAGGGGTCATGACCCACAACTTGACAATTTTTGCTTAAATTTCCATTGGAAATTAAGCTGTTACTCTGATAGGCCTGACATTACTTGACTTGGCTTTTCTTTCTTGTAGCTTTCAGTAAACATTTTTTTATGTTTACTATTATAAATATAGTATAATATGAGGACATGCTTCTTTTCTGATCCTGTCTATCTGGGTATCTGTCCTGAATGAGCAACTATTTTCATTTTGCTGGGAAATTTTCTTCTATGATTTTTAAAAATAATACTTTGTATATTTTGACATGGAATTTTCTATGAAATTCATACATCTTTTATGGTCTCCCAAAGATGACATGTTGATGTGCTTTTCTTCTTTCCAACTTATCATTTTTTTTTGACTGAATGACTCATTTCCTCTACCTTGTGTTCATGCCCTGATATTCTGGCCTTTGCTTCATGCATTCTATTTGTGAGGATTCCTACTGAGTTTTTACTTGACTTCTTGAAATTCTCATTTCCAGCTCCATTTCAGCTTGGTTTTTTTTTTTCATATTTTTTTTAATTGACATCCACTCATCCACTTTCACGTCCTGACTTGTTTTTATTTTACTCAGTTGATTTTTGTGCCATCTAGGGATTGATCCAGGAGTTTATTTGTGTCTTGTTTGAATTTTTTGAATACATTGATAATTGTTCTTTTATATTTCTTGACAATTTCACACATATATTAACTGGGTTGTGGTCCTTTCATACACACGCACACACACGCACACAAACACACAGTGAACCCAGTTCTTCTCACATCACTCTCATATTCTGATATATTTTTTCTCACCCTAGGCTCAACTAAGGTTGATTGCAGTTTCATAAGTAAAGTGTACTGAAACATGGACAGTGTATTTTCTACTGAGAAAATGGCAGCCTCTCCCTCAGTAACCTTTAATGTCCCATAGACCTTATGTTAGGAGTTGAGCCTCAAGAGTCTCTCTCTGATGAGTAATAAAATGGTGTTGGTTTCAGTCTGGTACAGATTTTGGCTTCTGTCTAGCACTGTAAACATTGTCAAAAATCCATGCATGTGGAAATTGTAGGCTCTAAGGGAGTATCTGCTATTGTTGTTTTGCTAAATGTCAAACTGTCTGTCAAATATTTATTCTATACTCACGTTGGTGCAACTCTAAAAACATTTTAGAGCCTCTCCCGGAAAAAAAAAATCAGTGTTCAGCAGTTAATACAGAGAGGCAAAACGGATTGAAGTGCAGAGAATAAATGATTATGGAATGTTTATCCATAAACCTGAAATCTGTATCATCCTTCTCCCTCAAGACATTGGACATCACAGAAAAGATGGGGGAAGAAATAGGAAACTCAGAAACTGGGAGGAGTGCTTGAAACTGTCTCACTCTAGAATATAGCTGGAAGTCTAGAGTTCCTATATAATCTCTGTTTTGAGCTGTTTAAGAAACCGCCATACTGGTTGCCACTAGCATTGCCACTAAGTCGAAAGGTCCTCCCCATGGACCCTCATCCCTGCATCATACCCACTGAGAGTGTATAAGGGGCCCCCACAGTTTCCCATCAGCATCAAATCCACTAAGAGTGTAGCCAGGGACTCCCTACCTCCCCCACTCTTGTGTCCTATAAGGGGACACTGCTCATCCTCCTTTCACCCTTGCATCCCAGACGCTAAGACTGTACAGCTCTTTCTCCTCTCACCCTTTGATATCATCCACCAAATGGATAAGGGACCCATCATGATCTTTCACCATCGCATCCTAGGCACTATTATTTAATGTATTTTATTAATTTATTCATATTATATCTCAATATATAACTATTTATTGCTTGTTTCCTTGACCAATGATAATGTTGAATCGTGTGTTAAACTGTGATTTCCATTTCTCCCTTGGCTAAAATCTTGAGCTTTAGAAATATATTTATTGGCTATTTTTATATCTTTTTCATTTTTATCTTTTAAATTTATTGTCTATCTTTACATCTTACTGGCTGAATTTCTTCTACCTTAGCATTTGATTGTTTTAGTTCTTTATGTATTTTTTTACTTTTTGATTCTTTATATATTTCATAGTCGCATTAATACCTGACAAATACTCTCTCAATGTTATAGGCTCTTCTTTATTCTAACTATTCTGTAATTTGCTGTGTTGAAGTTCTTAAAAAATTTTTTTATCACATTGGTCATTTCTTGGTTTTACCTACTGAGTAACTGAATTTATATTCATAAAGTTATTCTTCTCTTGCTTTCTTTACGGTTCCTAATTTTCAGGGGTAGCATCAAATTATTCAATGCATTTTGAAGTAATTCTTGTACAGAGTAAAAGAAAGATGTCTATTTTTCCCAATGTAATTATGAGTGTCTTTTCTCCAACATACATTTCAGGCACCTTTGTTGAAACTCATACGGCTGTAGTTTATGGATTTATTTTTGAATATTCTATTCTATATTTTTAGGGGTTGGGGAGGATATAGCTGTATGGATTAATTTATCTATCTTTTAGTTTATTCCTTTATTTTATTTAGACTTATGTGATAGTACCATGCTATCTTGCTATATTTGCTAATATATTTATATATTGTGGTGTAATGCAGAATGAGATATCCCAGTACACCCAAAATTGCACTCTCTCTCTCCCTTCCCGCCTCTCTCTCCCCATCCACCCCCTGATTTTGGCTTTTTGAGGATTTTAGTGTTTTCACACTCACTTAAATTAAAAAAATATTTTCTGAATAATATTAATAGAATCTCCATAAGCATTGCATCGAATTATGGATTACTTTTGGTAATGTAGCCACTATCACAATATTACATTATTAACTTGCCAATCTGTATACATTAGAGGTATTTTGATATTTACAGATTTTCAGATTCATTCTGGAGAATTAAAAACTTTTCATGATGCATATTTATTTTTACTTATTTTGATGCTTTTGTAAATGTGACTTTTTCTTGTTTTGTTCTTGAAATGTCCATTATTGGTACAAAGAAATAGTAAGGGGTTTTCATGTTGATTTTGTACCTGCTACTTTGCTTAAACTGTTTAGAATACAGTGGCATTTCCTGGTACAGTACTTAATACTGTTTAAGCATAGAACCATATATTGTTGACAAATGATATCAACTTGAAATTTTGCTTTCCTATTTCTATCACTTTTATTTCTTTTTTATGTTTTTATTTTAGTTAAAATTAAATGTTGTATGGAATAAATATTTGGATAATTAATATCATTTTCTCATTTCTGATTTTTGAAGAAGTACTTTCAATATTCCCCCAATTCATTATAATGCTAGTTACACATGTGTTGTATATGACTACAATTATGTTGAGGTATGATTATTTTATTCTGAACTTTTTAACTTAGCTTTTATCCAGAAAGAAAGTTGTCATTTAAAAAAATTGAATACTATCTAGTGAGATAGTCATATAATTTTTGTTGTCAACTTTATGTATGTACTATGCCATATTTATTGATTTATGTATGTGGAATCATTTTTGCATTCCTGGAATGAATCCAAGTATAATCTTGTATGGTATATATTTTTAATTTAGCATACAAATGAATGAGTTTAATTATGTAGTTTTCATACATACTGTTTTATGTTTTGATCTTCATCTTCCTCACCTATGGTGTGTTTTCTTTGTAATATGAAACACATACTCTGCAGTTTTATGAAAGCATCAAATGTGCTGCATTTCTGTAGAGATATGATAACCTAGAACATAGTAGTGGACAGGAAAGAAGGCAAGAATATGAAGAACTAAAAATATCATTAAAACTAGTAAGCGGACAGAAAAGGGAGAGAGGAAAGGAGAAAGAAAATGGTTATTGTAAATGTGTTGAGAGGAGACCCACATATATAAACACAGAGTACTCTGAAAGACCTTCATGAAAGATTAGTACTCTTGGTAAGTGAAGACAAAAGAGTGAATGACACCAGGGAGAGCTTAGGTACCCAATGGAGAGAGTTCCTTTTCCTAGGCATTGTGATAAAGACAGCTGGTTTGTTCTCTAGTTTATCCTTGTAACAAATGATTGTATACCTTTGGAACTCGTCTTCTACCAATGGTAAATGTTTCAGTTACTTTTTTTTGTGGTAAAAGACTCTAACTTAAGGAGTTTATGTCAATGTAAACACCTTAAGTAAGAAAGGGTGTGTTTTGGCTCAAAGTTAAACTATAAGGTCTACCACGGATGGGAAATCCTGCCACAAACCCATCATGTTTAACCATAACTCTCCCTTCCATATCTCCATAATCTCATTACTACCTTATCATGGGGAAGTGCACCCATCCAACCGCAGAACTCCTCATTCCATCAATGTTTAAAAGTCCAAAGCTTTCAGAAAGTAGAAGCTTAAAAAAAAAAAGGTTTATAGGATCACCTTCATAGATTCCAGGGAGTTTTTGCTGCACTGGTTTCCCATATCATCCTCAAAATGCTTCCCAAATCCAGGCTTCTTCCATAATACTCTCTCCCTTCACCCATCCCACCTGATTCCTCCTCTTCCCACCCCCAAAATCTATTCTATTTCCCCTTCCCAGGGATATACCAGCACCCACCCACACACATCTTGAGCCCTGCTTCTTTAGCCTCTATATTTCTGATGAGTATAGTATCATGGTTATCTTTTACTTAACAGCCAATGTCCATTTACCTGTCCACTTATAAGTCAGTACATACCATGTTTGTTTTTCTTGGTCTGTGTTATCTCAACATGATTTTTTTTTTCAAATTCCATCCATTTGCTTGCCAATTTCATTTTTTTTTTAACATCTGAGTAATACTCCATTGTGTAAATGTATCACATATTCTTTATCCATTGTTCTATTTAGGGACATCTTGGTTGTTGCAGTTTCTGGCTATTATAAATAAAGCTGCTATGAACATAACTGAACAAATGTCATTGTGGTAGGAAAGAACATCCTTTGTATATATACTCAAGAGTGGTACAGCTGGATCTTGAAGTAGATCCATTTCTAACTTTCTGAGGAACTGACATTGATTTCCGTAATGACTGTACAAGTTTACCCAACACCAGCAATGAAGGAATGTTCCCTTTGCTCCACATCATTGCCAAAATGAGCTGTCACTTGTGCTTTGAATCTTAGCTATTCTGACAGGCGTAAATGGAATCTCAAAGTAGTTTTAATTTGAATTACCATGGTAGCTAAGGATGTTGAATATTTCTTTAAGTGTTTCTCAGCCATTTGAGATTCCTCTGTTAAAAATCTGGATGTATATTCCATTTTAAAAATTGGACTATTTGGTCTAGTTTCTTGAGTTCTATATATATTTTGGAAATTATACCTCTGTCAGATGTGCTTAAAGGCCTTGTATAGCCCCATCCCTCCAGCTCTGGCATATGTAGCTTCTTTTGTGGGTTGGTTGCATTCCATTCCTGCGGCTTTCTTAGAGATGACCAATGGCCTTGGCACTTCCAACATTCTGAACTCTTCATTGCAACTTTGGCTTCATTTTTCACTTCTTCATGCAATAGGCTCTTAGGGCCTCCTAGAAAGAACAAAGTTCCTGCCACAAATTTTCTACTTCCTGAAACTGTGGAGTGAGACTCTATGATTCCCTAAATCTCGAAGCTTTCAGGCCTACAAGATGGCACCATGAGTGAGTACTACGCCACCAAACTCTACTGCCATCATGCAAGGGATGCTGCCTCCCTTGAACTACAGCTATAGACAGGTTTGTATGCCTGGGTGATCAAATCTGCTGACCTGCCTTCCTAGGTAATTGTTTATAGTACATAGACCACCCTTACGACATTCTGAGCTCCGGCTTTTTTCCCCACATGAATTTGCATTTGCAATAAATTGAAGACTTCGGTCAGTGGTGTCTCTCCTTAAATTCAAGTTGCTTACCTGAATTGACAGTGTGAGGTTCCTTTTCACAATTGCAGATACATTGTCATCTATGCTACCCTTGTGTCTGATACTGTAAACCTACGTAACATTCTTTGATACACCTCATACTTTTCTTGGGGTTTCACTTTCTCATACTATAAATAAGAATGAATACAATAAAAAATAGCCAATATATATATATACATGCCATCCTGCCTGGCAATTTCTTCCACTGAACACATTAGTCTAAATCTTTTAAAGTCACCTCACTCAAAGTCTCTGGGCAGAATGAAGGCAGACTCTTGTTCAAAATGCCAAACGAATGGCCCCCATCATGCTTCCTAATAGAGTCTTTGTTGCCCCTGAAATCTCATAAGCCATATTTTCATTCACCTTGCTTCTATCAGCATTCTTGTCTCTTAAGCTTCCAACAGAATGACTCATTAAGCTCTGATGACAGTTTTACAGAGATTTTTTTTAACCTAAAATTCCAGGCATCATACATTCCTCCCACAAACAATTTCCAAAGGCTTAAGAACCATAAGGACAGGTTTATTACATCTATATTATCATTTCTGGCTCCAATTTCTGTATCTCCCTTTCCTGTTACTAAACAGGGATTTTTTTAGGGGCCCTAAATCACTGCCATTGTATGTTACCCTGACCTAAGTTTACCTCATTATGATATCCTTTCCCTAATTATTTCTGTAAAGAGCCCTATTATAAATAATTCTGCATATGTATTCAGGGTGGGCTTTGGGTTTGGAACACGCAGTTTAACTCACTATAGAAAGTATGGCATTCCTGTTATGTTTCTCCTAGGACCTTCAATCTGAATTAGAGGTAGAATATAATAAATGCTGTTATTGATTGTGTTTACAGCCTACAAATGCTACACAATGACTGAGTTACTCAGGTCATTTAAGTGCATTCCACAAGTGTAATTTGTTTCTTATTCTGAAGTATAATGTAAGTTCTTTGAAGGTAAGAATTTTCTTAGCGTGTTTAGGAATTATGTGTTTCTTTTCATTCACCTTTTCCCTTCCTCTGTGGGTATAGTCTGTGCACACACACATGTTTGTAAGTTCAGGCACTCGGGGAACATGGTATGGTCCATATGAGGAGATCAAAAGACTTAAAGACTACTCGGATGTGGATGCGTGCCTTCTATCTTGTTTGAAATGTGGTCTTTTGTTTGCTGGGTGGCCTCAAGCTTTTGGGAATGTTTACTCTTCTCATCTCACCATACATATACTAGTATTCTGGATACAAAATACCATGTCCAACTATTTCTTAATACAATACTGTGTGTACAATGAATAATGTACACATATACATCAGTGAGAAAGCCATTTGCACTCACTATTGATTTGGCTTATCTTGCCATGAAAGTATTCTAGTCCTCCTCTGTTTTCCATTTTATTGGAAGCAGTATTTTCAGAAATGGAGAGCATTTTTACTTCCAATTGGACATGCCCTTTATTTTGGATTATATAAATATATTAGAATTATGTAAATAAGATCCTACATTTAAATTCTGGTACTAAAATTTAATGATAAAATTTTTTCCTAAGATAACCATTAGCTATTGTACTTGACTTAAATCAAGTTGCAATCTGCTATTTATTTACAAGCAATGGTTGTAAATTACATTGTGTGTGTGTGTGTGTGTGTGTGTGTGTGTGTGTGTGTGTGTTTGTGTGTGTGTGTGTGTGTGTATGTGAACATGACATACCTCTGGAGGTCAAAGGATAACTTTTCAATTCTCTCCTTGCACCATATAGATCCAGAGGGTTGAATTTAGGTCACCAGGCTTGGAGTCAAGTACTTTTATCCACTGTGCTATCTCACTAGTCCAATTCTATTTATATGATAAAACTGCATAATTATTTGAATGTGAAAATAAAAAATCAGTTAAAAACAGAAGGTAGTTCATTCGAAGCCTGTCACCAATAATTTAATCCTTTTCCTCCCATAAGTGTTTGCTAAAATGCCAAAGGCCTCAATTTAGCTACTTAAATTCCCATCAAAAAAGCATTCCCCAAATTGCCCATTCACTCAGGGTCTTTATAAATCAGGAAAAGTACCCAGGTCTTCCTGTGTGACTGTTATATGGAATCAGTAGAACATCTTCCCCCTCCCCCCTCTTTGTTAATGGTATGCTCACTCACCATTTAGTTACTTAATTACACCATAAATCTAAGGTATAAAATATGTTTAGAGTGACAATTTGCTCATTTTTTCAGGATGAAATTTAGAATAGTCTACATTTCTCAATAAAAATCTCACTTCAAAGGGATTGTTGGCCCTAAATCAACCTGAAGAAACCTTAAGAGAACAATGTCCCATTTCCTCAAAGGGGGTTGGATAGGTTTCTGTTTGCTTTCTTGGTCTACAGATGCTTATTTTCATTTGGAGTTGGTTATAAGTATTGTTGGTCTTTTACAGAGAAGAAACTAGGTTTGACTCAGGGACATATCTCTTTTCCTTTATCTTTCTTTCATAGGTAAGGAGATAGGAGCTAAAAAAAAAGAAAGGGGGATATAGAAATATAGAGTGAGAATAGAACAAAAGGTAGATTATTGAATCCACTCCTCATCTAAAGACCTTAATTCTTACTCAAAAATAAGGTTATTTTTTAATTCAGTGGTATTGAATTTTGTATATTGATGCAAATCATTCTCATGTCAAAAACTAGTTTAATTTTATCACAAGAATATATATTTTAGGTCTAATAAATAGATATTATTCTATAGAAATATGAGGTAAAATAGTTAAATAAGTCTTCAAAAACCTCCGAGACCTACAGAATATGGGATTTAAAGATGTTTTTTATTATTTTAAAGATTCTTTGACAAGACAAGTTAACTCCTGGCAACACTCAGCCTGCCTCAAAGAAGACAAACATCAAAGAACCTCCTTATAGAGTTGGCTTCAAATGTGGCAAACCAGACACTGGAAAAAATGTCCTCATTTCTGCCACAGATGGAATTCTGCCTAAAAATGGGCAGGTTTAGATGCAGGCAAAGTCGATGGCTGAACTATGCCAAGACAGGGTAAGCAAGTCCTCAATTTTTCCTGACTCACAAAACATGTCTGTCAGATATAGTGGGCCAGAAGGCTGAAGATGCTGCTCCAACGTTATAGAGAGTGTTGGGTGACTGTTCAGGCAGTAAACTGTCTCTGTCATTTTTTAATTTTGGAAGCTGCTAACCTGCGCTCCGGGTTCACTGAAGTATTTAAATTTTTTCCCTTCTCAAGTCTTTGATGTGTTTGAACACCAGATAGTTTACTCTGTCCATTAAGCTTTGTAGGCTAGGGGTTAGGAATTTTTTAGATCAAGATAGATGTTTTAAATTAATAGAGATGAGATATGATAGATAATAATCTCCATTCATAAATTTGGACCCAAGAAGATAGGAAAGATGTTTACTTCAAGTTTGCCAAATGCAAATAGCCAACTCACTATGAATGTAACATTTATATAATTCCTGATTGTCTCATGGTTCTTCCTGCTGTATGTAGTTCATTTTACCCATGTGTGATAATACACATGTATATGTGAAAAAAGAAACATAATTTTAAAAATCTCACCAGAAAAGAGGTAGGTAGTAGTTTATAGTAGCAGTTCTCAACCGGTGGGTAGCAATCTCTTTGGAAGTGCGGGGGTCAAACAACCATTTCACAGGACTCACATACCAGATACTCTCAAGATGATACATTTACATTACAATTCACAATAGTAGCACAGTTACAATTATGAGGTCCCAACTCATTATTATTATGGTTGGGTGGTACTACAACCTGAGGAACTATAATGAAGGGTCACAGCATGAGGAAGGTTGAGAATATTGCTCTGTAGATTTTAAAGTCTGTAGCTTTACCTTCATTTGTCTACTTTCTAACTGAGTTAAGCCCCAAATATACAACTGAAATATTACCCCCCTCAACATCTATACACGTCGTAAGCATTACAAAGTGTATATGTGAGAACTATGCATTGTAGTTCATCTCTTTCCAACACCACTAACTTCTCCCGCCAACACTTTTGCATAAGATGGAAACATCTTGGACACTATGTAAGTGAAGGCCTTGGGCACGGGAAAGCAACCTCTTTTGTCATTCATTGCTAAGCATAGTTTCTGTGCCCCTCCTCCTTTACACACCATTACCGATTTAATAACAGAAAATAGGTTTTTATAGACCGAGATATATAAAATACCTGTAGTTTTGTAATGAAAACATGACTTATAAACCAAACTCTTCAGATACCAATATTCAGTCTTCAACAGAAAAACAAGAAAGTGGGTTATTTAAAAGAATCTGTGAGAAAAAGAAGTAAATCTATTATGGGTTGACTTGCTGGTCACTAGGGTCACAGGCTTGAGTTTTTTAAAAGACCTACAGTTCTGCGAATGTAGTCCAGATGCTCTCTTAGGTACGAGTGTCATTATTTTTAGCAAAAGAAACCTTTTCACCCTTAGTCATGTCAAAACACAAAGAATTCCATAAATCAGTGCCAGGTTTGTTTTTATTCCTACATATCTGAGCAAATATATACTTATGCCACATAAATTTTTGTCTTATTTTCAGAACAAGGATTTAGGGGATTAAAGTGGACTTTAAAATGAGGGGAAAGAGAGAGGGGTAGATGGAGGGAGGGAGAGAGGGAAGGGCAGAGGGAAGTGGGCGAGGGAGAGACTTCAATTGGAGTTTTCTGCATGGTGAAATGTCTTGGTTTGAGCAAATAAAATTGGACCAGTCAGTTTAATTTTGTTGCTAGTCAGTTTCTTGGAGCAAGACCAAGCAACAGGGTTTATCTGAAAACATTCTAAGAAATGTTTAAAACAAGACATGAATGTACATATACAAACACTGTCATCACAGCTTTATAAATTTATAAACGTAATGATTCTGAATGCTTGCCCTTTTTGTCATCGGGAATGACAGAAATATTTGAAATTCTCCAGTAATCTTAGGCTCACAAGTGGAAACATTTGGTTGCATTTGGCTCATAAGCACACAGGGGCTTGTCTGCTTTTGGTTCTATGTAATTAGAATGTACAGATCTGACATCAAATGTGTTATACTGTAGTTACAACAAAATGAACTCGGGACAAGTGTGCAAAAGGTTGGATGCAATTTAGATTATAATGCTTTAGAAGTGGAGAGAGAAAGAATGAACAAGCCAAGTGTAATCCCCTGGGTACACATAGCAGATCAACACAATAACCAACCTTTAGCACTTGGCAATTATCTTACTAAGACCAAAACAAAAGTTGAAATCTCCACACGAATCACAATAGTTTACAGCATTTTCAGAAAAAATAAACTGAACAAAATAATATTTGCTTTTGAGAAAGTTTGTCTATTCTTACCAAAGTCAGACTGAATAAATGAACAGTGACTTGACTGATCATTGCAAGTGACCAGATCATTTAGATATATATTAATACAATTGAAAGAATATACCAATATTTGGGGGAAGATCCATACAATCTGCTGTTGGAAACTATCCCCTCAAATTCCTTGTCACATAGATGAAAGAAAGCTTTTCTTTTCTTATCCATCACCAGGTTTATGTTTGAGATCCCCTAATGAAAGAGAAATGAGAAGAATCAGTAAAAAAATTATTATATACATTATGAGAAATGAGAAATCCAAAGAAACAAGGATTCTCTTGTTATTTGTGGGATAGAACAACCAATGGGATACAGTCAATTATTATTATTCGATTTTTCTTACATGTGTATCTTTCCTATGTGTGTAAAAAGGGACACAAATTTTTGGTTGAAGGGCAAGAAGAAAGTGATAGTGGTCATCATCATTTATTTACTGTTTTGGTACCATAACAGTACCAATAGTTTTCATTGTGATTACTTTACAATGGTTAACCTCATATGATCAGGCATATATCCCTAAGATACCAGTATTATGTGTTCAGAGACCTAATGATGCAAAAGAAATGAAGATAAAATGGAAGCTTAATTTTAATCAGAAAACTGCAATGTGAAATCCACTACTAACCAGAACCAGATCATAGGAAGGTGTGGGTGGTTATTGAAAGAATTTCAAACGGAAAAAGCAAACAAACAAACAAACCATGACTTGAAAGGTAAATCAACCTGAAACTGCAAACATGTAGGAGATAAGCATTGTGGAGAATAAGTGTAATCACGTTATCCATGAGCTACCACATATGGAGGAATTACATACTTAGTAGCAGCAAAAGCTTGGCTAAGGCTGAAATAGATACTTAAACACAATTAATTCAACCTAGACTCATTTATTCTAACTTTACCCACTAAGTTCTTATCTGCATTGAAGAATTTCCCTTTGGAGTTGAACTCAGCTGGTATTGTCATCCTCAAAATGATATAGTAGTGTCCCAAGGCCAATAACCTCTGTAAAAGTAATGAAACAAAAAAGTGTACCAAGATTTGGATGCCGCTGTTTTGGGTGAGTCAATGTAACCTAAATCCTGCCTAACGTGTGTACATGTGTTTATTTCATCAATGAGAGGATGATGAGATGACAGCTGGACTCTAAGCTTTACAAATATGATGCTTGGGCTGAGCCCTGAGAGTGTTTATCTATCTCTTGGCCTAGGCCTGGATGCGTTTAGGCTCTGTACAATCTAATCTTATGCAAGCGTACGTCTTGAGAGCTTCAGGTTCCAGCCTCCATCTGCTAACCTAGGCCTACAATGTTTTCATCCTCTGAGAATTAGTGCTGAATAAGCTCACCCTTTCTAGTTCTTTCTGAACTCTGGCTGGCTGGTGTGAAACTCTTCTGGTCTGGTTGAAAACTCCTCTTCAAGCTGACTGATTCAAACTGGCTTCTTTCCACTGTTTGTTGAATTGCTCTGCTTGGAAATAATTACCTCTGAACTCTACCAACTGAACTGCAGGAACTCAACTGCACTGAACTGCGCCAAATTGCATAGAACTGAACTGTACTCCTAAATTCTACTGCACTGCACTGCCTACACAGACTAACTGTGCTCTCTCTCTCTCTCTCTCTCTCTCTCTCTCTCTCTCTCTCTCTCTCTCTCTCTCTCTCTCCTCTCCCTCTCCCTCTCCCTCTCCCTCTCCCTCTCCCTCTCTCTCTCTCTCTCTCTCTCTCTCTCCCTCCCTCCCTCCCTCGTTCCCTCCCTCCCTCCCGTGTGTACTGCTTTTAAATAGGTCTTCCTATCTGTTCATGTCAGAGTTGGATGTATTGTATCTCTGACTCATTCTGTTAAATTTTTCTCTAACTTGTCACTTTGTCAGCCCCTCAATAGGCATCATTGTTTGGGACTAAAGGTGTGTGCTAAATTCCAGCCAAAGTGTTTAAAGGTTTGTATTCCAGTCAGGGGGATTAAAGTTGTGTCTATACTCAGGTCAAATTACAGGGATCACAGGATATGATCCCTTGTCAGAGTAGCCATGTTGCTGAATTAAAATTCTTCTACAAAGGTGTATTAAACTTTTTCATTGCTATAAATCTATAGATTGTAACCTGGTGGATTTGACTAAGCTCCTTGAGCAAGACATCCTTGGGACAGAATGCTCTAAGTAATTGAGATATTCTGATAAAATTACTTAAATTGGAGAAGAAAGAAGGTAGGTAGGAGGAAATATATTTATTCTCTTAATTCTATTAAGATTGTTTTAAAAAGTGATGACATTTGCTGTTTTCTTTGTCCTTACACAAAAAATGTTAATGGTGTGATAACCACTAGTTCTTTTGTTTGTTTATTTATTTGTTTGTTTATTGTTCCTTTCAAAGTCACCTTTGAGCATCATTTTTAAATTTATTATTATAATTATAAATTATTCACATCATATACAGATTGTAATCCCCTCATTTTTATCTTCTTGTTCCCACCCTCTATCCCTTTTCCATTCTATTCCCCTTGGCATGACCTCTGACAGGGTGGGCTCCTCCTTCCCCGCTATCTGAGCATACCCTATCAGGTCTCATTTGAATACTCTGCATCCCTTTCCTCTGTGTTCCAACAGAACCTGTGCCCTAAGGGAAAGTGATCAAACCCAGGCCAGCAGAGTTCTTGTCAGAGGCAATCCCCTACTTCCCTCCTCCCCATGTGGAGAATGAGCAGTCCATTGGTTACATCTGGTCAAGAGGCTCTAGGTCCTCTGCTTGCCATGTCCTTGATTGGAGTGTCAGTTTTTGCAGACTCTCCTGCGTCCAGATCTGTCAGCATTGGTAGTCTTCTTGTGGAGCTCCTGACAATCTCCCTCCTCTTCCCATCCCCCAACTCTTAGATACAATTAAGAGCTCTTTGTCCAGTGTCTGCCTTCATGTCCCAGTATCTGTCCCGATCCCACACTGGATAGAGTCTCTCAAAAGGCATCTATGTTGGGCTAATATCCACTTATATATGAGTATACAACATGCCTGTCTTTCTGGGTCTGGGTTATCTCACTCAGGATGATCATTTCAAGTTCTATCCATTTGCCTGCAAATTTCAAGATTTCCTTGTTTTTGATAGCTGAATAGTATTCCATTGTGTAGTGTACCAGAGTTTCTTTATCTGTTCTTCAATTGAGGGACATCTAGGGACATTTGCTCAACCATGTTCATAGCATCTTCATTTGTAATAGCCAGAATCTGGAAACTACCAATTCTTTATTGTCTTATTTTTTTTTTTTTAGTTCAATTAGCTAAGGTCAACACAACCATATTCTAATAATATTAAGTAGAAAGTTTAAGCAAAAGCAATTCACATATAATAAATTCACACCATTCTGTACAGCATTATGAAGTTCAACAAGATCTAGCTCTGTTCCTACTGGGGAGTGAATCATGCTTGGCTCTATATCTGCAGCCATTAGTAGTTACTCTGTAGCCATCTTAGGTATTAAGTATAAGTGATGTTTGGATAATCACCCTGCTGATGTTCTAGCAACTGTATGGAATATTCTCTTCACCACTGACTGAATAAGGAAGAATATAGTACAATACTGAATCTTGCCAAGAAGAGGAGATAAGGGGAGAGGAGAGATAGATAATAGAGAAATTATAGATAGATGGGTGATACATGGATAATAAATAGATAGTAGATGATAGAAAATCAATCATAGATAGACAGAATATTGCAGTCTATTGTTTCATTTTATCAATAATCATTGTTGATTTCTTACTGTTACTAATTTATAAATTCAACTTTATAATAGGTATGTATATGTAGAAAACATGTTATATGTAGAGTTTGGTTCTATCAGTGATTTTTAGGAACCTACTTCAGGTATTGGAGTGAATCACCTCTTTGGGTGGTGGGTGTTATATGACCTTCAGCTGACAATATAGAATATTAAGGAAGAAAAAAACCTTACCTTCATCCCCCAAATGTAAAAAGTCAATACTAAAGAAAAATACGGTCACTAGTTCCAGTTTAGTCTTTCTCAAATATAACATATCACTATGTTTTAACAGTGTTTTGTAGCACATGTTGCTTAATACATTTTGAATATTTGTCCAATTAGCAATAATTTAGGTGATAAATAATTGATGATAGATGTTCTAGAGCTTCCACTATTATTTTGTAACCAATGTCTTATTAGTAACATTCTGAGGTAAACATTGGAGCATGTGTTAGGTTTAACTCTGAGTTTAAAGTGTTTAGTGTGTAAGTTCTTTAATAAAATTTACTAATTAATTACACAGTTAACTTTCTATACTAGCATGGTACAGCATGGTCCCCCACCCTCATGCTAACATTGAATCAGGCTACACCATCTGTACAGTAGGGTACTGTAGAGCTGCACTAATTTGCATTTCTTCAATTAACAGGACACTTTGAATCTTTTAAAATACATGTATTAACAATTTGCATTTTACATTTTCAAGTTCATATTTCTTTGATTAAATATCCAATATAATTTATTTGTGCAACATTTATTCATCTAAGCCTATTGTCATATGACTGAAAGTACATTTTATCACTAGCTTTATGTTTTTACTTCGCTGTGTGGTATTTTTAATGTTTTCAAGTATGAATTTATGTTAATATATTCCAAATTACTAATTTTATTTATTTGTTTTCTACAGTTATATTTTATTCCATGAAATGCATCATAAAATTATAAAAAGCCTATGCATATATATTTAAAAACTAATTGTTTTATATATTTAATGTTATTATCCATCATTGTTTATTTTCTACTATGGTAGAAAGCCCTGATCCAACTTTAGTTCTAATGCTTTTTTTCCTAAAGTCTCAATAACTTACTAGATAGCCAGATTTTTGTCATTACTGTATTATTAATCACACATACCATGTTTGTATTAGAAAATGTCATGATACTACTGTATCATTTAAAAAATGATGGTGTCGGATATTCACATCTGACAATGAAAATCCTTTCCTCTTAACATGACTAAACCTTTTTTGAGCTGGGTCTCTCCTCTCCAATCTCTAGCCTATGAGGGAGGCTGGGAAGGTTGGCTCATGGATTTATGGCCAGTCTGGGCTACAGACTGGGTTCAAGGTTAATCTGCATAACTTAATGAGTCATTATGTCAAAATGGAGGAAGGAAAGCAAGGAGCAGAATTAGAAAGAAGAGAATGTTAATTGGTGGTTCAGTGGCTGAGAGGCGTGAATTCCATCCTTATTACTACACACACACACACACACACACACACACACACACATACACACACACACACACTAAATAATAGACAGGCCAACGGATAGATAGATGATAGATAACTTTACTGTGCTTTAGTTTCCATTTGTACTTTAAAATCACATCCAAATGTTTAAAAAGTATGTTATTTTAAATTTCTAAATCAGTTAGGAAGATGAGTTAGGCAGAATAATCTCTACTCAAATATGTCTGTGACGGAATCCTTAAAACCACATGTTAAGTGAGAGTTTGGATGTCTAGGTACGTTGGTTTGAGATATTGTCCTCAGTTGCATTGATCGGCCCCAATGCAAAAATAAGGACTGTGGTAAAGGGACAGAGCGAGGCAGAAGAATCAACACCAGAGATGACAGCAGCGGAGGGTAGGGACAGTCGAATATGCTGACGCCACTTTCCAACATGTGCAGGTGGCCTTACAAGCTGGGAATGGTGAGTGAAGCCATTCCCCTCTGCACGCTCAAAGAGAAAAGTTGCCCGCTCCTGACTGTAGCACAGTAATACTTATTTTAGACTTTTGACCTTTGGAATTTTGACCTTGAACTTCTCCACAATTCCTGGTAACACAAGAGGAACAGTAAGCAATAGGGAGAGAGCTGACATAGTCGTGATGTAAAGTGTTTTAAAAATATCTTCTCTGCTCTGGTGTTTAGCGTGAAATTTTTTGGGTTCTAAAGTTGATTCCTAGTAACTCAGACTCTACAGATGACACTACTATCAAGATAGCTTACTGTCTTCTGTGAAGTTTAAGGCACACAGAAAAGTCATTAATTGGTAGTTTTGTTAGCTATTTTTCTCCAGTTGATAGATTTGGTCTTATTTGCGTTTTCTATCTTTTTATAAATTGCTATTTTCTGAGCCATGGTGATGTCTGGATCCCCACTGTCGCCATGAGCCACATTTGAGTCTGAAAGCCTGCTGCAACAAGCTCTGTGATGACATCCGTGGTCCAAGCTGGAGTTCCTCGGTTTATACTGTTGCTGGAAGTCATATCCGTGTCTGTGGGCTATCCTGCCGCAGTGGCCTGTGATGCCACCTGAGGTCACGATGCCTGCTTTGCTGTCTGTAAGAGCAAGGAGGCTATTTTTCCCCTTTTTTTTTTTTAATTAATTTATTCTTGTTACATTTCAATGGTTATCCCATCCCTTGTACCCTCCAATTCCTCCCTCCCTCCCTCCCATTTTCCCCTTATTCCCCTCCCCTATGACTGTTCCTGAGGGGGATTACCTCCCCCTGTATATGCTCATAGGGTCTCTTCTTGGTAACCTGCTGTCCTTCCTCTGAGTGCCACCATGTCTCCCCCTCCCGGAGGCTATTTTTGTTGTGCTATTGATGACTGCAGACGCATACTCAGTTGAGAGGAAGGAACATGGAAGGCTTCTGTGACACTCCCCCACAACCGAACACCCCCACAACCCAGCTCCCCTTACTAGGAGACCTATATGAAGACCAAGCTGCCCGTCAGAAACATATGTGTACGGGACCTAGGTCCAGTACATACATGGACTTTGGATGATGTTTCTGTATTTGCAAAGCCACTTGGGCCCAGATTAGTTGGCTCTGCTGGTATTCCTATGGAACTCCTGTCCTCTTCGGGTCCTTCTCTCCATCCATCCCCTTACTCTTCCATTCCCTGAATTCCACCCAGTGTTTAGCTGTGAGTCTCAGCATCTGTTTCAATCCATTGCTGGGTAGAGCTTCTCAGAGGACAGCTACACTCGGATCCTGTCTGCAAGCGTAACGGAGTGTTGTTAATAGAGTCAGCGGTTGGCTGTCTCATACGGGATGGGTCTCAGATTGACCAAGGGATTTGTTGGACATTCCCTCAATCTCAGCTTTATATTTATCGCTATACATCTTGTAGACAGGATAATTTTTGGATCAAAGATTTTTGGTAAGTTGTTGCTCCCCTCCCTCCACTATGAGACATATCTGGTTTGAGGGTGGCCTCTTTGGTCCCCTGCTGCCAAAGGACTCAGCTAGAATCACCCCCATACCCTTCCAGGATCCTACCCTGTCATAGGTCTCCATTTTTTTTCTCAGAAATGCCCCCATGCATGATTTTTGCTCTCTCTGCAAGCCCTCTATCTGTCCCCAATCACCACCACCACGCAGTCGCGCGCGCGCACACACACATTTGATCTCCATCCTCATTTCCTTAGCACTCTCTTGCCTATCCTGTTCCCTCTCTCAAACACTTTTGCTGTGCATTCTACTTCCCCTTCACAGTGAGAATCAGGCATGCTCTCGAGGGCCCTCCTTGTTAACTTAGCTTCTTCGGGTCTGTGAATCGTAGTATCATTATCCCAGAGAGTCAATTAAAATGTTATGCAGAAAAATATTATGTTTTTGCTTATTAATCCCTGGTTTACCTAGGCTTGATTCAGGTGTTTATTGTGTTTATTCTTGGGTTGAGCATGCCCCCAAAACCTTATACTTCATTAAGCCTGGAAAACACCTGGTGTTATAGTTTGCTTTTAATTTTTGATGTTCATCTGTTTTGATATGTGTTTTTCTGGAAAAAAATTAAATGTCTTCTCTACTAAGTAGCTTTGACATAGACTGAAGGATTTTTAAAGTAAGAATTGTTGGTTGATGTTGGTTTAAATTCACTTCTATGTTATACAGTGCTATATATATGATTTTATGAGAAATCAACAGATTGATTTCCAAAGTGCTTTCACAAGTTCGCACTCCCACCAGCAATGGAGGAGTGGTCCCCTTTCTCTACATCCTCCAGAGCATGAGCTGTCACTTGAGTTTTTGATCTTAGCCATTCTGGCAGGTGTGAAATGGAATCTCGGAGTCATTTTAATTTGCATTTCCCTAATGGCTAAAGACATTGAGTATTTTTTTAAGTGCTTCTCAGTCATTTGAGATCCCTCCTATAAGAATTCTGTGTTTTGCCTTGTACCCTATATTTTAATTGGATTATTTGGTTTGTTAGTATTTAATTTCTTGAGTTCTTTATATATTTTGGACATTAGTCTTTTGTCAGATGCATGGTTGGGGAAGATATTTTTTTCTCAATCGGTAGGCTGCCATTTTATTCTATTGGCAGTGTCCTTTGCCTTGCAGAAGCTTTTCAGCTTTATGATTTCCCGTTTACTAATTGTTGATCTTAGAGCCTGAGCTGTTCAGGAAGCTGCCTCCTGTGCCAATGAATTTGAGGCTCTTTCCCACTTTCTTTTCCAATAGACTTAATGTTTCTAGTGTTATGTTATGTTCCTTGATCCTCTTGACTTGAGTTTTGTGCAGATTGATAAATATGCATCTATTTGCATTTTCCTACATGTAGACATCCAGTTAGATCACCACCATTTCTTGAAGATGCTATCATTTTTCCATTGTATGGTTTTGGCTTCTTTGACAGAAATCAAGTTTCTGTAGGTGTGTGGGTTTATTTCTGGTCTTTGATTCAATTCCATTGATCAACAAGTCTGTTTCTCTGCCAGGAGGTCAGGAATGGAGATACCTCCAAAAGATCTTTTATTGTACAGGATTGTCTTAGCTATTCTGGGTTTTTTCTTTTTCCACATGAAGTTGAGACTTGTTCTTTCAAGGTCTGTAAAGAATTCTGTTGGTATTTTGATGGTAATTGCATTGAATATGTAAAACTCCTTTTGGTAAAATGGTCATTTTTACTGTTAATCTGACCGATCCACAAGCATGGGTATCATCTTCTGATAGCATCTTCAAATTCTTTCTTCAGAGACTTTTTTTTATAAGTCTTTAACCTGCTTGGTTAGAGTTACATGATGCTTTTTTTGGGGGGGGGTTGGTTTTTGTTTTTGTTTTTCTGTTGTTCTTTATATTTGTGAAGGGTGTTTTTTCCCTAATTTCTTTCTCAGCCCATTTGTCTTTTATATATCCTGGAGGGCTACTGATTTTTCTTTAGCTAATTTTAAATCCAGCCACTTTGCTGAAGGAGTTTATCAACCATAGGAATTCCCTGGTAGAATTTTTGAGATCGCTTACATGCATTATATTATCCACAAATAGTGATACTTTGATTTCTTCCTTTGGCAATTTCTCAGAAAATTGGGAACAGCTCTACATCAAGACCCAGCTGTACCACTTCTGGGCATATACTCAAAGGATGCTGCACCATATAACAGTGACACTTGCTCAACTATGTTCATAGAGGTGTTATTTGTAGTAGCCAGAAGCTGGAAACAACCCAGGTGTCCCTCACGCAATGAATGAATTATGAGGCTGTGGTACATCTACCTAATGGAATAATATTCAGCTATCAAAAATGAAGGATATCATGAAATTTACAGGAAAATGGATGGAGCTGGAAAACATCATCCTAGATGACCACAGAAGGGGACACCTGGTATGTACTCACTGATAAGTGGATATTAGCCATATAATACAGGATAACCATATTATAATTCACAGGCCTAATGAAGCTAAGTAATAAGGAGGACCCTAGGTAAGACCTTAATTCTCATTGAGAAAAGCAAACAGAATAGAAATTGGAAGCCATCTAAGAGAGGGAACAGGAATGGACCCTACCATAGATGTCCTGTGAAAGACTCCACCCAGCAGGATATCAAAGCAGAAGCTGAATTTCACAGCCGGACTTTGAGCAGAGGGCAGGGAGTCTTATGGAAGACTGGGTAGACAGAAGACCTGGAGGGTACAGGAGGGCCACAAGAAGACCAACAGTGTCAACAAATCTGGGACCAAGGGGGCCAATAGAGACTGGTACACAAAACAAAGACCTAGCATGGAGAGGACCTAGACCCCCCACTCAGATGTAGCCTATAAGTAGCTCAGTCTCCCTATGGGTCCCCTATTAAGGAGAGCTGGGACTGTTGCCTGCCCTTTGATTACTTCCCCTTGGCAGGATGCCTTAAAACAAGGGAAGAAGATTCAGGCAGTCCTAAGGAGACTTGATAGGCTGGGGTAGGGTATGAGAGAAGGACTTCCCCAATCTGAAGATTAGGGGGAGATGCATAAGTGGGAAGAGGAGGGAGGGTGGGACTGAGAGGAGATGCTGGAGGTTGCTAAAATTGGGATGTAAAGTGAATAAATTTTAAAAATATATTTAAATAAAAAATACGATTTTACATTTTTACAGTGGTTGAGGGTTTTCAAGTCTCACTTCATATTTAATTGATTTTTATAAATGTACAACAGGTTCCTGAATAAATACTGCTTGTGTGATAAGCAACAACTCTCTTACTAAGTGTATAGTATAGAATCTCTGATTGCTTTGTTTCTGTCAAATATTCCAAAACTTTTATCTTCTTTGTTTTCACTTTAATATTTATCTCTTGTTTTATATAAGTAAACAGAACATAACTGAGTTTATTTTTAACTCACTAAATTACTTTTAATGGTAAAGGGCCTTGAATTGAAGAAGTAGTTGATGAGGTCAACCAGATGTAATTGAGAGCTACTCTATGAACTAGAACAAGTATGATCTGGTGATTTGAATGAGGATAACATGATTTTATGGAGTAGGCAAACAAATTCTGCAGGAGGTCTTAATCTGTGAGAGGTACCTGTAGACTCTGCAGGGCAGCTCAGGCGTGTACACCAGGCACTGGATAAATGAAAGAGCTCAGACATATGATAAAGCTTTAGTTGTATTGACAAAAGGCATCATTTTATGTTTGAATTGATACCAAAATAAAATGGAGTACAAAGAATAGAAATGAAAGATGGAAGAAAAAATGAAAGGAGTGCTTAATTAATCAGCCATATGTCAGAATCATAATAAAACCTGCAGACCTGAGCAGAGACACCACGGCTCTTCATTCTAGAAAGGAGAAAGACTTTCAAATGGGAAGATTAGATCAAAATAATAAACTTTTAACCCAAAACCTATATAAAGAAAGGGTAGGGATGAGTTGTTTATCCTTTTACTGTTGCTGCTGCTCATTTTTTCCTATGTTTCCTGTCCCCAGTGTTTAAGCTGTGGTGCAATCTCTGCTGAATCTTGCCTTTCATATACTACAGAACCATCATGGACGCCATCTAGTAGCTCAAGGCATTTGCACTGAACCTCTGTGGTCTTTTCTTGTCTTGTGTTCTTTTGTAACAATATAAGATTTATGAGCTGTTTTCATGGTCAGAGGGAGAAGAAAAGAAAAGGTGACCCTAGAAGTAAGCTGAAGTAAATAAAGCAGACAAACAAACAAATTTAGAAGATCTTCCAGTTTTTTGTAATGAACATTCACACCACACATTTAAAAGGTTGAAAGATTTGCATTGCTCTGATGACTAGAACTATTAGAAACAAGGAAATCCTAAAATTTGTGGACAAATGTATGGAACTACAAATGATCATACTGAGTGAATTAACCCAGAAACAGAAAGACTCTCATGGTATATATCACTTTTAATTGGACACTAGCCCAAAAGGCATGTCCCATGAAAGACTTCACTTACCAGGAGATTGAGATAGATGTGAGGACATCCTATTGGGACTCTGGGTAAGAAAAATATAGGAGATGGGGAAATAGAAGGGTCCAGAGGGTCCTAGAAACCTACAGGAAGAACATCATGATGGGTGGATTGGGGCCCAGGAGGGTCTGCTCAAACTATGGCACTAACCAAGAACAATACAATAGTAAACATCAAACCTCTCTCTGATCTAGCCAATGTACAGGATATTTTCCACAGATGTCATGTGGAGAGCAGGGACTGACTCTGACATGAACTCTGGTGCCTCATATTTGACCACTTCCCCTTGGCGGGGAGGCCTGGTGGCACTCAGAGAAAGAATAAGCAGGCTACCAAGATGAGACTTGATAGCCTATGACCATATAGTGGAGAAGGAGGTCCCCCTCAGTCATAGACCTAGTGGAGAGGAATAGGGTGAAAGTGGGAGGGAGGGAGGAACGGGAGGATACAATTGATGGGATAACAATTCAGATGTAATATGAATAACTTAATAAAAGATAAAAAATAAAATAAAATACAAGGTTGAAAGAATCCAAGTACCCAGGCTTAAATAACACATGGGTCTTTGGAGAATAGATTTCAATCACAATGTCATTTTATTAAGAATCCAGGAACTATGAAGAAAATAACAGAATATAAACTGGCTGTGGGGGTGGCATATACCTTTAGTCCCAGCACTCAGAGAGGCAGAGGCAGACGGATCTCTGTGAGTTTGATGCCAGCCTGGTCTACAAAGCAAGTCCAGGGACAGCCAAGGCTACACAGAGAAACCATGTCGCAAATCCTCTCCAATAGAATATAGAATCCAGGAATTCTGTTAAGTAACCAACAGAAATAGCACATGGGTCTTAGCAGAACAAATTTCAATCACAGTATTAGTCTACTAAGATCCCAGGGAGCCCAAGCAAACGCAGAACATTATATTTCAAGAAGAGTTTATAAAGTAATTCCATGAGTTGTAAATGGCCTAGTTTTACCAATTCAATGATAGATATAGGTGAGTTGATATTTAATAAGAGAAAATAGCCATATGCTACTACAGTCAAATCAAAGTACGCATCCAAATATATTTTTATTTATATGTGAGCTGCACATTAAAATGGTCAATAATAATTGAAAACAGGAACAGAGACTTCTTGACAAACGCTACTTCTTGAGTCCGAAAGAACATTATACACCAACAAAATCTCAGTTCAAGAGTAATTATTAACTTAAATGTGTGTGCATATCAACCGTATCTTCTAAGATCGTGACACCAAATGTGATAGTATTCATATAATAAATAAGAGAATCAATAATTACAACTGAAAGAGTCTTTTTTTTTCAACAACTCCTGTAATAACAAGTCAGACAACCAGCAGTGATAGGAAGGAACTAAACAATATTTAAGATCAACAGGAAATAATAAGACATTACTGAACATTTTCCCTACCATAGCAGAATAAACATTATTTTCACACGTTTAACAGAACCTAAAGCAAAACAGCATCTATCCTCAGCAACAAAACAAACCTCCCACAAATGTAAAATCTTTGAAACCCAAAGAGCTCTGTTCTATGGAACCAAAGTGGAAATTACTAAAACTTAGAACGCTTGAAAAGTAACAATGTGCTTCTGAATAATCCATGCATCATTGAGGATTTTTCAGAAAAAAAAAGTTTAGAAATGTAATGAACTCAATGGCAATGAAAATGTAGAATTTAAAAAATGTGGGATTCTAAACCCCGCTAAGAGAAAAGTTGCGTTATTTAATGCTTAGGTTGTACAGAAATACAGAACGCAGTTAGTAAAGCATGCTATTAGCTCAGGAATCCCCAAAAGAGCAAACCAAGCCAGCAGAATAATCCCATAGGAAGTCAAGGAATGGAATCCTAGACAAAAAGAACTGAAAACATAAACATGAGAGAGAAAATGAAGGAAAACCAAAAGAGGTTTCTTTGAAAAGATGCCAAAATTGGCAACTTTTTACCATGACTGAAATGAAAAACACAGATAAGGCACAAATTATCAATCAATGCAAACCATAAAGCTTCCAAAAAAATTATGAGGAAATACTGATAACAGCTCTATTCAGGTAAACTTTCTGCCTTAGATAGATATCTCATCCTTAGACATTGGAAACTATAGCAAATGGCAACAATTCCCTCAGTTCCAAAAGAGGTAATGTGTCTAACATTACAAATACTAAGAGAACTGAATTGTATTGAAATATTCCAAAAAAATGTTATCCACAGAACCAAATGATTATTAGAGAATTATACCAAATGCCTTCAAAATAAGAGTGATTTCAACATTCTTTTCTGGATAATGAAAGAAACATACACTAATTTGTTCCATAACATCAATACTACAAACTGCCTGAAATTTGTAAGGAATTGAAAACAGCACAACAATCTCTTCCATGTGTATAGATACCAAAAATCAAAATAAAATATCATCAGATAGAATTAAGTAATATATTAAAGCAATCACAAAATATGACATGCTGATTTATTCCTCATATTCAAGACTAGTTTGATGAAAAAATGAGCAATGTAAATCGTTATGATAATACCGCACAGAAGAAAAATCATATAACCATATTACTGGATGCAAAAAAGTCTTTTGATAAAATTTAACATCTTTCATGATTCAAATTCTCAGAAAACTAGGTGCTGACATGATATTTAGTGGTAAAAGACAGTATTTTCTTGCCAAGATTAGGAACAAGGCAAGGTCTAATCTTACTATTAATATTCAATATGGTTCTGGAAAATCTGCGCGCAATAATAAATCAGGAAAGAATGTAAAAGACTAGAAATAAGAAATGAAGCTGTCCCTATTTGAATGTGACATGGTACTCTGCAGAAAATCACAAGGAACTTGTATAGAAAATTTTAAGAAAACTTCCTAGAATAAATGAGTTCAGCAAGGTTGCAGAATATAAGATTGACATTAAATATTAACTGTATTTTAAACATTTGCAATACATTCATGGATATGGGATTACATAAAATTATCATAGATGGAGATAAAGAAAATCAAATATTGCATGTTTTCTTTCAAATGTGGGATTCAGATTTATAAATATGTATGACATATATGTTGTGTCTACACATATGGTATGAAAACAAAACGGGCACCAAAGGAAGGATTTCCATTTAGGAACAGAAAAATGACTCAAGGCAACTTGAACAAGGTAATATAATGGTTGAAAGTGAAAGGGGAGCCAGGGAGCCTCAAACCAAATAAAACTCATGATTTTGCATGCCAACTAACAAAAAAAATGTTTTTGTTTTTTCCCATTTTTATTTTGTTTCTTTTAAAACGTATACATTTTTATTATTACACATGGATAAAATAAACTACATATAGGAGGAAGAACCATGAGACAATCAGGAGTTATATAAATGTTACATTTATAGTGATTTGGCTATTTGTATTTGGCAAATGTGAAGTAAACATCTTTCCTATCTTGTTGGGTCTAATTTTCTGAATGGAGATTAATATCTATCATATCTCATCTCTATTAATTTAAAACATTTATCTTGATCTAAAACATCTTAACCCCTAAACTATTAAGCTTAATTGACAGACTAAACTATCTGGTGTTCAAACACATCAGAGACACTTGAGAAGGGATAAAACTTAAACACTTCAGTGAACCCGGAGTGCAGGTTAGCAGCTTCCAAAATGAAAAACTGGCTGAGACAGTTTGCTGCCTAAACAGTCACCCAACACTCTCTATAACATTGGAGCATTATGTTCCAGCCCCGTATATCTGACAGACATATTTGTGAAGGAGGAACTATTGAGGACTTACTTACCCTGCCTTGGCGGAGTTCAGCCATCGACTCTGCCTACATCTAAACTTGCCCATCTTTAGGCAGAATTCTATCTGTGGCAGAAATGAGGACATTTTGCCCAGTGGCTTGTTTGCCACATTTGAAGCCAACCCCATAAGGAGGTATTTTGATGCTCATCTTCTTCTTTGAGGCAGGCTGGGTATTGCCAGGAGTTAACTTATCTTTCCAAAGAATTTTTAGAATAATAAAAACATCTTTAAATGTCATATTCTGTAGGTGTCTGAGGCTTTTGAAGACCTTATTTAACAATTTTACCTCATATATCTATAGAATAATATCTATTTATTAGACCTAGAATATATATTCTTGTGGTAAAATTACACTAGTTTTTGACATGAGAATGATTTGCATCAATATACAAAATTTAATACCATTGACTTAAAAAATAACCTTATTTGTGAGTAACAATTAGGGCTTGAGATGAGGAGTAAGTTCAATAATCTACCTTTTGTTCCATCCTCCCTCTATATTTCTATATCCCCCTTTCTTTCTTTTCAACTCCTATCTCCTTACCTACAAAAGAAAGATAAAGGAAAAGAAATACGTGCCTGAGTCAAACCTAGTTTCCTCTCTGTAAAAGACCAATAATACGTATAACCAACTTCCAATGAAAAATAAACATCCATAGACCAAGAGAGTAAGCAGAAACCTATCCAACCCATTTTAGAGGAAATGGGACAGAATTACAATAGAATCTAGAATCTTTGACATAACATAAGTAATTGTGACTAAAGAAAACACAGGATTTCTTTTCTAAAAACATTTTTTATCCTAGTTATTATGTAGTGTTGAAGACTGATCCTAGGGTACTTCTCATGCTAGTCAAATGTTTTGCCACTGGGTTATATATCCATCCTATACTGAAAATACTTAGAAGTAAAGTATATAGTGAATGATATTATTCCATTTTATTTTTATTTACCTCAGCATTGCACTTTAATTGTCCATAATAATTAAATTATTATCTAGAATTAATACAATTTCTAATATAATTTTAGCCAAAAATTTTTAAAGATTTATTTACTCATGTATTTTATTTATATGCATGCTCTGTCCTCCTCAACACCTCTTCTAGGCAATCAGATCCCATTATAGATGATATGAGCCACCATGAAGTTGCTGGAAATGGAACTCAGGACATCTGGAAGAGCAGTCAAATGTTCTTAACCATGAGCAATCTCTCCAGCCCTAGTGGAATTTTTAATAAATGTTGAAATGGTTATTGTAAATATGTAAAAGGCAAAAAGGCAAATATCAAAAACATTAACATTTTGAAGAAGCAGAATTTGGTAGATGAAATCATTAAATTTCATAATTGTGTACAGTTTACATATTTATTCTGTTCAAAAGTGTAGTAGTGATGGTAAGATACAGAAAGCAGTAGAATAAATGAGGTTCTAGAAGACATCAATCAAATTAATTTTAGCATGATCACAAAAGCAACCCAATGGAGAAGAACTGCCTCATCACTACCCAGTACTAGAGAAATTGAGTGACCATAGACAAAAAAAGAATACAAGAGAAAGAAACATTTACTCCAACCAATATGTAACCAAAGGTTAAGTGACAATATTCAATTGTTTAAATAATTCATGTTTAATTAAAAAATTTCAGGAAATTATGGTTATTTTGCTTTTTGGATTTTGAATTTGGAGGAAATTTTTGCTATAAATAGAGTATCATAAATGAATAATTTAAAAAGTATTAACACTATACAATTACTTTCCATCTTCACTGGTATCATTGGAAAAACCAATGGACGACTTTCCTTTGCAAAAATGTGTCCTCTTCCAACTATTAACTATAACTTGCATTATGTTAATTGAAATATTCTTGGCCTACAATTTGTAGTATTACATTAGGTACAACTTTCTCACTTTGGCTTTGCAGGAACACCACTTACACATTAGAGTGACCTTAAGCATGATCTTCTGGAGTTCTTATTCTGCACATTTGCTTTGGCTTTTGGTTTACAACTCAACCCCTGCTTTTATGATGAAAGTCTTCCTATTCAGATAATTTAATTTTTTATATACAAAAATACTTTTAAGATGTTTTATTGTATTTTTTCATTTCAGTTCTTACCTTGTTTAATCCTAGCTCTTATTGGCTACTTTTAATAAATTTTATTAACAGGTGAAACATTTCATATTAATAATTTTAAAATATAGCAACTTACAAATCCATCTCTCACTACCTTTTGTATTTGAGTTACCAATGGGCATGTTTTTGTCACTTATTCTTATTTTATTATTTTAATCTTTATCATCATGGGTGATAAATTTGAACAAATGTGAGTAATTGTGAATGAAATATTATATAGGTTTTACATAATGATATTTTCCCTCTGAAGATGAACTAGAGCCATGTGTATATCTGGTAGCTAAGGAGATCAGCAAGCCAATGAAAACTGAGCTGATTTGAGATGTTTCACCCTTGGTAATCCTAGTCTATCTCTAAATTATCTCTATGTAGAGTTTTTCATTTAGGGTTTCTGATTGACAGCCTTGGTTGCTCCTTAGACTCCCTTCCACTGATCTGTCCAAAAAGTCTCTTACATTCTTTTCAATACTATTAGTGTAAAAAAGTTTTACATGTTAATAAATGCTCTCACCTTGGCTTTGGTCTTGTTAGGGTTTCTATTGCTGTAATAGAACACCATGACCACAAAGAGACTTGTGGAGAAAAGGATTTATTTCACTTTACCACTCTCAGTTGCATTCTGTCAGGAACTGAAGCAGAGGCCACGGAGGAAATTTGCTTACTAGCCTGCTATCTTGCTTTTTTACTGCCCAGACCCCTCTGCCCAGGGGAAGAGGCACCATCCATAGTGGGCTGGGTCCATCCACATCAAATCATTAATCAAGAGAATGCCTTACTGACTTGCTTACAGGGAATCTAATGGAGGCATTTTCTCAATTGAGGTTCCCTTTCTCAAGCTTGTCTAGGCCCATGCCAACTTCACAACAATAAAACAAACAAAACAACAACAACAACAACAACAAACAAATAAAACAACCAGCACCGTTTCTAAACACTTCAACATATGAAGTTTAAGATGAATTTGTTCACGAAAATTTAGCTGACAAAATGGGTTTTTCTTTGAGCTCCACTCTTCTTACGGATTTAAACTTCTCATGTCCTGCCTGACCTCAGGTTATATGAACTCTACTCTTCCTAGCCCCATGCCCTTATAGCTTTCTGGCTTCTTTATTAGCAGCCACTTTTTTCCATGGGCTCTTAGCCTCTCCTTCTACTCTCTCCATGAATCAGTGTGTACTCTGAGAAGAAAAATGGGACAAGTAATAGTAGACTCACCTCAATTAACAACACTTAGAGTAGTTTCAGCCTCCCAAATTCTGAAATACCTGAATTTTGTGCTTAGTGTGAACAAAGCTCCAATAGAAACAACCATAACAGAACTGAGACAGAGGTTAGGGACACATTTTCCTAGAGCAATGCACATGGGCACAGCAGCACAATTCTATTGTGATATTGTGAGCTAAGATGCACCAGGACAGAATGGCTAAGAATAAGTCAAATAACAGATATTTATTAGAGACCTGATGAATTTTCATTACTATGAAGTTATAGATTTAGTAGGAAACTGAAAATAATAGAAACACAGTTTCTAATGTTTATAATTTAAAGAGTTGGAGATTAAATATCAGTTATAAAGCAATGCATTTTAATTGAAAGAAGAAAGTTAAACTTCTGCAGTTATATAAACAATGCTAAGTATAATAAAAAATAAGACCACTACTAGACAAACACTATGAAATTATATCAGCCACCATGATATATATATATCATCCTGTGAAATATGCTTTATAAAATGTTTTTAAAGCAATTTGCTCTTGCCATTTGAAAGATTTGCCTTTTATAAAAAATTCAATACATACACAATTCTCTTAAATTATTGCATGAGAACCAATCAGAGGAATTCAAGTTATGTGACATTGTTAAACTCTCATGGTTGCACAGTTTCAAAATATCTTGTGAAAAGGAGTGGACATTTCTTACCACCTCCCAGCCAAACAAAATAAGCCAAAAGAGGCAAACAAGCTCCACAATCAAATGCTAATTGTTGAAGTCTCATATTGATTGCATTCCCTGATTCAATAGAGCCTGCTACATACATGCTATTTGGGACAATTGTGCAAATTTTAATATAGATTTAGATTTGTATTACAGGATGATATTTAACTTTCAAAGGTATGAATAGTATTGGGACTGTGGAAGGAATTATCTTTATCCTTACTTAAGGGGTGCTGAGGTACTTAGACAAGATGTGCCATTATCTTCACAATTAATTATTAAAATGGCTTAATCAAAATTAAAAGATAAAACACATTAATATCAATTAGTGAATATAAAAAGTCACTGAAGCATAATTTCTATTTTGATTCTGATTTCAATTTTTTAATTTTACTATTATTTTTTAAATAGAAAAGAATGGTCTCTTCCAGCATTTTCACATAAAATTGTCAAAACTTTCTGAAAGTGTGCTGAACTTTGCACCTAAGCACCTTATTTACATATGGATTATTGGCCTTATCTTCAAAAATGGGAATGTGCGCACACACACTCACACACACAAATACATGGACTACACCCTTATTCGTGTGTATCTGTGTATACATTAACATGTTCACACATACCCAGACATAAAATTCTAGCATTTTTCCCAGGTGTCAAAAAAATTTCAGGAGAACTAAGTAGGCACCATGCACCAGAGTTCTCCACGAATATGGGTCCAGAAAACATATATTTCCTCTACAATGCTACATTATTTGGAAAGGAGTCAAGCAAGGAATTGGACAGATGGGTCTCTGGTTAAGAACACTTGTGGCTGTTGCAGAGGATTGGAGTTAGGTTCCTAGTGCCCACACCAGGTGGTTCACAGCTGCCTATAACTTCAGCTCCAAGAGTTCTGATATCCTCAATCCCTGGTCTTAGCAACACCTGCATGCACATGTATGTACCCTTGTGCCCCCCACCACACGTATACACATACATGCATACTCACAACACATTGTCCTGTGCACATGTACACATACATAATAGTAAAATAAATCTCTAATAAAAAATCTCCAATAAGTTATGAGGAAAAGTGAAAAAAAACTAATGTTGAGGACTGAACAATTAATTAGAAAGAGTAATTAATATGAGTTGGGCTCATCAGTCAAGACATATTTACTGACAAGGCTGGGGCTGGACCTTCAGCATGAGATGGGATAAACATGGGAAGGCATGCTTGATTGGGGAAAATATCACCAAAAGCCAAATAAGTAAGAGGAAAATTGAATGTCACCCTCAACTTGATTGACTTAATAATTGTTGCTAAAGTCATTGCTATAGATGGTTGGGTTTGGAACTTTTTGCGTGTCTGTTATTGTGACGAGACAAGACAGTGAAGAGGTCCCTCCATCTTGTATTCAGGTTTAAGTAGAACTTGATGTCTGTGATGGAAAATTCTATGGAAAACTGCATACTTCTATTCTAGAAACCTAAGGCCAAGATGAGCTAGCTTATTTTAGTTTTGGCTAAATTGCCTGTTTGTGCAGAAGCCCCCTCCAGCTAACTGCTTATCTTAGCTTCTGGTAAACAGCTTGTTTTAAACTGTTGGCATTTGCAAAGTCCCTTTCTGCTGGTGAGCATTGTGCGGATGTGGTTTCTGCCTTTAACACCCCCTGCTCTCTATGTTCTGGACATTGGGATACACACCTAGGCTCCGCGACACTTGGTGTGGTCCCAGCCACCTGAAATAAAGACTTTTGATTGGCTATATGCTGTGTGTGTCTGAGTGTTCATCTCTGACACACTACCCAGAAGATCTTAACAGTATTGATGTCTCCCAAACATGAGTTTTATGTTTCTACTAAAACTATGGAGAGCCAGTTTAAATATCACAATGACTTACCTGGTAGTTCCTTATTAATTCTTTCATCAAAGTTTCAATTTTAAGGATCACTGCACTTTTCCAGTCAGAAGAGAAATATGCACTGCCTATATTGTCATTATGGTTTGGCATGCTCTTTAAGTGTATATAGTAGTTTGAATGACGCTTCCTAAAGGTTCCAATATCTGAATACTTGGTCCCAATTGGTAGGACTGTTTGGGAAGCTTGTGATGTGTAGCCTTGATGAAGTAAGTATGTCACTGAAGGTGAGCTTTCAGATCTAAAAATCCTCCCACTGTTTCTAACTTTGTAGTGGCAGTTCAAGATGTGAGCTCTCAGCATCCTGTTCCTGCTACCATGACTGCTACCTGCTGCTCTATTGTCCCCTCCATTATGGATTCTAATCCTAGGGACAGGACATTAAGACATAATAAACTCTTTCTTAAGTTGCCTCGTGGCATTTTAACATAAAAATAACCAATATAACATCTAAGAATCAAATTGGTTCAAATCTATTCATATAACCAAAGCCTCCAGATAGGCTGCCTGTCAGATGCCTTGCAAAATAAAGTTAAGGTCCTTAGTGAAACTTCTTCGTGTTCTTCCATCCCATTACCCATGACCCTTCTTGCGTTTCTTGCCAAATTCTTTTGTATCCCAGTTACAAATAATCATAATGATAGCTCTGCACTTGGTTTCTTCCCTTCTGAATGATAGCAGAACCTAGCACTTACGCTGTATTTGGTTTTCCATTTTCAAAGTGCATTGCAATCAGTTGCTAGCTGAGCTCCCTTACCCGTGAAATTTATTTCCTGATGACACAAGGAACAGGTTCTTGGCATCTGGCTATGCCTACTACTGCTACCACAGTACAAAGAGGAAATCAGTGCAGTGGATTGAGGAGAAGGTGAAGGGTCAGGATATTTGTGTCCAATTTTTGCCTCTGCACTTGATTTCTGCACACCCTGGTTTAAGGCAGGCAATTGCTCACTGTAAATTTCACCACCTGAAGGAAAAGGAGGGTGAAATCCACACTGAAAAAGGTGGAGATGCTCATCTGCAATAAACAGGATGTCTTGAATTTCTAGGGGTTCAGGGAGGCTCCTCATCCTGATGTGATCAGATTTCTCATTAAAAGACCATCTAAACATCTGAAATTATATGCTGAATATAACCCTATGCATTATATATTGTCATCTTGCAGTCCTCCCTTCTAGGGAGAGAAAGAGAGAAAGAGAGAGAAAGAGAGTGAGAGAGAGAGAGAGAGAGAGAGAGAGAGAGAGGAGATAAAGTAGCATTCAATAAGCTCTGTTCCTCTTTTGTATTCTACATTTGTTTATAACTTTTAAGGACCATAATAATAATTAGCAAGAATTCCTAGTGACAATATATGACAAAGTACTTGGTGATCTAAGTGACAATCTGAACTCATCTAGCATTTAATATTATTTTTCTGTTTTTAGTAAAAGTGGCAGATTAATTTGTAACATATTTGCTAACACAGAAGAAATGACGACAGTGAAGAAGAACAATAGATGATGGTAAGAAGAGATGACAGTGACTCAGAAGAAGGGAAAGGCGTTTATCCAGATGTCTGTTTTGACAATGCTCGTTGTCATCTATTTCCTCCTTCGTGACAGATGTTAATGGAGTGAGAACATTTGCCTTAATGGAACTTCTGTCTATGACACCGTCTCTCTGTCTCTATCTCTCATCCAAGAAAATATGCTATGGAGATATTTTCTCTGAACATCCTCGATGGGAGGATCATAGGGGACTTATACTAGAGATGAACATGTGTTCTGGAGTTCTAGCAAAAATGAAAGAAATATCCCTGCCAAATGAGTAAAGGAGGCAACATTCAGATTTAAGGAATTAAGACTGGAAGAGGAGAGCTGATATATAAATGGGAGGTATTATTTCCTTTTGACTTTCTGTTGGTCAGAAAACATAAATGTCTGTGCACAGAAGACAGTTTCGGCCAGAACTCGTTCAGCAGGAAGGAACTGCATCTATTAGAATTTGGGAAATGACTAGTTTTTCTGAGAAGTAGCATGGATACAGCTGTCCTGGCATGTCTGCTTCCTATCCAAGCTAATAGATGGTGTGAGACTGAATATTTAGATAGAAGCTTAAAACTTAGAAAAGGAGACCTATATAAATACCATCAAACTCTTGACAATATCCAGATAGCTGATCGTGTAGTTTAATCAGTGAATTGATCTCTCTCCAAAAGTGAAGAGGTGAGTAATAGTTTTATATACTCACTGTCATGGTTTTATAGTGAACTTTGGTGATTTGTCTCAAAGCCATACCTAAAAAAATATTTGTCTCTGCCTCATTTTTCTCAAGTTATGTATAATTGGAAAGATAATCAATAGTTATTTATTGTTGTTATATAAATATCTTTTCTTGTTTAAATCCTTTGTAGCATCAGTGTTGGATTCAATTCCCAATACTGCTAAAATGAAAATAAAAGAAACAATATCAGCTCCCAAAGCTTTTATTTTAATGTGTGTCTCTAACCTTAAATTGTTTTCCTTTATAAACCTCAGTTTTACTGAAAAACACTAAGGCATTCTTATAAAGATATAATTTAAGTGTTAAATCAAGAAAGATATATGCATGCTTATTAAGTGTAAATGACTGGCATCCCTTGCTCTTATAAAAGTATTTACACTAGCATCAACTCTATACTAATGAACCACTTAAAAATTTACAAAACTCTTGTCTTCAGAACACACAGCACATCAAAGAAACTTCCTAATGTTCTTTTCAACATCATAGTAGCTCCTATGCCCTGAATGTTTCTTTCAATGGCTGCCTTTAAGTTTCAATTTGACATTTAGAATCAAGGTCAACAACCTGTGAGCTTTTTTTTGTTGTTTTGTTTTGTTTGTTTGTTTGTTTACCACCACAATGAACTTGTAAGATTCAAATTATAAAGCAATGTGGTAGGATCTGATTTAAGTTAGCAAATTTAAGGTTGATCATGTGCATAATTCCATGGCATCTGAGAACACAAGAAGCAGCATTTAATATATATATGAAAAATACGGTATTCATGGAAGGGTCATGATTCTGGAAGGATTATAGTCAATGAGAAGAAGCAGAAGGCACTTAAATAGAAACAACAAAACAAAACAAAACAAAACAAACAAACAAACAAAAACCCCGCCCTGATGATTCTTCATTAGATACTGCTCCTAGACCATCTACATTACAACTGGTGAGAAAAATATCTCAGGGACTCAGGTGGGCAAATCAATCAAAAAGAAACCATCTTGTTTCAAGATAACAATTCTTGTGCTCATTATTAAATCAATAAAAAGTGAGATACAAAATGTAACAATGTTATCTCCTTTCAGACTGACTTTTCACTTGGGAGTTACAGCATATTGACTGCATAATGTTTGGCTAAATAACACTTCCCAGTAGTCTTGATAATTGAGATTTGATGGAACTTATAAGCAATAAAATTTTACTTAAAAATAATGGTATTTACAGAGATAAACATACATAGGCCTGGAGATGTCTATATCCATATTTGGCTGATGGTGGCATTTTTTAAGCTTTTTGATTTTTGTAATTTTATAGGGTTTGTACTATTGAGTCAGCCTTACTTTGACACTTGAACATTACATGCTTGGGAGTAATGTATCTATTTTGGTTATCCTTTCTATAAAATGTAAAATAACTATCTTAGCTACCTTCTATGGCTGTGAAAATTAGCACAATGAACTCAAGTATTATGAACAACGAGTCGTATAATATCTAATATTTGTCCTTACTGAAGCTTTTATTTATAGTATACAATAAACTTTTAATAAGACAGAACTCCTATTGGAAGTTATTTACTGAACAACCTCATGTGACTCTTGAAGATACAGCCCAATGGTAGAACAGTTGCTTCCCAAGCATGAGGCCTTGTGTTTACATGCTAGCATAATAAATTAAACAAACAAATATGGGAATTCATTCTGTGTTTCTTGCTTTCTTAATGGAAAATGTTAGCCTTGTGTTGCAAAGTTCTTCCTCTTAGGAGTCATCAGTTCTGTCATATGTACATAGAATCAGTATGCCAATATATTATATTCTCTCATTCTGTGTGTAACTCCTGTTTAGAGATTTTTTTTCTATATCCCACCAAAATGCATTCTTTTAAGCAAACATGGCATAGATCTTTATCGATTGGACTGAAAAATGTTCCAGTATCACTTGCAAAAATTACAATTATGTAATGATTCAGATATACTTTAAGACTGATTTATCTCTGATCATCTCTCCAGGTCTGTAGAGAAGTCTTGCTCACAAAACATGATGCTGCCATGTGCATTTAAGTGAAGTTACCATGTGGGTGAAACATAACCACACTCAGAAAACCCATTCGCACCTGCCTACGTGGCACCTCGTGAAGGAAGGCAAAGCAGTGTAGACATTCACAATAAGACCAACTTGGACCTTATTTAACTTCTAAACTGTCTAAATTTTTGTAAGGCTCAAATAATTCCTACAAAGCCTTGCCACACTTCCTCTCTAGCACTTGACTGTTTGCCCCCTGGGAAATCAAACTTCCTACTCACCGGAAGAAACAAATGCCATTTATACACTCTGTACCACTTAGATATCACACAGCTTAGGAAAATTTAAAGAGATGGTTAAGATTTTCTCTTAGCTATTATCCAAGAACCTGGGATGTTGAGGCAGGAGGATGGTCATAAGTCTGAGACCGACCTGAGAAATATAGTGAATTCCAATTCAGGATTGGGTATTGAGTAAAACTATCTCTTAAATAGAGTAATTGTGAATAATGCTTAAAAAGTAAGTTAGGGTTTGTATCTAATATTCATGTTGCATACTGCATATGCTAATTTTTAAGTGTCTAAAGGTAAAACAAAGCATGAAATAAAGTGGAACAATGAAATAGTTGAATTTTATATGTGGCTTGGGATATTGCATTTTATTTATAACTCTGAAGAAAAATACATATTTATTAAAACATTCCCCAAGCAATGCTAAGCAAAACCCACTGACAAACTATCAACAAAAGCCAAAACCCAAACTGAGGAAATGCTGCTGTCTTTAGAGTTCCTTGTAAAAATAACATAGGACAGATAGCATGGGCCTAAGTAATAATACTGTAATTATTACTTGGATTTGTGAAGTATTGTCTTTGTCTAAGGCCTCTACCCTCAGAATTCTATACTAATTGCTAAATTAAACAAATGCATGTGGGAGTAGTAGATATTTAAATGCAAATCTTAAAGAATTCTGAAGGCAGGACCCAGTGTTTTAGTGATCACAGCCAGAATCACTCTGTGATGAATCTATCACCTTCCACGGCAGAGAATGCTTGGAGTCACGCTTAAGTCTAATCTGTACCTAGGTACCCACTGTTGCTCAGACATGAAACTGATTGGTGACAGGACGATCCTCAGATGGGCAGTTATTTGTCAAATGAGTGCACATATGTCTTAGTGTGGGACTTAACCTTACACACCGCCAGGATGTTAACCACTGAGGACTGTGGAGTTGTCTGCACAAGGATGGGCTTAGTCTCAGAAAAAAACAAACAAACAAACAAACAAAAACCAACAACAACAAAAACTAAAAATGAACAAGCAAGCAAACAAATAAACAAACAAACAAAAACTATCCCTTGTCCATGGAAATCTTTTGGCTTCATGGATAGGCATCCAAAGCTTTAGGCATAGTCTCATAGGATAGATATAGTACAGAAAAAGTATTTATGAAGTTTAGTAGAATAAGTAAATAATAATAATAATAATGTAAAAATAAAATAATGTTTACTTAATTGATAGTAATGTAATATAATCATTATATAATGATTTTAAGAATGCAATATAAGAAATGGACAACTAAATTTAAGATGTGTATAAAAGTACCTTTGATTTATTAAATGGCAAACATATATTCACACACACACACACACACACACACACACACATTTACTTTCAATGAATTACAGAGTATTCCATTTCCTGCAACTAGCTGTAGAAGATATTTGTGACTCAAAAGAGGCTTATTTTTTCCAATTGTACAGTTTTGTAGATTGCCTTAAATAAGTGGAATAATGACTGTTACAGAGTGATGGACAGAGATCTTGTAAAGTCATCATTGCTGTGGTAAAGTGTCAGCTTTGTATTCAAGTATACAACAAATAGCAGGAATGTGCACAAATAAAACTTATAAAGATTGTGGATTTCCTTTAACTCTTTATTTCTAAGCTATGGGTATGATTATTTTTGCCTGCATGGGTGTCTGTGCATCATGTGTTTCTAATGGCTGCAGAGGGTGGAAAGAACATCACAATTTCTGGAACTGGAGCTTTCGACAGTACGTGAGTTGCTATGTGGGTGGTAGAAATCAAACCTTGACTTCTAATCTGTCCATGTTTAACTTCTGTTGCTCTGACACAACATCTTGACTGAAAACAACTGAGGCTAATAAAGGTTTATTTTAGCTCACAATTTACAGTCCATGGTGGCAGGGAAGGAACTTAAAACAGCTGGTCATATTACATCCATAGGCAAGAACAAAGAGAAATGAATGCATGAATTTTCATTACCTAGTTCACTCTCCATTGTAATAGAGTCCAGGACCCAAATCATGTGAGTAGTGCCGTCGCAGTGGTCTGGCTCGTCCCACATCAATTTATGTAATCAAACAATCCCCCATAACTTGCACACAGCCCAGCCTGATCTAAGCATCTCCTCAGTGAGAATCTTCTCTGCTAACTCTAGATTGTCAAGGTGACACAATCTAACCTTCCCAGTTACCATAAGTCCATCATGCCTGAATCTGAAATTTAGAGATTTATACAGATGGACCATTTTACACACACACACACACACACACACACATGCACACGCACAACACGCTATATTAAATATTGTGTTTGAGATTATTTTATTTTCATTTTCTCTGCTGTTTGAATGTGTCATTGTTTTTTCTCTGTTCTACAGAATCTGTAGACTCTTGCCTCCTCGACTCAGCTATGAACAGTGCTGATATGGATATTTTGGGCTTATTTTTTGTCTGTATATCCACTGGAAAATTTTCTGGGTGTTTATATGTCCAGCATTAAAACACACTTCCAAAAATGCCTTTCATTGCACGATTTTTTTTCCTGGAAATGTGTGAACCAATGTTTCTTCACACCAGGTTAAGACAGATGACAAACTAAGAACCTATTCCAACCAAGACTAGCTTGCCAAAGCAATGTGTGTATTGTGGTATTGTGCTTACTTGCAAGAGTATAAATCTGAGTGGCCCAAAGTCAGTTGTCTCCCAAGGGACCACCTCAGACTGGGTGGCAAGTCAGGAAAGCATCATCCCTTCAGCTCCCTACACACCTGAGGGCAGCTCCCTTGAGGAATTTTCTCTCCCACTGAAATTACGTTTTGGTTATGTAACCTTGGCTCTCAGTCTTGTCAATCATTCAATATAAATGGAGGAGAGTTTATCAGTTTTAAAATTTGTGATTCATGTTACTGTTTTCTTGTTTGCTTCAAGATCATGATTCTTTCTAAGGTACACTTGTATTTATTATTTTGCCTTTAAAACAGAGATTTAATTTATTTCGGTTACTTGTATTTGTGTGCTTCTTCTGTGGGTAAAAGCATGTGAGTGCAGGTTCCTGTGGAAGCCAGACAACGGTATTGGATCCCAGGGAGCTGGAGTTACAGGTGGCTGGTCCTAAGCTAAGCAACATGGGATTCTGGGATGCAAACTAGGGGCCTCTGCAGAGTAGTATGTGCTCTTAACTGCCACACCCCAGGGGTGGATTTTTAGCATGGTCTGAGGCAGGAGGTCAAGAGTTTACATTTCCATATTCCCACTGAAGTAAGCCAGCATCATTTACCAAAAAATTAATCTCTCACTCACTATGTTGCAATACCACTTTTTATCATAAGTCACACTAGACAGATCAATGTTCTTACTAAATATTCTATTTTACTTCATTTTCCTTGCGTTTTGCTGAATTTTTCCTTGCTGTACTGTTTTTTTATTAAAGATTTTTTCTTTTATATATACATTTATATTATTACACATATATACAATAAACTACCTACAGCAAGAAAAACTATGACACAATCAGGTATTGTATAAGTGTTACATTCTTAGTGTTTTGTCTATTTGTATTTGACAGCCTTGAAGAAAACATCACGCCTATCTTGTGAGTCTAAAAATTCAGAATGTAAATCAATATCTATCATATCTCATCATTATCAACTTAAAATATCTATCTAGACCTAAAAACATCTTAACCTCTAAACAACTAAGCTTAATTGTAAAACAAAACTATCTGGTCTTCAACCCCATCAGAGGCTTGAAAAGGAATAAAATTGGTTACCTAAGTAAACGGAAAGTACAAGTTAGCAGCTTCCAACATGAGAAGATGACAAAGACAGATTTCTACCTGAAGAGTCACCCAAAACACTCTATAATGTTAGAGCATCATCTTCAGCCTTCTGGCTCACTATATCTGACAGACATACTTGTGAGGCAGGAACTACAGAGGACTTGCTTACTCTGTCTTGACAGAGTTTGGCTGTGGACTCTGTCTGCATCCAAGCTTGCACATTTTTAAAGCAGAATTCTGTCTCTGGTAGAAATGAAGACATTTTGCTCAGTGGCTTGTTTGCCACATTTTAAGCCATATCCATGAGGAGGTTCTTTGATGCTCATCATCCTCTTTGAGTAGGCTGGGGATTGCCAGGACTTAACCTGTCTCATTGTCAATGAATCTTTAAAATAATAAAAACAAATTTAAAACATTATATTCTGCATGTCTCTGAGGTTTTTGAAGACATCATCTCACTATTCTACATTACCTTCTATAGAATCATATCTTTCTGCCGCACTGAAGATGTATAATCTTGTGATAAAAATAGACTAGTAATTTATATGACCATGATTTGGTCAACTAACAATTAACTTGTATAACTTGTTTATCTTAGACAGTCTTCAATAGAACTTTCAAAATATTGGAAGTAAACTGTGTATCATAATTGAGTTATATGGGTACAATACCTCATATTTAAGTAGAAATATATCTAATGTGTGTGAAGAATAATCTTACATTCAAATTCTATGCCAATGTATCTAAAATTAAAATTATTTTGCATCTATATACAAAATTCTATACTAGTGAATTAAAAATAACCTTGTGAGTTACAATTGAGGCATTAAGTTGAGGAGTATACTCACTAGACTACTTTTTGTTTTATCTTCCCTATATATTTTTATATTCCCCTTCTTTCTTTTCAACCCCTATCTCCAAACCTAAGAATGTAAGATAAAGGAAAAGAGAGACATCCCTGAGTCCAAACTTGTCTTCTCTCTAAATAAGACCAATAATAAATTATAACCAACTCCCATTGAAAATAACCCTCTGTAGGCCAAGAAAGCAACCAAAAACCTATCTGACCCACTTTAAGAAAATGGGGGCATCATTTTCTTAAGGTTTCTTCTGGCTTATTTGGGATGAATGATACCTTTTTGGGGCCCAAACAAAATTGGAGAAATGGTTGAACAACCTAGCAATTACATTTGTGGTCCAGTTTCTAAATGTTAAGAAATTCCAGGCTGAATTAGAGTGCTGTGTGGGACAGTCTGAAATACTAGACAAATTGGGATTGGAATTGTTCTTTGAAGGTCCTGGGAGCTGTCTTGTTCTGGTGAGGAACAGCAACTGAAGCATTTGGTGTTGGAACCTGAAGGATACAGGATGTCAGTGTCCAGCATGCTGAGAGGAATGAATCCTGTCAGGTCTGATCCACTGTCAGTGTCCAGTTCTTTTGTTCTGAAAACATAATTTCTCATAAGCATTGTACAGTCCTAAAATTATAAATGTATAATGTGTGCATGATACACAGAACAATTAAGGCTTGTTTTTTGCTCTTTGTATGAGCAGAAAAAAAGGACATCTGTAAATCTTCATTCACGCTATGTGAAGAATGGCACCTGATAATTCATAGGGGTTCTGGGGTCAAGAAAAAACATTGTTTATGCCTAGACATTCATGTCTCAGCCAGCCTCAGAGATATTCCCATATAGTGGGATTAACAATATAAGTTACTTGCTTGTTCTGCATTTTCAATTATTCATATCCCTATTGTGTCCCTCTCCCTCATCTTCTCCTGATTCCCCCTTCTGCCTTCATCCCTTATCCATCCCTCCCCTAGTCCTCAGAAAGGGGAGCCCTCTTCCCCTAACATCTGATCTCAGCCTATCAAGTCTCACCTGTACTACCTGAAACCTTTTCCTCTGTCGCCTGGCAAGGCCACCCTGCCAGGGGGAAATGATCAAAGCTCTGGGAACAGAGTTCATGTCTGAAGTAGTCTCTACTCTCTACATTGTGGGTATTACAAGAGATTATGCTACTACATCTGAACAGAAGGTCTAGGTCCACATCATACATGGTCCTTGGTTGATGTTTCAGTCTCTGTGCTATAGTGTAGTTTTCCTGTATTATGTGGCTAATATCCGCTTATGAGTGAGTATATACCATGCTGGTCTTTCAGGGTCTGGGTTACCTCACTCAGGATGATCTTTTCTAGTTCCATCCATTTGCCTGCAAATTACAAGATTTCCTTGTTTTTAATGACTGAATAGTATTCTACTGTGTAAATGTACCACAATTTCTTTATCCATTCTTCAGTCAAGGGACATCTAGGTTGTTTCCTTATTCTGGCTATTATGAAAGAAGCTGCTATGAACATAGTTGAGCAAATGTCCTTGTTGTATTGTGGAACATCTTTTGGGTATATTCCCAGGTGAGGTATGGGTAGGTCCTGAGGTAGAGTTATTCCCGATTTCCTGAGAAAGCAACAGATTGATTTCCAAAATGGTTGTACAAATTTACACTCCCACCAGCAATCGAGGAGTGTTACCCTTTCTCCACATCCATAACAACATATGCTATTACCTGAAGTTTGGGTCTTAGCCATTCAGATAGGTATAAGATGGAATCTCAGGGTTGTTTTGAGTTACATTTCCCTGATAACTAGGGATGTTGAGCATTTCTTTAAGTGTTTTTCAGCCATTTGATATTCCTTTGTTGAGAATTCTGTTTAATTCTGTACCTCACTTTTAATTGGATTATTTTGTTTGGCGGTGTTTAATTTCTTGAGTTCTATATATATTTTGGATATTAGCCCTTTGTCAGACGTAGGGTCATTGAAGATCTTTGCCCAGTCTGTAGGCTGTCATTTTGTTTTGTTGACAGTGTCCTTCACCTTACAGATGCTTTTCAGTTTCATAAGGTCCCATTTATTAATGGTTGATTGTACAGCTGGAGCTGTTCGTGTTCTGTTCAGGAAGTTGTCCCCTGTGCCAATGAGCTCAGGGTTCTTCCCTGCTTTTTCTTCTAATGGTTTTAGTGTGTCTGGTTTTATGTTGAGGTCTTTAATCTATTTGGTCTTCAGTTTTGTGCAAGGTGATAGATATGGAACTATTTCCATTTTTCTACATGTGGCCATCCAGTTAGACCAGCATCATTTGTTAAAGATGGTATCTTCTTTCCATTTTATGGATTTGTCTTCTTCGTGAAAAATCAACTGTCCATAGGTATGTGGGTTTATTTCTGGGTCTTTGATTTGATTCTATTGTATCTATGCCAGTACCATGCTGCTTTTATTACTGTTGCTCAATAGTACAGCTTGAGATCTGGGATGGATATTCCTCCAGTGGATCTTTTATTGTACAAGATTGTTTTAGCTATTCTGGGTTTTTGTATCTCCATATGAAGTTAAAAATTGATCTTTCAAAGTCAGTAAAGAATTGTGTGAGTGTTTTGATGGGAATTGCATTGAATCTATAGATTGCTTTTAGTAAGATGGACATTTTTACTATGTTGATTCTCCAGGTACATGAGGATGAAAGATCTTTCTGTCTCCTGAAATAGTCTTCAAAATCTTTCTTCAGAGATTTGAAGGTGTTTTCAGACAAATCTTTCACTTTCTTAGTTAGTGTTACATCAAGATACTTTATATTATTTGTGACTCATGTGAAGGGTGCAGTTTTCCTAACTTCTTTCTCAGCCTTTTGTCATTTGTATATAGGAAGGCTATTGATTTTTTTTTTTAGTTGATTTTGTATCCAGTCACTTTGCTGAAAGTGTTTATCAGCTGTAGGAGTTCCTTAATAGAAAATTTGGATCATTTATGTATACTATCATATCATCCATAAATCATGATCCTTTTATTTCTTCCTTTCTGATTTGTATCTCCTTGATCTGCCTTATTGCTCTAGCTAAGACTTCAAGTACTATATAGAAGAGATATGGAGAGAGTGGACAGCCTTGTCATGTCCCTGGTTTCAGTGGAATTTCTTTTAAGTTTCTCTCAATTTAGATTATGTTGGCTATAGGCTTGTTGTATATTGCCTTATTATATTTAGATATAAGCCCTGTATCTCTGCTCTGTTATGGAATATCTTGTTTTCTCCATCTATGGTGATTGAAAATGTTGCTGGTTATAGTAGTCTGAGTTGACATCTGAGGTCTCTTAATGTTTGCATGACTTCTCTCTAGGCCCTTCTAGCTTTCATAGTATCTGCTGAGAAGTCAGGTGTAATTCTGATGGGTTTGCCTTTATATGAGACTGGACCGTTTTCTCTTGCAGCTTTTAATATTCTTTCTTTGTTCTGTACATTTAATGTTTTGATTATTATGTGTCAGATGAATTTGTTTTTCTGGTCAAATCTATTTGGAGTTCTGTAGGCTTCTTGTATGTTTATGTGCATTTCTTTCTTTAGGTTGGGGAAATTTCTTCTATGACTTTGAAAATATTTTCTGCACCTTGGAGCTTGGAGTCTTCTCTTTCTTCTATTCCTAGTATTCTTAGATTTGGTCTTTTTATAGTGTCCCAGATTTCTTGGGTGTTTTGTGTTAGGAACTTTTAAGTTTTAACATTTTCTTTGATTGATATATTGATAACTTCGATCTTATCTTCCACTCTTGAGATTCTCACTTCCATCTCTTGTATTCGTTTGGTGTGGCTTGTATCTATGGTTCCTGTTCTCTTCCCTATGTTTTCCAACTCTAAGATTGCCTCAGCTTCTGTTTTCTTTTTTGCTTGTAATTCCTCTTTATGTCTTGAATAGTCTTATTTCTTTCTTTTTCTCATTTGATTTAATTTTTCTGTAATTCTTTATAGGATTTATTCAATGCCTTTTCTATTTGAATGTATTTTCCTGTGTTTCTTTGAGTGATTTATTTTCTCCTCTTTCAATTCTTCTGTGATTTTCATAACCTCAGATTTAATGTCTTCTCCTTGTGCTTCATGGGTGTTCATATCTACAGGGCTTGCTGTGGTAGGATCACTTGTCTCCAGTGGTGTTATATGGCTCTGAGTTTTGTTGCTAGTCTTCTTTCACTGTCTACTAGGCATCTGGTTGTCTCTGGTGTTTGCAGGCCTAGAGGTTCCTCCAATGAGGTTGTTGTCTGTGTTCCATGTTGACCAACCAGGATAGGAGCAAGTAAAGAGAGCTCCAAGCCAAAATTTGTTTGCTAGGGCTCCCCAGAGGCCTCCTCGGGATGTTGGACAGTGGATGTTTATTGTTTTTAAATTACATGTACTATCTATAGGCCCAGCTAGCAATCAATCAAGACACAGACACTTGTTATATTTTTAAATAGCCTTAGTTAACCTGGGGCAGGGCAGATATCAATCATCTAAACTACCTCTCATAATGGTGCAGGGATGGGATCCCTGCCTCAATCCTATGCCATCTGTTTCTAGTAACTTCTATCAAGTTACCTCCCATCCATAATCCCAAATACTTGCTAATATTCTTCATCTGGACCAGATTCTTTATCCATGCCAGCCATGTGCTTCTTCTCCATCTAACCCATGGCAGCCTTCCTCTCTTCCCTTCAGGTCTCTCTCCTTTCTCTTTGTGTCGGTCTTTTTCTCAGAATTCCTCTCTCTCTCCTAGTTCCACCTATCTCCTGCCCTGCCCAGGTGGAATGGCTTTTTATTAAGCAAAAGGTGGGTCACAGAGACAGCAAGCAGTAATTAGCATCAAAATACATCAGATCATCCCCCCCCCCCCAACAGGTGTTAGAGCCTGCTAAACTCAGCTGGATTCCCTGACTGTATCCCAGTTGAGTAAGGCAGGAGAGGAGTGGGCGGAATTTTCAAGCCCAAAGCTACTCAGTTGCCCTACAGTCCTTTTTGAGATGGCAGGGCTCTGTCAATCTGCTGCTCTGTGTTCCAGATGGGCTAGGCCAGTAAGCAGCTGGGGCACTGTGAGAGATTCAGGCTTGAATCTGCTCAGGTGCTCCACAGACCTTTCTGAAATGGCAACAAATATGAGTCTTCATCTGTGCCAGACTCAGCTCTGTCTATCGGCTCTGTATCCCAGATGGGCCAAGTTGGTAAGCAGCTGGGGGACTGAGGGGGACCAGAGCCCAAAGCTGCTGGTATGTTCTACAGGCCTTCTTGAGATGGCAGGATTCTTGTTATTTGCTTTGTGTCCCACTTGGGCTTGGCCAGTGAACTTTTGCCCGTGGAAAGAGATTAGATTTCAAAAGTGTTCACAGAACAGCAGCTAATGTGGGGCATGGCCGGCCCAGGTCTCTGCTCTGCCTGTAATGCTCTGCGATCTAGATAGATCAGGCCAATAGGCTACAGATGGCTTGAGTGAGATCAGAGTCAGAAGCTGCTAGCAGGATAGCAGCTAATTCAGATTATGGCCAGAGCAGGTCTCTGCTCAGCCTGTTTGTTTTGTGTCTTAGCTGTGTCACAAGGCAGGAAAAGAGGAGCAGGAGCAGAGATCCAAGTCCTTAAGCTGCTCACAGGATGGCTTGTGGATAGCACCTGGATTCAGCTCTGCCAGTATGCTCTGTGTCACAGATGGGCCAAGCTGGTAAGCACCTGGGGCAGGGGGTGGGGGATGGGGGTGCTGTGAAAAATCAGCATGCCAAGCTGCTTGATCACTCCACAGGCCAGCAAGCAGCTGGGGGGAGGGATTGCTAAGAGAAATCAGAGCCCTAAGGTGCTTGGATGCCTCTCTGGAGGCAGCTAATGTGGATTGTGGCTGGTGCCAGGTCTCAGCTCTTCCTGTCTTCTTCCCATCCCGGATCCAGCAAGCAGTAGATGGTTATTGAGAGCCTGAAGCTCCATGGGTATCCCATCGTCACTCTCAAGATGCTGGCTAGTGTGGACCGTGCCCTGGGATATTTTTGTGGGTTAGCTGGGTGGCCAGGGGTCAGACTCATACATGCGCCACACAATGTGGATCCCTCTCACCTGAGAATCAGCAGCACTGGTGTTTTGTAGCTCTCAGTTTGGCCTTTAGATTGCTGTGCAGTCCTGGCTGTCCTGCTAATCAGATGAATTGCATCTGTCTTGCTGTTCTTTTTAAATTATACTTGCTTGTAACATCTTTACACCTCTTGGTAGCTGCTCCACCAGTATCATACTTCTTTTTTAATGTTGGCTTGCATATTATTTGCATTTTCAGGTACATTTTTTTAAAATGACATTTTATAGTATATTGTTTGAAATAGTCATTGTGTGACTCTGCGTGGTCTCAAATTCCTGTGATGTTCCTGAAGGCCCTGTTTAAGTATGGGGTTTACACACATGTTACTCTATAGATATTGTTCTACATAAAACAAAAACCTCATGAGACATTGTGAGTATAGTGGATATATTAGTTTGTCAAAGCAGGCTTTCTGCAATATTGAACCTCGTATTATTACTATGGTATATCCTATTAGTTTTGAAATTTTTCTATATCTATGTTACTGTCTCTCTATATCTCTATCTGTCTGTGCCTCTCTGTCTCTGTCTGTCTCTGTCTCTCTATCTCTGTCTCTCTGTGTCTGTGTCTATGTCTGTGTCTGTCTGTCTGTCTGTCTGTCTGTCTGTCTCTCTCTCTCTCTCTCTCTTTCTCTCTCTCTCTCGTGTGTGTGTGTGTGTGTGTGTGTGTGTGTGTGTGTGTGTGTGTGTGTGTACATTGATGCAGGGAATGAAACATGGGTCATGGAGTAGAAACTTGACAGGGTGTCCACCACCAAGGTGAAGACTAACCTTCAAAAATCTTCTCTGTTTCACAGTAACATTAAAGAAAAAATGTTTTCTTAAATTTAATTCCAGAACTTTTACATTATAAGTAATAGCATTAAAAAACATTTTTCTAATTGTTTTCTTTCATTCAGCATTCATAAATATAATAGAATTTGAGCACTAATTTTAAATGTAGTGACTTTCATAATTCTACTCAATAATAACAGATTCTTTGGAATATTTTATGAAAACATGTGTGTTATTGTAAATAACGGGTTCAAGTTTTCTTTCTAAATTTTTAAAAATGTCTTTTTCTTGATTTTTCTCAGAGTTGAGATTTGAAAAAATTCTGAATTGAAATGTAATAGATGGTATAGTTTTTTTTATTATACAAATATATGATAATATTTATTTTTAAATTAGCATATAATTATTTTGGTGGTACATATGCCTGCTGCATTTTAGGATAGCCTCATTTTAACTGGGACTAGGCAGATATTCACCCGTTAAACTACCCTTACCACTTCCAAGTCCCCATCCCAGGCCATCTGCTTTAATCATCCCTGGGATATTTACCATCCATAATCCCCAAATACTTGCTAATGTTCTTGATCTGAGCTGCTTTCCTCCACCCACGCCTATCCGGCCATGCACTTCTCTCCACACTAACCTCTCCTTCCTTTCTCCTCATGTACCTGTCTTCTCTTTCTGCCTCTTCATCCACTGACCCTAGGCCTGTGAATCTGAACCTCAAATCTGCCTCTCTCTCTCCTCTTCTGCCAAATTCCAAACTTCAGCATTTCTGTTTGTTACCAATGAACTTTAAATAGGTAGAACAAGGTTTACATAACAAGAACAGGTTTGAGTGAGGATGTGCTGCTCTGGGGAGCAAATAGATCTTGAGGGCCAGTCATTAGCATCAAAATACCTAGCACCAGACTAACCCCCAATATGGGGGTCTTTGCTTTTGAAGTCTGGGGGAAGATTAGTCAAAATATCAAGATACATGGTAGTATGGGGCTTACTAAAATTTCTATAATTAACATAAATTTTATATTCTGTAATTTGCAGTATGAGGTAACATTCCTTAGTCATAGTGTCTTTTAAAAAATGATTTATATGTATATCTGTGTTGCACACATTTGTATGCCTATGTATATGTGTGTGTCTGTGTGGTAGCGTGCACACCTGAGTGCAGGTGACCACAGAGGCCAGAGGCATCAGGTGCTACTGAAGGTGTAATTACAGGCATTGCTGAACTGCCAAACATGAATGCTTGGAACTAGTGAACCAGGGTCCTTTGCAAGAGGAACACTGCCAAACAATCCCTCAAGCCCCAGGACTAGTGTCTTTGATATCTATTTTGTAAATAAAATCTAATCTAATTTTGTTAAAGATAACAATATTTTAAAGGGGGAAATTGTAGAGAACAGTTAATTCTCTTGCAGGGGAGAAATTCACAGATTATCTGGTAATTACTCATCAAAAGTAGCTCACAGGCACCTTGTAACCACAACTATGAATTTGTTAAACTTTTTCATGAATTTTCAACCAAAGGAGTAATAAACACACTATTCATGGTCTAATATAAATACTCACACTGTCTTATTTGATGTCATGTGCACAAATAATTGTTTCAAAACAAATCCTAGATCACATTCAGGTATGTGAGGTATAAACTTCAGTTTACATATCTTAGAAATTATTAGTTATATATAAGAATGGGCTGGATAGATGGCTCAGCACTGAGGAGCATGTGCTTCTCTTGCTAAGGATGTGGATTCTGTTCCCATGTTCCAGAACCAGTTTCAAAGGAGCCAGTGGTCTCTTCTGGCTTCTGTGAGCACTGTACACTCATCGTCCATTTACATGCAAACAGGGTACTTATAGCATATGTGTGTGTGTGTGTGTGTGTGTGTGTGTGTGTTTTAAATGGAAAAGAAAGATGGGGAGAAGCTAAGAAAAATAGAGGGAGGGAAACTTTGAATTGGATGTATCATATTTATCATATGAGAGAAGACTCAATTTTTAGTTAAAAATATTAACTATAGACATATATATTTTAATATATATATAAAGAATATCACCAAACCTTAATTTTTTCTGGGAACATTGATTTTAAAGCAATTTTATTCATGTATATTTTGCATTTTTTTCAGTAATTATTTTTGAATCTCTCTCATGTCTTAGTTATTAAAACTATTGCACATCAATCAGCATTAAGTTCTCCATAGGTATGCTTTACAATTATATGTTTAATTAGAGCAAAAGGAACCTACCTTAGTTTATATACACCATAATTTTGTCCTAATCTACCAAAATACTTTTTCTCATTTTCATTTCTAACCTTTATTATCTCATAGATTCACATCCTGTACTGACCTTACTGTACCTCTATAATCCCATTATGCAATTTAATATGCTTTTATCACTTACATTGCTATAAACTCAAAGTCATATCTATAGCTCCAATCATATTTGTACTGGGATCCTTTCCTTCTGTTTTTGTTTTTGTTGGTGGTAGTTTGTTCACTGGGAGATCAAGGGATGGGCTTGCTACTTTTCCCCACGATGCTCTCACACTCATAAGCTCATGTCATCATGCTGCCTCAGTCGTCCTGGTAACTAGGACCACAGAATGGGACATGGCATCTGGTCAGTTAGAATTGTTTTTCTATCATTTTTTTATTTTATTAATTTATTCATATTACATCTCAGTGTTTATCCCATCCCTTGTATCCTCCCATTCTTCCCTCCCTCCCATTTTCCCCTTACTCCCCTCCCCTATGACTGTTACTGAGGGAGACTTCCTCCCCCTGTATATGCTCATAGGGTATCAAGTCCTATCATTTTTAATTTAAAGAATTTATCTGAATGTAGAAGAGATAGGCCTCTTCTAGTGTCAGGCAGACTTTGATGAATGGTTTTTGTTCTGGTTGTGGTGTTAGTGTCAGTCAACTTCAGGCCATTCTCACTCAAATCAATTACCATAAAGAAAACACCAGGACTAGATTACAATGATGACATATGCCTGTCTTTTTATTATCCCATTTCTAGGAGTGGATAGCATTCTTCCTTCAGTATGTCATAGACACGGGAGCCAAGGATTCTATTTGTCTAGATATAAAAGAAATGCAAAAAGAGAAGAACATAAATTCAATCTGGGTCATTTTAAAGTACTGTATGAGCCAGATACCTACCACATACAACAACTTGAGTATGAATCTACCATTAACTTTGAAGGCATACTTCTTAATTCCTTAAAACAAGACTATTTGGATATAAGTGATGATAAAACCTTGGCAGTAAACATTAAGTTTGTATATAAAACAATTTTAAATATTTTAATTTTATATACTTTATCCTAAAAACCGTACCAACAAAATAAGTCCTACATAAAAGTTAATCAGATTCAAAGTCTATACAACTCAATGAACTTTATACAGTTAGCCTAGGCATTTGGGATAGAAGCTCTGATGCTTCACATTAAATTTACACATTAACTACTGGATATATTTTATGAACTCTCAATGACAAAATGAAAAAAAAAATCTGTATCAGAATTAGAACTAAAAATAAAATCCACCTTATATACTCCTTCATAACTTGCAATCACTTTAATCAGAGTGATATTTCTTTAATTGTTTAGACTGACAACTACATTGTGAACTTCATCATTGTTAACACACCAATGAAATGACTATTGATTACACTAATGGCATTTTGGATCACTTTGTTAAAGCAAAAGACAAAGAAGATGCATGCAGTCTACTGAAATTTGTGTTATTAATGAGATACATTAGTAGAGATATGACACAGCATGGACATCTGGTTTAAAGAGAAGCTTATAAGTTATGTGCTAAATATTAGAGATAAGGAAGTGTGTCTATAATGCATTTTCTTAATTCATGTTTGCTTTTCTCTTCTGTAGATTTCGGCTTTTCAAGTTTTTATCATCCTCTTATCCTGTGTCCAACTGTCATTTAATCAGCACCATCATGATTAACTATCACTAGTGTGTTTGTCATTTCTAGTAGACTTATTTTTACCAAATAAAGATGGCATAATTGCACTTTTTGTGTTTATTCCAAGACACTTGCCACAGCACCACATTTGTCCTTTGCCTCCTATTGCCTGGACTCCCCTTTGATCAGAAAACCAGGTCATTTTTCCCTGAACATTTTCTGAGAACTAGATTGTGATAAGGTCTCCAGACACAGAAGCACATTAGAATATGCCCCGTCTAGTATGGTTACTGTATTTCCATGCTTCCTCATTAGCTAGAGCATCATTATTTGGTTTTTCTATTTTAATTAACAGTTTGACATTAAAAATAACTGTTATTTGAAGCATTATTCATTTTTTATGCTTTGGAAGAGTTTACATTTTTCATTTGTAACACAGAGAAATTCTTCAGTCTGTTTGTTTCTTACAGTAGTAGCGTGCAAAGACAGGGTTAGGAATAAATCTATTATTGAAATACATGAAATATGCAATGTTTTAACAAATCCCCTATTGTCATAAAGTAAGATCTTCTTATCAAATCCAAGGTTAAAATGGATCAAACAACATCATTAACTTAATATGAGATACAATAATGACTGAATACTCTATTTATATATAAAAAAGATATTTGAACATAAAATTTTAGTACGATAATAACATTGCTTTTTGCAGACAGAAGAATATAAACGTAAACTAACGAACTCAATCTTGCTGAATGATTTTAAGAGAAAACATTTACAGTCATTGGGTGTTTTTTAAAGCTCTCCAACATTTCTTGGAACTTGAATAAAATATTAGACAGATCCTGATTGTTGCAGAATCATTGCATAGTGGAAAAATCTGTTTCTAGTTGTGATACGGCCTACCCCTAGCACAGACCTCTAATCTAAGAATTTTCTGTTTATAGTAATCAGGGTGGTGTGGTATGGTTCAGCCCTAACACATCTTTAATCCAACGGCTTTTTGTAAACAAGATTAAATTAAGTCAGCCATTGGCCAATTGACGAGGAGTGACGTAGGAAAAGACATAGAGAGTGAGAGGATGTCCAGAGGACAGATACAGGGGCTTATGAAATAGAGAAAAGGGACATTTAGTTTAAAGGGTTTTTAAGACAGTATGAAGAAGGAAAAAAGCTTTTTCTTTTGGGGATGCTGGCTAAACAGGAAACTCAGTTTATTGCCTTCTCTGCCTATCTAAGCTAGTAGGCTTTTACCCCAGCATCTGCCTCCTGAGTCATTATTGATAAAATTGAACAAACGGGATTTTGTTTAAAAACAATGTGCAATATTTTAAAAGACATAACATTTTAAATGTCTCCCCTTAAGTAGGATCATGAATTCAGAAATTCGAGTTGATTAGATCCATTGTGTTCTCTAGGCTTCAAGGAGAGTACATAAACATACCCAAATGTCTGATAACAGAATCTGAGTAGGGCTACATAGAACCTACCCCCAACCTCAGAGCCCTCCAGCCTCTGCTGGACAGAGCACTGTTCTTGTTAAATGATATACTAAAACTGTGTCCCACAGTCAGATGACCGATTGACTGCACGTACTTGGGAGTTCTCGAAAACCTAGCCTGGTAAAAGGTGAGTAGTTCTGTGGTGACTCTTCATTGGACAAGTAAGGCAACTACCCAATTTTCAAGAATAAGTCTCCCAAAATTACTTAGCCACAGATAGTTGCATACTTTCTGATTACCAACTCTTGAAGAATAACTAGCTGTACTCTAGGGCATAGTTTTATGAGAACAGCCATCCTTTGATCTATCTTGTTTCCTAAGTAGACATCACTCAGAGGATGATCATGCAGTTTAAAAATGAAAAACTATCACTGTGGGAAATCTCTGTAATATGTGGGAAATTCTAGTGAAAACATGTTTCACTGTGTAATAATTGATTCAATGAGATCTCACAAAGTGAGCAAGTGGTAGTACATTTTACCCATTCACAATTTCTATCCCCATCAGAATACTTCTTATGACTTCAGATGCTTGCTTGCATGTGTTTACAGTGATGTGTGGGTGAGATAGCTGTGGTTATTTCAATCACAGGGAAGACTCATTGATGCCAATGTCTCTTACGCCTGGAACCTCAGTGACAGAGGTGATGCTATAAACCCGTCCCGTGCAGACTTTCTACTTGCCTAGGAATTGTATGTTATGTATCTGGAGCTTCAGGACTTGCAATAGTTAGTTTATAGGTTTTTATGTAAATGATTCTTGGACATTTGCTCAACTGGGATCCTCCTGATGGCAAAAAAAAGTTTGTACAAGATATATGGTTATCAATTATGCAGAACTTACGCTTTTCATGAACTTAAACATTATGTAATATTCAAATATATACAAGGTAGACCACTGTCATTTCAAAGCAATTAAGATTATGTACTTCCCTCTCAGTAATATAGTACAAAAATCTGTTTAATTTTCTACTGGTTATTTATATACTGAATTAAAACATAGGCTCTTGTTTTGGAAAAAGATAGTAGTAAGTATAATTGCAACCATCCTGAAACTTACTCTTTTCCTTACTTTTATAGAATTTAAACTCTCAATAGTGAGAGATTAACAAGGATGTCAGATAGGGATCAGAGAATGAGTCTCAGAACAACTGACATTTAAACCAAACTCAGGTGAAATGAAAAAAAAAAAAAAAGGCAGGTGGGAAGGAGTATGTCAAAGACCAGATATTCCTATTTATTTCAGTGCCCTAGAATATACTCATTATTACTTATATAGATTAATTCATAAAAATATACCTGTGTGCCACACAAAATCTACACATTTTGATGTTGAAACATATAATATGAAATGCCAATGAGTTTAGATGAAGGAAAATGTATTCAATATGGGAATACTGGCATTTCAAAAATAATTCAATTATTCAAAAGTTGTGAAATATACTTTATTTTCTTCAAGTTTTCATCTTAATAAAAAGAAATTCATTTTATGAATTGTAATTCATAGTTAAATGGATTTTAGGATAAAAATATAGTAAATGTAGTACCTAGGTTTTTAATGCATTGTTTATTAATAATGTTACCAGAGCAAATAAACCTAAAATCACTCCTTAACATATTGATGGGTATCTAGACAAAGTAGCCTAACTGGAGTATCGACACTAAGAAAGGTGGTAAATTATTAAGGTCAACTATGAAATCAATGTCTGACTACAGTAAGAAACATGTATGTAAAACTGCTTGTCTGCACCTACCTAAGAAAATGCAGTAAGTATGTGCCTAGGATGCAATTGTGTATTTATTTATGCAAAATGTAAATTTAAAAGGCAGTCTAGGTTTTCTTGTAATACCCAGCTAATGTTAAATTAAGACAGATATTTCAGCTAGCATAATTTAGCCATTACCGAAGACTTTTAATATTATACCTGTTACATGAGTTGAAGCAAAATCATCCAAGAAAAGTCTTATTGGGTTAATTTTATAGATGTTAATTTGGGAATTTTAATACAGCCTAAAGGACATTAGCCATGGAAACAAAACACAAGATTTAATGGGAAAAAAATCCTGTTTTACTAGCATTGACAGTACAATATTAATCTATATATAGATAAATTTAAAAATAAAAATAAAAATTAAATTAAAAATTTATTAAAAATTAATTAAAAATTAAAAATAAAAATTAAAGCATACTTTCGGATAAAATCCATACCTGTGTTCCTCACGTTTCCTCTTATTAAATTACATGGAAAAATATTGATCCTCCTGCCATAACCATGCTTTCTGTGAGGAATCGAAGGACCCAAACATCCCTTCCTGTCTCCTTGCATTTGTCTTCCATAAACACAGCAGCCTTTGAAATCTGTGGGATGTGAGGGAGTGCAGTGGGGGATGAAAATCTGTGAATTCTGTGGCCATTTCTCAGGTGGAAGATTGGGAGAGCTGCCATCTTAATGAAGCTGCTCAGTGGGAGACACAGTTTGATGAGGCTGAAAAGCCTGGAGGAATGGACTTCAGGACATAAAGGGGGGATCTAAGAGCCTCGCTGCCTTCAGGGCCAGTCCTGAAATACTGAGTGGTCCAGCTTCCCTCTAATTGAATTTGGGTAATTTTCTGCCTCCTTTTAAGAGAATGCCCATCGGTTTTGTTGTTTTATTTTGTCTATTTTTTTTTACCATTAACTAGTGTGTGTCATTTCTTAAATGTTGAAGCCCCTTATTACTTCATCTTTTGACTCCATCAATAACACCTCTTAATTACTTTATTTTTATTCTGTAGGAAATTGATACAGAATTTCTTTTCTAAGATACTCAAGTATTCACATAATTCTTGTACTGAATTCTTGGGTCCTTGTAACTGTTTCTAGTGGTTTCCTCGTCATAAAAGCTCAAGGTTATAATTAGAAAGGCTTTTAAGCTATGTGAGTGAGGCTTCCTTTAACTTGAGCATGCTATGAGAGAGGTTTGTTTAAAAACTTATGTTAAGTAAACATAAAATATTAATTTCTCTTTCCTTTCCCCTTTCCATATAATCTATATCTATCTCTATATCTATATTATCTATATCTACATTTTTCTATATATCTATAATATATATATATATATATCCCTGTCTCTATATCTACCTATATCTCTATACCTATATCTATGTCTATGTCTACCGCTATCTTATCTGTGTTAGGCACAACTCACCAGATTAAATTACATAAAAATATTGATCCTGCTGACACAACTCTGCTTGCTGTTGGGATTCTAAGGGTCCAAACATGCCTCACTGTATCCTTTGCGTTCATCTTTCATATACATAGCATGTTTTGAAATTTATAGTATATAGAAATCTATATAGATGTAGATATATATCTTGAGATATACAGAGGACTAACAATCCCAGTGAGATCTGAGACCCTCTAAATATTAGAAGATATACATTTTTTCCTATTCTTATGACTGTTTTCATTCTTGGTGCCAGATATTGTGATATCTATTAATGAAAAATTATGTATTTGCTGTTCAGATATTAATATGTAATATTTAAAAGGTTAGACTGAGAAATTTGAATTAATAAATGTATTCTTATTATTTTATATTAACTATATATTATATAAACATATTATTACTATATATTATAGGCCAATAAATAAATACAATTAACCTATATATTTGAGCAGGTTTTAGGTACCCAGTGCTATTGAGTAAATTAAAGTATTAATGAGCTATCTGGTTGAAATCCCTTCCAAGTAGCTGTAGGACATAATACCAAACGCTAGAGCAGGAAGTTGTGGAGGTCACATTCAGTAATCCTGCCTAAAACCAGCTGTCCTTGCTAGGCCTCCTCTCAAACTCCAGCAGCCAATCACAGTGTTTATTATAATCATAATGTTAAAGACTTTCTGAGAGGACATTCCCTCAGCTGTCCTTAGGAGCCTATTTTAAGTGATTAAAATTCAATGCTGTCAAGAAGTTCTTATATTATGTCAACTTAAATTTGTCTTGCAAGTTAAGCCATTTCCTGCTGTAGCTCTGAGAGCAGCTGGTCACCATCTTTTTTATGTTCACCCTACTTAAGTTTACAGATAACAAGAAAGTCTTGCAAAATTCTTTTTTTTTTCTTTTAGTTCCAGTCATCACAGATTATTTATATTTTTTCTAGGCTCTTATTTTTCTAATGATACAATTTATTTTCAGGGCCACTAAGCTTTCTGATATCCCTCGGAGATTAGTGGATGGCAGCTACTGGTCATTTCCATTATAGACAGTAACTTGCCAAGATGATTTCAAATTATGGATGCCTATCTTTTAATATACTGAAATGACACAATGTTCCCTAAACAACACAAATATAATTGACATCTGTAATTAACATTAGGTCACACTTTTCTCTCCCACATTAAAAATGTCATCTCTGAAACATTATTTCACTGGTAATGTTTGTGCCAATATAGATATAACCCAGATATATTAGCAGTGAACCATGCAACAGGGAAAGCTTAAATCTTCAAATGCCCTTCACACACCAACTATTTTTAAATCCTCTGAAACAGGGTGTGAATAACTGCCTATGATATTAAAGGAATATTTGCTTATTTATTTTTTTCCAATTGGACATAGTAGGTCTGTGTCCTTACCATATTACTCATGACACTAAAGGATGAACGGTGAATCACTCACATACCATCATATGTCAATATTGATGCCCTGGACCCAATTTTTCTTTGATCATCAGTAGTTAGACTCCACACAGAATTATAGGAATGATTTTGGTTCATTTGATTAATGCAGTTAAGTCCTCAAAAGACTATAAACTATTAGGCCTCATTTTATTTATTCAATTGCATATTTCTTCAGTAATACATCTAGTTTTCAAAGGCTGTAAGCTATAATTTTCATTTGCTTTGTTAGGTTTTGTGAAATATTCTTTCAGTTTTGCCTATGGAGTTTGAGTCAGTCTATACGGCTATTAAACACAAGCTTCTATCTAGATCAGAAAGAAGTAAATATGATATTTGTGAGACTGCTGTACATCTACCACTGAAGCAGCAGTCAGCCAAGTCATCACTCTTTTTGCCACAGTTTATCTATTGTATTTTATCAGTATATTCCATACTAGGAGTTCACCAAACACGTGGATTAAAACCAGCAAATGACACATGGAAAAACTCTACAATATAAGTAAATTTATTATTATCCAAGTGTTAGGATCATGCTTTTACTTCTACTTTTCTTTTTTCTTTTTTTTTTTTTTTTTTTTTTTTTTTGTTTTTTTGAGACAGGGTTTCTCTGTGTAGCCTTGGCTGTCCTGGACTCCCTTTGTAGACCAGGCTGGCCTCGAACTCACAGGGCTCCACCTGCCTCTGCCTCCCGAGTGCTGGGATTAAAGGCGTGCGCTACCACGCCCGGCCTTTTTACTTCTACTTTTCATGTGTAAGTTTTAAATTTTTTCTGTAGTGAATGAATGTATATTTACTTATATAGTAAGAAAAAGAGGATGTAAAACATTCTAAAGATAAAATTAGCTACAAATACTGTTAAACATAAAATAATCATTTCAATTGTGCTCTAAACATTTCAGAGTATCTGATCTAGGGACTATGTTTACTAATTGACAAAGATCTTGCTTGCTTCATGTTATTTTTTTTTTTTAACTTCTGTGAGTACTCAGCTTCGAAGTAGCCTTCATTCACACTATTTATGGGTCTTAGCTAGAGAAAGTGAGGGAAGTTGTAAGCTCTCTCTCACTCCCCAAAGACAATGGATCCACTCTTATATCAGTAGAGTTGTAGTTGAATAATGGAGGCTAAGAACCGACAGCTGTTGTGTGTGGCGGAAGGAATGGGGAGATCTTGAGTCCCGTGATAATATACTGGGGCATTTGTTTCTACAAATAAACATGTAGTTATGTTAGGAATGTCATGTAACAGTGAAGCTGTCCGTCCTTCACTCAGCCTCTATCACTGGAAGCACCAGTTCAATGTTCTAAAACTGCAGTCTTCCTCAAAGCAACTTAATTTGAATTGCTTCAAGCATTTCTTTGGATAATGAACTATTAAGAAACCACTTAAGCTAAGATATCACCAGCACAAGGAATCCGTTCCTCTGTAGCACCTAGAGGCAATGCTTCTCAAAAGGCAAGAATTTTATCTGTTTGATTTCAATATCTTTTTAAAGTTCAAACTTGGATCATGTTTTGTGGTTTTGTTCTTGCAAGCAGAACTTTAGAAAGAGAATTAAGACATATTTTCACCAGAGAAATACAAGAAAAACACATGAATTCAAAATATATTTCACTCATATTCCTTCATTTTGATAGATAAAGTACAATGTGATAGGTAACAATGAACGTTAGACGGACATCGACAGGCTCTGTGCTCCAGGTCAAACTCTGATGACCCGAATCATAAGGTATTCTTTATAAAATAGTTAATAATAAGCATGCATGTGTTATAAAACTACTGCAATTACACAAGATAAGGGTATACTTAAGTATAATACTAGAATATTTAGTGATTTATAGAGACTATTCTATTCAGGTTAGCTGCAATTAAATCACCACATATTTATGTAGCACTCACTATGTGCTAGACAGTATGTTAAATGCTAGAAAATCAGCTATGAGCATTGAATCACCATGTCTAGACTCACTGAACATTTAATCGCAGCAGTGACAGGAGGAAACAAGCAAATCTAAGTCAGAAGGATGAGGGTGATGACAAAGGTATTTTTAGTGCTGTGAAGATGCATACAAGGAGTGCCTACCTCATGTTAGGAAAGATTTACACTAATAATGAAGATGACTTTCAAATGAGTAAAGTAAACAGTAAAGTTGGGACTTGTAGTCTGCTTTCTAGGCAAGTACATGCTGAGCTACTGCTTAGTGTTTATGTTAGTTTAGAAGAAAAAAATGAATACTTTGAAAACAATTGACTTGGTCATTATCCTTATAAACACACATGAGTGTAGCTCTCACTACCTCATCAAAGAAGCTTCTTTTTTGAAGAAGATGTAGACCAATACAAAATTAATGACTGGTCCAAATAAAGAGAAAAACCGACTGTAAGATGTTCTTTCCCCATCAACACATCCACAGCACACCCTTTCCAAAACACAGGAAGCTAGTGGAAGTGAGCGTGGAAAGAGCCTGAGGACTGGGACATCTGCTGTGAGATAGAACCTTCCATATATGACAGGGAACTGCACCCATGAAATCTTAATGAAATGCTCCCCTAAACAAACATACACAATGACAATACAAACTGACATCCCTGTGTGACTGAGAAAAACCTCATAGGACCTCACTCCTAGGTGAAGAGCTACAAGACACTGAGGGCTGCTTAGAGGGAGAATCAGACTTCTACAGTTCTGCCATTGATAGGCATACAGTCCCAAGGGATTGAATTTACAATAAAATAGCTAGGCTATGTACCTCAAAGATGTAAAAGGAAGAGGAGGAGGAGGAGGATTAGGAGGAAGAGAAGGAAGAGGAAGAAGAGGAGGAGGAGGAAGAGGAGGAAGAGGAAGAAGAGGAGGAGAAATTCAGAGAATAGAGAATATATCAAAAATATTGCTGTGAATCCATACAGAAGATAGTTGTCAACAAGTGAGACCTTCCTTTCCTCAAGGCAGTAATTAAATTGAATTTCCTAATTGGTGAAGAATTTTCATTTATAGAGCTATTCACTTGGTTTAGAAGAATAAAATTATTATTTTCACAAGAGAACAACAAAAGAAAGTACAAGTAGCACAATTATCATTAAGGGTAGGGGAAGGCATTTTTATGACTGGAGCAAGTACAGTAGATGGTTTTGTGCCTGTGTTTGTATATGTAGTATTCAGAACTTGAAGGAATAAAAAGGGTTGTCATTTTGTTGAAATCATATATCAGGATAGAAGTGGTTGAGAGAAGTGGAGGAGCTTGAAAATGATGTTTTGAAAGTCAGGTTGATACTGGAGACCATGAGTCCGTGCTGAAAACAAGCCACACATTTATTCAATTTTCACAAGCACTGCTGAGTTGATTGAGTCTATTGCTATAAAAGCTGTGGTCATCCTATTCAAATCCCAGGTGTTTTTTGAGAAAATGTTAGGGGAGGAAAATAAGCTATGGAGAAAAAAATGACTACTAATAGATAATAAAGAAGTAAATCATTGACTCCCTACTGGCCTCATACTGCTTGTGTGGACAAAGCAAGCCTGACACAACTGGAGCCCAGTTGGCACCATGTGGGCCTGCAAGACAACCTCTGTGACATCACATAGACTGGTCAGGCAGACCATGCCTGAGGCAACTGATACCTGATGTCACATGACACTGGCAGGGCATAGGATTCATGAGATGACCCCAGACACCCGGAGGCACTAGTCATCACTAAGATAAGCAAGCAAATAGTGAAGAGATAGAAGAAAAAGATAAGCAGAAGGATTTGCACATAATGAAGAGAGGTAAAATCTGAGACTCGAAAGTAGTGAGGAACAGCCTGATCTGAGTAGCCAATGATGCCACCTAAGGCCATGGTGAGGTTCTGGGCTGGGCTGCTAGCAAGGGTCGGGTCTGGATCCCCCGCACTGCAGCAGCCTGGTCTGTTATCACCAAAGACCAACCAAAAGTTTCTGACCTGGGCTGCTGCCTGGGGCTCTGCAGAGCTGGCCCCGCCCCTTGCCAGCTGTAGTCCTCAGGAGAGTGGGCAGCACCATAATTCACCCGGAAGCACACGAGAGCTGGCCCGGAGGGCATGACAACAGAATTGGCTCTACCCTTTGCCAGCTGTGGCATTGGGTGAGGTAGCCTGACCAGGGTTGGAGAGCTCACCTTGGTGGTGTGAGTGTTTGAGAGATGACAGGCTGACCAGTTCAGCTGCCACCCAGGCCCAAATCCAAGGCCTTTAAGTTGCCCCCCTCCCCCAACATCTACCCCATCTATGAACTGCTGGGGCACACGAAGGTGCAGGTCTTACAGATCCAAAGAGGCAGGCTCTCCATGGCACAGGACAACAGGATACCAGCTAGGAGTTCCAGTGAGGATCCAGTACTGATAGTGTAGCAGAAGCCAGAGGCCTCGAACCAGACCAATGACTCATTGTAATGAACTTACAAGAAGAATGGACCGAAGGTTATATTCTGGGACACTGTCACACACTACATCTTCCACAAGGGGATTTTGTTCTTTTTTTGTGAGGGAGGGGATATAGATTGCCAGGGCGGAAGCGATAGGAGAATGAGTGGGATTGGGGCGCATTGTGGTTTTCTCTTTCCTGGGGGGTCCTTGGCCAACAGCCTAGGAATACAAAGAGAGCAGAATCAACAAACGGCATTTAGGTGGCCTTGAGTACAACAGAAAGAACATCTGGGAGTTAGCTCATTTTATTGTTGCAAGGGTGAGGTATTTAAGAGTGCTTAGCGTCATGAGTGGGAGGGGCTGATTGGTTACAGCACAGTACCTGATTAGCATATAGGTAGGATGGAAAGAGAAGGGCTTACGTGCTTGCGGGAAGTTCTGTGCAGGGTCATCCTTCAAATAAGGTCAGCCATCTGTGTTTAGAGATGCTCTCCAAATAAGGTCAGGCAGAAAAGAGGAAGCCCCAAGGATGAAGGGAGTCCTCCATTTTGCACCTGGACATGGTGGACTATGACCTTAATAGCAGGGTCCTCCAATAGTGCATGATGTGAAATGTATAAAGAATCAATAAAAAGTTAAATTAAAAAAGAGAGAGAGAGAGAAGTATAGTGTTGAGGCAATGGGAATTGTGAAGAACAGCTATTTGGTGTGGGTTAAAATAGAGGAATCTTAAGAGCTTTGACTTGATAACATTGCAATGCAGATTTTCAGAGGTAAAGTAGGTTTGGGTGTGTGAAGACAAGGTCCCCATAGGAGCATGAACATAGGAGTGTGAATTAGAAGAAAAGAAATTCATCTGTAGCAGTGATAGTAAGAAACCATGGAGCTAAGAATTCAGGCAGCTTAACTTCAGGGCAGCTTTTCTCTAACACAGCACACTTGAGTGTCCAGATTGCCTGTCTTTCTTCACCCTGGTCTGCAGGATTAAGACCTGAGGACACAGCGAAATATTCATAACACTGGCTACCGTTGCTACTCTTATGTTATAGAGTTCTTTGCTTCTGACTCAGGGGTCTTGTGTCTTCTGCCAGCATTCATACAATAACACCCTGGTAACTTTTTAATTGATATATGGAAACTCTGGCTCTTCCCTGTATTTGACAACTATTTCCAAAATGTAGTAAGTTTTAAAATATTCCATAACCCTTTTCACCCCTTTCCATTAAGGAGGCCACACTCCTTACCTTTATTATCAATTATACCAGAAACAAGAGGATATTTTCCTTGCATTTTATTTTTCATTTAATAAAAGAAAAATAGTTCTTTAGTGCCTGTCATCCTTTGTTATGTGTCCCATTGTTATAAAATGGTATATTTCACTTTTATTATTTAATTCCCATCACTGATGCATGTATTTTCCCAATTGTATTTGTTATAAAAATACTTGTTAAATATATTATTACTTGGGAAGTTGTAAAGTTTCACTCTCTGTCAGGTACAGTCTTTGCATCCCATATACTAAGTACATTAGTTGGATAAAGATCAATTGGATGTGTAAATTCTTTAAATAACAGCAAATGGAGCAAATTGAATTTCAAAGTGCGGAAAAAAAAAGGTGAGCCTGAAAAGCATTGGTAAGAAGGTCATCAGCAGAATTAACAAAAAAAAGTCTGGCAAAGTTACAGTTAGGCAGCCAGTAATACTCTATTGATCAGACTTTCTCAATCAATGAGGCTGTGCCTAGATTATTGATGCAATGGTATTAAGCAAAATTTTATTTCAGCTAACTTGTTGGCTCAGATGTCAACTGAAAGTCATTTCCCCAGTCAATCAAATATACAATAAATCTGAACAGATTTAGCTCTTAAACATTTTTATTATCTATTCCACTTCCAGTCATCTTAGGGTGGACAACAATTAACATATGAGCTAACACCATGGCAAAACTAAATGGCTCTGTAAAGAAAATCAAAGAACGTATCCTAGAAGGAAAATGGAGGAATATGATTTACTTACTGAAGAAAGCACACTTGAAGTGAAATGTTGAACATCCTGTGTTGTTCACCGTTTTAGGAATATTGACTCCCGGTATCCATCTATGCATTTATAACCCACACTGTGATGTCTTACACATCTAGAAACCAGAATTAAAGGCAAATCATTGACAAGAATGGTAGAGTGCGTTGAGAAGAGATTTGTTTTGTCTTCTTTAACTTTTAAAGTTTATTGTTTGGCAATTTCATACACAAATACAATGTATTTAGGTCATCTCTCCCCTCTGCTCCTCTCTGCAACTCCTCCTGGACACCCTCCCTCTTTCATTTCCTCTTCATTTGGTTTCGTTTTTTGTTTTTGTTTTGCGTTACATTTTGTGTTTATTTACAGTGCTGTGGCAGAGCTACGGCAGTGCACTGATTACTGAATCCTACGGAATGAATCTCATCTCATTTTCCTAGGTGTGATCAAATGGATGGACATTGTTTGCCTTTCTTATATTTCACACATGTCTGAGTCAATAAATCTTCACTATTTGCAGAACCACTTGGTTTCTAATATCAGTGGTTATGGTATTTTATCTTTTATTCTTCTCCCATACTTACATCTCAACCACAATATCCCCACCCTCCGTTTCTCCCAGTCTCTCCCCCGACCTTACCTCTTCCCTAGGTCCACGCTTTCTCCTTTCTCCATTTTCCTTTAAAAATGAGCAGGCCTCCCAGGTATTTCCACCCATCATGGCCTAACATGATAAAATAAGACTGGCCACAAATCCTTATATGTGTCCTATGGGACAAAGCAACCCATAGTAGGAAAAGGGTCCCAAGTGCAAGCAAAACTCAGAGGCAACCCCACGCCCCCCCGACACACCACCACCATATTGTTGGGAATCCTACAGGAATACAAAACTACATAATCAAAATTTATATGCAGAGGACCTAGCTCAGATCCACACAGGGTCCATGTTTTTTGTTTCGGTTTCTGTGAGCCCTTATGAGACCTGCTTAGGTGATTCAGTGGGCCATATTATCATGGTGTTCTTGTCCACTATGGCTTCAACAATACTTCTCCTATTTCTTTTGCAGGCTTCCCATGGATGGGTTTTTCTATGAGTCTCTGCATCTGCTCCAGTCAGTTGCTGAATGATGCCCCTCTGATGACAACTGGACCTGACATCAATGTATGTGTGATTCATCTCTAATTTTGTGGTTTTAAAATTCTTTTAGTCAGAGTCCCCACTGGCGTCTTTCAGTGGATTGCTTTCCTTCCTTTCTCTTACTTTCCAAAATAAGCCATGTTATTCAGACCAAAGAGTAAACAAATATGCATCACTGCCGCTGGCAGTGGAAGCTCTATGGTGACTATATTACCAAAACTTCTTCAAAACATCCTCCAGTTGCTTCCTGCCAGTGTTTTAGTGCCACAGCGAGGCACATTGTGACAGTATCTAAGCCTTAGACAGTCTTCAGTCTATGGACTGGAAGGCTGCTATCCAGGCATGCAGAGTGACTGGTAACACATTATTGTAATCACTTAACCGTATCTCAGCAATTTTAACATTCTCTTTTACAACCACGGTTGTAACAAGAATTTCGTTTAAAAATCTGTCTCCCACAGAGTCTTACTGAATAGCACAAACTGGGTGGGCTTACGAGGTTTCTTCTCCTTGTCTTGTTGGTTTTGCTGTTTCCCTCTTATGGTTAATCACACTAATCACTACAAAGTGTTAAGGCCCACCTACTCACTGTCCTTTGACTTGGTGACGTCATCAAAAATCTTTCCAAATAAGGTCCTGCTTGCAAGTATTTAGAGTTAGCATATCAGTATTTCTTTCGGGGGTATGATTTAACTTACAACAAGTATATGGGCAACAATGGATTTGACTTTAAGAACTACAGAATTTTATTATTAAGAAAAATTTCATTATTAATAGAAAAATAATCCTTAAGAAGTTTTGACTGATACCAGTACAAAGTTTTTGTTATTTGATCTTTTGATCCTTAGAAAACATACCAGAAGTCTTTAAGCTATTTTGCTTCTCTAATATCACAATGAAAATATGTTTTCTATTTTTCTTTTCCTGTATCATCTTTTTAAGTGATTTATATTTTATTTCATTTATCTTAAATTGCTAGTTAATAGAAAAATTCAGTCACTATAATAACACAATTACATTTCAAATTTAAATACTTACTTCTCAAATACTGAGTTTATTTATTTACTTATGTGTTTATTTATTTATTTTTCACATGTCAGCTAAGGATGGATGAGCATGATCTTTTTCACTTATTCTAATACATTTCTAGCATCCATGATAGTATTTGCTTTATATGATTTTTTTGTTTTAATATAATCTTTATTTTGATTTAGAAATTGACTTTTACTTTATTAGTATAGAATAATACACTCAGAAGAGGTCTATGATAATTAGGAATATAAATAAACAACATGTATAAGAATTTAGGTTTTATTTCTCTGAAACTAGATTATGAGATAAGTATTCTTTTTTAATTATAGCACACTTAATGTAAAAAGACTAAAAGGGATTAGTGTGCAAGTTATTTATAAGACAACAGGTTAATTCTTTTCTACTGTTTCTGAAGTTGCATTTCAGCTTACTTGACTGGATCATTCAGCTCTTTATGTTCCTTGTCAGAGAGATTAAGTGGGCTTTTGTAAAAAAAAAAATGCATATATTATATATTATTTCAAGTTAAAAAGTCTTCATGAAATATGCAACAAATTTGACAGCTGTATTTAAGTCTAGATGCTTTCTAATTTCATCTACAATATATTAACATTTATTGGTATGGTCTTTCATTGTACATATTATAAAATATAGAAATCACCTTCACTATAGGACATGGTAAGAAAACCCATTTGTATCTGTTTGTGATTAACCATAAAGCTTCCATATGTGGTATGTCTTTGGATATATGTTGTCCACTGTAACTTGACCAGGGGTATAATTACACCATTCCAGAATCAAGAAAGTCAAATAATGTCAAAAACAATTTTTAGTAGATGTTTTGAGAATTAAAAATGGAAAAATGCAGATATTAGAAGGTTAACATGTCACTGGATGGAGCTAAAAGCATTATACACTTTTAAAGCAGAAGGCCTGCAGTCCTATAGTTAAATAACACTGTAGGAAATCATGAGATATTTATGTCTTTAAAGTAGACATTTGTTGAATTTTCGATGTTGTCTAAATTGTTTAGATTTTTTTTTTTCTGAAAACACTAGCTGGTGTTGAGTCTACATCTGCTGACAATCTTCATATGTATTTACTTTCAAATACTTTATACTCTTGGAACAAACAAACAAGTGGCCTTCTCATAATTTCTATGAATGATACTAGTAGATGCACAATAAAAACTTCGCATTTTAGAACGAATAATCTAAGATAGATCAAAACCAGATAATTTGCCAACTCACAAGCACCAGGTTTTAATAGAACCCAAAAGAGAAGTTTTCATAATAGAGCTCATGTTTTATATGTCTCTGTACTTAAGAAACTTACTTATTCTAAAAAGAAAGTTAGGATTGTGAAGTGTTACAATAGAGAAGTCAATGTACAAGTTCCTTGGGCAGTTATCGAAGTAGAAAACTCATTTTTAGACACTTTTCAGAAATTATCTTTGCAGAAACTCTGAAGAGGTTAAAATAATGATGATTTCTGAGTCAGTACCATCTGAGCCAGTTGTTCATAGGCCAACTTGGGCTGTAAGTTGATTCCCCCGCTTTAGAGGTCTTGCCCCATTATTTGACATTCTTGACTCAAGCAGTGTATAATTGTAGGCCTAATCAAGTTTCAACAGCCAGCCTTAATAAGAATCAGAAACTTGACTTTCGTTGTCAACCATCATTTCAGTTTCATAAATGGAGCTCTGAGAATGATGTGTCCTTTAGGAGTAAGTACACAGTAGTCCATGTTCACTGACGACCAATATGGCATTTCTCTAGCACACTCATAAATATAGCAACAGGTACTACATTTGTTTTGTTGATACTTGACACACTACTCCGTCCTATACCTACCCTGTGAAAGTGACCACTCAGAATACTACTAAATAGTAAAACTGCTTGGGAATTAATGTTAAAGTTCAATAACTTGAGACTTTATAGAAAGGCAACAAACAGAAAGCAGCCATTCTGTTATCATTCTAATAATTACGCTACTACATGTGAGGGTTTTTTTTAATAGATGCACCTTTGCTGCAGGCTTAGAATGAATGTACGGAGTTCCTGGGTAGTGCTAACACTGCTATCTGTCTGCAAAGTAATTATCAACTGGCATAGCATGTGAGGTGCCAATCAGTTCTCTAAATGTTCATCTGGAAGCTTTGAGATCGGAAGATTAAAGAATGTGTATAAACGTATGTTTGTTGAATTTATATAATTGCTATTAACTTAGTTTGGTATAGTTTTTCAGCAGCTATAATACAAAAGCACTATCATGAAGGAAACAACTAAAGATATTCCCTTTTGTGAGTAAAAACCTACAAATTCTTTTTTAAATATCAACAGTTTCACTGATTAGCTCTGTAATCAAAATGGTAAAAACAATGTACACATAGAATTTTTTTTTCTTTTTTGAATTTTGCACTGTGACTCTGAAACACACATCTATATTTTGTAGAAATGCTAGCACACTCAACAGTAAAGAGGTCTCTTTCATATGGTCATATTAAATCTCAAACAGGTAAAGTAAGTTCTCTACTAATTTACTAGGAAATTTACAAACTTCAGCTAGGAGATGTTAAAGCACCCAGCATTACCACTGTCTACTATATATGCTCAGCAGAAAAGGACTGAAGCCTTCAATTTGGTTAAATATCCCATGTGCCAAATGGAAACAGACAACACAAAGTTATGTGTATCTGTCTGCATTCTGCATTAGCATGGGCGATCCCAGCATGGCTGTCCTGTGTGTGTGTGTGTGTGTGTGTGTGTGTGTGTGTGTGTGTGTGTGTGTGTATCATTTCTATATTTTTAATTAATTCTTTTTTTACATATACATTTATATTTAGGGATGGCTGAAGAATTATTTATAACCTTGTAAAATCTCTCTCTGTGTGTATGTGTGTGTGTGAGAGAGAGAATGATTACACACACACACACACACACACACACACACACACACACACATACACACGCACACATACTACAAACAGCAAGGAAACCACTAAACAATCAGGAATTATAGTGTTTTGTATATTTGTATTTAGCAACCTTGAAGAAAACATCTTTGCTTTCTTGGTAAGTCTAAAATTCTGAATATAAATCAATATATATCTTATCTTATTTCTATCAATTTAAACATCTATCTAGACCTAAAAACATCTTAAACCGTAAACAACTAAGCTTAATTATAAAACTAAACTATCTGGTCTTCAACCCCATCAGAGAATTGAGAAGGAATAAAATTAATTACCCGAGTAAACAGAAAATGCAGGTTAGCAGCTTCCAAAATGAGAAGATGACAGAGACAGTTTGCTGCCTGAACAGTCACCCAAAACTCTCTATAACGTTGGAGCATCATCTTCAACCTTCAGGCCTAATATATCTGACAGACATATTGGTGAGGCAGGAACTATTGAGGACTTGCTTACCCAGTCTTGGCAGAGTTTGGCTGTCAACTCTGCCTGCATCAAAGCTTGCTCATTTTTAGGCAGAATTCTGTCTGTGTCTGGCTTGCCACATTTGAAATCCTCTCCATAAGGACACTCTTTTAATGCTCATCATCTTCTTTGAGGTAGGCTGGGTGTTGCCAGGAATTAAACTGTCTTATTGTCAATGAATCTTTAAAATAATAAAAAACATCTTTAAATGCCGTATTCTGTAGGCCTCTGATGTTTTTGAAGACCTTATCTAACTATTTAACCTTATCTTTCTATTGAATCATATCTATCTTTTACACCTAGGATGTATATTTTTGTGATAAAAATAGACTAATAATTGATATGACCATGATTCGATCAACCAACAGATAACTTACATAACTTACTTATTCTAAATAGCCCACAATAGCACTTTTAAGGTATTAGAGATAAATATTGTATTCTACTTGATTTGTATGGGTACAATACAGCATATTAGAGTAGAAATATATGTAATATATGTGAAAAATAATCTTAAATTTGAATTCTATACTAATATATCAAAATTAAACTTATTTTGCATCAATATATCAAATTCTATATCAGTGAATTAAAAATATCTTTATTTGTGAGTAACAAGACTGTAAGTTGAGGACTAGTAATTGATTTTTTGTCCTATCATCAAATACATTTCTATATTCCTTCTTCTTTTCAACCCCTATCTCCAAACCTAAGAAAGAAAGATAAAGGAAAAAGGAGACATCCCTGAGTCCAACCTCATTTTTTCTCTGAATAAGACCAATAGTAACTTATAACCAGCTCCCAATGAAAATAAATATCTAGAGTACGTGAGAAAGTCATATCCCACTCTCCACTCAATTGTGGAGACTGTTCTGACCATTGGCTTGATCTGGGTAGGGGTTTAAAGTTTACCGCCTGTATTGTCCTTGGCTGGTGCCTTAGTTTCAGCAGGACCCCTGGGCCCAAATCTGCCTACCATAATGTTCTACTTGTAGGTTTCTAGGATCCTCTGGATCCTTCTACTTTGCTATTCTCCCATGCTTCTCTCATCCAGAGTCTCAATGGGATGTCCTGGTGCCTCACATTTGACCATGTCCCCTGGAGGGGGAGATCTGGTGGCCCTCAGAGGAAGGACAGCAGGTTACCAAGAAGAGACTTGATACCCTATGAGCATATACAGGGGGAGGTAATCCCCCTCAGGAACAGTCATAGGGGAGGGGAATAAGGGGAAAATGGGAGGGAGGGAAGAATGGGAGGATACAAGGGATGGGATAACCATTGAGATGTAACAAGAATAAATTAATTTAAAAAAAGAAACAAAAAGAAAAAAAAAGAAAATAAATAAAATAAATATCTGGAGCCCAAGAAAGCAACCAAAAACTTACCCAATCCCCCTTATGGGAAGTAGGGCATCACTTTTAAGCTTTCTTCCAGCTGATTTGGGATGAATAATACCTTTGTAGAGGCCCAAATAAAATTGGGGAAAATGGTTAAACAACCTGAGAATATCATTTGTGGTCCAGTTTCAAAATGTTTAGAAATTCCATGCTTAATTAAAGTCCTGTGTGGGACAGTCTGAATTGATGAACCGATTGGGATCAGAAGCTTTTTTCTTTATGAAGGCACTTCAAGCTATGAAGTTTCCTCTTAGCACTGCTTTCATTGTGTCCCAAAGGCTTGGATATGTTGTGCCTTCATTTTCATTGAATTCTATGAAGTCTTTAATTTCTTTCTTCATTTCATCCCTGACCCAGTTGCCATTGAGTAGAACATTGTTAAATTTCCATATGTTTGTAGGCTTTTTGTTAATTCTATTGTTGTTGAGATCAGATTTGGACAATGTTGGTCTGATAAGATGCAGAGGATTATTTTAATTTTTTTGTATCTGTTGATGCTTGCTTTGTGACTGATTATACAGTCAATTTTGGAGAAGGTTCCATGTGGTGCTGAGAAGAAATATATTCTCTTTTGTTTGAGTAAAAAGTTCTGTGGATGTCTCTTAGGACCATTTGATTCATACCCTCTGTTAGACTCATTATTTTTCTATTTAGTTTCTGCCTTGAAGATCTACCCATTGGTAAAAGTGGAGTGTTGAGGTCTGCCACTATTAATGTGTTGGGATCAATTATTATTTAAACTTTAAAAGTGTTTCTTTTACAAATGTGGGTGTCCTTGTATTTGGGCATAGATATATTGTGATGTCCTCTTGGCAGATTTTCCTTTGATGAAAACGAAGTACCTTTCTCCATCTTTCTTCATTAATTTTAATTGAAAGTCTATTTTATTAGACATTATAATGTCTACTCAAGCTTGCTTCTTGGGTCCATTTGATTGGAAAATCTTTTTCCAGCACTTCACTCTCAGATAATGTTCATCTCTGTTGCTAAGATGTGTTTCTTGAAAGCAGCAAAATGTTGGATCTTGTTTCTGCTGCCATTCTGTTAGTCTGTGCCTTTGTATTGGAGAGTTGAGGCCACTCATAGATAGTTGAGAGATATTAGTGGCCAATAATTGTCGGATCTTTTGTTGTGGAGTTGATGGAGATTGTGTGTAACTGTGTCTGTTTTGCTTTTTCTGTTGTGAAATTATATACTGTGTTCTCTTGGGTGTCATTAACCTCATTGTGTTGGGGTTTTCCTTCTAATACCCTCCGTAGAGCTGGATTCATGCATAGATACTGTTTAAATTTGGTTTTGCCATGGAATGACTTATTTTCTCCATCTATGGTGATCGAAAGTTTTTCTGGATAAAGAAGTTTGGGTTGGCATCTGTGATCTCTTAGTGTCTGCATGACAGCAGCCAAGACCCTTCTGGCTTTCATGGTCTCTGTTGAGAGGTCAGGTGTCATTCTGATGGGTCTGCCTTTGCATGTTACTTGGCTTTTTTCCTTGCTCCTTTTAATATCATTTGTTTGATGATTTAGTGTTTTGATTATCATGTGGCAGGAGGAATTTCTTTTCTCATCTAGTCTATTTGGTGTTCTTTAAGCCTCTTGTCTGTTCAAGGGCATCTCTTTCTTTAGGTTAGGGAAATTTTCTTCTATGACTTTCTTGAAAATATTCTCTGGTCCTTTGTACCTGGTATCTTCTTTGTCATCTATTCCTGTACTCTTCGAGTTATGCCTTTTTATGATGTCATGGTTCTTGAATGTTTTGTGTTACCATTTTTCTGTTTTAGCATTTCCTTTGAGAGATGTATCAATTTCATCTATTGTTTCTTCAGTCCCTGAGATTCTCTCCTCTATTTATTAGATTCTTTTGGCCATATTTATCTGTTTGATTCCTAATCTCTTCTCTAAGTTTTTCATTTCCAGGGTGTGTGTGTGTGTGTGTGTGTGTGTGTGTGTGTGTGTGTGTGTGTGTCTGTGTGTTTCTGTGTGTCTGTGTGTTTTCTTAATTGATTCTAATTCCGTTCATGTCTTGAACAGCTTTACTCATTTCTTTGGCCTTTTTAATTGTGTGTTCCTGTTTCTCCTCAATCGTCTATATTACTTTGTTTCTATTTTACTGTAATTCTTGAAAGGATCTATTCATTTCCTCTTTATAATTCTCAAATAACTGTATAATCATAGCTTTAAGGTCATTTTCCTGAGATTTAGCTACATTAGAGTGTTTGTTGTTGTCTGGGCTTTCTGGTGGAGCCATGCTGTCCTGGTTTTTGTTGGTTTGTTCTTATTCTTCCCTTTAGTCATCTGTTTTCTAGGCTGGCAGCTGATGAGGGCGAGTCCCTTCCGAAGGCAGCTGCTTTGTTTACTGGCTTGACAGACACTGTTCTCCTGGAGCTAGATTCCTCTGAGCCCTGCCACCTAAGATCCAGAATTCAACAGGGTTCCTCTAACTACTTGGTCTTCTCAGAGAATCAGCAGCAGAGTAGAACAGTGGCTTGGAGGCCAGTACACTTCGTTGGTTTTGCAGTGCTGATCTTCTGTTTCTCAGGGGGGCCTGCACTTGCTCCAGTATTTGGAGAAGGACAGAGTGCTCGAAGTTTGTGACTTCTGAACCAGGGGTTGTCTGGCTGCCATTGGGGGGGAGGGGCTGGTGCTCCTGGCTTGTTCCGTTCAGTCGTTCAGTCTGTTTCCCAGTCTCTGCTCCTCTGCTCTATAGACAGGGTACATACAGGGTGCCACCATCTTGGAATTTCACCCCTCCCCCCCAATGGCTGCCTTACTGCATTTATGACTGCTGGGTGGGGGAAACTTCTGTCTGTGTTTCTCCCACAGGGCAGTTCAGGTGCTGTTAATTTCCAGATCAGAAGGGAGGAACCGCTAGAATCAAAGGTTCTGTTTCTCTCAAGAATAGAAAGTTCAGGGAAAGAAAGGTTCATGTGCTAGGCAAGGCTCCTAGTCCCCATGGGGGAGGTGGAAATGAGTATTTTGCTGGGTGTTACAATTAGCTCTGAAATGAGATTGCATTGACTATCATGAAGAACAGTTGTCCACTCAACTTTGTTATGTTTACATGGATAATGTTCAATATTACTTAAATAGTAATTCCAAATTTAAAAATAATGCAAGTATTGTATAGCTTTGATTATTTCCCAAAGGGAAAACACTGCATTCACATGAAAAGCTACAGAAAGATAGGACATATAGTATATTTCTTCAGGACATGGTTGATTACAGCAATGTTTATAAATTCCTTGAAGGAAATAAGAGAAACACCCTTTCCTGTATTTCTGGAAAACCCAGTTAAGAAAGAAAAGAGAAAATTAATTGGAAGAAACTTTCACAACTTAATCACTTAGCTCCATAAGTTCAGAAAAGGAAAAATCCAACCAAGTATTAGGTTCAGGCAATCATCAGTCTAAAAGAAAATGTGACTGATGAGATCGGTGGACAGAGCTAGATTGGACTCTTGCACTAACATCAATAGTAGTCATAATATTATTTCAACTTAGAAATATGTACTTTTTAAATATAAGGATACATACAATTCTAATACAGACCATTATGCAGCAGATGAGAAACAGACCTAATACTCTTTGTTTTGCCTAAAGGAGAGAAGGTTAGGAGTTTTGCCATCTAGACATTCCTCAGTTAATTTTTATTCATTTTCATCTTTTTTTGTTTTTGAGATTTTTTGTTATTGTTGCCAAGGCAGCAGATTTTTTTTGCTCAAAAGAATCTCCTACTTCTGATTCCCAAGTAGCTGTAGTTATAAGAATATACCACAACAAGAGGCTCATTCCATTTTTTAAATAAGGTATGCTATAAGAAATGAACAAATTATAGAACTAACACCAAATTCTTTTTATATATACTCAAGACAGAGACCTGTTTTGAATGAAATCTGACATCCATCACAAACATGGAAAGACAGGTAATCAAGAATTATTAAAAATGACACGTCTCAACTCATAGTCATCACTGGGTTCACTCCCTCTACTTCTTTTATCATACAAAACACTGCATTTGATCAGCTCTGATTCAAACTCTTCCTTAACTTATTCTGCTATCTATGGTCAAGGGTAAATTGTGCTGTCTTCTGAGTATACCTTTCTCTAATTCTGTTGGCTATTCTCTTGATTTATGTATGTTTTTCTCATTATAATATTCTCAACATAAGAATACAGTGAGGGAGTGGAGACCTCACAGCTTGGTATATTCTTTGTCTTCCTTTTAGTTAGTTTGTCCAAGAGTGTGTCTATCTTGTTGATTTTCTCAAGGAACCAGCTCTTATTCCATCAATTTTTTATATTGATCTCTTTGTTTATGTTTTATTGACTTCAACCTTGAGTTTGATTATTCCTGCTGTCTACTCCTCTTGGATGTGTTTCCTTCTTTTTGTTCTAGAGCTTTCATGTGTACTGTTAAGTCACTAGAATAAGATCTCTCTAATTTCTTTATGGGCACCTAGTGCCATGAACTTTCCTCTTAGCACTGCTTTCATTGTCTCACATAAGTTTGGGTATATTGTACCTCCATTTGCATTGAATTCTAGGACGTTTTAAATTTTTTTCTTTATTTCTGCTTTGACCCAGTTGTCACTCAGTGGAGATTTGTTCAGTTGTCTTGAGTTTGTAGGCTTCTTGTTGCTTCTGTTGTTGTTGACAACAAACTTTAATCCATGGTGGGCTAATAGGGTTATTTCAGGTCTGATAGGATAAACAGCTGGTTACTTCAATTTCCTTGTGTCTTTTGAGACTTGTGTTGTGACAAAGTATGTGGTCAGTTTTGAAGAAGGTTCCATGAAGTGCTGAGAAGAGGGTATATTCTTTTGTGTTTGGGTAAAATGTTCTATAGATAGATATTAGGTCCATTTGAGTCACAACATGTATTATGTCCATTTGAGTCATAGCACTTGTTAGTTCCATTATTTCTCTGTTTAGTTTCTGTCTGGATGGCCTGTCCATTGGTGGGAGTGGGGTGTTGAGTCTCCTACTATTAATGCGTAGGGTTCAATATGTGATGTAAACTTTAGTAATGCTTTTTTTTATTAATGTGGGTGCCCTTGCACTTGGGGCGTAAATGTTCAGAACTGACACATCATCTTTGTAGATTTTTTTCAAAAGATGAATGTGAATATGTGAGATATTATAATGGCTACATCAGCTTGCTTCTTGGGTCTATTTGCTTGGAAAATCTTTTTCCAACCCTTTACTCTGAGATAATGTCTATTTTTGATATTGAGGTGTTTTTTAAATTCATCAGACCAATGAATTCTGTTTTAGCATTGGTTCTGTTAACCTGTGTCTTTTTACCAGGGAATTGAAGAACTGAGTCCATTGATATTGAGAGATATTAATGACGAATGATTGTTAATTCTTGTTATTTTGTAGTTGTTGGGTGTGTGTGTCTGTATGTATGTGTGTTCGTCTGTGTATGTATGCTTCCCTACTTTTGTTTTTCTGGTGTAAAATTACTTATTTCTTGTATCCTCATAGGGGTAGTTAATCTCCTTTAGTTGGAGTTTTCTTTCTAGTACTTACTGTATGGCAGGATTTATGTTTAGATATTGCTTAAATTTGACTTTTTCATGGGATACCTTGTTTCTCCACCTTCAGTGATTGAAAGTTTTGCTAGGTATAGTATTCTGGGATAGTATCTGTGTCTCATAAAGTCTGCATGAAATCTTTCCAGGCCCTTCTGGTTTTCAGATTTTTCATTGAGAAGTAATTCTAATAAGTCTGCCTTCATATATTATTTGGTACTTTTCCCTTGCAGATTTCAATATTCTTTCTTTGTTCTGTATGTCTAGTATTTTAAAATATATTCATATATTATTTATATAGTATTCTGCCTGTCTGCATGTGTGCCTGCATACCAGAAGAGAGCACCAGTTTTCAGTATAGATGGTTATGAGCCACCATTTTGTTGCTGGGAAATTAACTTGGAACCTTCCAAAGAATAGTCAATGCTTTTAACCTCTGAGGCATCTCTCTAGCCCCTCTGTTTAGTGTTTTGATAGAAAAGGCGAACTTTCTTTTCTGGTACAATTTAGTTGTTCTGTATTCTTCTTGCACTTTTATAAGCATCCTCCTCTCTAAGTTAGAAAAGTTTTCTTCTTTGATTTTGTTAAAAATATTTTCTGGTCCTTTGAGCTGGGAATCTTCTCCATCTTCTATTCCTATTATTCTTAAGTTTGGTCTTTGTATAGTGTCCCAGATTTCCTGGATGTTTTGTATCAGAAGCTTTTTAGACTTAACATATTTCCTTTGACTGATGTATCAATTTCTTCCATAGTATATTTTACATATGATAGTCTCCCTTCCACATTGTATCCTGTTAGTGATGTTTGGATCTGTAGATCCTGTTCACTTACCTAGATTTGCATTTCTAGGATTTCCTGAGTTTCTGCTTTCTTGACTGGTTCTGCTTCCATTTTCAGGTCTTGAGCAGTTTTATTCATTTCCTTCACCTGCCTGTTTCTATTTTCTTGCATTTCTTTAACAGATTTATTCATTTTTTTTCTTTAAGAACCTCTATCATTTGCATAATATTGGTTTTAAGGTAATTTTCTTCTGGTTTAGCTGTGTTGGCATATCTATGATTTGTTGTAGTAAGGTAGCTGGGCCCTGGAGGTGCCACGTTGCTCTGGCTGTTGTATACTATGTTCTTACATGGCTTGCGGTCATTTGGGTTTAATGTTACTATAGGTTTAGGAGCCGATTTTTAAGTTATCTTTGTTGGATGGATGTGTTTTTCCTTGGTTTCTGGTTTTTTCCTCTGGTCTTCTGGCTTGAGTCACCTGTAGTTCATGAGAACAGCATGTCTTCAGGCCCAGTAGGGTTTCTCTGCTGGGTTTTAGTAGTCTGCACAACCTCTGGGGTTTTAGGTACTTACTTGCCTCTGGCATTCTGAGGTTCTGGGAACTGGTTGGCCTCTGGGGTTCTGGATATTCGTGTGGTTTCAGGTACCTATGTGGCCCATTGGGGTTTTGGGTACTGGTGTTCCTAGTAACATCTTGGTCTCTGAGGAAAAAAAAGGAGTCTTCTGCTAGATGTGTGGGCCTGGGGTTCCTAATACTAACCTTGCCTCCTATAGAATAGGGTTCTTCTGCTTGAGTTGTGTGCCAGGATATGTAGTTGAGGTGAGGAGGTACAGTTGGGGACTGCAAGGCAGGCTTTAAAGAGTGTTAGTGGGTGGAGGATGGCATCTTACCAAAGGTTCCTAGTACCAGTGTGGCCCGAGATAGAGTAGTTTTGTGCCAGAGTTGTGGCCCAGGATATGGAGCTAATGGGAGGGAGTCTATAGAAAAAAATTCTAAAATTAATTTTGCTTTTATAACTTTTTAGTTTTGTAGAAAATAGAACTTTCTATCTCTGAAAATAAGTTATATATAATATTCTGTCATTAATTTAATTTTTTGGTTTCAAACTGGTGTAATCTTCATTGAATAAGCAAAATACTTAATGTAAAGGTTTGCCTTCTTTGTCTTCCTAAGAATTCCATTGTACTGATTTTATTTTGACTCAGTTTTAATGATGTTGCATATTCCAAAAGAACAGCTTTAAGTATCTCATTTATCCTCTAGGTTTGGAAAGATAAAGTAGAAGCTAATTTTTATACACCAGTCCATGTTTATGGTCATAAGTGTAGCATGCCAAGTCTTTACAAAGCTGTGTTCTTTTATTGGGTAGCAGACATCATTTGCACTAACCAATTTCTGCTTGTACGCAGACCTTGTTTATTTCTATTTTAACTGAGTTTTTGACCATGCCCGACTGTCACCTCAGATCATTTGCACATTAGAAGACACTGGGCATACTGAGGCCAACCTTCATTATGAATAAATCAGAGTTTCCCATTAAGATCTAATGAGTTCTTATATTGTCCCTCCGATTATTACTCTCATTCTATTTGGAATGGGAAACATTTCATCTTTTTTATTCTCTCTTCCCCCAGACTACCTTCAGGGTCTCAGTGTTTTTGAAGAAACAGGGCTGAGTTAGAACTTCCACAGCTTCGAACCCACTTTCTACTGCTCTCTGCTGAGAAGAGTGGTATAATGTTTTACCAGTATTAAGAATTCCACATCTTAAGTATTTCAGAGTTTCGATTGATTTCCTGATTTTTTTTTATTGCATAGATAATAGTGAAGATTTTGTTCAGTTCTGTCATGCCATGGTTTCCTTAATGGTAATTTTTGTACTTTATATTCGTAATCATGATCAAATGACATAATAAGTACAAAACAACATCCCATTTATTTTCTGATGCATTTTAAGAGTTCAGCTCTTGGTAGTTATGATGACAAGAATAAATCGACTCAGGATGTTTTTCCTTCACTACTCATATTTTCCTTCTATCATATGGCTCTTCATTTAGTACTTGTTCATTTTTGTAATCCTGGGGACTGAGATTAGGGCCTTGTGCTTTCTCTGATATTTCTATACTAATGAGGTGTACTTTTTCCTTGGATATATAAAACTGGATTTCTAGTAGTAAATTGATTTAAAAACAAAACTTATTTTAAATATGTTAAAGTTTGTTTTTGCTTTTGTTTTAAGATTGAGTAGTAGGAATTATGTTTAAATTCTAAGGGAAGAACAATGTCAATTTATTTGAAAAATGTTGAATAATGAAAGAGTAAAATACATACTGCATAACTATGAAATTTGGTAGTAGAATATGACCAATTTTTAAATTAATTTACATTTACTTTATAGAAATCAATTAAATAAAAATTACCATCAAATTTTTAAAAGAATAAGAGGAAATAGTGAGCCAATTATAAAAGCATACATCATTATTACATATTTATATATTACTTATATAAATGTTAAAGTTTTTATAATTTATGAGTGCAATGATTTTTAAAGAGACAAAAGTCTGATAAGTGAGATTTAAGAATTAAAATTAGTAAAAATAAAATAAGATCATCAATGAATAACTTTAGGTTACTCAACCTTTTACCATAAACATTCTGGGGGAAGAGAAAAAAATAAAGAAAAGAAAAAATAGAAAAGAATACATTGTGAAAGAAATGCTAGAAGAAAATGCTTCCAAAAGAACAACTCGAGTCTCCATAATATCGCACACAGGATGCAGTTAGTTGAGTGGAAATAAATGAAACCTAAATTTTATTGTCATTAATTTTCTATTTCCCAACTTGTGAAACTTTATTGTTAATATGGCATCTTAGGTATTTATTTTTACTCTTTTTATAGTAGTTTTTCTCTGGTTCTAAATAATGTTGGTTACTTTCTGACTGGGCTTCTTTCTGAACAAAAGCAAGGAGTTGTGGATGTACATCAGTTTGTAGGATGCTTACCTAACATGAAAGAAGCCATGAATTTACCCTCAACCATACACATACTAATAGTGGCAAGATGGATTCTTAGTTTGAACTTACATGTGTGCTTGCTAAATAAGTGAGCAAAGATCTGAGTATTATCAGAAACATGCCTACTTTGCTAGTGCATTTACTAAAATTGAAACAAGGCAGAGATGTAGTCATAATTTACCTATCAAACTTCTGAAAGCTGACAGGGAGTTAATAAATATTACAATGTAATTTTCATGCCATTTTTTTTAAAAAACACAAAACACAGTCATTATTCTCAAGAACAGGATTTTTCTTAAGTTTTACTCAGGAATTAATTCAAAGCCTGCTTTTGTGTAAATACAATCATTTTATGAGATGGCAAAGATCTTTACCAATACGTAAATTTTAACAACAAATTTTCTGGGCTAATAAACTTATACAATTATTAATTTCACCATAGAAGAATTATTAAAACACACACACCACAATAGATGTATTCTAATGTTTTTTCAAACTAACTGGAAACTTTTAGCAAGTTGATTCCCTTAATATTCCTGTGTATTTGCATATTTATCTTTTGAAGAGCAAGATTTTAAAACAAACAAACCTATGAATTCTACCTCAGTTAGAAAATAATTGTGTTTTCCTTCTATTAAGTTATTTCTGTGAACAAATCTGAAGAAAGTTATGCAACATTTAGAAAAAACATTTACATTTTTAGTCATTATTATATTAAAAACACAAAAGGTCCTAATTATGTTCCGGCTCTTCAGAAATGAGTATTTTATTGTGTCCTGAGTCCTGTCATGCTTTCTTTATCACCAGGAGAAATATGAGTTCATGTTCATTGTAATCTTAACATGAACTGTAACAAGGACCAAATAGCATGCAACTGGGAAACAAGAGATTGCTGCTATCATTTGATATTTTAAATAGCTATATTTAACCAATTAGCTATGGACAATGAATTTTTGAAAAAAGATTTCTACCATATATAAAAAATAAAATAGCCATTTTCCCCTACCATGTAAAAACGTATGCTTAATAACTAATACAATGTGTTGAAATGTTCATTTTTTTTTTTTTTTGCAATGGAAAGGATGTTCTCTGAGCAGCAGTATCTGGGTCTCTGGCTGCTTAAAAATAAATTAAATAAAATTAATTTGTTTGTGTGGAATGAAATATATTCACCTTTGCATTGTGAATAAATTACCTATGGAAAATTATCAGACGATAGATAAACTTGATTCCAAATTTAAGCCAGAGCTATCTTAAGAATTACGTTTAAAGCAACATCTCTCCAAAATTACCATAATTATTTCAAAATCTGCAGTGTTCACATTAAATAGTCAATGTCTGTAATTGTAATAAGCAATACTCTTATTTTTTTTCCTGTCCTTTTGGCTTTCATTAGTTACTTAGTTTGTTGATTTTTCTGAAACATGGTTTTGCTAGCTTCCCAGTCTGCCAAAGTCTGGCAAAATGAGAAATTTGAGTTGTTTCTGGAATGACCCACCATATACAAGTTCTGACTTCTGTTAAATAGCATTCTATTTATCTTGTCACATGCATTAGTATTCTCATTGCTGTGAGAAAATACTAGACATGATTGCTTTTAAAAAGAAAACTCTCACCTACACTCATAGTTAGAAGGTAGAGTCCATGACTTCAAGAAAAACTTGGCAAGAGCAGAAGGTTAATGGTCATAGTCTGTAGTCAGGAGCAGGGAAACGGGAAGGCTGGTCCTGTGACAAATCTTTTGTTATTTAGTACAGGACCCCAGCTTCATGGACCAGTGCTACTGATACTCTTCATGGGGCTCCTCATTAGATTAAACTATGCAAAGCTCCTTACTGACACACCTATAAGTTTTCCAGGCGAACCCAAATCACACCAGATTGTCAGTGAAAATTACACAGCCCATATCTACACTTTGTCAACATGGTGCTCAAGTATATTATTCTTCATGCCATAAATTCCTGATATCCCTCCTCTGCTCATGGACATCTCACAGTACAAAATGAATCTAGTTTGATTTCAAGAGTCCCACAGTTTTTTAAACAGGTTTGACACTTCAATATCCACACTCCAAAGTTTTATTTCAGAGACTCAAGGCAAACCCTTAACTCTAAGTCTTTGATATATTAAGTTGTATACTTCTAATACAAGTGACACAAATTAAATTTCCCTATTACACTAGGTAGAGATGGGAGGATACCTTTTAAAATATCAGATTAAATCGAGAATGGGGGCCAGCAGGGAAAACACCAAATATTTTATCTCCATGTACAGCTCTGAGGATCATAACAAAATCATATGGCTATACACTCTTCATCATCTGTGTCTCTCTCTGTCTTGAACTTCTGTCCTGATACAGTACATCATGTGTCAAGGTTTGAACTCTCACAACTATTCCTTTAGAAACAAAGACGATGCATTAACACCATCTTCTTTCATTAAAAATGTCAAAGGCAGCAAGGCATGTTGGTACACAGCAGTAGTCCTACCTCTTTTGGAAGCTGAGAAAGGAAGGTCTCTTGAACCCAAGAGTGAAGTACAAAGATGACACTCACCCATATATCTGCCATCATCTCCTGAACCTTTCTCTTGAGCTACTTTTCCTTCTTTCTTACAGATTTCCTCAGCAGAGGTCTCATTATCTTAGCATTTTTCAACATTACTGTGTCTCCACTACAACTTAAGCCATACCTTTATGGCTTTAAGCTTTATGTCTTGGCCGCGTAAAGTCTCTTTTTAAGAACTTATACATTGCCACACATTGCCGGGTACCAGAGGCTGTCTGTAACCATGATGCAAATTCTATCTTGCATATTGATGCCTATAAAACCAGTACCAGAAGGATGCTGCTGCCAACTTCTATTGTTAGTCTGAGAGGTATCCTATGTCTCTTAGACCACAGTAGCCTTGGCCTCTGTGCCATCAGGCTGACCCTAAGGAATCTTTCAGTTTACATTCTATTTTCAATTCATTTGTATTTTTACCAACAGAAGACTTTGATGGGCAGGGTCCTGCTCTCAAGACATTTTTTTTCTGTTGTTCCAGTGCCAATCTTTTTAACAAATATAGGTGCTTTGTCTGTACTTTCCTTGTCCATGACTTTACATTCACTCATGTTCCTTTCCTGGCCAAGGTGCACTATTCCATCTCTTTCTCTTCTCGGGTGGCTTTAATCATCGGTCTGATTCTGAGTGAGAACAGTAGGTGATAATCATATTACACCTGCACATTTTGCTGTTTTGAAATTTCCTGTGGCAAAGTACTTAACGCGTTGTTTTTAAATGGCTTGAATTATCTATCAGGGCATTGGCAGAATACAAAATATAACCTGAGTGTCCTCCAGGCCTATGCTACAGGCATACATTTTTTGCTCCTCTGTGAGACCTTGTAAGCTAGGGCTCTACTGTCTAAACTTTTTTCAGATGTCAGGTATTCAGAACCCGACCAGAATGCTCAATTAAGCTCTGCCAGAGGAAAGCTGAAAAATTTTGGAGCTGTGAGGTAGGAAAACTCTAGAACTTGCAGGCATAGCTAGAGTTGCAGTGGTTTAAAAACTATGGTTTAGCTGTGCACCACTCCTCAGTTTCAATTTTGTGGATTAGTAATTTTTTCTTATTGTTGTGACACAATACCTGAGACAAAAGCAACATTAAGAAAGAAAGAGGTCAGGTGAGGAAGTCTTGATAGCAGAAGGTGGCTGGTCACAGCCAGGCTGCATCAAAACTTAATTATCAGAAGGGAATGAATTTGGGTGTCGATGTGTTCTTTCTTTTATACAATAAAGAACCCCAGCCCCTGGGATGGAAAGTGTGTCTCCCTACTCCAGCTAAATCTCTCTTGAAAGATCACTCACATATGTGTTCAGAAGTTTGTTTCATGAATGATTTAAATGTTTTCTACTTGACAAGGGGAGAGGAGCTAACAAAACAACATATAAATAAAATAGGTAATTCAAGAAACTTCACCGGGGTAACTAGCAGACTTTCCCAATGAGCAGACTAAGTCACAGGATCATGTCCTTTTCTTTTTTTAAGTCATTTTATTTTTGTACATATACATTTATATTATTACTCATATATACAATAGATTACCTATGGCAAGAAAAACTGTGACACAATCAGGAATTATATAAATGTTACATTCTTAATGTTTTGGCTATTTGTATTTGACAGTCTTGAAGAAGACATCTTTCCTATCTTGATGAGTCTAAATTTCTGAATGGAAATCAATCTCCATCACATATTGTCATTATCAACTGAGCACACCTATCTAGACCTAAAAACATTTTAATCCCTAAACAATTAAGCTTCATTGTTCTGTAAGTCTGTTTCATACATCATATTACAAGTACGCTGCTTTAGAATAGCAATTCAATGGTATAATAATTGTGGTTACATATTATTCCTTATGTTTCTAATAGAGTATAATACTCATAGCACAATAAAACATGAGTCAATTGCATTTAAAACTTTGGTTCTGGGAATAAATAATCTCTTCACCATTGATTTACAAAGTCTTTGCTGCTAAGAGAGTTACACTGTTTTGCCCAAGGTTATGTAGCTGAAAAAGTATATAACCAAATACTGAAGTCCCCCCATGTCTCTTTTAAGATCTTCAATCATTAAAAAAAAACCTATTTCTATATCTAATTATAAAGATGTGAGATACTTATTGTCATACCTTGAGAAGAATGATTTAGCAATGAACACTCTGAGATGTTCATATACATTTCTTAAAGTATGTGTCAAATCTTATCCTGCTGTGACAGGAAGTAGCCTGAGAGATCAATAATAATTATAGTAGCTAGTATTAATGATTCTCAGTTATGTTGCTAACACCATACAAGGCAACGTCACATACAACCATGTGAGGTAAATTGTTTTATTGCCATTTTCAATTAAATAATAGACTTAGAAAAGTCAAATTTTCATGCAACAGAAAGTCTTGGCTTTATACCCAAATTGTTTTGAAATAGAAATCACCTTGTCTGACTATGGCACAATATCACTAAAAGACATGCTATTCAAAATCACCTGTGTGGGACAGAGTGGAAGAAAACTTGAATTAATCAGAACCTCAAATTATTCTTGGATAAGGAGATTCAATATTGTAAGAATGCCAATTCTCTCTAAATTAAGCTCCAAATTTAATGAAATCACAATCAATATTCCAACTTGAGGGCAGAAATAGGTCAAAAAGGTGACAGCTATAAGGGAACAGTTTTCAGCTCAATATAAGAAAGCATCTTCTATGAGTTAGAATTACCCAGAAGTGGGAGAGAATTGTGAAATATTTGACCTTACATTGCTTAAGAATTCCAGGGAGTGTGAGTCTACCATGTGTTGAACATTAGAAAGTGACCATTCCCTCAGAGTTCCTTTCCTAGACACTAAACCATTCACTTCCACTCTTTAGTCATTTAATTACTCCATTTTCCTTACCCAGCATGTACACAATAAGGCCCATCTTGAGTTTTTCATAGTGAAATATTAACTTCAATGCATTCTTATACAGTTAAGTATAATATTAGAAGAACATGAGTATATTATTGACTACATGTTTAGTTTTAATAAACAAAGTTAATATCATTGATATAGAGACACTGAAAAAGAAAGGAGTTAAATGATGTGCTTAGGAAACTGCAACTATTCGACTGAACTAATGTTTAAATTATTTATAACTTTACAGTCCTATAAAATTGTGGATGTATCATTTCCTCTTTTCAGTATTGCAAGTTGACAAAAGCATGATGTGCTGAAATCAGAACGGTGTTAAGTGAAACGCAGGTATTACCTACCTATCCATGCATTACCAATTTAGTTTAATGATATATGTTCAAATGAACTGATTTGCCACCTCTGAAATGCATTGCACAAAAAGGAACAAAGAGAAAGAACTTGAAACCAGGCGACTCATCTGATTAGTAACCTGGTTAAGGCCTAAATTTCTTAACAAAGTGGAAAATATCCATTTTATGGTTAGCGGAATTTGTAAAGTATCAATGCTACTAAGAAATAAGAGAGTTTTCATTTCTTTCCTCTTTCATAGAATATACAGAAATATATATAATATATATATTAGAGAAAAGGCAGAATTCTTCTTCTCCATATTAAGACAGAGAGTAATCAAGTCTCATCTGTACTAATTGTAAACTCTTCCTCTGTGCCCTGGCCAGGCTACCCTGCCAGGGGAAAGTGATCAAAGTTTGGTGGCCAGAGACCATGTCCGATTTAGTCCTCACTCTCCATATTTTGTGACCCAAAAGGAGACTGTGCTACTATATCTGAGCAGATGGTCTAGGTCCACATCATACATGGTCCTTGGTTGGTGTATCAATCTCTGTATTGTAGCATAGTTATCCTGTATTATGTTGCTGATATCTGCTTAAAAGTGAATATATACCATGTGTGTCTTTCTAGGTCTGGACTACCTCACTCAGCATCATCTTTTCTAGTTCCATCCATTTGCTTGCAAATTTCAAGATTTTCTTATTTTTAATAGCTAAGTAGTATTTCAGTGTGTGTGTGTGTGTGTGTGTGTGTGTGTGTGTGTGTGTGTGTGTATGAGAGAGAGAGAGAGAGATTTTGTTTCTTCCATGTGTATTTTATATATTTATAAAATTTACAAATTTCTCATCTCATTCGTTTGTTTCTGTGTATGTCTTTCTACTTCCTTGAGGAAAATTATGTTAGGAGACTTGAAATTGAGTCACAGCTCACTGGAGATATGTTCATTTTCTCTCAAATATATGCTATTATTGTTTCTACAATACCTAACTGTCATTGTTACTGCTTTTAACTTAAATAAGTTAAAAGCCCCAAGACACTCTGTAGCCCTTGCTTGGTAATACCGGGCTGCACCTCTGAAGAGGTCCAGGTTGGGGTCTCTGGTGCTGGATACAGATGCCCTTCCAGTTCGCTTTATCTCTTGGGTGACCAGAGCTGATGGCTCAGGCAACTGATGAGTACTGAAAGAGAAAGGAAGGTAGGGAGCCCAAGGTTTCTTCTCTAGGGACTGGTTATACTGCGGCAGAGGAGGAGAAACTTAAACTGACCACAATTTTCCTATGGTTGAGGCAGTAAATGTGGCTTCTGGCTAGAAACTGCATGGGGGTCATAAAAGGAGGCTCTTTGATCTGTAGATAGGCCTCCTTGTGGAGATCTCCAGTAAGCCAATGTAAACTTAGGCTTATTAGCCTTAGAAGGCTGATGGCCCCAAATCTGCTAACTTATTTGGGAGTCTATAGGGAAATAAGAAATAAGAAAGAGATAGAAAATAAACCACTCACACACATTCATTCAAGAGAAAAGGTAGATGAAATTAGGCATCTCGTCTTCAACTGAAGTCATTTCCCAATTTTAGCACATTCAAGAGAAAAGGTAGATGAAGTCAGGCATCTTAACTTTAACTTAAGTTTCCCAATTTCAGCACTATTTATTGTGGATGACCATACTTATACTTCTCAGAAAAGGGTACTACCTCATAGTTGAAAAAAGGCAATTAAACAGGAAAGCAGATGAATTATAAAATACAATGGGTTATATTTTTTAAAATCTAAACATTTCTTGTTTAAGTATTCATTACATAAGTTCACTGTGAGTTCAGAGTGACAAGGCCTAAAAGTCACAAGAGTATACAATTTGACAATTAGGATTGACCTAACTATACATTATCCAGCTATCTCTTAGTTCACAATGAGTTCAGGACAATAATTTTATCTATCTTTCATTCTAAGAAACAGGGTACATTCAGACATCTCTAGGTAGCTTCATTCCAACTTAGGTTCATAGAAAGTTTAAACAAAGTTGTCTATATTTCTGGTGAAATACCAGGATTCATGGTGCTATCTGGAGTGGTGGCTTATCTGAAGCCACAAATCTGCTACAAGGCTATCCTTAGTGAGGCATCTGGAGGTCCAAAAAGGTCTTTATTACAGCCATAAACTAACTTTAACTTTTAAAACTATTCAAATCAAATCAGGAATTCTATAATCAGTGATTAATTCATCTGAATAACAAACAGTACATCTTGAACAAGATCCTGTATGAAGTTTGCTTAGTGCTGGTCAATACACAGAAAACAATAGTTTACACCAAATACAGATGTTTTTACTTTTGTTGTTTCAAGACAGGGTTTTTTTGTGTAATCTTGGCTGTCCTGGACTCATTTTGTAGACCAAGCTGGCCTTAGACTTACAGTGATTCACCTGCCTCTGCCTCCCTGGGTGCTGGGATTAAAGGCATGTGCCACCATGCCCGGCTCTAATGCCAGATTTTAGAGAGATGCAACAAAGCACAATTGACAGTGTAGTTAGAGGTTGGAAGCAATTCTGGCGTACATCACGATACAGACATTGCTAATACCGGATCACTTCCAGAGATCTCTCATGCCTATTGAACTTCCCCCAAACCAATGGTTCCTGACAGCGTGTCAGAGGCTGGAAGTAATTTGAAGGTGCATTATGGTACAAGGCCTTGCAAATACCAGATCACCTCCTACACAGCCCCCATGCCTAGTGAGCTCTCTTAACAGGGTGGCTCTTTGCACTTGCTGACCTGAAACTAATAGGAATGCTCCTGTATCTGCATTCCCAGCAAAAAGATTGTAGGTAGAAGTAGCCATACCATACAGCTGATTTGTTCCCTTTTAATATTGTTGCTTTTAATTGTTTAAACATATGGCAAAGTGTACTAAAACTATTAGAATGCTATTCTCTGCCAATTAAGACATTGCTATGAATCACTGGCTATTTTATTTTACCATGAATTTTGTGTCCCTCCTTTGTAATGATCAGTAGCTGCATTTCTCATTTCTACAACAGGCCTCCTGACATAGCTAGCCAAAAAGGAACCACATTTTATTTTAACTCACTGCCTCAGGAGACTTAGTCCATATTTATTTATGCTCAAGTGTTAGAGAGAACATCATAGCATCAAGAACATGTGGCAGAGAGGAGCTTTTCATTGCATAGCCAACCAGGAAGTAGAAAGAGAGCATGGTATAGACCTGGGACAAGATATCTCATGAGATGTGTCCACAGTGACCAATTTCCCACAGTCCCTCTAACTAATGCCACCAGTGCCACATGTGCCCAAGGGAGGACACTTCATTTTAAAGCTGTAACAACAGTAAGTTTCTGTTTGGGTGTTAGGTGTGAGTTTTGTACCTGTTTGGATGCTGGTTATTTTCCTATACATACATTTTTACATATCTTCTTTAATTAAATTACTTGGAAAATGTTTGACTCCAACAGATCTCAGTTTTTAATATCTGTTAGGCATGGGTCAGAGTAGTATTCAGTCCAAGGCTAAAGTTTTCTCATAGCTAAGGCAAGAATGTTGTGAGTATTGTAAGCAATTGTCCATGAATTGAATTGCAGGGTATATCAGGTCAGTTGGGAAGAGGTTTCATACACTTAATCTTATGAGTACTACCGCACCACACATTCCTGAATATTTTCATCTCACTCTATAGCCCACTCTTGGTATTATCCACATTGTATATACTGATCAACGTTCTGTTGAAATCTGAAGGGGTGGGTGTGAAAACATTCAGCAATCATCCTTATGTGCCTCTTAATGTCTCTGTCTCTTTGTCTTTGTCTCCCTGTCTTTCTGCTCTTTTGTCTTTCTCTATATTTCTATCTCTGTTATTATTATTCATGGTGAACTTAATATTTTCATTACTCTTTTTTGGGGGAAAGGGGTTAGAGGATAACTTTTATGTGATTGTGTGTCTAAAATGGGAGTCATATTTGCTTTATGTACTTATTTACTTATTTTGATATTAAAAAACAACTTTCTAAAGAAGAAATAGGGACTCACACTAATCTTTGTATTCTGCCTTAAAATAATCAAAATTTGCTATATAATCAGTTAACTTAGGTGTGCCTACAACTATAGGCACTTAACTCATATTTCCTTCTTTTCTATGTTCTGTTTATGAGTTCCTTACATTATACTATACTATACTATACTATATTATACTATACCAAAGCTATGCACATACACACAAATTGATAAGATACTTGTTTTGGCAGTGGACTTTTAAATAGAAAATTGAGTAGTTTGAGCCAACAACAACAGTGTTCATTATGCACCTACTGGTTACTTTCATCCAGTCAATATACCCAACATATAGAGACTGATGAAACCAGGAGGGTTATCAAAACTGATATATTAGTGCAGGCAAAAATAATTTTTCCTCTATTTTTCTGTGGAAAATATAAAGTGTTATGATAGTATTAAGTATTTTTCTTAATAGCTGAAAATTTATGTTGAAGATTAGTTTTCTATTGGTGTCTTTCCTGATTTCTTCTCCATTTTTTTTGCAGTGGCTTTAGAAAGACATAAAATGTTCACATTCACCAGCCCGCAATTCTTCCAAGGACTGTGGTGTTTTAGATTCAGCTGGGAGCTGTGGAGCCACTGTCTCACCTACCTCAACTACCGTAGAGGTGTTGTAAATCTCTGAAAAGATGTTAGAGTTTAGCTAGGTCCATGTAGGTGTGCTGCATCTTTGGGTGAGTCCAAGGACTATAACTTCATCTCTGTTACCCAGAAAGTCGAGCCAGATCTTTCACAGCAAAGTTGTGTTGGGTGCTGTAGTGGTGGAATGAAATAGTGGTTACATTAAAATTGAACAACTATCATGGCTGGAGATACAGCTCAGTTGGCTTGAGTGGCCTGAACAAAAGCCAGGCTGTGGTGATGCAAGTCTGTTAATTCCAGTATTTGAAAGTGGAAGAGGAAGCCATCATAAACTAAAGGTCGTCCCTTAGATACATAGTGAGTTTGAGGACATTTTGGGTGGCAGAGGGTCCTTCTCCTTCAAAATGAAAAAAAAAAAAACCAAGAAAAATGCACCGAGCTCAACATACCATTCAGAAATTTTTATAAACAAAAGGGAATCGGTGAGAACAAAATTAATCTTAAAATATCTTCAGGTATATTACTTCTCAACTATAATCAGTATACAAGACACTTTGAAACTAATTTCTAAAGCAAAATAAATTACTGCCGTGGGGGTCTATCCTTACTGCAAAGCAAAGCCTTTCAGGATGTCTGTGTACTAGAAAGGGTCTCCCAGCAGCCCTTGTTACTGATTCCATTTGACAAGTGGCTGCTTCTCGATAATTACTGTACAAACCATTACTTCCAAAATAAATTAAACCCTCATCACTTTATCCTGCTCTTCTACATTCATTAATAAGAATCTTGTAAACTAGGTGGCTGCACCTGCATTTGTAAGTGCAAAAGCTATATTGAAAGACTGTGTGTGCTTCTGAATATCTTTCGTCTTTGAGAGCTGTGCTGAACTCATCTACGATGAAAGTCCTGGCCGTTTTGTCAGTGAGGGGTGGGGTGGAACCAAGTCCAAAAATCAAAGGGGATTAAGTCATTTGAATCTAGGTAATAAGGCATGCATTTACTTTGTCTAAGGCCAATTTCAATAGTGAAAAATGTATATGTGCGATTCTTTCTGTAAATGCTAATGCTTTTCATCAAAGACGGCTGGCTGTTGTCTGCTCCTGAATGTCACCTAACTGGGATTAAACTGGAGCAAAACTGGAAAGCTTTTAAAATTTTGATCACAGGTAATGCCTGTGGTTTGCATTAGTCAGAATTCAGTATCATTGAGTTATCATGGAGTCAAATGGTTTTTCTAATGTTCCCAAAGAGAGACCAACATCACAGAGTAACTATTTGAAGATAATATGATTTCCCTGTGTGCCTGGAACCACCTACCTTCCGCCTTTGAGCCTCTTACTGATGTTAAAAATATATGGTTTCTACTGATGGCAAGTGAACGTCTGCTCAACAAACAAGAAATTTTCAGATCATCTGTTTATTCATTCCAAGTGCTTATCTTTTAATATCTTACTCAAATATTAATTCACTTATTATTGATTTATTGATAACTAGTTGATGTATAAATATGCCAGTGTTTTCTATTCCAACCTTTGTCTATATCAACTTGACCATCACCATGTGCAGAATGATTTGTTGTACAGAGCCACAACCGCTTAGCAAGGTGAGCATAAAACTGATGGGCAGCCTCTGGTTTTAACTGACTACACCTTTTATAGTGACTCCTGGATAGAGTTACCAAAAGTGGCTTTTAGATGCTGTCTCCGCTTCTAACTATGTCCCAAATTTTCTCACCTTATTCTGTAAATAACCTTGCCTCTAGAGTTTTAGAATTACTGCCATAAGACCCCAAAGCAAACAATTATTCTCCAAGACAGTTCTGATAGGAGATATAATGTCTCCAAAGATGCTCTGACAAATAGCCACACCGTCATGACAGTGTAAAATGAAGCACTTGTGGGAAAGCCTAGATTTTTCTTTCTTTTAAGAGAAAAAAACCTCTGCCCACAGAATAATATTATATCATAAGGTAAGGCATGATTATATTTCTTGATAAAGTGCCTAGACAATGAATTTTTGTGAGCATCCATGTAACCCCAAGTTCTCATGTTTTCTTCAATTTAAATATATAATGAAAATGTTTAGAAATATTTAGTCACTTAGCTAATCATTCTATAATTTATATAGACAATAAGATCAAATTCCATGACTCTCATATGTTTTTGCAAGTTGAAAGATATCAAAACGGTTAGATTATCATCTCATAAATAGTATGAACAGCGTCCCTGGCCATTCCTATTTCCTTTGCTTCTTTCTCACTCCTTACCTTTGTATTAATTTTTCATACCATAGTTTTATATAAGTCTATAATAATATAACCTATTTTATACCAACTCCATTTATTTTCATGAATAAATGGAATAAAATCATTTATGTGCTCAAAACAAATATGACAAGCAAATTTTAATAACTGAATATTCACATAGAAAAGACAGAGCTTTCATTTTTCCTTCTTTTCTCCCTCCATCCCTCTCCTTCTCTTTTTTCTTTTCTCTTCCTTCCTTCCTTTCTTCTTTCCTTCTTTTCATCTTTTTCTTCTGACTTAAGAGCTGTTATGTGACTCAGACTGGTCTCTAACATGGCTCCTGCTTAAGCCTCACAAACAGCGGTAGCTGTGGGCCCATATCACCATGAGCAGCTAGAAGAAGCAGCATTGTGGCTTATGTTTTCCTCTCTGCATCCTTAGAAGTAAATGGACAAACATCAGGCCCCCAAAATAAACCAATAGATAAATTAATATATAAAATTGTGGTCAGAATAGCAATGTTAATTTAATTCAATATAACTAAAGCTTTAAAAGACAGTTAGAGAATAAGCAATTCTTTAAAAATAATGGATAGTTCATTTGTGTTAGTCAAATCATGTCGGAAACATTGCAGAGGAGAATAAATAAACTTCATATTGAACCTTTTGCGTTGGAAATAATTAAACTCATTAAATTTGCTAATTTAGAGAAGCTTATACTGTGGATAACACTAAAAATCATTTTTATACAAACTCTAGTTCAATTATCGTATAAAACTTTGAGATTTCTCTAAATTTTAGAAAGTTTATTCTGTTCTGAGTTACTAAAGATCTCCCTTTATAACATCTTCCCACAAGTATAAGTACTTTATTCTAAAGCAATAAAAGGACTTGCCATATAATTGGCATTAAAACTTATAATAATCAGCACCCTATCTGGAGGAATTTTCTCTTTACATTGAAGAAAGACTTCCTTGACGTAAAGAAACAATGACAATCTTTGGCTCCTCTACTCCTCAAGAGCACAATATTGAGTTCTGCTGTATGATGCTGAGGTGGCCACACACACCTTATAATGAAAATATTTCAACAAATGCAGTCTGAAATACTGTCATCTAGTTATAAAAATAAATTATAAATAAAATAAACACTTTAAAATAAACATAGCACCAATGTGAGGACACTGAAAAAGATGACTTACCAAGTTGGCATGGTGGCACACTCCTATAGTTATTTTTTAATGATAAAAATTCTTGAAATGAATCTACTAAACAAATTTGTCTTTAAAAATTTTTGGGCATCCTTAACAGGATATGTCTCTTTAATCCAAATGATAATAAAAATAAAGATCAAATTAAGCCCCAGTATATCAAATTGCTAGACCCTCAGAATGGACTATTTATCCAAACTCTAATGTGTATTTCTTAAGCAATCACTATGCCATCTAACATTGTTTTCTTGTCTTTGAAGATGAGAATTCTACAAATTCTCTCACATTTATCTAAATTAGTCACAATAAGGCAGACAATATTTCCATCACTTGAACAATTGTGAAAACTAAACTTAAAGTTACTTTCTCAAGTCAGACTGTGTTAAATATAAAAAAGTAGTATTACTAGACATCTATATGTTGTCACTACACAAAACTCAAGTCTAATTTATCTCTGTCTATATACAGTGATCTCAAGTAAAATTTGAAATAATCTTTGATATGCTTTCCCTGTGAGAATTCATTTTAATTATTCTGTAATGGCATTTACAATCCTATAAATGTAATGTGATCTATTGATTCTCTATGGTATATTATTTAAAACATTTCTCTGTTTTTCACCTTGCTTTTGTCTTATAGTATAGATATTTATACATTTATCTACCTCTATCTTCCGTAATTTTGGCACGTTTAGTCACTGTACCCATCACTGGTACTAAATAACCAAGAAAAACAATTTAAAAGAGCAATGTCTTCTTTTCACCACCAGTTTCAGAGAATTTAGTGTATGGATTTAGTTATTATCTCTTGATTTCCAGATTCATGATGCCTTGTCAGATTCATGTTGATATAATAAAAACCATGACCAAAAGAAACTTGGGAAGGAAATGATCTATTTTCTCTTACATCTTGTAGTTCATCCTCCAGGAAGCCAGGTCATAAATGTGATGCAGGAACTTAGAGTCAGGAACTGATGCAGGGACCATGGAGGAGAGCTGCTTACTGACTTGTACTCAAGGCTTGCTCAGTCTACTTTTTGATACACTCCAGAACCACCAGCCGAAGGGCTAGTAGCACCCACCATGGGTTAGGTCCTATCATATCCATCACTAATTAATAATATACAGCGGAGAGATGGCTCTAATGATAGGTATAACAGGCTAGATTATCACTCTGAGCCTGGCTAAGAAAACCAAGCTGGTGTGAGTGATATTGCTATTGTTCATAGCCCTGGAATCAGCATCCTAAAAGCTATAAGACATTGGACAACGAACTTCTGGAGACTCACAAACCATAGTGACCACTGTCTCTTCTAGTGATTGAATTCCAGAATAATTCTCTGTTGTTGAAAACATTCCATGCTTTGATTGGAGAACATGGAGAGATGAAACTGAAACTGATCTGGAAGACTGTTCCATTTGGGTGGTCTTCTATAGTACTGGGAATCACTCTGAAGGCTACTGGAGACAATTGTAAATATTGGTGTTGCTCAGGTACAGTTCCTGTGTGCTGTATTACCCGTATTTCAACCAAGAGGTGTCTACTGGTTCGGTAGTGGCATGACTGTTATTATGGGTTTACCCAGCTGATTTCTGGTTGGATTTAAGCCCCACTCCAAAAGAGGGAACTCACATTCACTGCTCTAAGCCTAAACAAAAAGCTATGGCTAAAGAAGTCATATGGCGTAGCAGGAAAGCAACGACTATTGTTTTTTCAAATGGGTGTGTTGTTCCTGATAAATTGCTTTAGTAACACCTGCATTCATATCTTAGATGACTGCTGTTGTCAGACTTCATTGGTTGTGGAGGTAAACTTTTTTGTGATGGTATGGTGTTATTTAGAAGAGATTCACAACTGTTTAAAGTTCTGAAAATAAGACATCATTGCTGTAGCATTGTAGGTCAGTGTCCAGCCACATATTTTAAAGTAAACAAAACAAGAAATCTGTCCATTGTTTTGCCTCCTCCTAGGCTCTCCGGACATCACAGAAGACAATGTAAAAGGAGCATAAGAGTTTCAGAAAATGTGAAGAGTTGTATTGCTGTTTCTTCCAAATTAAAGTATGTTACTATGGGCAGGTCACAAATGTCTATAACTGTATTTTCTTGGGATTCAATGCCTTCTATTGTCTTCTGAGGTCACCTGCCCATGCATGGTACATCTAAGTACGCTCAGATGCACACACATAGACATCAGATAAAATAAATACTTCTTTTAAACAATTACATATCCTCCAAGTCATAAACACTTAGTAACTGTTGTGCCAATATCATGGTGGAGAATGGATTTGAACTTTTGGGCAGAGAAAATGGAAGTAATTATATGTTAATATATAGTTAAACTCCTGACAAAGAGTTCATTGAAGAGTTCTGGTGTGGGCAAGGTGACAGCATATTATACTGTGTGAAATTATATGTTAAAATGCTACAAGAGTAAAGGAAGACAGTAAGTAAGAATAAAAGAGAAAGAAAGAAAGAAAGAAAGAAAGAAAAGAAGAAAGAAAAGAAAAGAAGGAAATGGAGGTGGGATTCCAAAATAAGTGTCTGGAAGTTACAACATAGAGAAAGCTATAGGTTATTTCATAGAATTTTGCTTTGTCATTAAAGTGTGTCAAGAGTAAGAGTGTCACAGTTGCGTGTGTATTTAATCTATGTTGTTTTAATGCTTGGTAAAGAGATGATAAGAAGATTGTTTCTTGACAACTAGAGAGATAGTATAGAGAAAGGTAGAGACTCCATTAAAGTAGCTGACCTTTTTAGTTAACTGGCCCAGCAGCAGGAGCATATGTAAAACATTAAGGCTCAATTAGGCTAGAATAAGAGCAAATTCAGATTCACTGAAGGAGCGAACCATGGTTTAGAATCTAAGAACATATGTTATAGTTGACATTAGGAGCACTGAGACCTCCCCTGTGGAGGACACAGAATAAAAACAGCCAAATGGATAAGAATAGGAACTTGAAGGACATCTATGTTGGCCTAAAATGACCTCTGGAAGTCTCCACTCAGCAGGGGATCAGGACAGATGCTGGAACTTGCTGCTGGGCCCCAGGTAAGAATGATAGGGAAGCGTGGGTGGATAGAAGGAATCAGAAGGTCCAGGAGTACCACAAGAAGACCATCAAGGCTGGCGATCTGGAACCAGGGGGCCTGCACAAACTGCTGTACCAACCAAGGACTGTGCAAGCAGTAAACCTAGACTCCCTGCACTGGACAGCTTATTTTCCATGGTTGTAGGGATAGCAGAGCCTCTGACATGAACTCCTTTGCCCTCAATTTGATCAATTCTCCTTGATGAGGAGTCCAGATGGGACACAGAGGAGGGGGAAGCAGGATATCTGGGTGAGACCTGATAGACTATGGTCATATGGTGGGGGAGGAGGTCCCCTTCTGTCAGAGGTTTAAGGGAGGGGAATAGGGCAAAAGAGGGAGGGAAGAAAGGGAACTGGAAGATACAAGTGTGGGGATTACAATCAGGATGTAATCTAAATAAATTATAATAATAAAAAAGAGAAAAAGAATAAGATCTTGTTGACTATTATCAGTATGTGAATGGCATCCAAGAAGGCAATCTTTAAGGAGACAGAGAGAAATGCCATCAATATAATGAGATTTATAATAGTGTGATATCATGAGAAACAAAATGGTAGAGTATTTGTACAGTAATTGACTAGTCCTTAGCCCTAGATTTTCCATGTTGAAGAAGAATCAGAATCAGGGTTGATAAGGAAAACAAGATGTTAGGAAAGGAGAGTTTGTACTCTCTGTTTCTACTGTGCCACACAGTCTGTTCGTTGTTCACATGAGTCATATATGCTTTCCCAAAAAACAAGTGTTTTTGCAGTAAAATCCCATGGTACTATAATTTTTGATTATGTGAATTCCATTGGCTCTTAAGCCTAGAAGCTACAGCCAATCAGCTGCCCTGCCTCGTTAGTCATTTTATAGACTAAATAGTAACCCATGCCTACTATCCCATGGTTGATTTCTTGGATCCCACATACCGAAATACAACAGGGTTTGTTGAATTACTCCTGTTTGAAAGCTGATAAAACTATGGTGGGAAGATGTGCTTTCCTTCTGAGAATATCAAGAGCACATTATTTCATCAGACCCCACCACCCTCTACCTTCCAGCGAACTCAACACTGACTCACTGAAAAACAGTGTTTGCTAATTCAATGTGGCTTCCCAAGCCTTTCTACACAGATCAAATTTGATGTTGCAACTGGTCATAAGGACTGTGTTAATTAGCATATAACAGTATCATGAACTTGAAAGTGCTTTATATTTCATACATACCAAATTAATTATCCTTTAATATCCTTTTTGAACTGATTCTTCGTCTACTGATGCATATTCCCTAGATGCAAAATGAATGAGTTTTTCCCTGAGATTGTTTTTAGATCTTTTTATTTAGAGACGTGGGAACTTTAGGACATTAGAATTAGAATTCTCCAGAAACTCCATATCAGCTCATTATCTCTCCAGGCAGAAAAAAAAATGACCTATTTGTTGAGTCTATTGTTCACTTTCATATATGCTACAATAATTAAAATTTATGGACCCCACCCAAACTTCCAGCTCTGTTTAGAACTGGATATAAATAAACCCATGCCAATTAAAGACAATAAAGAGCTTAACATAAAAATTGTACTTTCAGTGCCCCAAATATTTCAATAGGAAAGGCAGCTGAGGTTTCTATAAACAGGCTACCATATCTAATTAGAATACCAATGTCCTGTGATGCTGAGTTTTTGAGAAGCTGCTTATAAGCAATCATGAAAAACAACTATCTACAAACCAATTCTCCATTATATCAGATGCCTTATATAATGTATTCTAGCATATGGTAAAAGACACATTGGAATGGAGAAATTTAACCCTCCCTGGAAAGGAGACACTGGATAAAATATGAGGATGTTTTCAGTATATTTCTTTGAAAATTCATGATATTTGTTATAAATAACACCAAAGGAAAAGGATAACCATAGAAAAATATTAAGTCTATTGTTGTGATTTTAGTCAGGAACTGTATAAGTACCATACTTGGCAGAATTCATATTAGAAAACAGAGAAAGAAACACTCCACAGGACCCAGATAAGGGTGAAAAGTTATAATTAGATGTCATTGCTATTAATTTAATTTGGTTTTAAAGAGGGGGTCAGCTCACCTTTCCTTTAAAAGTAGAAGGCAGATCAAAGAACTGAAAGGACATACTGAAATCCATGTGTATGTTCATAATAAAAAAGGAAATTTCATCTGCCAGATATTTTGGAAATATAAGAAACACCATCAGAGATGATAGCAGGAGCATTTGACTTCTTTTTTTTTTTTTTTTTTTGGTCATTTTTTTTATTAATTTATTCTTGTTACATCTCAATGGTTATCCCATCCCTTGTATCCTCCCATTCTTCCCTCCCTCCCATTTTCCCCTTATTCCCCTCCCCTATGACTGTTCCTGAGGGGGATTACCTCCCCCTGTATATGCTCATAGGGTATCAAGTCTCTTCTTGGTAACCTGCTGTCAGAACATTCTCCATAGTTGAGTGGAGAGTGGGATATGACTTTCTCAGGTACTCTGGCGCCTCACATTTGACCATGTCCCCTGGAGGGGGAGACCTGGTGGCATTTGACTTCTTATTTCATGAAGAAATACTAGTGGGGTCTTTGTCTTAGTATTAAAGCCTGTTGCATTTAGTAAATTCAGACCAAAAATTTTTCTCATGATTTGCTTCACATCAATTCCGGAAGTCTAACAGAGCATCACAGAGGCTCCAAGCTCTGTGCACACTCCCATGTGCAGTGCAATCTCCTAGTTCCGCCCTGTATTAGTTACTTTCCTTGATGCCATAACAAAATAATTTAGCAAAAGCAAGTTAAGGAAAGGAAGGCTTATTCTGGCTGAAATGCAAAGGCACATATTCCAGCATGGCAGGAAAGAACCGGAGATGGTAATGGCATTGTTATCCACAGTGTCAGGAAGGAGAAAGAAAACAGAAGAAATAGGGCCTGGTTATAAACTCTCATCACAGCCCCTGGTTGCGCACATCCTCCAGTGTGGTCCGCCTCCTGAAGATTACACAAACTCCCCAAGTAATGTCGCCGGCTAAGAACCAAGTGTTCAAATACAAAAGCCTATGGAGTTTATTCCATATTGAGTCCACAAGCATTAGAGAGGGAAATCTGAGTCCCCACCACCATAGCAGTGTGATTTCAAATAAATGCTCCAGGAGCAGAGATTAAACAGATGTCACTGCCTTTGTTTGACCTAGCTCATGATGTTTACCCTCCCTTCTCTCTCTGGCCATCCTTATGGCCAGATTTTATGTTATGCATGAATTCCAGATAATGAATACTCTTTCCCCTTTAAACCTTCTGAGGGCCTCAACTTACATGTAACAAAAACTTAGGGTTTTCTCTGTGACATGAAAGACCCTCCATGATCAGGCTTTATTCTTTCCATATTGATCTCTGCCAGTTCACTTTCTTCAGCAGCATGGCTGGTCTCTGTTCCTCACAGTTGAATCTGAAATCCACCACATGTCTTGGCTTCTGCTCTTTGAACTACTGAATGCTACCTCTCCCCTTATATCTTTGAATAGCTTGCTCTTGCTATTCATGTGGCTAGTAGCACAAAGGTTACCTTCACAGTAGCCTTGCTGGACCTCAGTGTCTAGTATCTCTTTAGAAGTTCACTGCTTACTAAGTATACAAAATCCCAACATTATCTGAAGATATCAGACATAGTTTGTTTGTCTGGACACAAACGGCATCCACAGATTGCAGCTTCTGATGGGCCAGAGTCTTGTTGCCATGTCCTTGACAAGGATTGCTGTATCGTGGGAAACAGTCATTGTGAAAGAATAAAGAATCACTATATATTCAAACCCCTTTTCCTACTTAAATAAAGAATCTTTCTGCATTTAATTATTTTACAAAACATATACCAGATTATGTTTTGGAACAGTTTGACTGATTTAATGATCCATTCTTAAAAGAATGCTTAAAGTAAGAAACTAACATAATGAAATAAAAGATGCAAATTGTTCATGGCATCTATTCCTTGGAGCCTTTGGCTAGTGCCATTAGCCTTTCTCAGCACTAAATTCACAAAAGTAAGGAAAATTAAAAATAAATTACCTCCTTCTCTTTCTCAGCAGTACCACTGTCTTTGAGAGTCCCCCCAAGAGGGTACACAGGGTCAGTTTGCACATAACTAGCAAGGTTGAAACACTATTTCAGTTTGGTTGTAATCTTCCCTTTATGGGAAGGCTAACATTCCAGTATTATTAAAAATGCAAACCCATAAGACATAAAATGACTTGCTTATTGCTAACATTTATGCAAAACCACTTAAAATGTTAAAAATATTAATCTCCTACCCTATGTAGCAATTAATGCTGTGAAGATGACTACAATCGTTTCGTTTCCACTGGAAAAATCACCAGCAATCTCCATTCTCCTCCTCTACTTAATTAACACTATATATATATATATATATATATATATATATATATATATATATATATATCCTTCAAAGTCACAGGAAACCACTGTAATTGCTTTTGTAAATTCTACTTGTCTACAATGAAGAACAGTTTGGTAAATTAAATGCAAGTAATTCAAAGCTTAAAAATAATCAAGACTATAGATATCCTCACCCCCATGTAGCGTGAGGTGCTCTAGAGGTCAGTGAAAGAAAGACAAAAGTAAGAGTCCCTGAATCTACCTTTGATTCTCTGTTGAGTTATCAGGAATATTTTAAAGACCATTTGTCAAGCAGAAATTCTGCTACATAAAATTATTATACTTTATAATCAGCCACAACGTTGTTGACAACATAGATGTGTACTGAAAGGATTTGCAGCCAAAGACTGAGCGTGTGTATGTGTTTAGAATAATACCGCAGACTGCAAAGCAGAATCAAATGATGCTCTGGATGAGCAGGGAGGAAAATAAAGTTTGTGTAATTTACTTACGTATTTCTGCATAAGAAAACAGAGAAGAAAATGGGCGCATGAGGAACCAGATAAGCAGAAGGCAGTGGAGTGCACTCCTTCCTGACCCTCATTATTTGTGGACATTTTATTTTTGAGCATATATTCTATACGCATGAGTTTGCCTACTCACTAATATTTATGTGTAACCCCCAAATCAACACTGGTGATGCTTTCCAGCCTTTGTTCCCATGCACAACATCAGAGCAACATGAGGAATTGAGTTTTGTGACATATTCTCTGCCCAGACCAAACAAGTTGATACTCTGGCTTCCTGTTTCAGCTTTCATGTTATAAACAGATGCTGGCTTTGTGGTATGCTTACAGCTGTAGGCTTGGTAAGTTTGTGGACCTTGTTGACAATTTTTTTTCTGTTTGAAGTGTCCATAAACATACTGGGGAAATGTGCCTAGTGATTTCCAAAAAGGTTGTGATATAACTTACGGAATAGTGCTGGCACCATATAGCTTTCACCAGTGTGAGTAGAATTAGTTTTAACACTAGTGAATTCGTACTAAAAATTTTTTAAAGTCTACTTTTTAAAAAGCATAAACAGAGCAAGGCTATTAATCATTGATGAAAATGTTATGATCAGGGACTGACAGGAATTGAACTTTATGTGTCCCCCAAATGCAGTTATTCACTATTTGGTAATTCTGGTCAATGGCAGGTTTCTAGAATATGACAATCTCAAACAATGGAAGAGGAGGTGCAGTATGTGTGTGAAGGGAGACAGAGAGGAAAACATGACTTGATCAGGTCTTAGTTATTTATGTAGAAGCAGAATTCAAGTCAACAAGTGATCAATACAATCAGAAGAAAAAGTGAAACTAAATTCAGAGTGGAAAAGGGGTGGAGGGAGGCCACTGAGGGCGACTTACTCACTGTGTCTTTGTAACTGTTACGTTGATAGGATGGGTAGGGTGGGGCTGCAGGCTTGAGATAGGCCACCTTATCACACTCACCCCTCTGGGTCTTAAGTCTCTATATTTACAAGATGGAGAAAAATAGAGATCTCATGATATTACAAGGAGAATAAGATATGAAATCAAAGACTATAGCATTCGTATATAAAATATTATCATATTTTTATTGTATTTATATCATAATATAAAATATTATCATAGCATATGGCACAGACTCAAACATTACCAAAACAATTTAATTATAAGTTAATGGACTAAAGTGTACTGTTCAGCCGCCATTTACCAAATCGTGAGAATTCATAAAACGAAATGGAATTGTCCCACTATGAGAAAAAAAAAAAAAAGGAGGGGACTTTAACTGAAGCTATATTACCACCTCCTACTCCAAGTCTCAGGAGTTTCACATACTAGAGCTATGCTGAGACTTCTCACTTATGACTGCCTTTTGACAAATGAAGATCTGGGGAATTCTTCAGCTCCATAATTATTGTAAGTAATTTTTTTCTTTGTGTGTGTAAAGGCAAATACACATACATATATGCAACTCTACATCCTCTACATATGCATAGATATGTAGACAGTAGGTATATGTATGCATATGTATTATGTTGGCTCCAATTTTTTTTCCTGAGAATCACAGGTAATATAATGTATTTAGTGTCATATAGTAATAGACCTACTTTAAAATTCTATGCAGTATTTGATTGTGTGTGTGTTTGTATGAGTGTATGTGTTTAAAGATGTTACTGTTGGACCACTATTCGAAGCTCTTTGGCTTTTTTATCCATGTGAATGGCTGGCCTGGGACTGCTGAATGCAACCTACAGATTTTGTATCTTTGCTGCCTGGATTAGATGAGATAACATTGAAGAATATTTCAAAGAACGTTGCCTTGATTTTTTTCCACCCCTCTTTCCCACAGGAATACTGGTAAAAGTTCATGTTTTCATCTATGGAAGCTTACTATTTTCTGAAAAATAAAATCACTTCATATCCATTCAGTCAGTTGCTTAAGTGCATATTTAATACAAGCCAGTCTCTCTCATGGCAATGGCTTCTGTGAATATATGGCTTATTTTATATCATAAATGAAAAGTTGGTTCATTTTAGTAATTTCTACTGACTTTATGTAACTACACTTTCATGGGCAGGATTTATTCTGATCCTTCAAGAGTTGCATGACAAATACTATTAGTGCCAATTTCTACAAGTATGCCAGCAATAGAATAATGTAATTCCTGCTTTCTTTTTCTTTTTTAAAATTTCATAGCCATGTATATGGTGGGGTATATCATGAGAAGAGACAAGATCATATTTCAGTAAATTGCCCCCAGTGTACATTATTTATTGTATATTTGAAGGTTAATGAACTCTGAGCCATGAAAGTTCACCTCATTGAATTTCATGACTATTGCAGACAGGTAAAAAGACTCTAAATAAGGCATTATATGTGTTAAATCATAATGTTTATTTTTAATCCATTTCTATAGTATGAAAAAGGGATCATTCACCATTGGGGAGCTCAGCTAATATATGAAAAAAAAAAACATTAAACTCCCATCACTTAAGCATGGTAACTCTCTCTTTTGTCTATACAATGTTTCAAAGCTACTTTAAGCCATTTAAACTTTTCAATTTATGTGAACTATTCGCCAAGAGACTGTCTATTACATTTAGTTATACTATTTCAAACGACCAACATGACTTTAAATAAATTTTAGAGTAAAAACAATTTCTAAAGATACAACTTCTGTGAATTTTCCTCAGTGCATCACAGAGCTTTCAAGCTTAACCCTCAAAAGCTCTTACAATCACTATGAAGTGAAATCTAGCATGAGTTCCAAGTAGTTAATCATTATTAAAAGGAAAAGATAACTAACTTATTTTAGTCTGTATGGATTCCCAAAATAAATGAATCAAACATTTCACTGCATGTCGAAAGACTAGAAAAGGCAAGAGTTTGAATATACGATTCAAAGTGATGGTTGCTTCTTGCTAAAATTTGTGACAAGCTAAGAATACTGTTCTGATCAGAATATTATTTTGTGAACAAGTACACCCCAGGACCTGCTAGCCTGTGAAAGAGGGCTTTGGAATTTTACCTGGAAGGGACAGTTGAGGACACAAATGATGGGCCAACTCAGCCATGAAGACAGAAGACAGAGCACAAAGGAGCTGTTGATGGCCTTTGTCTGCAGCACATAGAAGCCTGAGGGAAGGGCGACAGCACTTCTAATGTCACATGATATAAAGTTTTATGTTTGTTTCTGTCATTGGGCAAACAAAACCCCTTTGAGTGCTGAATTGGGCTCTTGTTTTGAGCCTGCAAGCTGCTGCTCACTCATATCCTTGAGGACTGAGCTCATTACTCTCCAGTTTCTCTCTCTCTCTCTCTCTCTCTCTCTCTCTCTCTCTCTCTCTCTCTCTCTCTCTCTCTCTCTCTCTTTCTCTCTCTCTCTCTGCCCCTCTCAGACTCTGTCTCTGTGTGTGTGTCTGCTTCTTAGTGTGAGTGTATGTGTGAGTGTATTTGTATGTGTGTTTGTGTGTGTGTGTTTCTGTCTCTGTCTCTCTCCTTTTTATTTCTTCAGAGAAAGGGGCTGCCTCAGGATTTTCCCAATCTCCTTGCTCTAATGAACAATGTAAATAGGGCTTCCTAATGCCAGTTTAGCAAAAGACTGATTTTTCTTCTCCCTCCGGAGCAGGATGCAACTCTATCAGCACAATTCAGCTTTGCTCATCAGGGTCTGTGCAAATTGTGAAGGAAAGTGCTTTGAGGGAGCCCTTCCTACTTCCTTTGCTCCCTGTGATCTGAACTCACTTGAGGTTCTGAGGTTCAAAATTCGATGACTTGGCAGGAAAAGATAAATCTCAGTTTTGAAAGGCATGGGAAGGATTGTGTTCTTGTTGAGGGAGCCATAGATTGGAAAAAATGGAGTCTTATTTTAAATCCCTTGATTGTGACCGGCTTTTAAATATATACATTCACAACAAAGAAAAGTATCCAGAGAAATGAGAAATTTTCTCCTCTTTGTGGCTAGACTTTGAAGTGGTGAAATGTGGAGCTAAAAGCAAATAGCATAACCTGTTTTAATCAAAAGGAGTCTAGCAAGAAACAATCAATTAAAGAACAGTCTGATTCCCTGCGACATCAATGTATGAAAATCTGTTAGACGCCAGATTGTGTCTCAAGACACATATGATGAACTGAACAAAATGACCTGCTAATAGCTTTTACGGGTAATAAATGCATCATGTTATTGGTAATTCTGCAGATGGTAAATCAAGCTAATATTGAAGCTGAAACAAGCTACTTGTTAAATATAGCTCAAAAAAGATCCTCTCCTTTATTCAAAACCTGGATCGCGTGGAAAAGTCCTTATATTTCTAAGCATCTTAAATGGATAAACATTCCCTCTGGTATAAAGGCATTTTAATTTTTAAATCCTTCAGAGAGAGCATGCCTGAAACAAATCGAAGCTATGTAACATTATGTTTATTTAGATTATGAGTGGGAACTAAAATGTAAAACCTGTGCTGAAATTGGAGTGTGACTCTACTACACACAGTGCACATTAAGGCATATTTCCCACCAGTATTTGGAAGGCTGACCTGGCACATTTGAGCATGGGGCACAATCCATAGTAACAAATGATGAAGGGTTGGGCATGTTGTTTATATTATTGACTCTCATGGGCAGTCATCAGATATGTACAAAACATTTTAGTTTGAATTTGATTGCTGTAAAATCCCATATAGGAGGAAACACAAATATAGAGACAATGGACAGGTAGATAAAAAGGGAAGATATACAGTGGTCCAGAAGAACATTCATAGGAAATAGAGGACTGTCACAATTGATGGTATACAAAAGGGAAAATCAAATGGAAGAACAAATTAGCTTTTCAGATAACAAGTCAAATTACAGAATCCCCAAAAGTGCCCTTCCCATCTTTGTATTCATTTTAATTAGCCTGCGGTTTTTAGTTTGAGTATCTATATGTCACAAAAGTTCATTCAGTGCTTTAAAAAAAATTCTCAGTACTTCCTATGTGCAATGTCAAACATATAGGAAATTGTTAATAATAGACTTAATTTAAAATGAGAGTTACAGATGATGTATTTGTTTACACATGTTTTCATATATATATATATATATATGTAAATTGCATATACATTAGGGTTTTACAAACTGCTCATTCTAGTATAATTTTATTTGGAATGAAAACAAGGTCTTCATTTGTTTCTTTTTCTTTAAGAAATGTATATACTTATCGTAAAATCAAGATATAAGGTCTCTACAAATTCAATATATTTTGCATTACATTTCTTTATTACCTGGATCATATTAAAGAAAGTCAGTTATCTTTTAAGTCCCTTTAAAATTTTTGGGTTTTGTTTTGTTATATATATATATATATATATATATATATATATATATATATATATATATATATGTATCTCCTTGGCTGGCCTGAAACTTGATACATACACAGATAGCTTAAAATTTACAGAGCTGTGCCTCTGAAGGGTTGAGATTAAAGATGTGGGACCACTACACCCAGAAAATTCTTAGTTTTTAATGATAACAAGCCATAAATTATTTACCAATGTTCCCATGTGGTTTTCAATAGAGATGTCATCCTATCTTTCAGCAGCAAGATATCACCCGGTTGAAGACATTTAAACACATTAATATCTATTAATTTGCTATACAACCAAAAACATGTTAATAGGGTAGACTTAAGACAAACTGTAAACCTGGGTATCCTCACAATCACCAGTCCTTCAGGTTGCCCCACATGTGTATTCTCAGCGTTTAATGCCTTCCTTAGTTCTAAGTCACCTTGTCTTTACCTGAAGTTCATCATTATCATTCTCACCTCTGTCTGTCTCCCCTATTAATTCGCCTGACTCCAGCACTATGGTAAAATCGTACATACGATAATATACCTCTGCATTATTTAGGATTGTTTTAGCTTAAAGTAACAGAAAGCCCAACAGAAAATGACATAGATAACAAAGACATTATGTTGCTTTATATATCAAATCTCCAAAGGTAGGTCATGTCCTGAGGTAGGGCAATGATCGGCTCATTGTAGGAACATGGGATTCCTTTCAGAGGTCTCTGAATCCTCAGTTTCCCAACGGAACAGTGGCCGCTCCTTTAAGGATTCCCCTTTGTTGAAAAGCTTCTTTTTTGACTGGCTTTCTAGGTCTTGTTTTAGGTTTGTAGAACATCTGGTGTCCTTCTCATGAAATCAGAGTGCACCTGTGCCCCCAACGAGCACAACCTCCCATATATTGCTACAATATTTAACTTGCAGAAACAATGTGTTTGTCTTAACAGTCACTGGAGATAGTTCTAAGAGGTCAAGAGTGATTATGCTTTTTCTGCCTAAGGGAGATGGTGTCCCTATAAGAAAACCCTACCTACTATGCAGTCTTCTGCCCCTCCATCTCTTTTGCATGTTCTTCCTCCTTTAGGTGAGGTCCTTTGTGAAACTGAACTGGACACTAGATTCTCCATATTCCCTAAGTGCATACACTTGATGACATCTGAATTTCCTCCACCCACTGTCCCAGAATCTTGGCAATTGAGTGGTAAGCAAACTTTAGTCCAGTAACACCGACCTATACTTTTACACTAAAGCCCCTTGTGGTTCCAATATGGTAATTACAGTTTTCACTAGGTTCAAAATAGCAAAATATAAATAGTCTAATTTTTTTAAGCGTATGAATGCCTATAAATAATTACTGATTAGATATGCTCTTAGCAAAAACGTCTGCCACATAGTCAAGCCTAAATCATTAATGTGGTGATAGAAATCAAGGTATCATTCTTGCTTGCAACCAATCAGGACCCATTCCTTCACCTCATGTCCTTTGAAGTTGAGAATGAGGAGACAGGGAAATTAAACAACACAAAAACAGCCGTTCATTGGGAATTTTATTTGGTTGTCAACTAAGGGTGGAAAAACACATAGATAAAAAGAAGTTCAGCTGCCAGGCATGGTGCTGTATGAATTTAAACCCAACAATAGGGAGACAGAAGCAGGAGAATCTCTGTGGGTTCAAGGCCAACCTTGTCGACGCAATGAGTTCTAAGATAGACAGGAATCCATAAAGAGACTCTATCTCAAATACCAACAATACCAACTGCACAATCTCTGAACTAGAATTGTGATTCTGGTATCCCTTCAATTTCCTCATCCTCATTACTCATAGGCACATTTTCAAAAGCACTAAGTGAAACCCAGAATGGTGGCTGAATTGTACGTAGCCCTCACATCTTTTTAGTCAGGGAATAGAAAAATTGATGAGAAATGAGAAAAGGCTTGATATTTCTTTATATAAATTTTTTTCCAAAATTATGACATGAACCCATGTTGTCCCAACAGAAGTTAAAAGGCATAATCTTCCCACGGATATCATTGATTTTTATGCAGGTGAAAAATAGAATTCTCTTTATAAAAGCACAAAGGAAGAATAATCCCAAACACAATCTGTCACAGAGATCAGTGTTCAATAATGAGTCACATGCTGATCAATGAAATAATTTTAATATTATAAGATATGAGCAAGGTATATGAGCAAGATATAGCTGATCCCCCATGTTTCCTCAACCTAGGTATTCTCTATTATTCAGAAATTCTGTGATAGAAGAATCAGAAGCATCAGTTAGTTTCAAAGAAAAATTAACTGTCAATAAGTATTCCACGTTGAAGAGCTGTGCAATCTGATTAGGTGTTTCTAGGTCAATCAACTTAGCGTTAAAGTGCTTGCTTATCACTTCAAAGAGCCTGGGTTTGACACCAAGTACTGAACAAAGATTCTTCTTTTAGATTACATGGATGAGATGGTTTTTAAAAATGAAGTGTGAAAGTATTAATAAATATTGCGCTGTGCCCATTGTCAAACCATTTGGGTATAGATGAATTCCACAGGTGGCAGAAAGCAAGCATGAGTGGAAGAAAAAAGCATGCAAGCTGTAGTGGAAAGAAGGTTGGAGCATGCTCTCTATTTAGACTTCTGTAAAAGTGTAACAACTTTGACTTAAACGTCAAGATCTTGCTTGGTTTCTTCTTTTCCTAACCACATATCATATCTGTGCTCAATCATCTTCTTTTCATCTTATTTTTGCATGTCTAGTTTTGTGACATGGAAAATATCTTAGAGGCGGGGTCAAGCAATGGCTACATTTACTCTAGTCTCTGCTTCTGCTTCCAATTCCATCCCCCGTGCTGGAGGTATGACTTCAATTTTGATTTAGGGTTTTCTTGGATATATAATGAAAGTAAATGCATTCACAGCCACTCTTCCACACAAATTCAAATACATAATGATCTAGCTGTTTCTGCTAACAGTACTAGCAACTACACAGAGAAGAGTCTCCCATTAAGAGGCATTTCCTTGTAGCATGCTGGCCAAGCACCAGCATTCACTCTGAATCACACCAGTTGCTTTATGTTTTCCAGTAAGATTTTGTTACTGACATTATGAAAGGAATATAATCATGTCTTATTTATGAGACAAATTTACACTGTGGAGTCTAGGGCTATGTTACACAGGAGGCCTCAAACTATTAGTAAATCATTTATCACTAGGGAAAAAGTAATTTTGATACATGTTTATAAGCCTTCTAACATTTATGAAATGGTGGCTATGAGCTATGAGCAATGAATAAATGAGCTTTTGACAAAGAAACATGAAAACCTTTCTTTCTTTTTTTTTTTCCCCTTTTTCTTCTAATGTTTAGAGATTTTGCTGTCACTGACTGATGTGGAGATAACCTATTTACACTAACTCAAACTTGTTGACATTTAAGTGTTAAAAAAAGAGAGAGAGAGAGAGGAGAGAGAGAGAGAGAACGCACTACCTAAGCAGTGGAGGGAATGTAGGCATGACATTCACGAATCCTTCCAGCTGTCAACAAGTCCGTTTTCATACTGACTATGAGCCCTTGAAGTAGTGTGTGCTTTGGGGGAGTGAGAAATGCTGTTACCTCAGTTGTTTTATATTTTTTATTTTTGTAACCATAGACTTGTCTGTACTAATTAGCCAAATACCCTGAGCTCTCGCTCTCTCCTCCCACATCTAATGTGCAGGATTCTCCCCTTAAACAATAGCAGGAAAAAAATAAAAAGTCCCCGGCACTCAACAGACAGATGGGATAGGGGATCACTCACATGAAGCCAGGAACACTGCCGTCCCATAAGAAAGAATTTAATTGCTGTCTATTTTTAGTAAGTAGGTGAGTAGAAGTGCAAACTGTAAAATATCCCTATGTATATTAATTGTAGAAAAATTAAATGGAAGTATCATTTTTTTTTATCTTACAGCATAAATGATAACCTTTGCTTTGAGAAATGAAACAAAACAGAATGACAGCAACGGAAACGCTCACTGATGCCTCCGCAGGACATCCACCCCTGTCCGTGTTCCCTCTCTTTCCTAGACAAATGCTTTCTCTGTCTCCCGTCTTCTCCTTTTCTGAGAGAACTTGGAGCCAGGGACACAAATGGACGTCAGGAGTCCTTGTTTCACATCCCTCGCCCTTCTGAGAAGTAACCTGACTGTGAAACGAGTTCCTAACTACTGCGTGGTTACAGGGTGAAAGGATGGGCATCATTTCTAAAAGAGAAGATGTAGGAAAGGGTGATTCGGTATAATGAGCTCCTCAGCTAGACCTCTACTCTGAGCTCTGCTGTTTCCTAACTGTAAATGCTTAGCCAGTTCCTGGGTCTCCTGGTGCCCCAGTGTTCCCATCTCTGAACGGGACTATAATAGCAGGCATGGCAGCAGCTTTGGAGATTTCAGTTCTCAGCACAACATGAGGCTCACACTAATTTCTGTTGCATGCCTCCATTTTTTTCCCCCAATGTCTGTCCTAGTTTTAACATGTTTTCCTGTTGTTTGTTTTGGTTGGTTGGTTGTTTTGTTTTTAAGACAGGGTTTCTGTGTCCAGTCCTGGCAGTCCTGGAGCTTGCTCTGGAGACCAGGCCTGCCTCTGCCTCCTGAGTGCTGGGCTTAACGGTGTCCATCACCACTGCCCAGCTCGGTTTGAACATTTCCAACTTCGTTTGGAAAGTGGTGACTAAACATGTTAAGGAAGGGCACTGATCATGTAAGTAGGTCACAGTAGCTTGAAAGAGGTAGGCTAAAAGTGAATGACATGACATATTACTTTGTGTGGGATTCAGCATTTTGAATATATTAGAGAGGAGGCTAAGGTGGTACCATTGAAGAATTTCTGAATGGTGTCCCCACACTCCAAATTCATCTTTTAATATCCACTAGCTTATTAATCTGTGTGTATACCATGAAATAAATCATTCCAACAAACAGCGATTTCAACACACACACACACACACACACACACACACACACTGCACACATACATATATTTTAATTTTGTTTTTGTTGTTGTGTGTTTGGTTTTTGAGACACGATTTCTCTGTGTGTAGCCTTGGCTATCCTTGACTCATTTTGTAGAGCCGGCTGGCCTCAAACTCCCACATCAATCTGCCTGCCTCTGTGTCCTTGAGTGCTGGGATTACAGGCATGTGTCACTGTGCCAGAATACTAATATATAATTTTATCACATTTTTTTTTCTTTTGAAGTAATTTTATAGTGCTACCCACCTGCCTTTGCCTTCTGGAGTGCTGGGATTGTGAGTGTACTTTCGCTGAGCATTCTGAAGAACTTCGTGTCTACTGAGGTCTCATCTGAAGATGTGACCAGGGAAGAGTCTACTTCTTAGCTCATTAGCACAATCAGCTGCAATGTCATAAAACAGGCCTAAGGAGCAACCCAACCACAGTTTACATAAAAATAAAACCAGAAATCCCATATTGTACTATTAATTCTGATGCTTAAATTGTTTTGTTCAGTACTTTTCTAACAATAATGAAAGATGCACACTTTTATTACCTGCTCTTTAAGTTATTGATAACTACTTTGTTATTTGGAAAGTTAAATAAATATAGCTATTTTAAATTTCTTAACTGAGAATAAGCTAGTTTAAATTCTCCATGTTGATATTATATCTATTTCTAAGAAAGTAAATTTTTTTTAATTCAAAAGAAAAAGAAATAGCAGAGGGAAGGCTAATGTATTAAATTATCTGAAAGGAAAAAAACATGTTTTTCACTTTATGAGAACACTAACTTTTTGAAATTCCAGACTAAAGTGAAGTCATTAACTCTTTGCTAACTAATGTGTTTTCTTCAGGAACTTTTCTTTCTTAAATTTTTTCTTTGACATCACTAATCAAAACACTTAAATGACTGCCATTTAGATGCTATCAGGAAAATGGTGAGAAATTCTGGAATTAATAAGAAGTCGAGCAGAGCCTTGTCACTGATATCCTTCACTTCATTTCAAATGAAAACACGGAAAACAACATCCCCGTACCCAGATTCAACAAGGTTCTTTCTCTGCACATGGATACTGACACTTTATAGTCTACTTTAAGGACACACTTCAACACTACAAAGTTTCTGTCTCTGCTGGGTGTGTCAGTGAGGACGTTTGTCGACTGAGGTGCAAAGGCTTGCCTTGACTCTTGTTCCCTCTGTTGTTTTAAAGGGGAAACCTTCCATTTTGAAGGGAAACTAAGATCCAAGATATCAAAAGGGGAAAAAAATAGATATTCAAAGAGGAGATAACCAGTCCACCCAGCAATGATAAATGACAACACCAGGAAGTAAACAGCAAAGGCTTCAGGAAATTTCTGAAACTGATTATATTCACTAAGCTTCTCCCTCCCTAAACACAAATATCAGGACTGTTTAGAGATACTCTCAAAAACTGAGTTGCCTAGAAGATGCTCAGATCAGCCAAGATACATGGAAGAAGCAGGGAAAATCTGAATCTACCTGAAGAAAGTAGCTACCATCAGAGATGCCTGAAAGTGACTCTAACCAACGGAACTACCTAGGAAGAGCATTCTCCAAATTATTGAGCTGCCTATAAGATTAACAGTATACTTCAGGTTTGTGATAGGATTTTATTCATGCAGTTGGCTTTGAGTCCTTTATGTTACTATGAGAAATCCCTCATGCATATTCCTACAAGTAACCTCAAGAAGACTTATTGAACTCACCACGACTCATTGAACTCAGACTGTGGCAGTATCTTTACTTTGGTCTGTCATCTGTTCTCTATATTGCTGGAGAGAGGTAGATATTTTCTCATAACTCCCCAGGAATAGTTTTACACAAAAAACGTAGATGGCATTATTCCATAGGCTAGAGACCTGTACTATACATGTTGTTTTTTTTATTTTTAAGTGGAAGAAAAACTAAGAATGGGCATTTAACTCTCTGTGTTACCTAGGAATCGTTTATTTTAGTAGGGCAATGCTTCTAGGAATGATTCCTATGCTCTGCTTTTGTATTTTCTATTCCATCCCACAAGAAATCTAAAATAAATATACTGTCCTAGATGAAAACCTAAGGTAAAAAAAAATACATGCAAAAATTAACCTGGCCACAAGGTGATATAACAACAACAACTAAAAGACAAATGGCAGGAATTAATCTTATGCATGAGTATAAATCTATTTTCTCTCTCTTACCAAATAGGTAAGCACAATTTTTCAGAGGCACAAACTAAGTCACTAAGTCATTCAAGCCCAAGTTCACGGATTCTTAGCCCAGAAGAAGGGACCTTTCCTTATGTGGAGTTATCAGAACTAACTTGTCATGATTAGACAACCTTCTACTTATATAATGAAACTATTTGTATAATAGTATTTTATATATAAATTTGTTTGATTTAATCAAACTACTTTATGTTTGTTCACTTTTTCTGTAATGAAATTAAATAGGAGGAGAGAAAACTGGCTCAGTCATTAGTGTTGATGTACAACCATGAGCACTTGAGTTTGGATCTCTAGCATGCACATACTCAGGGACAGTGGTTATAAACTAAGCACTGGGGAGGCAGAAACAACAGGATATCTGAAACTCTCTGGCAAGCCTGTCTAGCTGAATCATTGTCTTTTAAATTTAGAAAGTGTGGTGGTTCCCTTTCTGCTGCCTACAGACCAATATGAAGAACTCAAGGATCCTTCAGCATCATGTCTGCCTGCATGCTTCCATGCTTTAGACCATGACGATCATGGACTAAGCCTCTAAAGCTGTAAGCCATCCCCAATAAAATATTTTCCTTTATAAAAGTTGTCTTGGTCATTGGTGTCTTTTCACAGAAGTGGGAAACATAACTAAGACAGAAGTTGGTACCAGGCACTGCGCCGCGTAGACCCTGTGATTTTTGTCCCTGATCATGCTTTTGTTTGGAGGAATGTAGAATTAGTGCTTTGGATCAGGAAAGTAGTGGAATGCTTTAAGAGGGGCTTAATGGGCCATACCAGTAGGAATAAGGAAGACGATGGTGCTGAGGGTGATTTGAACTCAATTGGTTCCAAAGGAGACAAATTTCAGTATACAGTTTATAGAGATTGCTCTTGTAAAATTTTGGTGACGAATATGGCTGCTTTTTGACCATGTCAGAAAAGTATACCTGAGGCTAAGGTAAAGAGATTTAGATTAATTGAATTGGTAAAGGAAATCTCGAAATAGCCTAGCATAGACTCTGTCTTCTGGTTCACTTTCTGAGGAGCATTTTGATGAAACAGAGCAAGCATAGTAGGTAAAAATAGAAAAATTAGTGGTCTGAGGGTTAACAGAGCACCAAGAATTAAGGGAGTGGTGACCTCAAGTCAAGATTCCATCCAGCTAAGCATCTATCTTGTGAAAAGGAATGAAAGAAAACTTAAGTTCAGATGTAGTGGGACCCCACCTCTAATCCTAGCACTTATGGAACAGAGAATGCAGAGCTCTGAATTCAAGGGAAGCCTGGTTTACAGAGCAAGTTCCGTGACATACAACTTTAGGCAGTGAAGGAAACCATTGAAGAAAAAAAGCTAATGAAGATATCATTTAACATGGGGGCCATGTTTCAGCCCCAGCAAGCAGCAGAAACATGGCAGTTTCAGCCACATGATTCTAGCATTACGTTTGATGACAGAAGGGGTTCTGGAATCTCCCTCAGAGACTAAGGAAAGTCACTAAGGCCAGATGTGTAGCAGAAGTGTCCCTGCATGGAGGCCCAGAGAGTGTGTACCTGTAAAACTGAAACTTGAATTGCCTCTGAGAACCCAAGAGGTTAGAGGTGTCAGAGCTGTCACACCTGCTGAGGAAAAGTGCTAATGTGGAGTAGAAACATGCCCCTCCCCGCAAGAAGAAGAAGCATGAAAGGAGTGGCGATCTGAAGAGAATTTTGATGACACACATGGAGATGCAGAGTTTGGAGTTTGCTCAGCTGCTTTCTTGGTCTTGCCTTGGTCCAGTCGTTTCCTACTGTGCTCCTCTCCTTAGATTTTTGAAAAGTAATGTATATCCTGTGCCATGATATGTTGGAAGTATGCGATCTGCCTTTTGATTTCAGTTTTATAGATGATTGCAGATAAGAGATTGCATGAAGCTCAGAAGAGATTTGAACTTTTAGACATTATTGGAAACTGTGATAGACAATGGTGACTTTTGAAGTTGAACTTACTGCATTTTTTTCATTATATTATGGCTAGGGAGTGGGATGTGGTGGTTAGAATAGGTGTTAACCCATAGGCTCCTGTGTTTGAATGTTTGGACCATAGGGAATGCTCTATTAGGAGAAGTGGCTGTCAAAGGCCAACTTCCACAGGTCATGGTATACTGAGGCAGTTGTAGAGTTGATCATATGATGTCATCTTCAATCTCTTTCTTCAATGATTTGAAATTTTTTTCAAAGAAGTCCTTCACTTGCTTGGTTGGAGTTACTCCTAGATATTTTACATTGCTTGTGGATATCATGAAGGATGTAGTTTTCCTAATTTCTTCCTCTGCATGAGTGTCATTTGTACATAGGAAGGCTACTGACTTTTTTGAGTTGACTTTGTATCCAGCCAATTTTCTGAAGGTGTTTATCAGCTGTGTAAGTTCTCTGGTGGAACTTTGGGTGTCACTTATGTATACTATCATAACATCTGCAAATAGGGATAATTTGACTTCCTCTTTTCCCATTTGGATCCCCTTGATCTCCTTTTCTTATTGCTCTGGCTAGAACATCAAGAATAATATTGAAGAGGTATGAAGAAAGTGGGAAGCCTTGTTTGGTCCCTGATTTTAGAAGAATTTCCTTGAGTATCTCTCCATTTAATTTGATGTTGGTTATTGGCTTGCTGTATTTAGCCTTTATGATGTTAAGTTATGTGCCTTGTATCCCTGATCTCTCTAAAACTTTAAACATGAATGGGTGTTGGACTTTGTCAAATGCTTTTTCTGCATCTAAGGAGATGATCATGTGGTTTTTCTTTCAGTTTGTTTATATGGTGGAGTACATTGATGGATTTCCATATATTAAACCATCCCTGCATGCCTGGAATGAAGCCTACCTGGTCAGGGTGAGTGATATCTTTGATGTGTTCTTGTATTCGTTTTGCGAGTATTTTATTGAGTATTTTTGTGTCAAAGTTTGTAGGAGAAATTCGTCTGAAATTCTCTATTTTTGTTGGGCCTGTGGTCTCATAGAATGAATTTGTTAATGTTCCATCCATTTCTATCTTTTGGAGTAGCTTGAAGAGTATCCATATTAGCTCTTCTTTGAAGGTCTGGTAGAAGTCTGCACTGAAACCATCTGGCCCTGGACTTTTTTTTTTTTTTTTTTTGGGTTGGGAGACTATCAATGATTGCTTCTATTTCTATGGGAGAAGTGGGACTATTTAATTTGTTTATCTGATATTGATTCCATTTTGGCAAGTAGAATCAATCAAGAAAATTGTCCATTTCCCTCAGATTTTCAAATGACCCAGAATGTGCCATTCCTACCTTACATTACTCTGTTCGGGGTCTTTTGTCTCAGCACCAAGCAAATTAATGAATAAAATGCTTCACTCAGATATCTTTCTTCATAGTCAAAATCTCCCAGTATTGAACCTCTAACCAAATGTCTTTTTTTGTAAGGATATCAACTTTATGGAACCAAGGGTTCACCCTACTCCAGTATGACCTCAAGCTAATTAGCTGCAACTGTAAAACTTCTACTGTCTAAAAGATCACATTGTAAGCTACTGAGAGTTAAGCTCTTAAAGCATTAATTTTTAAGGGATTGAATTCAATCCAGAATAGTATTTCTAATAAGACAGTGATTAAAGACGATTGTTGCAGCACACTTACTTCTGGCAACTCTTCATTAAAGCTACAGAAAGGTAAAATACTAAGTAGAGTGGGCAGTCAGAAGCAACTCAGGATGATAAAGTGGTGGACTGGAAGGGATGACGTGGTAGGGGGAGCAGCAGCGTGACCGGGATCCTTCGTACGTACACGACATCTTAGTATCAACTCCCAACACAGCAAAATTTAACAAACCAATACAGTATGATGGAAGTCTCTGAAGCTATGAGTCATCAATATGTGAGATGGATAGGATCAAAACTGTGGTAGAAGGATAGGCAATAACAAAAACTGTACCAAAATAGTTAGTATAAAGATATACTGGAATGGTCAGTAGAAAGACTTTGAAATACTGGTTGGCAGCTGGTTCTGACCCAAGATGCCACTGAGATTATAAGACGCAGATGATGTGACTAATGTACCAGAACGAAGATTCAACTTTGGCCTTATTACTGGATTAGTCACCATGAGAACTGGTAAAAACAAAAATAATTAAAGGAAAGAAAGAAAAGGAAAAATAAGGATAAATTGAAAAAGTGAGGGATCAAAGATTAGGATGCAAAGTCATTCTTGAATTTATCAGAACATTTAGCATCATTATAAATAACATCTTTGGGGTCACTTTTGTTCAGAAAAGCACTTCTGAATATTTAAAATGCAATTAGTGATTTTAAAAAAATATACATTTCCTGGAAACCAATTGGATATAATCAGCTTTGTCTAAGACATTTTCTTTGGAAGTAATAAAGAGGCTCCCTAGAATGAAAGCTTGAAGCTGCATTTATTAATGGGTTCTTCAATGACCCACTATACTTAGAATAGGGATTGGTACATATAGCAACAATGCATGAACATTCATAACTATTATTAAGCTACTTTTAATCCTTCACAGGGCAAAGGAAATAGAGAAAGGTATAAAAGGACTGGATTTGAATTTGATTCCTGGCCTCATCGAAGAATATCATTTCTGACTTTCTAATATGTATTTCAAGTTAAACACTGAAATGATATAATGTTGCAACAACCTCAACACTGACATATGCAATAAAAAAGATACAATACTTTTCTTCTCTGCTTCTTTCTCTCCCTCCCTCCTTCCTTCTTTTCTTCATTTCTTTCTCTCTTTTTTTTTCTTAATAGAAATAAAATTAACTGTTACTGTTTTCTAGCATTCTAAAACCCTGCATTAGTGTCTCTCTAAAAGTCAGCATGTTGGCTAGTTCTATGAAACCTCGACAGAAATTAGAGCCACCTGGAAAGTAGATCCTGTGGACAAATATGCAGAGAATCTTCTTGGTTAATGATTGATATGTGAGGGTCCAAGTCACTGTGAGCAGGGCCACTTCTGGACTGAAAATGTCTGTGGTCTTTTCTGAATTTTTTCACCAAGGCTTTTGCTTTCTTGACTTCCCATGCCTGGGGGCTGTGGGCTGGGCTATGTTGTACTTGTCTCCTTTCTGTGTGACAAGCACCTTCACCTAAGCATTTTTCTGTTGTTCTGACGTTCCATCTGTGGATTTCTGAAATCCTCCTTTTAATTTGAAGGAGATTCCATCCTCTGGTGCTAACTCTGCCTTAGTTGGGTTACAGCCTCTCTCTGCCATCTTATCCAAAAGACCTAGTAGGTCCTTTGATGACTTGCTGGCTAGGTGTATTACAGTATCCATCTTTAAAAGCAGAGGGTTTCTTCCTTCCTTCCTTTCTTTCTTTCTTTCTTTGAACCAGACCCACACCATATGACATAAGCTTTGAGCTCACAATCTTCTTCCTCTAGACTATTGAATACTAGAATTACAGGGGAGCACTTCCGTGGGGGTACTGAAAGCAGGATCACTGCAAAATGTGACTACCTGAGAGGTAATGCTTCCCAGCAGTGAGCATAGGGGTCTCTCTGAATACGCATATGTGAGAATTTTAAACACCACGAAGAGTACAAAATGAGGCTGCAGGTGGAAAGAAAGTTCATTTACTATAAGAAAGTTCAAGGGCATGGAGATAAATTCTTATAATTGAATAAATGAGACTGTATTGAGGGGCAGATAGAACTGGATTGAACTAGAAATGATCATAATGAGTGAGTTAACCCAGAACCCAGAAAGAGTCAAATGGTATATAATCACTTAAATCTGGACACTAGCCCAAGTGGCATGTCCCTTGAAAGTCTTCACTTACCAGAAAAGTGGGACAGAGGGGAGGACATCCTACTGGGACTCTATGTTAGAGGAGCATGAGAGAATGGGGAAATAGAGGAATCCAGATGGTCCTAGAAACCTACAAGAAGAACATTATGATGGGTGGATCTGGGCCCAGGAGTCCTGCTCAAACTATGGCACCAGCCAAGTGCAATACGTGCAGTAAACTTTGAACCCCTACCCAGATCTAGCCAATGGACAGTACATTCTCCACAGTTGAGTGGAGAGTGGGGTCTGACTTTCACACAAACTCTGGTGCCTCATATTTGACCATGTCCCCTGGAGGGGGAGACCTGGTGGCACTCAGAGGAAGGATAGCTGGCTACCAAGAAGAGACTTGATACTCTATGAGCATATACAGAGGAAGGAGGTTTCCCTCAGTCACAGTCATAGAGGAGAGGAGTAGAGGGAAAGCAGGAGGGAGGGAGGAATGGGAGCATACAAGGGATGGGCTAACAATTGAGATGTAATATGAATGAATTTTAAAAAAGGAACTGGCAGGAACAGGGTTAATTCTTTTATTTTCATTTTTCAATTTTAAAATATTTTTTAATTTTTATTCTTCAATGCAAAAGGTATTTGACAAAGTATAACTGCATTTTATGAGATGCACACTGACGCTGATATATGTATATAATGTTGGATGATTACATCAAACATGTCCATCACTTCAAACACTTTAAACTGCTAAAATATTTCAAATGTACTTTCTTAACAAGTATGAAACATAAAATACAAGATTATTATCATCACCACACCCTGCAACAGATATGAAAAGTGTATTGTTTCTAGATTCTGTAGATCTTTAGCATCCTTTTGCTTGCTAATTTTCATATTAGTTTGTTAAGAGTATTCAGATCTTCCTTGGTCATATTTATTTAGCAAATATTAGAATCATTGGGAAAACAGACCCATATAGACATAAAAAGGGTTTAACTATATTGTCATCAAAATTGAAATGCCAACCCCTGGCAATAGGCAAAGAGACACCATGTTTATGATCCTGTTTTTGTATCTGTCAAGGGTAGAGCAGGTTCATCCTTGGTTCATCCTAGCTTGATGCTTGGCTTGGTGGCCAAAGCTGTCTCCTGCCTGGTACTCATAAATATCAAACCAAATCAAATCCAGGCAGCACAGCATGTGAGGAGGAAGACAGACAGAGAGACTAGCAGACTGCCATGTCAACCACACACCTGTGCTGCAGGGCACAGAACAGGCCCCGGCTGCTAAACCATGCAACACAGATGGAGGATTTCACTCAGAAGCCCACTAGCTGCATGCCCAGAGTGCATCAGGAGCTGACCCTGCTCCGAGAATGCTGCAGCACTCTAGAGAGCAGTTTCTGCATTTCACCTGAGCTCCGTAGTAGAACTAATCCCAGAGAAGGGGGTACAGGTGAGCTGTCTCCTAAGGCAAGAGCAAAGGTGAGTTGGTGCTTCCCCTCACCTGCTGTAACACTCAGGAGAGTGAGGCCTAGCACAGTAGGGCTAGCCTTGGCCAAGGGAGTGTAGGTTAGCAGGCCTGAGAATGAGAACATAAGAGAGGCAGCCCTGCCGCTCCTCTGCCATGAGTAGGTGTGGATGCAGGGATGATGCCTCCCTCTTGCCACCTGCAGTAGCCAGAAGAGCTTTCCCTAGGGTCATGAAAATGGGAAAGCTAGCTCTGTACCCTCACTGGCTATAGTACTTAGGAGAGAGGGCACTGCACCTTGCCTGGGCAACACAGTGAAGCTGGCCCTGATGGTTAAGGCACCAGAGAGCCAGGCCCAAGGGCATGAAAGCAGGAGAGCTGGCCCAGTCCATCACAGGCGGTAGAATTTGGGAGAGTGGGTCCCTGTACTTTGACTAGGCAATACAGCAGATCTAGCTCTGGAGGTGTCAAAGAGGGTGAGCAGAGTTTGAAGGTGTGAGAGTTGACCCTACCTCTTGTAGGTGGTGGTACTGGATGGCAAAGCCAGAGAAATGCTCACCTTGGTGTTGCAGATAAGGGAGAGCTAGTGTGGGTTTGCTGACCAGCTTTGCTGCCACCCAGGCCCAGATCCAGGGCTCTGTGTTGGCCCACCCCATAATCTGTTTCATCTACAAACTGTTGGGACAGTTCAAAGGGCCAGCCCTGCTGATCCAGGACTGCAGGATCTCCCTGACACAGGGCAACAATGGAATGACACAGAGTAGCCCTGGTAAGGATACAATGTTGATAGTGTCAGAGATGGCAGAGATCTCAGGCCAGACTGATGAGTCATTGCAGTGAACATTTGCAAGTCAAGATGTGTGGACAGATTAATAGACTTTGGGACACACTGTGACATATTACAGCTTCCATGATGAGATGTTTTTGTATGCGGTTATGCATGTTTTATTTGAGGGTAGGTTGCAAAGGCAAAGGGCATATATGAGGAGACAGGTGCTGCCCTGTGTCTGCTTTTCCCTTGAGATATGTAGGCTCATTTTGCACTGGACTGGGGGCAGGAAAGCTCAGCCAGGCATTGGTGAGTGCAGTGCAGGATCTCAGTTGGCTGTGGATCTGCAAGAAACAGACTTCTTGGGAGATAGCTTCAGTGAGACAGCTCACTTAATTGGGGGGGGGGCACATTTAAACTTTTGAGGGTGAATAGAAGCCATCAGAGTGAGAGTACATCATTGGCTGGGGCCAGGGTGCTCAGGATGTCTCATTTACATAAGGAGGAATTCTAGGTGTTACCTTATAAGTGGTAAGGAAGTTTAACCTGGGTGCCAAGCTGCCTGACCTTCTCAGGGGGCCAATGGTGAGGGTACAGAGTTATCCGCACGGGTGTGTTATAGGCTGAGGGCCAATGCAGGCTACACATGCAGGCTGAGGGCAGGGAAGCAGCTGTCCTACTCCTGTAGATCTCATGATGATATTACGGTGGTTTGGATACATCTCGACCCCACTCTTGCCTCCAGACTGGATCACCAAGTTTCTCAGACAGGAAGATGACTAACGGCTGAGTTGCATGACGTGAAACTCACAAAGAACCAATAAAAAAGTTAAGGAAAAAAAAAAGTGAAATGCCCCAAATTTGATGCTCCCATCTCACCATCAAGAGAGGTTTTGCTCACTGCCAGGCACAGTTCCTCCACCAAACTCCTGGGCTTGAGAAAATCATTTCTTACTTGTACGAAGTGACTGTAATAGTTTCACATCAACGTTAGTACCGGGCTTCTATTGAAGACTTTCTAGGCTTGAGCAGATGATTTAGTTTAATTCTCCCTAAAGGTTCTTAACTCTGCATTTAATGCCCTAAAATGAATTATACTGACTGCCTTGGAAGCTTTCCTCATTCTCCTGTGCCGTGTTAATTCTACCAAACCATGTAAACTCAACTTTCTACTTAAATCCTTCTTGCTATCCCCACCCAAGCCTATTGTCCTGTAGCAACTTTTTCACGCTGATCCATTGGCCTGTATTGCGCACTGCTTCAAATGATGAACTATCTTAATTTCCCTGGATATATTATAATGTCCTTGGAATACAAGCTTGTTCTGTAACGATCCAGACCCTTCTTGGTGTAACCGAATACATACAACAAAGTATTCAGAGCCTGTCTAGGGAACAGTAGGTTGTGACAGAGGCAGAATACAGATCCTTCAGGCCGTGAGAATTCTGTGTGTCTCTGTAGCATGGTGGTTGAGAAGAGAACTTCAGCATCGGTGTAATTCAGATTTCAGCTCCACCACTTATTCGGGCTAGTCACTTAAACTATGGGTCCTAATTTTGTCACCTGCAAAACAGAAAGAATACTTTACTTATAAAGATCCTGTCATGATCAAAGGAAATGTTTCCTAAGGTTCTTCACATCATTCATGCTTCAAAGACTCAATCAATTGTAGCTCCTCATAACTTTTAAAGATTCATCATGTTTTAAGATAATTTTAATGGGTCTCAATCATATAAAGACACTCAATGATCCCTAATTTATTAATACATTGTAAGTTCCTGGGCTTCATAATGAGGCCCTGCTTCAAAAGTGCTTTTCTTCTCCAAGCTTTTATGCCTATATTCAGGTCCTGGAATTGCTGGCATCCTGTTACCTCAACTAAGAAGGAGGGGCTCCTTCCAGAAATTACCAAGGAAAAATATGAAGATCTCTCCGGTTGTAGATTAAAGACTTTGCACATGTGGTTTAACTATCTTAGGTTTCCCGTAGTATGAAAATCTTTTCACATTAATTAAGTCAAGTTTAACTGGGGATTCTGAAGCTTTCAGCTGAAAGAATCCTAACAATCACAGGGAAACTCAGAGAATATCAGAAAATGGGAATAAGAGACAAGAATGCAGGTCCTGGATTGAAGATTCAAAAAGACTATCATGAAGATTGGCCTTAAATAACAGCTTTTAATCCAAAGATCCATTTATCCTTATAGGCTGCACTTTATAGCATCTCCAAATGTGACAAGCATTTCAAACTTACTTGTCAATGTGTTTAAAACGTGCATGACATTTTCAAGGAGAGGAAATCAAGTAATTGTTTAAGCCAATGGGCTTGGGGGGTCATCATGAACTAATCACCCCATCTTCAATAGATGAAAATAATCTGTGTGAATGGAGACAGGGAAGAATACCATTAAAAACAACAAACCACCCAAGATAGCCTGTCTCCTTTGAGATAATAAATAGTAGGAATTCTGAAGTATTTCCTTGATTAGCAGACAATTAGATCAGAAACTTTATTCAATTTTCTAAAAGAACTGTGGCCTTGTCAAGCAGGAAGAGCTAACCATACTGTGGTGTTTCTACATAACGGTTTTGTTTGGGGTAACATATAAAATATCTTAGTTTTACTTGCTCCAGTGATCAAACAAAAATCCATGACTTTTCTGTGTCTTCCATCCAAAGTGAAGTGATGGTGATGACACTTAGTATTGGCACCCAGGACTATGCAGTATTGTTTGAATTAAAGTCTTAACAATATCAGGACTTTGGTTGCCACACCTACATGAAAATGGTGTTTCCTTTGAGATTATGATCTCAGATGCCCAGGGAAGAACTCATTAATCTTATTTCTGAGAATTACTAAATAGTGTTGTCACATACTTCATACATTAAGGCTTAATTGAGGTGTATTTTATGCCATGCACTAGATGCTGGGCTTTTGCTATTTCCTGACACAGCCAAGTGGACTGGCTCCATGGGGGTAAGAGGACATCTGGCTGCTTCTCCTTCATCCAACGGGCTTGCATGGACGTAATCTCACACAGACTTGTCTGAAAATTAGATGAATGTTTTCAAGTATGCCCCCAGCTAAGGGTAGCCTCCTATAAACAATTCTTCTCAACCCCTGTTCTGTGAAGGCCACTTGAAGGAGAAGTGAACAGGGCGGAGGGTTGGCCTTCACTAAGCCTTTGTGCTAAAATGCCTTAGCTGGGGACATTTTAAGAAAAAGAAGCTAGTATGTGAGCACACTGCTACTCTGCCCTGTCCCTGGGTCTTAAGAGAGGCCTATACAAAGGCTTATCTCTGTATCTTCAGTGTGATCAGCTTAACTGTGGGGCCCTGAGTCCTGTGCAAAGACTTACCACTGCTTTAAAACGCTGGGTTGACCAACACCCTGGGAAGTCTTCAACTAGCAGTCTTTATCATTTTATTTGGTGAGTAGTATAGACCATAAAGATTTTCAAAAATTTGTTGGAAACTTTCCATTTATAAATCTCTTATAAGAACAAACCAGTTAGTAGGCCAAACACCTATGTTTCTCAGACGCTAAAACCAAAATATAAAGCAAGTCTAGATTGATCCGACACACGAAGCAGAGTGTGGGGAAGAATGAACTAAAATGAAAACACCATCTGGAAGAATAACTTCAAAACAGTGCAGGCAGGAAGAGAGCCCTACAGCTGACCCTTTATGACTCTCCCAAAGCCCCGTGCTCACATCCCTCACTGTTAGCACCATGGCACACTCCTAGGCAGCATGCGGGTCAGGGAGGAAAGGCTCTGAATTCTTACACTGCAACATGAAAAAAAAATCAATTTCAATCCTCCGAGGATGATATACTGTCTCTGAGGGTCACCAAATGCTATCAGTTCTCTGAGACCCTTGAGACTTGAAAGGAGATTTCCAAAAAAATTACCACACCTCAAATTTTAGCCTTTGGGTTGAAAGTATACACTGTATTTTACTCCCCCCCCCCCCCCCCGGCCTCCAAGTTTCTCAGGAGTTTCTCATCAGTCAATAACGGGGCTAACTGCTGTACAAATCCACATAAACAAAAATAATTTGCATCTTTTGGGGGGAAACTATTTTGCTATTAGTCATAGGAAATGACATGGTGGTTAATAAGAGGACAAAGGAAAGTATTTGTTTAATATTTAGAATGAACGAGGAAGGAATTAATACAATAAGAAGAAATAATACAATACATCTTATGTGAGTCTTCCATGGTGTCCTCTATTCTTTTGCTTCTCTAAAGCCTCTTAACGTCGGTTAACCTCAATTTTCCTGGCTATAGTTAAAGCAAACATCAAAATATTGTCATGATGGTAAGCTGTCCATAAATGCTTTTCATAATTCTTATATTTTTGTGCATTATGGGCTTTTCCTGTATGAATACATATCCACCATAAGCATATAGTTCTGCATAGGCCAGAAGAAGGTGTTGGATCTGTTGGAACTAAAGATGTGGCGGATATAAGCTGCCATGAATGTGTTAGGAACCTAACATGCCTTCTCCTGCAACAGCAGTGAGTGCTCTTAGCGAGCCATCTCTCCAGTCCCCAGAAGTGCGTCCCATACTGATGCATTTCACCAGCCTAGGAAGTTACTTTGCTTTGTAACAGAACAAGACTGACGTTTGTAAAGTGTGGATGAGATGGCAAAGTGGAGAATGGAACTTAGAGCAAAGTACCTATTGTTTTAAAACAAACGTAAGACTGGAGAGCTGTAGTGTGAGGGCAACCCCCCTCAGGAAGCCTTCTGAATATGATTGTGTGTAGGCAGTCAGAGAAAGTGTGGCGGGGGTGGGGTGGGGGGGAGGGGGGGGAGGGGGGACCTGATCCTATCTACTTTTAAATGCAATGACTCTTTGTAAGCAGTCGAGGATGTGGTATGTAGAGGCAAGACAATGCACGTAGCATTACGGTTTGGAGATTCTATCATAATTTAAACCCAATCAGAAGACAAACTGAACTGTTGCTAGCTGCTCTCCTTTCAAAGTTGTAACAACCAAAACTAGCAGTTAAACTTTCCCCAGAGCATCTGTCCACACTGCCAGAGAAGTACATGCAAAATGTCTGTAAATACCTTGGTCTCTGGTGAATGCTCAGCTCTCTTATACATTGTAGGAGATTGAGGAAACCTGTTACAAGGTCTACCTAATTGTGTCTATCCTAAACTCAGTAGATCGCACATCATGCTTTGCTGTTTTTTAAAAGTAACTTTCTGTAAGGATGACTATTCACACTATTTCAGTTAAAGCCAATATCCTATTCAAACACAATACGTTGCCTGCTTAAAACAACTCTTGCCTGGCCTCATATTGAGGAGCACAATGGCTTCCACTTTGGGTTGCCATTCTTATTAAAAGGGACTTTGACTTGGATAGAACATGACCTAGCAGAAATCTCACATCAGTTGGGATCAGCTGTGTCCCTTACTCCTAGGCTAAAACATGTAGCTTAATTTAAATTGGGGGATTACAATATACTTACGTCATTTCTTCCTTCTCCCCTCCCGATATACCCTGCCTTTCTCTCAAATTCATGACCATTGGTTTTCTTTCCATTAATTCCATGCATATTTCAATATGTATGTCCATAGAGTCCTAAATATACCTTGCTCAGTTTATATAATGTTACTTGCATTATGTTTTCAGGACTGGCCATTTGGTATTGGCTAACCAGTTGGTGTGCTCCTCCCTGGGAAAGGTTATTTCTCACACTCTCAGCATTCCTCAGTTGCCTGTAGTCATCACATTAGTCTTCCTAGGACCACAGTGTTTGCTGGCCTAACCATTCTACTAAGAAGACTCTTATTTCCTACACCAGACTGTGTTTGGAAAAATAGCTTACACTCCTAAAATAGCCAGCTCAGTTCTCCTTGGTGTTATCACTCGGTGAACTTCCCTGACCCTGGCAGCTTACTGCACAAGAACCAACAACGGATGGTGTCCAACCCGGGCAGCAATGAACATCATCCCAGCAGCATGTTGGTCACAGCAATCCCTGGCTGGGACAGTTATTTTGGAAGCGGGGCATACTAAGAAGTTATGTATCAAGTAGAGAAGAAACAGCTGAGAGCTTCCCTCCCCAAAAGAGAGAAAAAGAATTGTGAATCCAGGCCAGTAGTCACACAGAAGAATCCCAGATGAAGTTTGGAAGCTAATGTGAACAGGTGGTGGGTGGAACAAGGGAGAAAATCGAAATTCGATTATGGCATTGTGATGTGAGGTGTCAGCAATCCAGCCTGTACACAGGTCATTCTAAGTGAAGGATTCCCATAACTTACAGAATTCAAGAGTCATCAGTGTCTTCGGAATTCTTCATATCTCAAGGGTTCTTGTGTTATAGCTGTGTCCAGCATTGATAAAATGTCCATTCAACTAACACATGTAATAGTAATCCTAAAATGGCCGTGGTATTTGCAAGAATTCCCACACAGGACTCCGTGTTCTCAACATGTTACTCATTATGATGCCAAGGTAATTGTTTATAATAATAAAACATTATTCTTCCTTGTAATTTTCACTTGGGTAAAATTTGAGTCCATGCCAATGGATATGGTCTTTCATTGTTTTTAGGAAACTGTATCTTAATATATTATCTTATTAGCCATGATTAGTTATTAGTTCTATGTAAAATAGAATTGTTATTTGTTTATATTCCTGATGGGTGTTTCATGTGGGATACAATTCTAACCAATAAAAATAAAGTGTTTCCTGGGACCTTCTTTAAAATTCTGCTAATATACGTGACTTATTTTCTCACAGATGTTATTAAATGAACAATTTTCAGATGAGAGAATTATTCTCTCTCACACGCAATAATTTTCAGGGCCTTAGAAGAGACTTGGGAGAGTCTTAGGGGAAAATGAGAAGAGCAGATGCCACAGTAATGCAGTGATGATCTGGGAGAGCCAGGATCTTCTTGAAACACCAAAGGCCAGCAGTGGCTCTTCCTCTCCCACCTCTGGAAAGAACATGGCTTGATCCTTCCTTCATCTCAACCCTGTACCCCACATCAGGCTGCTGACTGCCAGAACACTTAAGTTAAAGCCTCAAGTTTAAGGACATTTATGTAGTATTACAGAAAACAATCTTTGCTAAGATTTCCAGAAGAACAGCCAGACTTACAAAGAATCAAGAAGCAGCTGCCAATTTTAGGTTTCAATTGATTTATAATTTTGCTTGAAAGTGTTTCAAGTCTTTCACTGGCAAGGCCAACCTACTTCTAGTCAAGTAACTCGCCTTGTACTCCCTCTTCTGAGCAGTTCACACTATGCCATTTATGTATTTCTCTAAAGGGTTTATGACTACGTATTCTCCCCTGGTTTGAAACAACTGTGTGATGATCTGCAATATAAACATGCCACCATCACCCATGTTTAATTGGAAGACCACATTGGTTTACTTCTTAGGCTACAAGAATCTCCCTGACTAACAGAAAAAGATGTTTTAGTGAATTTGTCCCTTTAAAAAAACAAAAAACAAAAAATAACTTAAAGCAAATGATACATTTTCAGTTTGTAATTATATTGCTCTTTCCAAAAACCATCCTTCCCGCTGTATTGACCCCGTTGTGCGGATTGTGTTTTAAAGTCATTTTTAGGGGAAGGGATAGTTACACTAAGAATGGTGTCTAATGATGTCGAGTCAGATACAGAAAAGAGCATATATGTAATTTTGCAGTTTATGATACTCCAATTGCCTCTGGTTTCCCATTGAAATGGATATTCTAATGCATGTTTGTAAATATTGATAAGAAATACCTGAGTTGTGTGTGAGATCTGTTCTCAAAGCATTATGCTCTATAAACACAATCCAGATTCATACTTAATTCCAACTCGGTAGTCACCAGACTGTCATTTCTGAGTCAGAAGTCACTATAAACCCTCAGTCAAGCTTGTGGAGATTGTTAAGTATTTGGTAGAAGTTGTTTTTTCTGTGACAGGAAAATGATGCCCAATAGGAAGCATGAGATTACTTTGCCTTCTATCAGTTACTTCATCCTCTATCCTATGTCATCCTCAAGTCAATAGTCCTGGGAATCTTGAAATAGTAACAGCTAGGAATATGAGAGCTATTAGGCCCTAAATTATGTCTAATTTTACTAAACATGAAAAATTCATTTTTTCTAAGTGTTAATATTCTATTTTGTAAAATGAAACTAACTATGATAACTAGATCCTAGAATTAAGGCAGAACGAAATAATTCATTTATAGAACCTAATGTGCATTAAATATTCCACAAACACCAGGTGATTTTCTTTACCCGGATTTAGTTAGGAATATATGAATTTACATGTCAGACAAAAATTTGTTTATTATTTTATTATTTATACAACAGGCTTTGTCCTTGTTAGAAACTCTGAACTAGATTAAGTCGAGTGTCTATTAATCTAATTGAGATCACAAGAGCCTTTCCATCATAAAATGCTGTCCCCTCTTCTGAACTCTCACCAACAAGGTGAAAGATGCAGTAATTCTTTTGGGGCCTACCAAAATGATGAAGTGGGGATACCTGTTAATTCCATCCTTACTAGAAGACCACATAATTCATAACAGCTTTAACAATGAGGCACCCTGCTGTGCACAAATATTTTTGCCAGGAAATACGGGAAAGGATTTGCCATAAGTTGGGAGAAGGGGGATGTTTTCAGAATCTTGAACTACTCACATTCCTTTTGATAGCAGTGGTGTCCAATACAGCAACAGACATTTGTAAACTTATAATGGAATAGTCATTTATATTGACTCTGGGAAATTTTACTTGGAGCTCAGCTCTGTCTCTCAGCCAACTGCGTTTCTGTGGGTTTACAATTTTCCAAACGTTAGGTGAATAGAGAGATGCCCAGACACAATTTATGCCCTGAAGGAGGCTGAAAGGAAAAGGAGACAATTTGGACATAAATACACATAGGAAAGGGCAGATAGAAGATAAAATGTGAAGGGGACGGTGCCTTCCTGGAATATAAACGTGTATTTTATGGTGTACGTTAATGAAAGAGGTAGATCCAGTGGAATATCTCCCTAGACACATAGATTTGAGCATATTAGGATCCCTGAGGGTCAACTTCTCATGGAGCAGATCCACTTTTAAAAGAACTAACAATAACCTCAAACCATATCTAATCTAATAACAGTATCATCTGAAAACCACAATAGCAATGATGCAAAAATAAAGGGTAGTCTTGCTATTGAGATGTACAGCAAATATATCCCACATGTAGAGTAAGCTAGACCAATAGGCCCCAGGCTTGGTTAAATATGAGAATATCAAATGGTTTTTCCCCTCTTTCAAGCAATTTTAGAAGTATGCTGACAGCACAAACACACATACACACACACAAGGCACATATATTTTAACTGAACTGACTTGCCAAAGAATATATCTGTGATACCTGGTGGGGTTTTTTTTTTCCTTTCACTATTCACAAAGTGCTCATTCACTTACTTTGAGAAAATACATAACTCATATTTTTACTTCTTCTGAATCTTAACTTAGATGTTCCTCCTGTGTGTAGAGACGTATATGTTCCAAACAAAGAAATTTCATGAAACATGAAGATGATTTCTCTAACCCAGACACCTTCTAAGTGGGTTGCCTTGCTTAGTCTATTAAAAATGTTACATAATGTTGACAGTAAAAAATTTTTGCCATATTGGAAAATACTAAATTGAAATTGTTATTTTCAATTCAGGTTCTTGCCATGCACTGGTTACTAAAAGATAGTAAGTTTCTAAGCCAGCGAAGACAAAACAAAGAAGGGAGGGTGCCTGAAGTCACCCTTCAGTGAGCAAAATTGAGACCTACTTTGGCTGTGTTTAAATTAAAATTCTAAAGTGAGACAGCTTTCATGGTCACAACTTCATCATGTTTATTTGAAATGAAAAAATAAAGTGAGATTCTGTAATCAGAAGTCAGGATGATTGATTTGAAAATAAAGGCTAGTTTGCAATTAAGTTGCATAACAAATGTTTTCTCTAAGTAGAATGAGCCGGATCAATAGGGCCAAGGTTTGCTTTAAAAGCTATGAAAATATACATTGCCATTTTTCTTTCCTTAACAATTATTTTCAGCAGGTGTGTTGGAATTAATATTATCTTTATTTTCATAACACTTTTAGAGTTTATAAAATTAAGGCAGATACCTTTTAGTGGAAGGATAAATTCCATTTATTTTCTGAAAGTCAGGAGATGACTTATTCAAGGATAGAATAACCCCTTTTTTTTTTTTTTTGACAGATGGTTGTCATTTTGGTTTGACTTTTACATTTTATCCGTAAGTTCCTATGTTGAATACATAGTCTCTATTTGATGGTGCATTAGAGAGATAGTGGAAACAACATGGAGAAAGGAGCTCACTAGACACTGGCTTGAATGCTGTATTGAGATATTGACTCTGTCTTTGTTTGCTTCCTGGACACCATGAGGTGAGCTGATTTTCTTTGCCTTGCACTTCTACACAGTAAATTTCCTTACCACAGTACCAAAGGAAACTACCAAGTGACCGTGGACCGAAACCACCAAATTGCTAAGTAGCAAACATCTCTCCCTTTTAGCTGCTTATTTCAGGAGTTCTGCTGACATGTGAAAACTGACTAGCCTAACTTCTTGAGGAACAAATATGTACATGCAAAGAAAGAAAAATCAAGTTCCAATTAGAGATAACTTTTTATAATAAATAATCCTGTGAAATGTGCTGTATATAAGAAGTGAAAACAATGCTCTGATAAAATACATTGTATTTTCATTTATATGAACTATTCCCATATAAATTACTCTAATTTATATGAAGTAGATGTCATATGATTATTTCACTTATTTAGGAGTAAGTGAATTCTGAATGTTATTTCAGAAATAGACAGCATTCCTCCAAAATACATACAAAACATTGGAGACTAAAATGATCACTTATCTCCAGTAAGGCAACTTTTTACTAATGAATTTCTGTTTTTATCCTTGAATATGTGTTAGTAATCAACATTTTAGTTGGGGTTTCTATTGTGATAAAACACCATGAACCTGGAGGCAGGAACTGATGCAGAGGCCATGGAGGAGGAATGAAGCCTACAGATTTGCTCCTCATGGCTTGCCCACCCTGATCTCTTAGAGCATTCAGGGCTACCTGTCTAGGTGTGGCCCTGCCCACTGTGACGTGCACCCTCCTGCATCAATCATCAATATGTAAAATGCACCGCAGGCTTGCCCAAGGGATGATATTGGGAAAGCATTTCTTCAAGTGAAGATTCCTCTTCTCAAAGCCTCTAGTTTGCATCATATTGACATAAAAGTAGCTGGCAAAAATATTATTTATAATATATTTTAAATTGTTTAGTTAATACCATAATTGAACTAAGGCCTATATCCAGGGTATATTTAAATTTATTTTCTTGTGTGTGTGTGTGTGTGTGTGTGTGTGTGTGTGTGTGTGTGTGTTGGGGCCCTGTGTCACAGCATAGAAGATAACTTTCTGGAGTTGGTTTTCTTCTGCCACCCTGTGGTTTCCTGGGACCAAACTCAGGTCATCAGGCTTGGTTAGGAAGGATGTCTACTACAAGAGCCATCTAGGCAATTCCCAGAAGACTTCTTTCTACAAAAAGATTTGTGATTTATCCTAACGTAGTATCACACTCCTGTAATTCCAGCACTAAGAAGGCTGAAGCACTAAGGAGGTTGCAAGTTCAGAGTAGCCTGAGTGAAATGATAAAAGTTTCAACTAGATAGGCAAATAAATAAATAAATAATAAGTCCTGTGGCTCTAATGATTTTTGAACTATAATTTAATTTGTCTATATGTCTTAGCTCAAGACAAATATGTCAAAATGACCAGAAAGAAATATTTCAAGCATGTTACATTTGGCAAAAAAAACAAAAAAACAAAAAATCCAAAAAACCAAAAAACTCTCTTGAGGACACTGGAATGGTATGTACAATTCAAAAATTTTAAAAGAGAGTCCTTCTGTTAAATAAGATTATAAAGCATATTGGTGGCCAGCTATTAGCATGATGAAGTAGAGCTCACATATGTTAAAAGAATAGCTGAATTTGGGCATGCATACTTTGCATATACTGATTTTGAAATAAAAAGTTTAATTATCAACCTAAAAGTAAACAGAAGTAAGCCCAATTTAAAAAAAAAATACGTACTTTAACATAAAAATAAACTGAGGCCTTTTGGGGGCCATTTCTCCCAGTGTTCTAGACTGTATACCTTTGCCCCAACAGGCAAATTCCATTAGGGACAACTATCTGTCTCTGAGCTTCTACTCTTGTCCCAGGGAGGGGGAGTGGATGAGGCTTTCTCCACATTCCAAGCACAGGGACACTGGCTTCACAAAGAGTTGCTTTATTGATTCCACATCTACTGTCTGAATCCCTTGGGGGCAAGCCAGGAGGTGGAGACTTACATTGGAACTGCTCTGTAGGGCAGCAGAGCCAAGCAAGAAGGAATGCTGGGGAGGCTTTGGTCCCAGGGACCAAGAATGCGTTTTCTGAACATGCATCATCTTCTTTGGGCTTTGCACTCTTATCAAAATAAAAGTCCCAAAGGGTCAGGATTTCTGCCTGGCTTTGTTTGTTTGCTCTTATATCCCCAGGATTTGCAGTAGGCTTTGCCCATACTTCTCAACAACAAATTAGAATCCCAACCCTTCCGACCATCTGTCTACCCCTTAGTCCACTTCTCGGAAACCAGACAAACCCAGAAATCTCTAGCAGATCTTGTTTGACAGTCCTGCTTTCCATGTGTGAATTTTATTTCCTCCTTAGGTATCAATGAATCTTGTTCTCCATCTCTAGCATGTGGCTAGCAGTGTACCTATTGCAGAGACAGCCATCTTCCTGAACGGATCCTCTGCCTGGAGCTGTGGCACCACTTGGCTTCACCTTTAATACCTGCTTTGTTCTAGAGGGTTGAAATCAGAGCAGAGGATAGTGTCTACCTAGAACATCATGTTTTACAAGAAAATTATCTGGAAACTACAGTGATGTTCATTTTAACTTCTTTTTAAAGGGGTAGATTGAGCAGATTTTCTTGTGGTGATAAGAAACAGTAATATGTAGATGGCAGATCTGAGAATCGAGAAAATCTATAATTGGAAAATAGTCTGATTTCAGGGGAAAAAGGAAAAGTATGAGCAGGTTGGAACAAAATAAATTTTACCTGGGAAGGTATAGAAAGAATAAAGAGGTTTCTGTGACACCCTTCCTCAGCACTTTGTGTTTCCTGACAACGTGTGTGTGTGTGTGTGTGTGTGTGTGTGTGTGTGTGTGTGTGTGTGTGTCACTGGAGTTTTGAGAATCTGTGGTGAAGGAGAGATAGACTGTCCTCGCTAAGTTGTGAATGCAGTTGAACTGCCAAACGGCCACTGTTTTCCCTCTGTTTCTGCTGCTGCTTTAAGGATATTTTTGTAATTCTTGAAGGCCCACTTTGCCCATTCATACACTTGGAATGTGTCTTAGTTTAGGGTTTATTGCTGTGAAGAGACACCATGCACATTATAAAGGAAAATATTTAATTAAGGCTGGCTCACAGTTCTGGCAGAGGGTTACTCCATTGTCATGGTTTTGGGAAACATGGCAGCATGCAGACAGACATGGTACTGGAAAACAGGTATTGGAGAAGAGCTGAGAGTTTTACATCCATATCTGCAGGCAGCAGGAAGAGAGAATGACACTAATCCTGGCTTGAGCTTCTAAAACATCAAAGCCCACTCCTGGTGACATATTTCCTCCAACAAGACCACACCTACTCCAGCAAGGAAACCTCTTAATAGTGCCATTCTCTGAGTCTTTGGGGCCATTTTCATTCAAACCACCACAGAATGGTAATACTATCCATTTTATGCAGTTATTAGGTGGACCATATGAAGTAACTCTAAGGTATTTAGAATATCAATGTTCTCTACCTTACCTATTGTTAATTGACCACTCATAGCTTAAATTATTATCAGTAGCTGTATCAACTTCTACATTAATGTTTAGATTATTTTAAATGGTTAGATAATCTTTGAAGCATAGCGATTTTACTAAAAGGTGCTAGTTTTCCCCAAAAATGTCTTATTACTAGCCATAATATAAAATTCTTGGATTTCAAATACTGTATTTCAAATTTCAAATACTATATAGAATTAAAATAACTATGTTTGTGCATAAAATGTATACATTTTATTTTTGAACTACACAAGAAGTGGCTTAATATGTTTGGCCCTAAATGGTAATTCATTGTATTTAGATAGCAAAAAGAAAATAATTTGGCTTCATAATTATTATTAATGATTACATGTGACTTTTTCATTTTGCTAGAAAAGCAAAGTATTTTATATTTAAGAAAAAGCAGCCAATTTTCACCCAAGGGAGCTCTGTTTATCATATTGACTCTCCTTTCTTTAAGCACAACCTTTCAGAGCTTTTGTATGGCTCACAAGGCTCTGAGAGGAATGTGTTGTGAAATTGACTTCCTGGAATACTGATTAGCCCTTCTGGTGACAGACAGCAGAGGTAGCACTGGTGGAAATCCTGATGCCGAAACAGTTGCCTGAGAGTTGACTCATATTGGACAGAGGGAAGTTAGGGGATAGGAAATCCTCCACAGCAATGAGGCTTAGTGCAGGTCCAGATACATCTGAAATAGCTGCTAAACTTTCTAGAAGACTTTCTGGTTTCAATCAATACTTCTGTCTGTTCCTTGACAAATATATTTCTCTGTGTCTTCCTGGTTCCTTTCTGTGGTCTTGGGGCTCCTTTTCCATCCTGGGCCATTTCTAAAATAGACAGCTAAATGTTGATGAATTTGCGTAAGTGTTTTCCTGGAAAATACAAAAGAATCTAAGGCTTCTTGTACACACACACACACACACACACACACACACACACACACACACACACACACACACACACACACGAACTTGGTGTCTCCCAACTGTCAAGGAAAGTGGCTGGGGAGAGAAAGAACAGCTGCCTTTGCCTAGGCACTGGAAATTGAGATCATTTGGCAATTTTTTTTCCTCTACCTGCTTTTTTGAAGTCTTGTTTCCCAATTCCCTGCACTTTCATTTGTTGGGAAGATGCTTAGAAGTTTTCATTTCATAGTAAAGTTTATCTTGATTGCTTGATTTCATGATGACTGTGTTCAGCTACGTCCGTCACCTCTCCGGAGTGAGGTTGGGTTGCAATGTTCATTGTCTAAGATGCAGGCAGCCTTTTGAAGCTGCTTCTTGCTGCCCGGCCCGGGCACGCTCTGAGCTTCCCTGTGCAGCCTTTAGAATAGCCTTTCTCAGAAGACCTAAAGCTCTGCATCCAGACACTGATCAGATCAGCTCAGGCCCACACAATGACACCCATCATGAAAAGAGCCAATCAAAGCACTGAGCAAGACTCACCAAACTGGAAAGGGGTATGCTTTCAAAAAAAAAAAAAAAGGCACTTGGTTAACCCCTGCCTCTCCTTCCCTTCTTTCACCATAGACATCATACACACACGCGCACACACACACACACACACACACACACACACACACACACACACACACACACACATTCTCACAGCATGCACCAAATATATTCTTTTCCTTTCATTATTGCAGTCTAAAGGAAATGCTGTGTCAGTGTTTTGATGCATCCAGGGACTGAGTGTAAACAACATGGTACAACTCTAGAAACTGCCATCATAAAATATTTTAAGAGGCAGAATAGAGTAAAATAAAATAAAAATGTCTTTTTATGTGATATCTCGGAGTAATCCAGGATTTATGGTACCTTAACCTTTAGATTCCAAAATATTAAGCTATGTTTCTTGGAGATAATAACTCGGTTGTCCCTCACTTATGTGTCTTAGATAAAAGCCTACTGCCACAGAATCCATGAATGTTCAAATACCCTTGCGGGCCCTTAGTAGTAAATCTTATGGAATAGCTTATGGCCAATGTAATGGCCCACAGTAGCCTGCGAATATCATGAATTCTAATAATACTTACATCAGTAGAAACATGAAGTAATGTCTCCATTGTAATTAAATGATGTATTTAGAGCAGTGGACTAAATGGTCCCCTAGTGTGTTGGTGATATATTCTAATAGTCTTCTCTTTACAGCCCCACACGGTAATATTCATGCTTTATTCTGGAGGGCTTTGCTTCTGACTGAACATTTGAATTGCAACATTAAGTGGTAAAGTGGATTATAGCGAGACCCCATGAATATGGATCCTGATCAAGAAACTAAGTGCTTAAAAAAATAAGATGTTACTATTTAAATAGAGTGATTACAAAAACATTTTTATATGGAGGAATGTCGGGAGTCTTTGCCCTGCTTTCTATTCTGTATCCCAGAAGCTGAACATATTTGCCACAATTAAAAATTTAGTAGGGTGAAACACCAGACCTTAAATCACTGTAATTTCTACTGCACTTATTGAATTTAATTTGGGCTGTTTGAGGTACAAATTAGTTTTGATAATAATTACTGTATTCCCTTTTTATAACATGTTCATTTCCAAGCAGATAGCCAACCATAGAGTATATATGCAGGAAGCGGCCTTCTGTTACCAGGGTTGAAAAGAAATTATCCTGCAGCTGATTAGTTAAAAACGTCACATTGTGGGGTTTCGTTCCTTAGTTTCCAGCTGAATCAGACACTGAAGCAATCCGTAGCTTGAGGCAGTAAGTGCCCACGGAACAGCTGAGGGCACTTCGGTCTCTCCAGGCTAGTGGGTAAGAATCTGTCAAAGGAGACTATCATCTCTTATAATAGAGTAAGACGGTGTATAAAATGCAAAGTTCTAACTGAAAAGAACAATGTCTGCTTATTTGATAAAATTAAATGTTTATAAAATACTTTATCAGTTAATGGGTGTTATATGTCTCGGGTAGCTACTAAGAATAAGGAATCTTTTCCTCGCTGTAGCTAGATTGGTGCTTACTATACATCTGTCTGGGGGGGGGCAGTGTGGGTTCTGTGGACAGAGCATGAAAGCTGGGCTCTACCCACTTTTCTACTCAACAGAGTGAATGTTGACCTGTGGGCCTATGTGCTCTGCTGTCTATATGTGGTATATACTTGGGTATTTATCGGTCTGTTTATATCTCGTGGGTTGACATTCTCTCAACTCTTGGAAAGATACCATGCACCCCACTGAGATTAGCATGCAATGGCTTTTGTGTGCCTCACTTATTTTACACTTAACAGAATATAATATACCTTATTTCTTAAATTGGGCTTTGCTGAATTAAAAAAAAGGCACCTGTACTACAGATCTGGGATCTGAAACAATGTGTCCTTGTGCTTTACACAGGGGGGGATAACGGTTAGGTTGGGGTAAGTGTACATTAACCTTTATTTCCTATTTATTCATTTGGTATTGCTTTAAGCAGGGCATTTGTATTATGTACTCAAGGTTTTGTAGAATGTCACAGAGATGTCTATTTAGGTTGTGTTGGCAAAAACACAAACTTATTGCTCTAGAGAAAAGGAGAGAGAGTGAAAGAGACACAGGAGAGAGAGACAGAGAGAGAGAGAGAGAGAGAGAGAGAGAGAGAGAGGAAGAAAGAAGGAGAGGAAAGAAGGAAAGGGAACTGTGCAGAAACATGGAGCCTGGTCAAATACAGCACTCTAGCTAAATGAAGAGCTCTCTATCTATTTGGGCAGTTTTGACGGGGCTTTGGTTGGCAAGCTAATTCTTTGAGTACCACCCTTGAAAATCATGCTAATGAGGCTCTTCACTTCATCAAGTAGGATTGTGGACCTTTTTGTCTGCATCATTAAGGCCCCAAATTGCCCCATTAGCAAGGCCTGAAGTTGCCCCACAGGGTCAATATTTAATGCAGGTGAGCTTGGGTTAACTACCATCAGAAGCCTCTGGACAACAAACAGTGTTGAGTGCTGGCTCCAGGAAAATTCATTTCCTCCCTAAATTTCCCCCTGCAACATGCTAGTTTCCATATTGGAATTATATTTTAAATTTATTTTGGGGAAGATAAACACTTCAGGCTTATTTCATGTTGCTGGTCTCAAAAGAATAAATTTTAAGATATAAGAAAGAAAATTTTCCATGAAGCGCTTTACCTATGGCCCATAGTTTTAACTTCTCCATCTGTAAAGTGGGAATAATCATACTGCCTTTTAAGATACTTGAGAGGATGATTTTTTCCTTAAATAATGAAGTGGGGAGTCAACACAAAATAATAAAAATAACAAAACATAGCACGGTCTTACGGAATTCTTCTGTAAGATTTTACTGTTTTAATGGCTATCCTTATTAGTTATTGAGTTAACATTCGTAAGTTAGAACTGTGCGTGGGACTCCGGCGATGTCCAAATGTAAACTTCAGAGTAAGATAATAGCACTGGGGGAATGTATAAAGGAAGGATGTTGCACATTTTAAAACATAAACCCAAAATGTTTCTCACTCATTAAAATGTGAAGTGGGAGGGAAAGGCAAAATGATTCTTCCTGCATCTCTCTTGTCCGTTGGGCTTCCTGAAATCTGGCTAATACTCTATGGCTGCCAGTTTTCTCTGGAGACTCTCAGTGTTTGCAGGGAATAGCAATTACCTCCGTAAGCATGCTCAGCAGAATCCACTGGTGAGGCCAGGACACGAAACCTTTCCTACGTAGCAACCGAAAGATGAGAGCGCCAGCTCCAGTTTCCAGCAAGTGTGTGAAACAGAAGCTTCAAGATTATACTCCACATCTGAGTAGAGATAACATTTATGTTACTGTGTTAAGGTTAATTCCTGTGCATTTAGGGCCCCTGGAATTCCTATCACCTCTATGGCTGGTACCTGCAAAGTCACTTCTGCTGCTGAATGGGGCCCCAATTAAGAAGTGCTTGCTGGTGTCCTTCTAGCAAGATCTTGTGAGTTTGAACAATTTTAGTGAAATAAATGTAACAAGGAAAAATGAGTTCTCTTTAGCCTCTATTCAGCCAAAATTAGCCTCCGTGGGTTCTGGCTCACAAAAGCACCACGGGCTTCTGGCTGTGCTCTGTAGCTGTGAAATAGAATCAAGATTCCATTAGGCATCCCAAGCTGCCTCCTTCTCCGGGGCAGACAATAAAAATGACAACAGGGGATTGTCCCTCAGCCAGTCTAACAAGGGGGAGGGTTCTTTTCTAAATGACTAGATGTCTGTTTAGCTGAGGGAAAAAAATTTAAAGGGGCCATGGGCCACATTCTCTTTAATTCTTTGGCTCACATGTTTGTTTCTAAGGTCATTTTTCGAGGGAACTTGAATTCTACCTCTAGTGTACATATGAACTATAGTGCTGCTCCCACCTACACACACACACACACACACACACACACACACACACACACACACACACAACCACCACCACCACCACCACCACTAGGACTTTTAAGAAAAATGTGTGCTGAGACAGAGTCCAGATAGTGACATTGTTCTGTAAGAAATATTAGAATTTTTAGCAATTGCTCATGCATTCTTAATCATCTCCTTTTCTTTTCTTTTAACTCGGAGATAAATTAAGCAAATTCAACATTGGGGATAGATTTTCTGCATTGAGATATTTCTGATAATAGTGGACATAAATGAATTTTTGCGGACGACTGTGTTGAGGTGCTAAATGGAGTGCAATGGGTTATATATCCTGGGCTTTGTCATACCATTGCACGCTCCTGTGCCTTTCCAGGGGAGCTTGTTTATTTTTCTTTCTGTTGGAGAGGGTCAGGTGCTTAGCTACTCTAAACTGCAGAGGCCTCCTCAGTAGAGGATTACCTTGCAGAATGTCTCTTATGTCATAAGTTCTGGGTCAACTTCTCAGTGTATGTCCTGTACCAAAAGTGCAAAAGACTAAGCGTATGTATTTCTTTCCACTCTAGGACAAATTTAATACAACGTATTCAGACCTTACATAAATTTGATTAAACATTCTTTGTCTTTCTAATAGGCCCAGCAAACAGAGTTTTGTGCCTCCCTTGACAGTTGCCATTGAATAAAATTTAATACAGCCTGTCAATGACTATCAGAAAGTTAAAGACTTCATCAGCCATTCAGAGTGATTGCAGTGCTTCACACAGAGTTATAAATGTGTATTTCATGGTCACTTCTCCTTAGCTTCCATCAAAATTACTGGCAGGAGCTAATATTATATAATCCATGGTGTCAATTACTAATGTTAGTGGAAAGTAAATCATACTGTTTTCATTACTGAATTGGCAATACTTAGAAGTTGTAATATTCCATATAGACAGTCTTTAATAAGCAATTATTTATGTACTCCCTTACCAGACATTGCTGAACCGGGGCATTTCTTCAACAGGCAGTGAAACTTCTTGGCAATAATTATTTCTGTGAAGCCATTCTTCGATATGGCTTCTACAGACTTGCAACAAAGAATAAGATTCATATCATTCTGATATTTTTGCTTAAAAAGAAAGAAAGAAAGAAAGAAAGAAAAAACAAGCAAACCAAATGGCAATGATGTTAATATTTCAGGGACTTAATATTTTGAAGGTGATCAACAGCTGTCCAGTTAAACTTAATGTTCATTCAATAGGAAGAATTTGTGCCTGGTACTGTAAACCTAGTCAACTATTTCTGCCTGGTGAGATCACAGACCCTAGAGGAGAAACTACAACTGCCATTTTCCTAAACTCGTATAATTTCTGACTGTATTCTAAAATCTTATATCCACACATGCGCAGATAAGTATAGCTCTCATTAGTCACCAAAGAAGCTTCTTCTGGCAGCAGATGTGAACCATCTCAGAGACCTACTAGTGTTCAAAATACAGAGAACAACTGATATGAAATGTCCAACCTCAGTCCACAACAAAACCTGTGTAGCTAAGGCTCAGGCCACACTGTGAAAGAGGGGACAAAAAGATTGTAAGAGAGAGGACCAGGGCATCTGTTAATATATACTATCTTCTATATTTGACAGAAAAATATTTCACCCATGAAATCTCAAAAATAGGGTTATCTGGATAAGAGTGCACAATAGTAACACAAGTTGACATGCCAACGTGGGCGGGGGAAATTTCAATAGGCCCTAGCCATAGGTGACAAAACACAGGCAGCTAATGGCTGCTAAAAGAGGGAGAACCAGTCTTGTCTTCTCAGAGACCAGACCTCTGATAGGTTATTCCAATCCCAAATGGTCAGTCTTCAACATGTGTACACATGAGCAACGCTATGTTTAACAATAATAATTAAAGAAGAAATCATGATTTTGAGGAGTAGAAGATGTCACGGGAGGAGTTGGAGGGGATGAGTGAGGGGTGGGCGTGATGGACCCTTGACACATAGATGGCATTGTGTCCATGGAGTCTAGCAGGATCCTGGCCCTGGGCCAACAGAGGAAGCAGGACCTTGGGAGAAAGGGCCAGGGAACTAACATCTCCATGAGAAGGTTGTACAGGAATACTTGAAGGACTCCAAAGTCTCACCATCCCTCTTGACAGAGAAGTGGTCCAGGATACAAAATGTTTCCTCATAGCACAGAGGATGGCTAGCGATAGGAAACTGTGGCGATGACAGGACTATTATTTGTGTGCTATGGTTGGCTCATCCTCCTGTATTCAAAACACATAACCTTGAGATGTCCAGGATAAGCATCTTTCCCCTTCTCTGTCTACCTCCTGGTCCTCTAGTTTGAATGAATGAGGCCCACCAATCAGGGATTAAGTGATTTGTTGAAGACCGGTCTGATCTTTCAGATTACCAGGCCATTCCCCTGAGCAGTACTGGATCTTGGTCGAGGCGAGGCAGACGAGTGTAAGTGCTTGCAATGTGTTTATCTTAGCCTGATTTTACATTTTGCAGGTCCCAGGTCTGGTGGAGAAGGGGGTGTGAGAGGAAGAGGTTTAAGTTGTTTCAATTGTTCAAGCCCTAACTTTACTTACTGTTTACTGTTACTCAAAAATTGTAAACTGGAATTTAGAAAATAGCATGTTGTGCAAGCATTTTCAAAGATTTTCTTCTTCTTTTTTCTTTTTTTAGAAGATTTCACAAATGACTTTGGTTTTCTTTCATTTCGTTGTGTTGAAACAGGGCTTTTGCTGTGTAGGCCACCCTGGCCCAGAACTTACTATGTATGCCAGGATGGTTTCTCTCCTCAGCTTTCTGAATGCTGGGATTACTGACATGTGACCCCACACCCCACTAGGTGATTTCCTTACTAGTAGTGTTTTACTGGAAGTTAATTCATACTAAAACGTTGGAAGATTGTCTCATAAAAAGACTGACAAGCTCAAAGGAATATGGTGTAAAGTATTTTCTATGTTGTATTAGCATGAGGGAAGATAACAACTGTCCTGAGATTAGAAGCAATATCTGAAAGCATTCTGTAAAGCCAGGAGATTTGGAAGCCCTATATATTTGCTCACCAAGGGCTCTGAAACGTCCTGCAAAGACAAGGCACACTCAGGTTCCTTAAACTGTAGCAGAGTTGAGCAATTGAAGGCTACCCAAGCCCAGAAAAAGGTGAGGAGAGCTCCCTGCTTCTGTCAGCTTTTGTCTGAGGCATATCCTTCGCCTTACTACTGTGATTGCTGAGTGTGAAGAAACCGCTTCACTGTGAAGCATTCTCTGGAGATAACAGTATCACCTAGTGCTGAGGAGTGCAGTGTGCTTGAGGAGAGCACGTGGAAAGTGCTCTGCGGTGAGCTCATAACGTCCTTAGGAGTGAAGAGGAGTTTGCTTTTGGGAAATGTCAGTGCAACATAAAACCCCCAGCATCGCACATTGACTTAATTGCTTTTTTGAGGATTTCGTTAAATACAACAATTTTTCATTTCCCTTCATCCGATACAATACATAAAGTTCACCAACCTTGAGTTAGTTGTTAACTATTTCCATAACATCTCAATGTGCTTTGTCTCACAATATAATTTCATAAATTTTTTAAAAAAACATTCTTTTTAGTGGAAATAATTTATGCTTATTACAAATATCAAAGCTGTGAGTGCTTTCCATCCAAGATTGATTATTTATTTATTTATTTATTTATTTATTTATTTATTTATTTTCCTGATACAAAGGCTTTGGAGCAATCCTTCCTTCCCTGAGCACTTGACTGAAGTAACTAACACTCATTCATGGTACAGCCGCAGTGTCAGTTGCCACACACTACATCTGACTAGTAAACTCCAGAATGAAAAAAAAAAGCAAGAGAGAAAATGTAATGAATGTACGAGGGCTGAGGAGATGGATCAATTGTTAAGAGCATTTGCAGAAGACCCCAGTTTAATTCCCATCGCCCATATTAGGTGGCTTTCAACTACCTGTTTAATCAAGCTCCAGGGAAGTTGGACATCCTTTTCTAGACTCTATAGTCACCTGAATTCACATGTTAGACACAGATAATTAAAAAAAACACATCTTTAAAAATCATTTTAAAAGAATGTAAGGAGGAAAACAAGTAGAGAGAACACTGGCATTTTTCTTCTGCTCTTTGAATTGAGGCAGTCAGGATTCCTTAACTTGCAAGTAAAAGTGATCTACTGAGCACAGGAAGAGAAAGTGAATTTTTATCTTTTAAAATATTCATAGCAGGTATGTCATCTTCTATCTAGAAATTCTTTATGCAGAGGTAATCCATGATAGTGATGCTGACTGCAGCTGAAAAAAAATCATATAGATATATGAAGACACCTATAATCTCTTGAAAGAATAGTTGTTTGTTGTAATTTGTCTTGTGATATAAAACAAGTTTGTAGACTGTTTGGGAAAATGAATGTCCTGTACAATATTTCATGTTTGGGTGAAAACTTAGTAGCCTTTGGTCTCTGAATAAAGACACTAAATCACACTTCAAGTAAACTGCGATTATAGTGCATTTGGGTTTTAATTACTAAGTGGTTGGTTGCTACAAGCAGAGAATTCTGGGTGTTAGCTCAACATTTATATGCTGACTTACACAAGCAAATTCCTAGTATTTGTCCAGTTTTTATCTGACCTCCGGAAAACGGTAATCTGAAGACTTCTGATCTCCTTCTGGATTCTAGTCTGTTTACTGGGTCACGATTGTGAGTTGTTAGCAACTGCAGTGAGCATCATGCTGCAGGATAAAGACAGAGGCACCAATTGCTGCCTCGGATGGCATTTGGGAGTTTGGCTACGTGAAGCACTGTAACTGATGCTCGAGTTCTTCACTTTGGTGCCTGCCCTCTTCTCATCTAACTGTTTAGTGCTGCTCTTAGCACTAAACAGCATCCATAAAGCCTCGCTCAGTCCTTACAACACCATCATGAGAAAGTAAAGATTCCCAACCCATATGGAAAAAACATGGGGAGCCATCCAAGTGTCACATATAACTCTTGCTGATCACTCATCTAGCAAGTAGCATACTTATATTAATATCAAATGACCTTTACCTCAAAAACTATGTCACCTTTCCAAACATAATAAGGAGGCATCTACTTTCTATATAGATTACTGCATTTTCTCAGATGCATTAACATATACAAACAACCCCCCATGCTCTTGAGACTAGCTCATATCTTAGAAGAAATTTTGCTGTTATCATATTTCACTATTGTATTCTTCATTTCTCTCCCCTACACCTGGTTAATGAAGTTGAAGATGCAGTATGTTTACACAGTAAATCTTATCTACTTTGCCTGCTTTTGGCACGGGGGTTCAGGCAGATGAAAGGGCTGCCCAAGCTCCCCCCATCTGACCACTTGCCCTAAAAGGCCATGAAAGAGCTTAATGGGGAAAGTTTGACACTTTATCCCAAAACAAATATGGGAGATTATCTGTAGAATTAAATTATCCCAGTGTACACAGATTGAGGATTTAACTCTATCCGAAATAGTGGGCTATTACAGAAAGTGAAGCCAAGCTCTTAAGGCACTGTTTATTTTATTCTCTGTAGTTTTTTTTTTACATGGAACTATTAGGCTATTCTGGCTATTTTGAGGGCCGCTTTTTGGTATGATCCCACTGGGTATGCATTCGTGCACTGCTCTAGCGAGTGAGAGCAGCTTTTGAAAAAGTATTCCCCCGATAGCCCTAGAAGCAGACAAGTATATCTTGAAAGAGAAAAAGGAGATTCTATTAGGGTTGAGAGTCACGAGTGAGAAGGAGAAATTTGAAAAGTATGAACTATTCCACACACTGAAATCCCAGAACCAAAATACAACCAACAGTGTTTGTGACAAAATAAAATTCCCAACAAATTTCCCCGGTCCGTTTCTGTTGCTGCATTTTAGAGATGGATGTGCATACACACATCCATCTGCACATGTGGCATATATGTTGTCTGTAATATACACACCAGCTTTATTATATAGTTCGCTAAATAACTGTGCATTGGAAAAAGAATCAGGAAAAAAAAATGAAGCCAAATGCGAATCAATGCAATATTGTCCTCACGAAATTTTTGAAGAGCCAAGAAATTATCTTATCTGTGAAAGAGCAGCTAAGGGACACATACAAACAGTGAGAATGTCCTCTCCAGTACGCTTTTTGCTATAACTACTTGTTAGCATATTGCTAACAAACGCCACAAATCATACGTTTTTTTCCAATGGCTGAGTTTTGTCAATATGATCACAAAAGCAGAAGAGAAGTTAGAGAAAGGCCAGCTGAGAGGAATCCACTCAAAACTTCCATTCTCCTCTTCCTTTGAACTCTCTTTACCCAGCAGAAATGACACATGTGAGCCAGAGCACGTTCAAGCCATTACCTGGGAAATTTTTACACGTTTTAAATGTCACAGAACCTAAAAATAAATTGTCTCCACTTTTTCTTTAAACTTTATCTGAGTTTTCCATTATGAAGTGTTTTCAGCAACCACAATTGGTTTTGTTGTGTCGTTTGAGCTAATTAGATGTTCCGCAGAAATGGTGTTCCCATGTCTCTTTCCTTTCACAGGACTGAGCTCAGTGGCACGTGGTGGGGGCCTTCTGGCTTCCTGCTGTGAGTAGGGCAGAGTGACATGGGTCACACTGGGCTCATCTCTCACCATAACCTTGTGCTTACTCAAGTGATCAGGGCTATGGCATACTGCTCTGTGCATTCATTCCGAAATTAGCAAGTAAAATCCACATGTGAATGGGTGGTTAAGAGTAACAGCAGCCTATTGTATCCAAGGACCAATATAATGATGTGTTACCTAGCTTTATCTGGTAGCAGTCAGGTTTGTTATTTCTGTTCCCTGCAGATGAGAATCAAAGACTAATAAAAGATTCTCACAAATTATTAGTCACTAATCACCTCTCCATTTCTTCAACAAATGCTTCATTGAATTTGTTGATAATTATTGGACCAAGAAACTGGGGTCTGTTAGTGGAGTGAGTTCTATGACACTGTTTTAACATGTGTTTTAGCATGTGTCACAGCATGCATGTGAAGTCAGGGGACAGTTTGCAGAAGGTGGCCCTCTCCTTTTAGCATGTGGGTCCTTGAGAGCAAGTTCAGGCCATGAGGCTTGCGAGCAAGTCCTTTTTTTTCCCCCATTTTTTCCCTTTATTAATTTATTCTTGTTACATCTCAATGGTTATCCCATCCCTTGTATCCTCCCATTCTTCCCTCCCTCCCATTTTCCCCTTATTCCCCTCCTCTATGACTGTTCCTGAGGGGGATTACCTCCCCCTGTATATGCTCATAGGGTATCAAGTCTCTTCTTGGTAACCTGCTGTCCTTCCTCTGAGTGCCACCAGGTCTCCCCCTCCAGGGGACATGGTCAAAGGTGAGGCACCAGAGTATGTGAGAAAGTAATATCCCACTCTCCACTCTACTGTCCCACAAAAGCCTTCACTTACCAGGAAACTGAGACAGAGGGGAGGACATTCTATTGGGACTCTAGATGAGAGAAGCATGGGAGAATGGCAAAGTAGAAGGATCCAGAGGGTCCTAGAAACCTACAAGTAGAACATTATGATAGGCAGATTTGGGCACAGGGGTCCCGCTCAAACTAAGGCACTAGCCAAGAACAATACAGGCAGTAAACCTTAAACCCCTACCCAGATCTAGCCAATGGGCAGAACATTCTCCACAGCAGAGTGAGTAAGTCCTTGTACTGAGTCATCTCACCCCCCATAATACTAGGACCTTTCTTTAACTTTAGTTTACAATTGAGTTGCTTAGAAGATGAATTAAAACACACATTTCGTCGTCCCTTTACCAAGGGATCATTTTTATTCATAAAGTCTGTAAAAGGTAAAAGAATTTCCTTTTTAAACATATCGCATGAGGCTGATGTTGGCAAGCTGGAACTAACAGAAGTAGCTCTAAGCTGCGACCCACACCCAGCTTAGGCATTTACCCTTGGAACTGCTAATAGGTTGTGCTTAGCAAATTGGCAACTATCAATGTGTGATATGACATTTGTCAGTCATATGAATGCTTTCTTGATAGAACAGCAAATACTACGGAGTCTAATATTCAGATCATTCTATATATTGCCCAAGGAAGAGATACTCAAATTTTCCTACTAATTTACTTTGGAGCCAAATATGTCCCATGAGTTCCTCAGTGCTGATTTGACTTCACGATAAAACTTTCTTGACAAGAAGGAGAAAACTTTTGCAGTTTGTTGTAGCATTCTGCTTGTGAATATTCTAGAGCCTGTGCAAAAACTTAACACCTTCGTAAACATAAAACCAAACAAAGCACCCTCCAATGTAAAGCTGTCGCAGTGGTCTTCAGCCCACTGACACACAGCTAGAGTCACGTGGGAAAGGATCTTATATGAACTGCCCATCTCAGATTGGTCTATTGTTATGTCTCCGAGGCGTTCTCTTAATTGTCAACTGATAATTGATATAGGAGGACTCAGCCTGTGGTCGGCAGGCATTTCCACCCACAATCAGGTAAGTCTGGACTGTATAATAAAAGTGGCCGAAGCAGCCATAGAAAGCAAACAGAAAGCAAGCAGGTGAACAGCATTCCTCCACTGTCACTGTCTCTGCAAAGTCCTGTCTACAGGTTGCTGTCTTTTGGAAACTATCAGAGAAACAACAAGTGAATTAACTGGTCTAAAATTTAACCATTTCAGGAATGGCTTCACTCTCATGAACTTCCAGAAGGAGATATGACTTTGTGAGAGGGACGAATGGCTGAGAATCTTAACTAAGTGGCATGGGCTTCTGCTATGTTTGGCACGTATCTCCATTGTGTGCTGAGGACCAAGCCAGAGGGATGCAGCTCCTCCTAAGGATGATCCACTTCCACAAAGCCGATTTCAATACTGAAGTATGCACATTAAATGAATAGCCGACTCTCACAATTCATCAGGAAGTTTTTGTATGTATACTATTAGGCTCTTTCCAATTTTGTTGTAGTAGTTCTGTGAATTTTGCACTAATCTGTTTGTTTACTATTCTCTGTGGTACATAAGCATGTAAGGAAATAGGCAAAAATTAGAATCATTAGTGCAGTTTAAAACCAGTAAAACAGAGTTAATGCAGGCAAGCTATAAAATACAGTTCAGGAAAATAGTCTCATATATGCATTTAAAATATTCTAGGAGGTAGAACAGTTTCTAATTTAGTTATCTGTTTTTTCTACATATGAATAACATAACTAAATATTAATTTTTATTGCTATTTGCCATATAAAATATTTATGTTATGCAGATTTTCATGTTCACATATTTCTTTTAAAATTAATTTAATAAAATATTTTGGGTTTGTGTTCCTTTAAAGCTCCTGATAGCCTCTTATAAAATGACTCCAAGGCTAGAGCTCATTTACAGAGGTGAAGAACATAAAAAGCATAGTTGAGAGAAAAGTGGAGAGCTTTCTTCTCTACTTCCAAATCCAGCCTGACCAAAAACTGCGAGGGAATAGAAAAAGCCAAGGAGAAAATGAACAGTGCTTGATATGATACTCAGAAAAATAAATTGTAAAATAAGTTTAACTTGCTCAGTGTATATAATGCTATTCATATACATGATTTCAGGGCTAATCACTTGGTATTGGACAGTCAATTGGTGTGCTCTTCCCTGGGGAAAACTGTATCTCTCACCCTCAGCCTTCGTTAGTTGCCTGTAGTTCTTTGTATACAGTTGAGGCTTTTCTCCATCCATGTTAGTACTGCTACCAGAAGTGCATGGCAAGGACCACTTGAGGGTCCCACAATTCTAGACAGCTAGAGATCTTTCTACATGGCCTTCTCCACTGCATACAGAGCTATCCCTAACCTCCATTATGGGGACCCGTTTCCCGCCTTTACAGAAGGTGACCTAGAATCCTTGTATACAGATGAACCCAACCCAGATTTGCCCAATTTTCCTCTCTTTACTAATAATTGCACGTCTGGGTTTCCTACTGCTGCGGATTGGAGACCGCATGCTCTTCATCAACTAAGTTTCTCACTTGAAATCTATCATGAAAACTACCTGAAGCAGAATGGTGATGGCGCATGCCTTTAGTCCCAGCACTCAGGAGAGGAGACAGAGGTAGGCAGATCTCTCTGAGTTCGAGGTCAGCCTGGTCTACAGAGAGAGTATCCAGGAAAGCCAAGGCTACACAGAGAAACCTCGTCTCCAAAAGCCAAAAATAAGTATATAAACAAACAAACAAACAAATAAGAAGAAAAGAAAAGGAAAGGAAAACTACTTGGTCCAACCTCTTTACTAACTCCTAAACCATCCTCCTCAGTCTGGATCTCTTCCTATCCATTGTTAGTATAGAGCCCCTATTTTTTGGCTTTGACCCCCCCCCCATTATGGTTTAAATTTCCTTTACGCTAACAGTGGCCCTTAAAAAAAGTAGTTTAATCATCCCCAAATTTCAGAGCATTCCAGTGTAAATCATTTAATGGGAACCTAGAGAGATGGCTCAAAGGCTAAGAGCATGAGCTGTTCTTGCTGAGGACTGGAGTTCCATTCCCAGCACCTACCCTAGGAGGCTTACAGCTGGTTGTTGCCTCAGCTCCAGCTGAACACGCTGGTCTCTGAAGGGGTATCCTCCATCAGTGTGAGGCTTTCCTTACCTTTTATATGTATAGATATTTACAGTCAGGAACTTTATGAGGCTTCCTCTTTCTCAGCTTTAACTCATGTCAGTTTGTCTAAGGACAAGTTCTAGATTGAGCCGTCTTTCCATCCTCCACAGGGTCAGTTGCTCAGCCTCCAATCAGTTCCTGGAGGTGTTTCTGTTCTGGATTTTTTTCAATACTATCATCATTTGGTTCCATTGACCTTTGGGCTCATGGAATTTTTATGAACAGGGTGAATAAAAAGACAAATGAACACTGTTTCATATGTATATATATATATATATATATATATGTATGTGTATATCTATATGCATGTATGTATGTATGTATTTAAAATTTATTTGAACTTATCAGTTGCTGGTTATCAGAGCATAGAAGGGAATATGCTGCATAAGTTATCAAAGACTCAAAGGTATATTTAGTTTTTCATTTTGTATCTGATGTCAGAGTTCTCATATGTAAAATGGGGATCATTATGACCTTTGTGCCTTAACTGTTCAAATTGGAAAACATAAGTAATAACATCACTTATGTTATGCATCAGTTATATATGATTAGAAATGTACTGAAATCTCCTCTGTCTTAGTTATTTTGTATGGTTGATACCAAACACGTGGTAATAGTTAGCTTCTTACTTTCAACATTTTAATCTTTACTTTGTTAAATCTGACCAAGGTTTTCAAAACATTTTTATTTCATGAGTCTGTTCTGAGATACACTTTACATGTACACATATATATGTATTAAATTCTTCTGTTTCACAAACATGATACACAAGCACTTATCATCCTTCTACATGTGGAACCACCACATACAGTGAAATGATTTGCAATACTGTGCATCTTGTCACATGTAAGGAATGTATAGTGTAAATATAAGTGTATTAAAAAATAAGATCAGTTTTCAATACCCAACACTGTTTCTGTGAAAAGTAAAAGAAAATGCGCATTCTGCATATAAAAGTAAATTACTCAAAAAAAGAGTAAATTATTCAAGTTTGTGATTCCTAATATAAATGTATAAACTAACTTCTTTCACTCTGTTGATATCTGTATAAATAGTATACACATGCAAATAAAACACACTTTCGGTCTTCCATAATTTATAATGTAGTACAAAGGGTAAAGTTGCAAATACACAACTAATATGTATCTACTAAAACACAAATGTTGCTCAGTCACCTATCCATGATGCTTAAATCTTTGCTACTCAACCTGTATGTGCTTGACTTCAGGATGCCTCGTTTTCTTTTACAGGTTTAACATCCCCGAATATGAAATTTCTTGGAAATGTTCACCTCTGCCTATGAGCAGGTGCTCACTCTATAACACATACATTGTCCTTAGATACCACTGTAATGTTTTCTGAATTCCCAGACACCTTAAGGCTGGGCTTTGGCTCTTGCTGTTCTGCCATTTATTCCTTCCATCAGTGATGCTGAAGGTAGTGAGGCAGGAGTGGCCTTGTTCTTACTAGCAATAGACCTCTACACTTAATTATGCATGGCAGCTAATTGAGAATAAGAAAGTCTGATCAAGGTTACGCTGCCCTAGGAGGTTACAGTGATGACGTTCTCTCCTTCAGTCACATTGCCTGGTGCTATGGATATTGATGCTTGTCTTACTCTATCCCCACAGAGAAATTTACTACTTGGCTCTAAGGGGCCCCTCATTAAACATCTTTCAGCTTTTGTAAAATCTCTCTTGGCTGCATAGAATCTTCCCCACCCAAGGTTTCATGTTTGCATCTAAAGAACCATACCTAAAATCAAGATTCTGCCTGCTTACACTATTGGCAGGTCCTTTAGGCAGGATCTATCTCTGTAGTCCCTTAAAAATTGAAGCCTTTTCAGGGCAAAAGTCCTCTAGTGTTTAAAGTTGATCTGGGTACCTCTGTTCTCCAAAGAAACTCCTCCCACATGCCCAAGAGAATAATCCTTTCACGTGCTCAGGCTAGGAAACAAAAGCCAGCCAAAACACTTTCCTGCAAGCAATTCCTTCTTTCTTTCTTGATCTCAGTTTTTGTTCTTCAGGAAAGCCCAAGTCTGCCTAATGGTTTGGAAAGATTTCTTAGAAGTCAGGAAAACACAGTGAGGATACAAGATATATTGATTGTATAATAAATCATCCTAGGGTTTGAATAAGGAGGTTACCAAAGCCCTATCAGTGCTTTAGCAGATCTATGGTAAAAGAAAAATGAGTTCAGTGTTGGATGGTTGAAAAGTGAGTGGAGACAAAGAATTCTGTATTAGTTTAGGCTACCGCTAAGTAAATCTCCAACCATAGAGAAGTGCATGGGGATGGAAGGGACAAGGCTGGCAGTCAGCAGTCATTCTAGAGGTGCCTGAGTCTGGAAGTTGAAAGAAAAAAAAAAAAGACAGGAGGGAGCTAAAGACAATAAAGGTGCTTTATTTTTGAGGTAACGAAAAGTGATGATTTCACAAACAGAAAGACAAGCAGAAAAGGGGCACCATTTTGACAGGGAAAAGAGTGAATTTAGGGGGACAAGACAGGATTCTAGTTAGCTATGGGGAAACAATTAGATGGGCACCTGCTAAAATAAGGCATCCTCCCTCACCCCCTCCATCCTATCTCTAGTTCTTTCTCAGCTAGGAGTTAGGGATTAAACCTGTGTTCTTGCGCATGCTCAGCAAGAGCTTTAACACTAAGACTCAAAGCCTGGGCTTGTTTTTGTTTTTTTTTTTTGTTTGTTTGTTTTTTTTTTTTTAATGAAATTCATCTATGTACCAGTGAGGTGATTTGGAAAATAAGAGACTACTAGCACAGTAGTCAACATGAAACATCTGTGGATGGTTACCTCATTCATGCAATTGTAACTTCTTACAGAAAACTTTCAAGATGTGTGAGTGAGGAACTGTTAAATAAGCAGCACATCTGAAAACTAGACAAGAGAAATGGATATGATTCTATAGTTTGGAAACTGAGAATAGTGGGGGTTCTTCCTGTCATCAGGAATTGACCTTGGCGAGGAGTGTGAGGCTCCTTCAGGTCTTTCCATTCTACACTTTGCTACCTGCTCATTGGGTGGACTTTTTGTTGCTGTTTTTCCTTTCCTATAGGTCCTTTCATCATGTTTACTTCTCATGGACTAAGACCTCCAAATTGTGAGATAAAAATGAACCTTTTCTTTTTATGAGTTCACTATCTCAGATCTTTCATTAAAAAAAAAAAAAAACAGAGAAAGTTGACTTTACAGAGTTAAATAGAAGACAAAGAAGTGAAACACTTTTTAGTTTCTAGGATAAAAAGCACAGCCCCTCCTCCTCAAATAAAGCATACAGAATTTATTTTTCCTAACTCTTCTTCTCACAGAAGACAGAACTGAGTATTTTATTCCATCATCAACTGGGGCCAGAATAAACCAGAGGAATGAAGGTCTGCAATCCCTTGACTTCATTACATTAACAGAAGGAGAAAGCTTTTGACCCCAAATGAAAAATTTCTTTCCTGTCATTTAAATATTAGCCATTAAATCACTGCTTCCTGGAATCTGAAATAAAAACTCCAAATCTTTTGGAAATATCTATGAAACAATTTTCATTCATAATGTGTCTTCTCCATAAGACACTGCAAATGCTAATATGATAATTCACTTTTTTTCATTTGACAGCTTTAGTATGATGCAGCTTTATAGTGTAAAGATTAGTTTAAATAACATGGTTGAAATTTTTAGTTAATAATTATACTACTTGAAAATTAATATTAATTAAACTTTAATGTGTCATTTGATCTGCTTTTCCTTACATTTCTTTTTCTCACGCTCAACCTTAGAGGGAGGAACAATTAATGTTCCTACTCATACATGAGAAAAGTCAGGCCAACTGAGCCTCTCTCAAAGACACATGGTTTGTAAGTATGATGAACAAGAGAAAAAGATACAGATATAAAGCTGTTTGATTTCAAAGCCTTTTTTTTTTAACAGGGTGGAAGGGTGGTGGATCTAAACCAGGGCCTTGCTCATAGGATCTACAACCCAGTCCTTGACTTCATAGTTGCCCGCCTGCACCTTGAATGTGCATATTTTCACTTTGAAAATGTGTGTGTGTGTATTTAGAAAAGTGCTGAATAAATTATGAATTAAGTCATTATCTGTCATGATTATTGCTAATTTCTCTAAGAGAAGGCACCATTCTAAGGAATATTAAGGCTTAATAGCTCCCAGTACCCAGAGGTCCTCTGTGAGACAGTACTTTAAAACCTTGGTTGTATGTATTAGGATTGGCAGGAATTAGTTCTGCTCACAGCTCTGTCAGTTACAGAGAGCCATGGGATTATTTGTACAGTGGAAAATGCATTTGGAAGATTTTAAAAGGAAATGTTCAAATTTTAAAAAAATTTCAAATGCCATGTAACCTTTTGTGAACTTTGACTTAAGATTATATGATATATTGCTGTTGCCTGTAGTTTACCTGAGGCATACATTTTTCTTTTTTTATATATATACATTAAATTTATTTTTATTTTTTTTCTATTTTTTTCCTTTATTAATTTATTCTTGTTACATCTCAATGGTTATCCCATCCCTTGTATCCTCCCATTTTCCCTCCCTCCCATTTTCTTCTTATTCCCCTCCCCTATGACTGTTCCTGAGGGGGAGACCTGGTGGCACTCAGAGGAAGGACAGCAGGTTACCAAGAAGAGACTTGAGGCATACATTTTTCAACAGGAACACACAGCTCAGCATACCTGATCTGGGATAAGGTAACCTGTTAGATAAGGTAACAATTCTTGACATCTCTGATATTTTAATGTCATGTTTTAGTAAGTTGTTTTAAAATTATTTTTAAATTTTTGATTAATTTGTGTTTTTATTTCTTTTTTCTTTGGTTTGTTGTTGTTTGTTTGTTTTATCTTTTGTTTATATGAAACAATGTCTCACTTTGTAACCCTGGCTGGTTTGGGACTCACCATGTGGAACAGGTTGGACTTCAACTCATGGAGAGGCACCTGCCACAGACTCCTCATAGTATAGATAACAATTTATATGTAATTATCTTACTTAGTTATGAGAAACAGTATAACAGTTCTGTTCTTATATATCCTATGGCACTTGGCAATTACCACTTCCACTCTTTAGACAGTGGTTAATAAGAGCAGGTCAGTAAGGGTTGAGTCCCATGATAAACACTGTCTAGACTATTTCATTTCTGGATCATTTTGCATAATCAGATATTATTTTTAATATTTAGAATAACTGATTTCCCCCTTCCTCTTTTCCTTTCTCCTCTTGTTTCCTTTGAAACAGGGTCTCTCGACTCTATAGTCTGTGCTGGCCTTGAACTTCCCGAAAGCCTCCAACCTCAGTATGGGATTATAGGCACATATCACGCCACCTAAAAGTAACATTCACAACTTACAGTTTTCTAATTAATGGCCCTCATTTTGTAAAACGTTAAAATGATTAAAAGCTTAATTACCTTAAATCCAAAATGTGACAACCATACCGGCAAAGACCGAAATGTTACTTTGTGACTTTGGAAAGGGCTATTTTCCTGTCTAGTTCATAATGTGAGATAGAATAACAGAGAGATGGAAGAGTCTTTGGATCTGGGTATTGTGGTAATTATAATATCAGACTATGATTTTATAACTGAATACAATGCCCATCTCTGAAACAGAGTAAGTTAGTTCCGGGTCAGTTGGTGTGTGAATGGTCTGGGAAAAGTATATGTGACACTCATGTAGTTTTCCAGGGATCCAAGATGATGAAGACATATTTTCAAAAGGTACTATTGACATCCAGCTTAGAAGATTTTGTTTTTTACAGTGTGTGTGTGTGTGTGTGTGTGTGTGTGTGTGTGTGTGTGTGTGTGTGTGTGTTTGGAAAGGTCAGAAGACAACTTTACAAGTTGTTTTTCTCCTTTTACCATGGGTCCTGGGCTCCCATCTCACTGGCCCACCCCAGAGGATTTTGAATGGGACAGTTTAACAGTGTGGGCAACTAAAGTTCCAGGCTGGCCTTGAACTTCCCAGAGATCCACTAGCCCCTGCCTCTCTTAGTGCTGGGATTACAGGAGTGTGCCAAAGCACCCAGCTTAAAACACACATTTTAATTGTGTGCAACACTTTGCATTCACATTTCTTCAAATAGAAAACAATTCCGTGCAGACATACTTCTGTAGAGGATGCTGGAAAATATAGTCTGTGAATCCAGGGGAAAGAGAAATTGGACGTTTTGTGTGTGTACCTTGGTCATCTTTTCTACACACAATGCTTTGCTTAATATTCAGCATTGAACCTTATTTTATGTTAGTTTGGATATCACTTAAACTTTCTGAATCTCAATTTCATTTTTTTAAGATATCGAAAACATTAATCCATTCTTATGTTGCAGGATTTAGCACTATAATATATTTAACTCAGTATTTGGCAGTAGGAACTACTCAGTAAGTTCATATTCTTTAAACTATTTTATTTATATAAAAAGATACGGACCTACATTAATTCAGGGCTTATAATGGGGTTTTCTGACTGCTGCTATGGTCCAACATCATCCACAAGTGGACAACATCACCAGCAATATATAAATCGAAAGGTAGAACAGCATATGCGTATGTTCATTTTCTTACAGCTTTTCTTCTTACCAAATGTCTGGTAAGCAACAACTGGAGGAAGGAAGAACTTACTCTGCCTTGCATTCTGAGGTGATACAGTCCTCCGTGGAGAGAAATTCATGGCTGCAGGGGGCTCCCCAACATGGCTGTGTATACGTGGGACTTCTCAGCTCAACACATCTTGGCCAAACACAGGAAACACTGAGAGTGGACAGGAAGTACCGGTTACAAAACATCAAAGCCAGACTCTAGTGACCACTTTCTTGTGCCAACTTTGTCTCCAGAAGTTTCAATGACTTGCCAACAGCCCCAGCACCTGGGGTCCCAGTGTTCAAACAAATGAGTCTATGGGGAATGTTTCGCATTCAAACCACAAGGTTTGACGAGAGCAGCCATTTTAGTAATTGTTCAACACAAATGAGAGCTAGGAAAACATTTGTCTGACAACAAGGTAATCTCAACTGTGTTGTGTAGAAAGCAGAAGGGAATGGGTAGAATTTGATGAAGTGTGTGTTTATCTGGGTTGAGAGTTGCTTAGTACTTTTTTAATGATTAAACTACAAAGGTGGCTATGAGGAAAAGCAGACTTGATTCTGAGTACTGACTTTGATCCCCTCAAATAAACATAATCTGTTCTGCCTCTAAATCTCTAACAATGTTACGTGGTGCCGCATCTCCCTCTGAACACTATATATGCATCCATGGATACACATACATTTGGGGCTTCTTGTGTCATTCAAAAAAGCATACACAACCATTTGTGTTTCAGTGTGAACGTGACTCAGACAGAAAGGAATCAGGGTTCAGGAGGGTACATTTTGATACTAGGTAAAGGTAGAGATGGGGTGGAGAGCAGAGGTAGGCAAGTGGATAGACAGTAGGATTCTGTCTGCCAGGTATGCATCCTGCCTGCAATGTACTTCAAGTTTGCTAATATTGTCTTTCTTGTGTAGGACACAAACAGATGCAACCAACACAGTCACTTCCTAGGAAGAGTAATTCGCTCCACTTTTAAACCACAGCCTTTCATAAAATGTAAACACAGAGAGAGAGAGAGAGAGAGAGAGAGAGAGAGAGGAGAGAGACATACAGAGAGAGAGAGAGAAAGAGGAGAGAGACATACAGAGAGAGAGAGAGAGAGAGAGAGAGAGAGAGAGAGAGAGAGAGAGAGAGGAGAGAGAGAGAGAGAGAGAGAGAGAGAGAGAGAGAGAGAAGAGAGGAGAGAGAGAGAGGAGAGAGGGGAGAGAGAGAGAGAGAGAGAGAGAGAGAGAGAGAAGAGAGGAGAGAGAGAGAGGAGAGAGAGAGGAGAGAGAGAGAGAGAGAGAGAGAGAGAGAGAGAGAGAGAGAGAGAAGAGAGAGAATGGATTTTAAGTCTTCCTATCCACAGGGAGTTGGAATTTAGAATTTATAATGCACAGTACCCACAGGAACCAGGATAACGCTGGGACAAAGCATCATGGGGGAGAGATGCTTGCCATCCAAAGCATCACAGAAGAACTATAGCTTAAGAGAATCACTCTGTAGCTCTTTTGAGCTGTTCTCCAGCTAGATGTATGCCCGTGTAACGTAACAATTACCTTCAGTCTCCCTGATCTGAAGTAATCCTTGCTACATGCGTTCCTCATTGTGAGTGATGAGGCATGCTGTTTGCTGAGTCTAAAGCCAAATGGTCTTTCACAGGCAAAATTTAAACTTGAAATGGGATTCTCTGACTCCCAATTCTGAGCCTATTTTTCCCCGTGTATTTTATACATCCCCAAATCAGGTTGAGACTGGCTACAGATGGTCCTGGTTTGTAATGAGAAGGGCTGGGAGGCTGCCCTACCTCCCAAGGGAGAAGTCAGTAATGGAACTAACTATGTATTGTCCACTTTCTATACTAGATTTGATTTTTCACTATTTGACCAACTGTGTTTGTTTATTTCTCAGCACCGAAGGGCTTCCATTAGCTCCAGACTGATTGAACATAGACTTTGCAGTCAGGAGAAATAGAACATCTCCCCTCCCAAATGCTGATGTAATCCCTTTGCTTTGACTGACAGCTGAGTAATGTTTGCTGTTAGAAACTGTGCTGGAAATGAGCTGATATTTACAGTCATTAAGGACGAAGAATTGTTTTGGTCACAGGAAACACAGTGAGCATAAATTTTTGGATGGCAACCTTTAAGAAGAGTGTGTCTAAAACCAGGCCAATCCGGGCCCTAAAAGAGAAACGACTAAGAGTTTTTTAAACTGGAAATTACCTTGTTTCAGTAAATCAAAAGATTAATATTTAAGAACCCATAAATTTTGCTCAGAGAGCATAGCCAAATATTATTATCATAACGAAAACAAAAACCTCAGCTCAGCAAATTAGTCACCAAAGACTGCATGTAAATTGACATTTTAGTTTCTTAACTAATGGAATCATTTGTCATTTTACTGAAGCAGTTCATTACAAAAATAAATTAAGAATAAGTAAATTGTAGTCATAGCAATCATGATGAAATTATTAGTAATCACATTTCCCGGCATGAAAGTTTTGTGCATGCTTCTCATCAGTAGATGCTATTCAAAATAACTTCAGAAATAAGCATCAATATTATGCCAAGGTTTAGGACTTTTTTTTTAATTAAAGAAAACAGAGTAGAAGTAGAAAGAAAGTTTCTAATTAAAAAAGGGAAGGAAAATGTCCTTCCACTTCAAATACACACAAGTTCAACTGTGAGATTCGAATATCAAAATGAAGAAAATGAGAAATTCCCTCTACTACCTTAAATAGTAAAAAGAAAATTAGAAAGCAGTGACTAGCTCATGCAGTTTCTAAATAAGGGAAAAGGAAATTGCATTTCTCTGGGTAAATATTTACTTCCTACAGCGTGCCAACAAAAGCTACTATTTTAGAAATGGGACAAGGTAGTAACTAACTAACTTGTACTTAGTTGATTTAATTGGAAATGTGCTGTTTCCTCCTTTAAGCCTTTGCTTTAATTGTAGAATAAGACATTTTCAATCTGATTTTCTAATTGCACTTGGGAGCTAGTATCCTGTTTATATATACACTGATGTGTGGGATGGCCTCATCGGTACCTTTGTGAGCTACATTAAAAGAAGGCCGTTCCATTTATTCCTCCTTCAGCATCCACTTACGGGACATTCTCACCTCTGTGTTTTCCAAAGGAAATGGTGAAACTAACATTCAATTCACGCAGTTAAGCTTCATGCCTCTGACTTGATATTTAAGCCAACAAAATTCCAGGTTGACTATGTAAACTTTAAGAATATTCTGAATTTCATGAAGTATAGCTTAAATGCTGACATATATTTAATTGGTAAAAATAATATCTAAATCTGTATTACAGATTCACGAAATGTTTGACAATGACTATGGTTATTTCTAGGTATGTTTTGGCTTGATAATCTAGTAAATATGTATTAAATAAGAAGACTTTTCCTTCCATTTTGCTTGTGCACCTAATCATGAACAGGAAAAAAACAAGACTGCAAATGTTTCCACTTTTTATAAAAATGAAATATTTGTGATGCTTCTTCATAGTTTCAACTATAACCAGTGCCAACATCTTTTACAAGTTTTAAAAATATTTTGGGGATAGCAGAATGTTGGACCAATACCGGCCACACATTTGAAACAATATTTAGAGCTAGGATGATCTGGTCCAGAGTGAATTTAGGAAAAGAAAGCATCATGGCCAGACAGCAGGAAGAGGTTATGTGGATCCCGGGACTGAGTACCACGAGGGTGGAGAATGGGAAGAGGGAAGGAGATGGAAAAGAATTGGGGAGGGGCTGTGAGTGGGCACAGTGGGAGCTTGAAGCCCCAGAATGCACTTGGGGCAGATCTCCAATTCAAGGGCACGCTGCCTGGCATGCCTTTCACATTGAAACAGCTGCTTCTGCTCCTCCATTTGTCTGGACTCATGAGAAACCTGTAGCATTCCTAAGGACTCTTACACCTTCTTCCTGCTTCAAGAATTGGGTAATAGCTTCCAGGCTGTGGTCAGTGGCTTCACATATATTTTTCCTATTAGTTGGAAAAAAGCATATTTTCGTATCTATATCTATATCTACCCATATGTATCTATCTATATCTACATATATATGTTTTTATAGGAACAAGTGCCAGATAATAAGGGAGTAACTTGATAGTAAGAGAATATTTAGTTAGTAGATAACAATATATCCTTAGGATGCCTCAGTACGGGGGAGACACCTAATGAGACATATCATAGAGCTCTTCCCTGCCTTGTAAGACTGGTGACAATGGCCCAGTGCAAAATAACACAAGGGTCTGGATCAATTATTGCTCCTTTTTTTCTAAGAAGCTTCACAAGAACTGTGAATTTAAATATGCTTTGAATCGTAACGACTTTGAATTTAACCCACGAACAAGTTGATTTATTTCTTACGGTTGAATGAAGAATTTGTATTTAAAAGCATCTCTGGTTTCTCTTTTATTTTGTCAGTGGGAAATTTGTGTGGGCGGGCGAAGTGCTCGTGCGCGTGCATTCCTACATGTGCACACAAGGCTACTTTGGGGACCTCATGCAGTAAGTTACAGTGATGGAGCATGACAGTCAGAATGGCACACACTATTAGCTGGACCTCAACTCTATTACACAGCTATGTTTGGTGACATAGAATCAAGAGACTCAAGGATACAAGGTCAAAGGTAGCAAAACATTACATTAATCTGCCCTCTTCAGAAAATATCAGTGTTTCTCCATGTAAGATACAGCACGGGCTATTTAATTACTAGAATTGAATACCAAGGATTTCATTTACCAAAGAAAACAAATAAATAACATTTTAAAAAAGAAAATAGTTCTCTCTTAGCTAAAGATTTGCAGTTATTTTTCTTCTAGTATATGGTGTTTCTTCCATTTTATGAGGTTAACAGTTATTACGGGAATTGTTCATGATACTCCAATTGACTTGAAGGCCTATGTACATTTGTTCTTTGATTCCTTATTGTCCATATGGAAATGACATGACAAGTCAATCTAAAAATAAACCAAATTAAAAGATTATCTGGTAATGTACACATTCTATTAAGGTACATATAGATAAGCTGGTAAAAGTAGCAGGAGACAGCACATACAATTTTTTTAGCCCTAAAACATTAAGGGCACTGAATAATTTAATGGCCTTATCACTTCAAAATACATAATGCTTTCAAGGGAGTACATTTCACTGTGGGAACATCACACCAACTTTACATTTTTAAAGAAAAAAGGGAAGGAAGAAGTAAAGTAGCTGTTGTATTTATCACATTCAATTCAAGTAACTAACAGAGATCTTTTTTTTTTTTTAGTAAATGTACTACTGATTAATATTACAAAGTGTGGAATCTTCTAAGTGATCAAATAGCTCTGAGGGATATGCATAAATGATACTAGGATAGTACATTAATCTGGCATATTTAATTATCACTTAGTTTTCTAATAGTAATATAAATCGTAAAATCATAAAAATGTACTTTTAGTAGTTTAAATATTGCATGATGGGGAGCTGTAACTTCCTACCGTATTTGCTAAGAGGAAGGACACGTGGGCTTCATCTCTTATTATGCAAGGATAATCACAGAAGGAACAGTTGAGAATGTGTTCCCAGATGTGCGCATCCTCCCTGCACTGTGGCCTCACACTCCACCGTCCTCTTTATTTCTGCCACAGGAGATAGAATTCTGAATGTCCACACTTTGGAGAGAAAGGCTGGAGGTAACTCCGAACAGTTTAGCTGGTACTATACAATCCTTCTCACTGGCTTCAGCCACGGCAACCTCCAAATATAAATAAACAAGAGAAGAATCGTATCCGTCTGAAATTCTTTCACATGGTCACTGCCTTTAACCTCGCTGGCTCAGTACAAAGTTACCCTGTGTCTTTTCCTTCTCCGGTTACGACAGAGCTATTTTCTGAGAACCAATTCATAACAAAGAATTTTCGTTTGTGAGAGCTGTGCCTCGACTGACGCCACGGGCCTTTCCCCACCCCAAGAGCCTTTTGTTTTGTACCAAAAGAATTACTCCATTCATTATCCCCACAGATGCTTGGCCTGGAGGCAGAGAAAGTCAGTAAAAACAACAAGAAGCCGAGTTCTCCACCGGCCTAGGCTATCATTATCTACACAAGAGATGATGAGGTTGTAATGAAGTTGACGAGGCTTTATTCAGAGGCTCGCAGATTGGCAAGAGGATAAAAAGTGTCTTCAATTTTCGTGTTGTCTGATGTTGAAGTTAGCTGTCATCGGGCGCTGGATTAGTCACACTTTGAGGCAGGGCCTTGGAGAAGGGGTCAGAACAAAGCTACTGTACTAGGGCATTTCACAGTCTGAGGAACAGAAGCATAGTAAATGTACTCTGTAATTTAAATCAAGGCGCTGCTGTGGGAAATCGCTGCCTCTTTCACTGGAGGTGTTAGAGCTGGGGCGCTGTGCTTCCTGACGTAGCACAGAAGGAGCCTGTCCAACTTTGCTCTTGTAATTGGAATGAATGCCGTGATTATATTGGATGAGGCTCCTCTGAATTCAGCAAAATAAAGACTCACTCGTCACAGAGGACGCATTAGATTATGCATGTTTTATGCTTTTTTTTAATTCAATTGAGAAATTGGCTAAACATGAATGAAATTTTAATTGGAAACATTTCACACTTTGGCAATGTAGATGGTATTTGATAAGTGTTACTGTTTCCCCATTCAGGAGGGAATTCTTAGATCTGAATAAAAAAATACGTTAAGTAGATTCACAAATGAACCACTTACCACAATGAAATCCAGGGACCTGTAGGGTAAACAATTGCCCTAAAATTCCAACAGCAGACTTTTAAGGAAGCTGACCCTGACTTTTTGGAAGGAAACAATACCAACATTTACAAACCAGCGTTAACCATTTCATTTAAGACATCTTCAAGATACAGAAACAGCTATTTTAAAAATGTTTTCATTTAAAATCCTGGAGCTCCTAAGAGATATGGTAGATGAAAGCACTTTGAAGAAATCAAGTTGGGAGTCTTCTATGAAATGTTTATACTAGAGTAGAACACTTACTCTCAAACATTTAAAAGCTCCAAATGGGATCCCTCCCCCACTCATGGACACTCAGATTTCAGGCAATCGGAGGAGCAGTCCACACCACACTCCTGCAATGACACCGACTTCTTCCATTGCCAGCAGCATTCACTGTGAATATGGCTCTCATGGACACTCTCATTGTGCAGGGACACATCCCACTCCCCCATGCTCCTTGTTCCAGTTGGCTGGGTCAGAGGAAACAATTCTGATGGTTCTAAGTATCCAGCCGTGTGTGCAGGGCATGGTTTGCCAGCCAATGGTCCATGAAGGATGTGGGTGGAGAGGAGGAAAAGGAAGACACTCAAAGTTGTTTTTCTTTCTTCTTGTTACTTGGCTCACCTTTTTGAAAGGCAACGTTTAGATCTAACACCTGTTTAAAGGCAGCTACTGCTGCTTCTTACTGCTCTCTTTCATATCCTGGTAAGATCACCTTGACTCAGCAGATCTGTAGTCCAATGGAAGAAAGAAAATAAAGACATTGGAGGAGGCTTTGTTGAAGATCCCCAGTCTTGATGCTGATTATCGATCAGGTGATTAAGGCAGATGAAGAGGTTTTTTTTTTTTTTTGAAAGCCAAAGCCTCTGATTGTGTCTCTCCAGTGTGCCCCAAAAGGGGTTGGGAAATCAATACCCTCAATCAGAGCAGAGAGCATTTCTCTGTCAGTCACACGGCTAAAGTGATTAGAATTGAGTCATAAGGCAATGAATAACTCACAGAGGCTTCCTGCTCCTCTTTTTCACCTCATAGACAGCCTAATGAACTCTCTAGGCTGAAGGGACAGTCTTACAACTCTGGTAGCACAATTAACATACCATGAGATAAAGGCAAAGTCCTGCTGGTCAAAAGTAAAGATGTTAATTTCAATCTATGGAAAGATTCAGGCAAGATCTTCAGCCTGCCATGCAAATGTAAAAACCTGAGAACACCTTTAAATGCACCTCTAAACTTGCCACCGCAGTCAGAAACAGCACAGATAACCCTTTTATCAAGTGACCTCATGATGGAAAAAAAAAAAATGACAAATCTCTCTCATCTAAAAAATGCTGAATATGGTTCCAGAATTCTCCAAAACAAAATGTATTTAAATATTAAGCATTTGTTTTGTATCATTTTATATTTGTTTGTGTGTGTATGCATGTGTATGTGTATATGTATATACAGTTATGTGTATACCTGTGGAGATCAGAGGACAACTTACAGAAGTCAGTTCTCTCTTTGCATCATGTCGCTCCCAAGTATCAAGCACTGACTATCAGACTTGTTAACAAGCACCTTTCCTGAGGAGATATTGTGCCAATCTCATATAATTTTTAAAAACAAACTTTTGTTTTCTCTGGACATACAATGGCTTCTGGAAAATATGGGCCCCCACCTTTGCTTTTGGAGAGGGGGAGATCCTACACATGTAAGTATACAAAAATATGTAAGCTATGGGGCCTAAACTTCCTCTCTAGCCCCAAAACAAACCTGCTGAGTGACGGTGCGTGTCACCATTCATCTTTCCAGTGGTGCTACTTGAAGTATTTCGTATGTAGATGATTCATGAACTCGGGTGATCAAAAACTAACCTCCTACAACATAGGTTTTTGTTTAACAAGACACATGACTGTAGGTTCTAGAGAAAAACAGTATACTGTTATCTCCGAAAAGCCACACAAAATTATTTACAATTGGCTTTGAAATTACGTGCAGTGCTACCTAGGAAGTCAGCAACATGTAGCCGCTCTCATCAGGCTGGTGAGTTGACTTTGCAAGTGCAGCCTATAAGCTTACGATAGAAAAGCCTTGATGTTACTAAGAGTGTCACTCATATTGCTACTAGCTCTTGTCACATGTGTCTTTGAGGACATTTTTGCTATTGAGCTGAGACTTCCTGTAGAATCTCCACCCAACTTCCATTTACAAATCATTGACCTAGCAGGGAGTCTGGACCCTGTAGCAGTCCTCTTTTCAGGGATGTAATTTGCAGGAGTGAAGACAGGCCACCCTGTGGGCTGCCCTCTCATCCATTCTCCTCAGTAGTGCACTTGACTTAAAGTTGAATGTCCCTGCTTTGACTTCAAGGCTAGCAACAGGAATGATTAAAAGGACATAGGAAATGACTTTTTAAAAATATGATCTCATAGTTCCAAAACCATATAATTAGAAGGTATTAAATGAATTGATTAACCCCTACCCTACAATTGCATAGTAAAATACCTACATGATCACGTTCTCTAATAGGCAAAAGAAGTCTTAGGCTGAGGAAGACAAGACCCTTTTCCCTTCCAGAGGATTTCTGGTATTTTTGTTGGAAAGCTTTCACACACACACACAATATAAACATCTTCATTTCCTTCAAAGATAATGCAGTGTGTTAGAACATCACATATGTTCTACTGGGCCAGCTACAAGTATACCCTGAGTTAATACCTCCACACTCTATGAGATGAGTAAGCAGCTTTCCATTTGCAACATGGTTCATTTACCTAAATAAAATGTCTTCATGCTTCTCCTACCTTAACACAATTAAAAAGAGACAGCGTGAATACATGATACCCATGTTTGAGTACATAGACATAGGTAGGCAAATATATTACTCACGTACATCATTTGTAAATTGTTAAACATAAATGTATTGGACCAAGAACACGAGCATGCATCACGAGCATGACCCTAACATTAGAAGTATCTCTCTTGTTGAACACTTATCACATGACGAGCACGTTCGTGTGAATTTGGCCTTCAGTTTTCACAGTAACCTGGAATACAGTCCTTGTCTTCATTATGCATATGAGAAAACTGAGGCTTAGAAGGTCAAGTGGTTGGTTGATGTGTTATGCAGCTGGGATGTGGCTTGCTGGTGATGAAATTCAAAGCCATGAATGTTGGTTTCATAACCCATAGTCTTAGCTTCTCTGATAATTTATTCACGAGAGAGAGAGAGAGAGAGAGAGAGAGAGAGAGAGAGAGAGAGAGAGAGAGAAACAGAGTGAGAAAGAGAAACAGAGAGAGAAAGAGAGACAGAGACACAGAGATAGAGACACAGAAAGACAGAGATAGAGGGGCAGAGAGAGAGACAGACAGACAGACAGACAGAGAAAGAAAGAGATATAGACACAGAAACAGAGAGACAGAGATTATCAAACCGTAGAGGAATTTGAGCTTTCAATTTTGACAGACATCTGCTCAATCTTTGCTTCTAGTGCCACTTGCTATGTGGCATTGAACTGATCATAGACCTCCTCATCTTTAAAATAAAGTTAATGCTAACCATCTCATAGAGAACTATTTCAAAATTACAGGAGGATTAGGTGAAATAGTATCTAAAGCACTCAGCAAAAGCCTTAGCTCTTTTATAAGTACCTTTAATTATTAGCAATAAATGGTATCAACCTTAAGACTGATCTCTGTGTAAAATGTGCTCAAAATTCATCAATTGAAAGCTCTAACTATCTGACCCTGTACTAGACATGGAGATAAAGACACAGATCTACTGCCAAGAGCTCATTGTCCAATCATACAAAAAGGGCACCCATTTAGATTGACTCCAAGTTAATGATAATATCTCTTCATTACCTAGTACAATGACTTAGACTCAGCTCTCAGGTGATAACTGTATGTGTAGTTGAAGGAACAGGCAGATGTTTATGGTGTTCACTCAGTCTGTTCAGACTTAGGTACAACTTCAATGTCTTCTGGGGCGTAGCTCAAAAAAATTGTAGTAAGCTTGCCTTTGCTTTGTTTCCACCACTAAGTGATCAGAAAGTTTGAAACTGGGACAGACTACTCATGCCATGCCACTTTCCTTTGAGATTTTTAAAAACTCAATTTATGTAAACAGTGCATGGCATTAATATGGCTAGATTATATCCATATTATTTAGTAGAACCTCCATGAAATAAAAATATAAACCTGTTTTGAAACTGTATATAAGTAGTATTAATAGTAAAAATGTGTAAGATGTCTGGACATCACAACTTAGTATTGGGAAATCAGGATAAATACTTATCATGTAGAATGGGCCTTGTACAAAAGTGACCATGGTAGCCTTCCTGGGACTTTCTTACTGAATGCCAGGCCTGAGTATAAATTCTGAAAGGAATAGGAGTTTGCGTTGTATGGCAGCATCCCCGATGTTTTAAGACTTTTATCTCTGTTCTTTATTTTATGCTCCAAACTATTTATGTGCAAATAAATTCACTTTGTAATTAGGAAAATGAAAATAATAGTATTTTAAAAGTAAGCTAAATATGCTCAAAGCTGCAAAGTTGGATATAACAAAAGGTTAGTAAGGTTTATTGTCTGCATTGAATATATAAACTCACTTCATTAAAATTCAAGATAAAATGGAATCACAAAATCTAAATATTTTTTTAAAAATTAAAATTCAAATGTCAATTAATGAAGGTTAACAAGTGGAAGCAGGGAGATAATGCCTGAATATATTTACTTTTATGCTTATCTTTCTTATTCATTTTTTTCTAAGATGCAAAGTTCAGAATTATTTAAAATATTACCTTTAAAATATCATGTGTGGAAGCTTTACTAATCCATGTTGCAGAACACTAGCACCTCTAATATCTGACCATCTTCATATTTTGTGCTCACTTTCCAAAGCTTTGCTATCTTCATTAGAGAAAAATAATTATCTACTGATCATCATGTCTTAGTGTTTATTTAAATGGTTTTTTTTTGCTGAAAACTTCTATTCAAAATGATGAACATTTAATTTGTCTTATAGATTATAAGTTCTTTTATTTTCTTTTTTCGTGATTTTAATTATATTTCCATACATGTATATATGTACACAGTTTCTAGATTTCAATATAAAACTTAAAATATAAAAAATGTATAATTACAAAAGTCTAAATTTTTAGATCTTCCTTTTCATAACTACAAATAGACCCTGATTCTCTAAACATACCAATATCTCATCATTGTTTCTATTATATTTTGTAAGCATATTATAAAATACTTTGAATTAACCTATCTCTCTCTGTACTTGATATCTTCGCCATGGGTTTTGATTTGTTCCTTGGAAATCATTCCAGACAAGATTGTCATCAATCTTTCAGTCAAATCAAACATCCCTTCCCCCCCTCCACAAAATATCTATTCTCTTATCTCCTTAAGCAGCTATGTTTCTGCCCAAATGCCTCAAACCATTTTATAATTTAGTGGCTTATTTATTAACTGACTCATTCATTTCAATAGATAGTAGATAAATTCTTTGAGTTGCTTGACAGTAATTGCTCTGCCAGCAACATGGAAGGTTCTCCATCATGGACTGGCAGAGCAATGAGTATCGTATGTGGATGTTCCCTGTGTAGAAAAGAAATATAACTACATCTAGTGGCAAAATAATTCCAGAATAAAGACTTTACCTCTATACCAAAGAGCCAAGTACAACTCAGTGCATAAAAGGCTCAGACCACCTTGTGGGAAGCAACTGTAGAAAATGGACCAGTACTAGTTAGTCAAAGTCCAGAGACAACAGGAGTACATGTTTAGGGATACTCAGAAGGGTAATCCTTCCTTTATATGGTGTAGAGTAAGGTAAAAAAAAATTATGCAAAGGGAGAGCAAGCATTGTATCATGAAAAATAAGGCTGATAAGGCAGCAAGGAGAATTAAGATAATGAGGCTTATGTCAAGAGTATTTGGACATCTTGATGATATGGAAAAATAATGGGGGATGTAATTGATACCTAAGCAAGTAATTTGTATACGGGAAAAGAATCCCTTTGGCAAGTCTGGGTTGAAGAAGGCGAAACAGGGAAACATGTTCCAATGCAGTGCTCTGGGCTCATTGGATAGTGAAGGAGGCTAAGTTAAGACTAGAACACAGCAGGAAATATCCTCATGAAGGCTCCACAATCGGCAAAGATGTTTGTGGGAGGTTGTTTTTATTTTTGTTGTTGTTGTTTCTTTGTTTTTGTCTTTTTGTAACAGGTAACTTAAGATGAAACACTGCTTAGCAGGGTTAGAGCAGATGAGGCTAATCTCAAAATGGTTCAAATGGAAAGGGTTTGTGAAAACTCCAAATTGGGGCAAATTGGTGTGAATCTAGGGCAAAAATCTCAGACAAACTCACAGGCATTACATCATCACCATTCTGGTGAAAATAGACACGGGTATAGATAAGTAGTCTGGAGTGATTATACAGAACCCTAAATACAGTGTCATAATGACATTTTTAAGCAGAAAAAGTCTGTTTCATTTATTTTCTAAAGAGTTGATTTCTTTTAATTTTTTTTAAATTTTATTAATTTATTCTTGTTACATCTCAGTGATTATCCCATCCCTTGTATCCTCCCATTCTTCCCTCCCTCCCATTTTCCCCTTATTCCCCTCCCCTATGACTGTTCCTGAGGGGGATTACCTCCCCCTGTATATGCTCATAGGGTATCAAGTCTCTTCTTGGTAACCTGCTGTCCTTCCTCTGAGTGCCTCCAGGGGACATGGTCAAATGTGAGGCACCAGAGTACGTGAGAAAGTCATATCCCACTCTCCACTCAAGTGTGGAGACTGTTCTGACCATTGGCTAGATCTGGGTAGGGGTTTAAAGTTTACCACCTGTATTGTTCTTGGATGGTGCCTTAGTTTGAGCAGGACCCCTGGGCCCAAATCTGCCTACCATAATGTTCTACTTGTAGGTTTCTAGAACCCTCTGGATCCTTCTACTTTGCTGTTCTCCCATGCTTCTCTCATCCAGAGTCTTTTTTAAATAAAATTTTAGAGAGCTCATATGTTTACAGAAAATCCAAATCACAAAGTATAAAGCTGTATAAATTGCAAAATATAATGTCTTCAACTAGTTCCAAAAAGTACTTTTGTTAATTCCTGTGTTCTCCCTCCTCACTTCAAGGAATCCATATGAAACTTGAAAGTCTGAAGATACTACAGGATTAAGATGCATTTGGTCCAATTTCACCTGAATGAGAACTTCCCCAGACCATGTAGTGAGATCACTATGGTACGTCTTCATGGTTATAGTCAAATGTGTCATGTGTTTTAGTGTGTATCATTCATTTTGTCATATTTAATTCCCAATTAATTCCAGGAGTATTTTCAAGAGGCCGCACAAAACAGAGGAATATAGAAGTAACTTAGACAAAGCCACTTGCAATCAATTAGTAGTCATATCGAAAATGAGAACTTTTTAGTGGCAAATGTATGGAGGTTAGAAATCAGATATATCTAGTCAGAATTTTTACCACCTGAAATTTCAACATTTATTCACTTATCATTACAATATTTTTTTTGTTGCTCTATATTATAAAGCAGTACATTCCCTTTTACATAATAATGTAAGTAGATGTTGCAAAGTTTAGAAATAAGTCACTCCATCACTATAGCCCATCACTATAACAAAATATCTGATCTAATTAACATAAAGTACAAGGCTTGTTTTGGACTGTACTTCTGACATTTACAGTCTGTGATCTACTGGATCTGTAGCTCTGTGACTCTGATGAAACTGTGTGATGTAGCCAAACTATTTACATCACTAGCCAAGAAGCAAAGAGTGGCCGAGGAAGAGGGCACGGCTAGGCCTGAGGGACTAGGATTTGCATGTAGGCACCCTCTCCTCAAGAATCCATTACCTCCCCGCCTTTAACATGTGGACTTTAGGGGGATATTAAATTAAAAGAAGTAAACTTTATTCGTAAATCTGAGATCCTGCACCTGAAGTTTCTTGTTGTCAGGAATTTTTGAAAATTTACATTATGGGAATCTTCAAGATCTAGGACAATGCCTGATACGCAGCAGGCATTAAGTGAGGACTGTTGACAAGTAAAAATGCTTAGACATAAATCATACAGCAAAACATGAATCCCCTCAACAACACTGTCTATCCCCATAAACATGTTTGGCCCAACACTGTCTGCACTAAGCACCTGGACAGTTAGCACTAATTAGAAAGAAGGTACAAATGGACCTTCTCTTATAAAAGCTAGAGGCCAGTTAGCTTCTGTTTGGCTTCTCATAATTTATTCTCTTTTCTCATTAAACATGTCTTTTTCCATTCACCAACTACTGACATCATCACATGAGGAAAGAAACACATTTCATGCCAGGCAGTAATTAATGTTGTAAAGGGGGAAAAAAGTACAGGGCAAGATGACAGGAAGCAATGCCTGAGGGAAGGCCAATATTTCTAAGTCGGAGGTGAAGGATTATTGGAAAAGGAGCATCGAGTGGAGAATTGTGTGTGCACAGGAATAAATCATGTAGATAATGGGCAGAAGATGAGTAGGCAGCAGACACAAGACCAGAGCATGTGTGAGAACCAGCTCGTGGCCAATAGGCCTGGAAGAAAAAGGAACTGTGAAGTTTGGAACGGATCGAATAGATTTTTTTGGTTTTTTTTTTTTTGTATTTTTGTTTTTGCTTTTGTTTTTGTTTTTTTGGTGTGTGTGTGTGTGTGTGTGTGTGTGTATGTGTGTGTGTGTGTGTGTGTATGTGTGTGTGTGTGTGTGTGTGTGTGTGTGTGTGTGTCTGTGTAGCATGAGAAAATCAGCAAATACAAACTCTGCATTGTAAGAGTAGGTAGTATTGCTGCGGGACTTTTATTATTTGGTTTTTTTATTTAGTATTAACATAAAATGTATAAAAATATCTCTTTAAACTCTGAGAAAGTCATATATGTAGCAACAAAACACACTCACGTACACCCTCCATCTCCTCCCTCAACACTCCCATATCTTATCCAACACTTGCCCCTGTTATCTTTATGTCTTCTCTTTTGCCTTTTGATGACTCCCTAAGTATGTGCATGGCTTAAGAGCAATGATACTAATTTAATGGTTATTGACCATCAAACACTATTTCAGGTCTTAACAGCTCCTTTTACTTAAGATTATCATTTGAACGGATGGAAATCATCAAAAATAGGAGTAGTGTGAAGGGTAGGAAAAAGTCAACTTTACTCTGATGTCTGTAATATTCGGGTTGTCCGTGAGACATGCAGTGGTTTAGAAAAATGTAGTCACAGATGAAATGATAAGTGAAGTAGCAACTTGAGTTATCATTTGTGTGTGAGACCTCCAGTAGATGGCAATTCTAGCCATGTGGTTAAGAACATTACCTAAGGCAGAAGAGATCTAACAACAAGCCCAGATAGACTGAAACATGATAAACACATCAGCCTGTTAGAGGGATCCTATAAATGGTGTTGGGTTGAGCTCTGTGAGGTAGGATAACCGTAGAAAAAGGATGGCGGAGAGCCATGTGAAAATGGCATTTCTGATCAATGACTGTCATAATTAGCAGTTAGATTCTGGAAAAAGGAGAGGAATTGGTGCTAAACTTAAAAAAAAAAAATAACTGACTGGAAGAAAGAAGTTGAGAACATTGCTAATTTTTTGAGGAGCTTTCAGTGAGTAGAGAAATGGAACCTACCAAGAGCATCCTCATTATTTTCCTTCAGTCCTGCCAGTTTCATTAGCTAAGGTAACATTTGTCATTCTAATAGACTGGCTCAAATGCCTAGCACTTAATTCTAGAACACCGTTGTTTAGCTAGTGTCCTGTTGGGTCCTGAGTAGAGAACAGCTCCTCTAGTGGGGACCTAAAGGTTTGCAGAACCATGCACATCGCCGATGTTGTCAGAATCCACCTAGAAACATAGATGTTTTTAAAAGCATGTGGCTAACATAGAGAAGGTTTAGGAGGACAAACTTGAAAGGGTGTCATTTCTCTTTGCATTTCACTGGCTGCAGATTACAGACAAAATGACTCCTAATTGTGACTAGGAAATGCAGGCTAATTGTATGGAAGTAGATAAAAACAGGCGCAGTGTCAGCTAGCAGCATGTGTCATACCAACAAGGCTCCGAGCAGGCCATTTAGTCAGTGTTGATGCCATTTGCTAATGGAAGACAGGTACTATGAAAAGAAAGCTCTAATGCTTCCAGAGGAAAGGTTCCTGAAAAATCAAGAAGACCCTACCATGCAATGGCAGTACAGAGGTTGATCTTGTGTATCACAGTAGCATGGATATTTCATTCTTTGTATTTAGTAGTGCCATCAAGCAGCTGGCTAGTGTCCTTTCTGTCAACCACGATAAAAAGTATCTTATCGGCAGGCATTGGGAAGTTCTCATGCTAGTCTTGGGCAGTTTTTGTAACCCCCATATTTGACAGCAGTGAAGAGCACCATTTGGGAGCAGGAAGAAGGGATCAGTGGCAGATGCTTTCCTGGAGTGTTACAGTTCATGAACAAACTTTGGGTACCAGGATCCTTAGCCATATCCTGACAAATGTCTACTGTATGCCTACATTTGTCCCTACAGCAACAGGTGTTACAGCTGTTGTGTAGTTCTAGGAAGTGGGGTTTGCTGAGTCCTTCACATCAGGGCTGTTTTGGCGTTTGGTGCTGTGTTAGAATTTCTACCCTTTGGTAGTAGGTAATGTTCTAATTCCCACATTAGGGTGTCAGAATTCCTCAGCCATTGACAGTGGTCACTGTGATCTAGTGTGTCTATGACCTTTGACCCTTGAGGTTTAACAGCTCTCTGAAACTCTTCTAGCGACAAGGAAATGCGACTTCTTAGTAGCCCCTTTTCAGTCCTCTTCTTTAGTGGCTTCTCTACTTTCCCCTTCCTTCATTACTTCCACCATTCCTGTGCCTGCCCTAGTCATCCTGCCGAACTGTTTAGCTGCCTCTTGTTGCCATGGACACTGTCACTACTGCTATTTGTGTATGTGTGTGTGGGGGGTGTGCCTCTATCACTTTGCTTCTGTTGACACTTCTGCTGTTATTGTTTTTGATGTAACAGATGCTGCCACAGCTGTCTCTATTGCTACTACACCACTCTCACATTGCCCCTGGTGCGTCTCCATTGCTGCATGCCTCTTGTCAGTCTTGGGGTGGTGGTGTGGCCACCATCTGCTCTTCTTGAGTATGCCAGCAAGTATTGGGCAGAAATACTTGCAAGGGAAATCCAGTCCAGACTACTTGTAATTGTCACAGCTGGGAATCAGTTATTGCCAAGGGCTGGTGAGGATATTTAGCTGAAGAGCATTGATTTCTATATAGCTTCTTCAAGGTACCTGGAAGTGTTCATAACAGCTAGTTCTGACAAAAGTGTAGTCTTGCTGACTGCTTGATAAATGGTCCTTTTTACTTAAAGCAGACATGGCCACACTTGTTAGTTAGTTAGTTAGTTAGTTAGTTAGTTAGTTAGTAGTTAGTTAGTTAGTTAGTTGCATAGCATCTTCTTTAAAATGTGTGCTTAATTAGAGGAAAATAAATACTTGTTTTGTGGGGTTTTTTTAAGACAAGATTTCTATGAAATTAAAATTGGCAAAAGACCTCAGTAGATATTTCTCAGTAAAGTTAGACAAATAGGTATCAGGCATGAGGGAAAATGATCAGTATCAATATTTGTCAGAGAATAATAGATGACACTTAATGAAAGAGAAAAGATACGTGAAAAAAAGACATGACAGAGCCATTATGAAAATATTGCAGTTTTCTTTAAAAAATCACTAAAATGTCCAACAATAATACTATTTGGCATACTTGAAAAATAAATGAAATTAGTTTGTAGTAGAATCATCTGCACTACCACATTCATTATACCATTATTCACCATAGCCAAGGTATAGAAAATTTTCTTCACAGATGAAATTAAGTAAAGCACAGTATGTATGAAAACACACACACACACACACACACACACACACACACACACACACACACATCCTGGAATACTGTCCAGCCATTAAAACCAGAAAACCCAGTCACTGACAACAACGTTGATAAACCTAGAGGACAATAAGCATAGAAAGACAAATGCTGTGAAATGTTGTTACATATGGAGTCTATATCGAATATGAATTCACAACAGCAGGATACAGATTTAGTAATTGCCAAGGGCTGGTGAGGGATATTCCACAAAGGAACAAGAGGGCGGTGTTGGTCAGAGATAATAACCACTCAGTTAGGATGAATAGGTCTGGCAGACTATTGGACTGCGTAATTGTAACTTAAATTAACAACTGTTAAAAAGTAGATCTGAAAATTTTTCACTGTACCAGAAAAGTAAACCTACGTGCAGTGATGGGTTTGTTAAATTGCCTGATCGTACACAGCTTTTTTAGTGTATGCACATATCAAAACATAAATATAGATAGGAATTTTTGACAATTATTCTTCAATAGATGTGGAACAATTAACAAACTGGAAAAAAAAAACCCTTGAGACTTTTCCATCCCACCGTCTACACTGCGTATTCCAAAGAATCACAAGGTTTTAGAGCGCCCTCCTGGGAGGAGGAGTGGGGGGTTGTTTTAACAGCATTTCCAGGATTTTTCAGTGACTCATAGTTCTAGGCATTCATGTGAATTCCCAACTTGCATTTTAAACTTTGCAATCATTTAAAGAGAGAATGCCTTCCAACTTTTCATGATAATGGGATTAAAAAAAAAACTTCCCCATAGAAAGCTTTGAAATAGTGTTAGTCTTTGCATGCCTTCTTCTCCAACACACATACATACACACTCACACACTCACACACACACACAAACACACACTCTGGCACACACACACTCACACACATACACACACTGTCATACACACCACACACACACACGCACACACACACACACACACACACACACACGCACACTCACAGACGCACAAATTAATTCTTAAAATGTGAAGGATAACCAGCAAGTAACAGAGTTGCACGTGTACTAGTTATGCAGAAGGATAAATGATGGCATTTTTTAAAAGATCTTTAGAAGGTGCCACTCTGTGTTGCAATTTTTCTTGGTCATCTTTGTCCATTTTCTGTACTTAGTATGTGTATTAGTCAGCTGTGGCAAATAGTATTTCTATAATTACAGTGGCTTTGATACCAAACATCTGGTTTTTGTTTTTCATTTTATGTTTGTTCTCAAACTAAAAGAGCACTTCTTATGAAAAACAAAATCTGACCAAGTTAAACTTTGTAAAAGTTTATCAAGTCTCTAACCGAACAAGACAAACCAAGCTGTAGGATCGTAAGTACAAAATAAAGGGGCGATAAGTTCTTACAGCAATGGATTGTTAAAATGAAGGTTTTCAGGCAGCAAAGAAGTGAAGGGAGGTGATCATTTGATTGCATCTATGGGAGGCACAGTTATGTAGCTAGACAGGGATTAGTAGCCTTGGAGGCCATTGAGGAAGTAATGATCTCTTATGGTCATCTTTGGTTCCCACTTATATTGATAACATTATAATATAACATATTACAAAAACCCCTTCTTAAGCATTCTGGCCAAAAGGATGGAAAATACCTGTGGTCTAGGGTAGAGCTGTGACATTCTGATCTGCTCCAAAGATCAGCATTACTTATCATTGCCTCCTTCCTTAAGAGTTAATTCTTTGCCCAGGCATGGTGGCACATGCAACTAATCCCAACACTTGGGAGGCAGAAGCAAATGGATCTCCGTGAGTTTGACACCAGCCTGGTCTACAGAGTGAGTTCCAGGACAGACAGGGCTGTTACACAGAGAAACCTGTCTTGGGACAAACAAACAAACAAACAAGTTAATTCTGGCTTGTCAATCACCAAGCTGGGAGACCACCCCATAGGAAATATGACTCACATGCGAAACATATGGGAAGGCCATCCAGTCAATGAGATATTGTACTTTACCTCGCCAATACTCTTCTTGAAATGTAGTAGGTTTTAGATGTCCACTGCTAAACCTCTCCACTCTTTGAGCTCTAGAGGCAGAGCTTCCCCTTCCTACCAAACTGTCATCGGTGTGCTGGATATTCTCACTCAGTCTATGAAGTCTCCCTTATCTCACTATCTTCCATGCAGCTGTGTGATGACTCTACTGCTTAGCATGTCAGTTTCCTTGGACTCTAACTCAAAAGTCATACCTTTCACTCCTTCCTTCCCCTTCCTCCCTGCAGTTGCTGGGTTCAAAGCTTGCCTGGCCTGTTGATTTTCCTTCTTGAATCTAACAAAATTACCCCTGAGCTTTCTTCCTGGTATGTTTTTAAATTATCTTATCGACAAGGATAAGAACTCTAAAGGGAACTCCAGCTCCCCCTGCAATACCAGCTGTGTGCCATGTGTGTTTTCACCGGCATTTGCAATGGCTCATGACTTTCATATCCATGGCTGAACATGTTTTGTCTGCTCAGGGAATTTTCTACCAGAATGTCCATATTATTTCATTTAAAAACTGTGAATTGGTAGCTCCTATTTCCTATTACAATCTACACAAATAAGATATTTACTGGGCTAACACTTATGCCATCAATCAAAATATGCTGTAGACCCAAACCTAAAGTCACAGTAGTGAAAACTGCTCATTTCCCCCTACAGAATACCATAAAAGTAGTACTGAGAAGGAAGGGCAGGCTACTAGACAATTCCCAGCATACCACAGGATTATAGAATGTGTAGGTCTGATGTTTCCAACTCGAATGTGTAGGGAAGGTTGCAATTTTTACTACATATAACACATTTAGTATGACTCTTTCAGTCCCCAGCCACTGATATGAAAGTACTTCATCCAGCATTAATTTTAGATTCAAGCTACACCTTACACTAGACTACAGGACAGTCCCCATTCTCACACTGTGTCACTCTCCAGTAAAATATGGGCCCCCTTGGCTTGTCTGCTTATGTTGTGCTTCTGAAAACAGATTTACAGTACTCCTTTTATCCTAAACTGTAGGCATGGATAGCTTGTTAATTCACCATTATTCTTGAAAAGACAGACCATGAAACATGTCTTTTCTAAAGACTTGCCACATCTAGATTGGTTTCATTCTAAAACTAGGGTGAGGCCTGCTCACATAGATGCTGTGATCATATATCCTATAAAGGCTTCAGATCTTGAAGAACCCTTGGGGTCTCTGTTCTGGAAGGAAAGAAAGTATTTACCACCTTGTGACCTGCCTTAATTACTTTTCTATTGTGGAGACAAAATCCACGACCAAAGCGACATAGAAAATAAAATATTTAATTGGGGGCTTGCTTCCACTTTCAGGGAGTGAGTCTGTGAGCATTATTGTGGAGAACAGGGCCCAAGGCAGGGAGACATCACTCTGGAGAAGCAACTGAGAGCTTACATATAGAGACAACAGGCACTAGGTAGGAGAGGTGAGTTATAACTCAGAAGGGCATAGACTTTTGAAACCACAAAACCCACCCCCAGCAACACACCTCCTCTAATAGGGCCACACCTCCTCAATCCTTCCCAAACAGTTCTACCAACTGCAGACCAAATACTCAAGAACATGACCCTATGGGGACGATTTTCACTCAGAATGCTTCTTGATGTATTAGTTTAGATTGTCCAAGCATCTAGATTTGCAACCAGGATAAGAGTTAGGAATTTACTTGAGCACTACAGAAAATACCAGTAGGTAAAGTGGAAGATTGTATATCATTTTTACTCACCTAATAAGGGAGTGGAACTTCTTCCCACATAGAAATGCTGATGAAAGCCCATCCCATCTGCAGCAAGAAAGAACTAGTATGCTCAAAAATCAAGTCTTGAGATGTTTTCTGTATGCTAAGAAAACATTCCATAAACCAAATGACTCTCGAGTGAGACTCCTTTGATGCTTCTCTACTGAACAAGGCTTTGTACAGTTTGGTGGAACAAGGTTCCAGGTTCAAGATGCAGATATTGGAGCCCCTGAGGACTTAAATGAGTTTCACTGAAAGCTTGAAGGGTAACAGTAGGAAAAGCTTGTTCTCAAAGCCTGTGCTATCTTCCTTTACAATCAGGGGGCATCTCTCTAATATGTGGGAACAGGTTTTTCCTTCATGTCTTTGGCTAAATCATTTAGGCCATATCCACAAATGTTCTGGTTCTGGCCTTAGACTTTTGTAAGTGAGCAAGGTACAATCAAAACTAATTTACTTATTGCTGTATAGATTCTCCCCCCCTCGTTAGTGCATGGCCCTCTCTGATCTGAGGCAGAACATATAGGCCTATCTGTCTATGGGAAGGAAAAAAATAAATAAAAGCAAAGAAGAAAAAAACAGGCCAATATTTCAAAGTTGTATGTTGTTGCAATCTTGTTCTCCTACAGAAGTATCAGATGGAAGGGTGGGTTGAGTTTTGGGGTCAAACTAACATATAGCTGCCTAACTTCTCAGTGACTTAAAAAGTACAAAAGAATTTCTCAGGGAGAGCACATTGAAACGCAAGTCTCTAGGGCATGTCGGTAGCTGGGATCCCAGTCTACCTCTTTTGGGCCTTGTTGTGTATCTGTATTAACTTTTGTTTAGCTGAGTTAGAATTAGTCTGGGTAGGGTTTTGTGGATAAGGATGGAGTTCTCTGACCACATTCGACCAGTCAAAATTCAGCCACATGGCTAACCGGAAGTCTAGAGCACATACACATTTAAGAGAGGAAGCTAAGCCCAATGCCTGAGAGTTGGCCAAACGTCTTTGCCACTACATGGACACTGACTTAAAAGTAAAATGCTGAACTTGGAATTTGACATCACAGACTTTCACTGCAGTTCTCCACGTGGGATCACTGTGGTTCCTAAGCAAGTTACGTTACTTCAACAAAGTGGTTATTGTCCTGTAAAGTCAGGACAAAAATCTGTGCTGTGTATTCAGATCCATAAACTGTCAAAAAACCTAAACTGGTGCTACAGATGTTGGAGTTCCAGTATGTTTCTGAGACTAAATTGTCTTAATTACATGGGCAACACTGGTGGGTACCAACTAAAAATTGATGATATAAAATGGAAGTGAAGCTTTCCACTTTATAGTTTTCCCAGAGCTTCTTCTGTTTCCAGAAACTTGGGATTCACTTTTGTTGTCTGAGCTTCTTTCTTCCATGTAAAGACATGAACGATCCTGAAGGCACAGGGTAGCTCATTAAGTTGTACCAGTTAGGATTGGATCAAATCAGGAATCTTGTCTTCTGTTTGGTGTATTATTTCTTTTGTCCTAAATGCTCTTGCTTAATGTACACCTTCTGGCCTAGCATCTTTTAATGGTTTATGCTGTTAAGGTGCAGGCATCCTTGACCCCGACTTAGTCATAAAAACCGGGACTGTACTGTGAAATTTCAAACTGCCGTTAAGATGATGAAAGAAATATTTTATAAATAATCAGATATGACATTATCAACAACTATATTTATTCTTTGGCATTTTGCTGAAATCCTAGCTATGACCGTTGCCAAGGAAATGAGTAAAGGAATTTGCGTACATTGAAGGAAATAGAAGGAGGTAAAATCCCCACAACATGCAACATGATACTATACTTGTTTCTTTTCTGTTGAAAACCATCTGGTTTAAATAAAAAAAATTACTAATATCTGAAATAATGGATAGCTTGTGAACTAAGGAAATATTCATTTTAAAGCTAGTTTATTAAATGGTGAAGTCTTTTATGCACATAATTCTAAGAGCAGGTGTGACTGTAGCTCCCAGGGACAAAGCCTCTGCACTGGATAAAGAAGAAATAAATGCTTCAGAGAAAAGATAGCAGAACACTCTTGTTACAGGGAAGATGAATCTATTTTGCCTAAATTGTCCCCAATCTTGTCAAAGCCACTACTCATCACTACTGAAGTGGGGTTTTCTAAATATCTAGGCTTGTGTTTATTCATTCTTTTATTCATTTATTGATACAGAACCTCTTGTAACTCAGGTTGTCCTCCATCTCACTCAGTAACGGAAGATGATTTTGAACTTCTGATTCTCCTTCTCCTGTGTCGCAAGCGCTGGGTTTCTAGGTGTGCATCACTGTGCCTGATTTATGTGGTACTAAGGATCAAACCCGCGGCTTCATGAATGTGAGAAAAGCAATCTGCCCACTGAACTGCATCCCTAACTCCATTTAAAAGATGGTTTTGCAGTAATGGGGATTGAACCTAGGGCGCTCGTGATGTCTGACAAATATTCTAACCTTAAACTGTCTTCAGCCCTCGTTTTACTTTTTACTTTGAGACAAAGTCTCGCTAAGTTGACTAGGCTTGCATCAAATTTGTTCTCCTTCTGCTTCATCCTCTTGAAGGGATGACGGACATTCACCACCAAACCCACACAACAATTCTTTGATGTATTTGACTGATTGAAGTTCAAAGTAATATTGATGGGTCACCCCTGAGAAATGTTAATTTGTTCTTCTTTCATTCACTTAACAAACAAAAGCTGCAAGCAAGCCATGGATACTCTCCCAAGACGATAGCAAGGGGCTAATATTTGTTCCCAAGTGTGATGATTCTGTGTGCACAGGCAATGTTCATGACCCAAATGAGTGCTGCATCAGCAGGAAGTACGAACATCCAAATGTTTCCAAACTGTAAAAAAACTTCCATTCAGAGATAAAGACGCATTCAATTTGATTAGAATAAAAATGCTCATTCATTGTATTAAGAAAAACTATTTTATAAGTTTCCAATAAATACATATTAGACTATAAAATGTAAAACAACTAGATATAAGGAGACAACTGTCCATAAACAGGCTTGGCGAAGCTTGAGACCTCATAACTTCCAGTTAACAGTAGACACAAGATTAGGAGAAACCAAAGGACCCAACAGACCCTCTGGAGGATGGCATAGACAAGCTAGACCCTCTACTAACGCTCTAAAAAAACCTAGGAATTGTTTCATGGCATCTGGCACTTCTTTAAAAAGTGACAATAAAGCATATTTTCACTGATGGTTTTCATTAAGTTCATTGTGACATAAACATTTAAAACCTGTAGTTTCACGAGGAAAGAAACCTCCCAAGCCAGGGCGGCTTCAGCAGCACATAAGAATGAGCCCCCTTTCAAAAGCAGCAGCAATTTAAGCCAAATGAAAGCTACTTGTCACACATCGAAAATGCACACCACAGAAAAGGAAGTAGAGGGAATTTAAGAGCTGAGGTTGAAAACAACAGAGGGTGTGTTTGGCCACAAAGGAGGCACAGTGTCAGAAAGGGACAGCAGCAGCCACTGGCATGCTGGTTGGGGAGCCGTCCCAGACGCAAGTGTGCGAAAATCTAGTCTTTCAAGAATCACACATTGTAGTCAGACATGGATAACTGGCAGAAATGTTTTTTATTTCTATTACTATATTTAGGGATAGCGAGTTCTGAATTTGAGTTACGTCCTTTCAGACATGGATATTTGCTCTTAATTAAAATGCTCCATATCCTTTAATCCTACCTTATCCTTCAGTTTTTTGCTGTATATGAAATTTTAAATCATGTAGAATTAGTGAGAATGTAAACTGGCTTTTATAACGGCTCTATTTTCATACGACCAAAATCTTATTAAAATGTAGAAATGTTAAAATATTAAGTATCTGTAAAATGTGATGCTGGTATTACTTCGGGAGGGTTTAAGTTTTTGAAATGGATATTAATTGCACTAAAGATTGCCGTGTTATTCTTTGATGTTTCTGGAATGTATTCATCCCTTGAGACATGCCATTACACACCTTTCCTTCCCAGAAATTCTGCATTTAGGAACATGAAAGTTTAATTTACATAATTGACTCCTTTTCATTTTTTAACCCATTAAGTTTTTAAAAGATTCTTAAATTTTTTTGTAGTTTCACCGAAGTATTGAATATGCTTAGAGAACAAATTTAATTGAAAACATTTTTGTAATGTATTTATGAAATACTCAATGACCCAGGGGTAACCCAGAAAATGACTTGCACAAAAGGGATATAGTCTGGAAGGATTGATAATATCAACAGTGGAAGAATACAGAAAACAATTAAATATAAGAGTGAAAATATTTCAAGTTAGAGTGGAGAGATTACAGCGGACTGGAATGATTGTCAAGCTCTGGTAAAACTTGAAGAGAGCATCTGATTTAGGATGAAGGAGGTATTCTTCTGAAACACAAAACTCAGACTGAATACATAAGGAAAGTTCACTGCAGAGAGAAAGGGAGGGAGGGAAGGAGGGAAGGAGAGAGGGAGGGAGAGATGGAGAGAGAGAAAGAGGGAGGGAGGGAGGGAGAGAGGGAGGGAGTGAGGGGCAGAGAGAGAGAGAGAGAGAGAGAGAGAAGGAGAGATTACCATTTTTGGAACTGTAATTTAGAGTCAAATTCTCAAGGGCCAAAGCGAAGCCAATGGAGGAAAGAAAGAGAAATTGATTAGCAGGAGGAAAAAATGCCATGTGAAGGTCAAGGAAAATTTGGATTGAGATGGGGCCACCGAAGGAGGTGAACTCCAGAGTGAAGTTTCCAGAGAGCATTAACAGTTGAAGCCACAGTTTAGAAGTCCAAGCAGAAAAACAGTTATGATAAATGGGGGCGGCAGGAATAGCCCACTCATCTGAGGAGAAGAAAATTAGGGTCAGGGAAAGTTGTAGAATAAGATCTGTGTGGGTGTTCAGGATAGATAAAATGTGATGAAATGAAAGTCAAATACCTACATGAATATGTGGAATGCATTACATTTCTCAAATACAGAATATGGACAAAATCACGTCATTTGGAGCATTAGATAAATTTAATATTTAATGTGCCATGAATCCCCTTGACACACAGGAATCTTCATCTTCCAGAGCTGTAATTTTGACAGATAACAAATTTTTGTCTTGCTATTTTTTTTCTGCAACAAATAATCACCAGCAATGACAAGATGCCATTTATATGAGCAACAGTGAGCATCACTGTGGATGAGTCAGGGCAATTATTGCTTTGCTAACCAAATGGGTCTACATTAGACTATTCTGCAGTGTGCAGTGACTAGCTCTTCCTACTGCTACATTAGATGCATCTGCTTTGGGCTGGATGCATGTTACTCACTCAGCAACCTTACCAATGAGGAAATCATCTTCTCTGACAATGAGGTGCTTGGTCAGTAGCTTCTGTGCATCCCAGTGTTCCCCTAACTACAGAGAACACAAAGTTATTATCTGATTCACGCTGCCCATTGTGAGGAGCAATGGCCTCAAGATAGAGAGGCTGGTGGCCTAGACAGGCCAGTCCGTGCGTCCCCAGGGCTTTACCCAGAAGGTAGCAACTGGAAAGAGGAATGTTTTTTATTTGCTCTGAGATTGCTGCACTAGGGGGACAATGAAGCCAGAGCTGTGAGTTGTAGTGGTAGTCATGGTTAAGGAAGATTCTCGGGGGGCAGGGGAAGCCCTGAAAACACAGGGTCTGTGAGAACTGCACGTACCCCCTCCCCCTTACCTGGTATTATCGTGCTTTATGAACATGATTTATCTTTGCTACCACAATGTGAGCTACTTACTCTGAAGCAGAAAGTCTTTTGTTCTTTCCAGATATTGTAACATGGCTAGCCACCTGTCATTCCAAGATCTTCTCTTTTGCCCACCTCCTACTACAGAAAAAGGAAAAGTTCACATACTCACTTACCTGGTTTTTACGCCTAAAACTGTCATCTATCCGGCCAGCCCCATCCACTGAGACAGAAGGGGGGTTATGCTATGAGAAATACATCAACTACTAATGAACATTGTGCATTTCTGAAGTTTCCCCTTGTTAGTGGTTGAAATTGTTTATTTGTTTGTTTGTTTTTTTCATTCCTGTGATAAACACTCTAACCAAGAACAATGAAGGGAGGAAAGGGATTTATTTTCTCTTATACTTCCAGGTCACAATTTGCCATTGAAAGAAGTCAAGGCAGGAACCTGAGCTAAGAACTGAAGCAGAGATTGTGGAAGAACAGTGCTTGTTCTCCCTGGCTCCTGCTCAGACAGTTTTCTTTCTCGCCACAGACCAGCCTGCCCAGTGCTAGTACTGCCCACAGTGGGTTGGGTGGGCCAACACTCCAGTTGTTTTCTTAAAGACTTGGCCACAACCAGTTTGATCTGAGAAATCCCTCAACTAACCATATCTCTTCCAGTGAAAGGTTTAGTTGTGTCTTCTTGGAAAAAAAAAGGAGGGGGGGGGAACCAGTGCCAACATGGATGAGCAAAGTTGATGTCTGAACCTTCTATAGTGCTGTTAGAAGAAGGTGAAGGTTATGACTCTAAAAGCAAGGAGAAGCCAGGTTCCCTACAAGGGCTTCTGCACCAAGACTGAACCTACATGCATCCACACTTTTTTTTCCCTTCAAACAATTTTAAATTGGACTAAAATTGTTTATGATCACTTGGACCTTGCATTGTGGAGCTAGGATTAGGTTCCAACCTTCAGCTTCCTCAGATGATGTGCAAACTGCCATCTGCATGGCATTGCCGTGACTCAGCGGGCAGAAGGCTGGCAGGGTACTGTGGTAGAATGCACATACGCGGCACCGTCACAGGTCTCAAGTGGACTTCTCTTTTCTATGGTTCGGTGGCTTTATGATCGGATCGTTTACAAGTTTATGATTCTCTATGCATTTACTCCATACATATGGGCAGCATAGCACTAAGAACTTTATAGAGTTTGTATAAAAACCCAGCTGTGAAACCCATGTGGTGTTAAAAAAAAAAAGTAAAAATATTTTTCTATTCTTTAGACTGTGGCTTATACAAATGATAGTGTTACTGCCATGCAGATTTTTAATTTCATGAGATCCCATATATTCATTGTTTGCCTTAGTACCTGTGCTAACGGTGCACTGCTCACGACATCTTTTCCTGTGCCAATGAGTTCAAGGATACCCTCCATTTTCTCTTCTATCAGTTTCAGTATACCTGTTTTGTTGTTGTTGTTGTTGTTTGTTTTTCTGAGGTTTTTCATCCAAATGGAGTTACGTATTATTCGGGGTGATAAATATGGATCTATTTGCATCCTTATACATGCACACATCCATGTTGACCCTACTTTTTGGTGAAAAGGCAGCTTTTTATTTTCAGTGAGAATTTTGTCTAATAAAAAAGAGTAGGTGCCACTAGGTGTATGGATTCATGGATCAATGTGCCTGTTTTTGTTACAAGACCTTTCTGTTTTGATTACTATAGCTCTGTAGTATACTTTGAGGTCCTGGATGGTGATACCTCAAGTGGTTCTTTCATTATTTAGGTTTGTTCCAGCCACCCTGGGGTTTTTGTATTTCTATAGGAAGCTGAAATTTTTCATTTCAAATTTGTGAAAAATTGTGTTACGAATTTTGAATACATTGAATCCATAGATGCTTTTAGTCAGATGGCCTTTTTTTTTTTTAGCGTGTTAATCCTTCCAAGCCATGAACATGGGAGATCTTTCCACTTTCTGATATCTTTTTCAGTTTCTTTCTTCCATGTCTTAAAGTTTTTATCTTGAAAGTCTTTCACTTTATTGGTTAGCATTATCCAAAACATATTTATTACTATTTCATGCTATTATAAAAGGTATTACTGCTTTCTCAGTCCACTTGTAATTTTTATACAGGAGGACTGCTTATTTTCTGTGAGCTAGTTTTGAATCCAGCAACTGTACTGAAACTGTCTATCACCTGTAGGAGTTTTTCAGTGGAATTTTAAGGATCATTTATGAATACTATGTACCATCTGCAATACAGACAGTTCGACTTCTTCCTTTCTAATTTCAACCCTTTAGTCTGTTTCACTTGTTTTATTTCTATATCTCAGACTTCAAGTTCTATTCTGAATACGCATGGAGAAAACCAAAAGAGGGAAAACGCACACATCCTACTACCACGAAATAACAGGAACAACCAAACACTGCTCAGAAGAAATAAACAATAAGAATAAACAAATATAGAACAAGCACCATACATTTGCATGGGTTTCACAGCTGGGTTTTTATACAAACTCTATAAAGTTCTTAGCGCTATGTCTGCCCATGTGTAATGGAGTAAATGCATAGAGAATCACAAACTTGCAAACGATCCGATCATAAAGCCACCGAACCATAGAAAAGAGAAGTCCACTTGAGACCTGTGATGCTGCCGCGTATGTGCATTCTACCACAGTACCCTGCCAGCCTTCTGCCCGCTGAGTCACGGCAATGCCATGCAGATGGCAGTTTGCACATCATCTGAGGAAGCTGAAGGTTGGAACCTAATCCTAGCTCCACAATGCAAGGTCCAAGTGATCATAAACAATTTTAGTCCAATTTAAAATTGTTTGAAGAGAAGAAAGTGTGGATGCACGTAGGTTCAGTCTTGGTGCAGAAGCCCTTGTAGGGAACCTGGCTTCTCCTTGCTTTTAGAGTCATAACCTTCACCTTCTTCTAACAGCACTATAGAAGGTTCAGACATCAACTTTGCTCATCCATGTTGGCACTGGTTCCCCCCCCCTCCTTTTTTTTTCCAAGAAGACACAACTAAACCTTTCACTGGAAGAGATATGGTTAGTTGAGGGATTTCTCAGATCAAACTGGTTGTGGCCAAGTCTTTAAGAAAACAACTGGAGTGTTGGCCCACCCAACCCACTGTGGGCAGTACCAGCACTGGGCAGGCTGGTCTGTGGCGAGAAAGAAAACTGTCTGAACAGGAGCCAGGGAGAACAAGCACTGTTCTTCCACAATCTCTGCTTCACTTCTTAGCTTCAGGTTCCTGCCATGACTTCCCTCAGTGGCAAATTGTGACCTGTTTAGGTTGGAGTGTTCCTTCTAGTGACTTCTGTAGGGCTGTATTTGTAAATTGGCATTGTCTACTTATTCACAAAAACAAACAAACAAACAAACAGGTTTCACTGTAAAGGAGATTTATTTTACTGTTATGGAAACCATATACCTTTACATGACTTACTCATGATCAAGTCCTGTAGTGAGAAGGGACATGGAGACAACTAGAAATGTTTTGTCTATCTGGGTGTAATGTTTGTTTCACAGCAGTTATTCCAATGAGCCAGTGCTAACGCTTTAAAGTGGGTGATGAATAATTATGAGTCTCACGATACCACTTTGTTACTTTTACTTGAAAAGTAATATGGAAGAGTCCTTGAATGTGTCCAGAACTGCACCAAAAAAAAAAAAAAATTCAATATTTGTGGAAAATTTCATGGGATCAGCTGTTTAAACAACAGCCTGATTAAATATCAATACATGTTTTGCAAGCATTGTAAATTTTACCCCATTGTTATCTGATAACACAATTTTCACGTGGTAAACAGGTTTTTCTGAAAACAACCAAATTATAGTATACCGTGTCCTTGTCCCAGACTGTAAGAGCGTTCCATCAAAATGTAACAGGAAAAATAGCAAGCCCTCATCTTGCCTTCTTCTATATAGTCCAAAGACTACAAAGGTCATCTGTTGGGTTTAAACTCTTTTCAGTCCAGACATGCAAGAGAATTTATGCCTTTGCTTAGTCTCATGAAGCATAGGGTCCTCTGACATGTATTGAAGGAAACAAATACACTCCCAGTGACAAAATACAAATTCTGAAGGGAAAAAAGATAGATGGGAGTTTTGCTTCCTGCTTAATGTTCTTTTCTTTATCACGCTTTCTTTTGATATCTCAAAGGTTATTTATTTCAAAATGGTATATTTTTCCTTAGCTTTGGCCATTTGACTTTGATCACCTCCTCTCCGCCGCTTAGAGAATAGGTGACTAAATTATACTCATTTGAGACCCACGACACTATGGCTGCCTGTTAATCTAACTTGAAAATCTATTATTATAAATTGGTACAAACTTGAACACACATGGATGATAAGCCCTCTGCAATAGGAACAGTGTCCTGTCTCCTTTATAACCACCCTGTGAAGGGGTGCGGAAGGAAGCCTGACAACCAGCCGTCTGTCAGTCATTGCTTGAGTGAAGCACTCAGCAACTTTACCACCAACCCCCAGTGCAATTAGTTGAAATAACTGTAAAAACAACCACTTTGCCACAGAAATATTCTGATTTTATTTTCTTTTATTTATCATCTTCACTTCTTTTCTGAGATAAACGATCTCTAAATCTACTCTTATAAACTGTGAACTGTTTTAGGAAGCAATGAAGTCCTGAGGGAAATGTGTAGTTGACACAGGCATAGTCGTGACAAGGACCCAAGTGTCTTAGCCCCATGGGAGTGGCAAAGCCTTTCCCGGGGAAGACACCAAGGGATGAGTGCAAATGTTTACAATGGGTAGCAAATGCCCACCACAGCCCATAGTGTGCACACCCTTAAGGTCCGCTCCCCCATAGCGAGCGCGCTTACCAAGATTGTCTAAACCTGTCTTCGTATTCAGCTGTGTATAGTAACTCTGCCTCCTTGTTTGTCTGTATGAAATGACCCTAGTCAACAGCCTGAGCTAACAAATGCTGTGGCTTCGTCATCAGACAGCCCCGTCTGCCTGGTCCCAGCTTTTCTGTGTCCATATTTCTGTACCTCTGTCCTTCATTCCCTCACTTCCCCAGTTAGTCCAGCCCCCTGAGCCATGTAAGGAAGGGGCAAAATGTTATTGATTCCGCTCAAATTGATACAAATTGATAAACAAATGGGAAAATAGAACTTTGTGAAGTCAGTGATTAGGAGTTCAGGATGAATTTTCCTCATTATTGATACTAAATTGAAAATCTATATTGTTCTTTCTAAGACAGAAACAAGTTAAATTAATTTCAAAAGCACATTACCACTTGTCTTATTTCAGGTTTAAAGAACTGATTTTATATTTATTCATAAAAAAGAACCCTTCTCACCCACTATATGTTCTTTTTTTTTTATCTGCATCCACACCCATTAACTTCAGTCATCATGGCAGAAGTAGAAAAGTCAGTAAATAAAATATAAAAAGAAATAATTACTATACCAGTTAGTTTTGACATGAGTGTAAAATACATGACTGTATGTATTTTAACATCACATAAAATATTTTATAAGAACACATTTTCAAACTTGTTTCAGTCTTCTGTACCATTGTGACATACTCTTCTACAACAAATAGTAAAAAGAAAAACAAAATAAACCCCTGAAAATGAAGAGAAAAATGCATGCTTATCGACTGCCAAGAACTCTCCTTATGGATCTGCACAGTACATCTAATTTCTAATGGTTGCTTTTATGGCTTTTGGAGTGTTGCCACTGAATTTTCCCTTAATTTATTGTCAGATGGTTTCTCGTGGATTCATCTCAGTAGTTTGCTGAACTCCCTCCAGCAACCTGCTCTGAAGTCACCTGAGCTGCAGCCAGCAGAGGACTCTTGACCTATGTCCATGGGCTGTTGAGATCAGCCCAGGGAATTGTTCGTACGGATGGCCAGAGCTCATCCAGGTAAGGCCTTCCACTTCCGAAGAATCGTTGGCCCTCTCCCAACACATTGGCAATCTGACTACTGGATGCCCCAGTGAACTGGCAGAGGAGAATCAGTTCATTGCTGCCAGTGGCAATGTGGCTTACACTACTCAAAAATGACACTCTCTTTCATGATGGTACAGGGAAAGAATGCAGTCATGGTTATTTAAGAAAATAGAGTTCTAATGTTCAATGTGAAAAAAATAATTGCTCACCACAAACATTGGCAAGTTAGGTCTGAGTTAACTGATTTTTAATTACATATTTCTCAATCAATCCAGTTTTCACTCTAACGTATTTTCAATTGTAGTCCACTATCTATCAGTAAATGTCTTTTATTATTTTAGAGGTTTCTGTCTTTTTTGCAAACGCAGACTAAAAGTGAAAATTACAATTTGTTCCCAACTCTTCTATATTTCTACAGACCTCCTATAAATATAGGCTTTTAGTAGATATTAGAGTAGTCAAGTATGCTATGAAACTCCTTGCCTAAAGTAACACTATTCCCCGGAAGTATTTCATAAGTTCCCTGACATCATTTGATCAAAGACAATTCTCTCTCTCTCTCTCTCTCTCTCTCTCTCTCTCTCTCTCTCTCTCTCTCCTTGGACTCTCCCTCCTTCCCTCACTCCCTCTCTCTCATACTTTAGGACAGGGTTTCTCTGTGTAGTCTTGACTGTTCTGGACTCTCATTGTAGACCACAGAGATCTGCCTGCGTCTCTCTGCCTCACAATTTCTAGGATTATAGGTATGCACCACCATGCTTGGCTAAGAAAATTCTTGATACAGAAGTCATACACCCAAATCCTCTTTTCATGTAATTTCATAAACAAGATATCAGATACTATTCACCAGTTCTGTATTCTCTAGATTGTTTGATGAATTTATTTGAAAATTATGAATTAATATTTTTATGGAATTTAGAGTGAATCTGGCAACCTGATGTTATTACTTTTAATGAGAAATTTGATTTTTATTTTAATTCATAATTTCTTACTTAAAATACATTAGTAGTGTCAATGAAATGTATTATGATATAACATTTATTGTTTTTATATTTTTACATGATTTATGGCTCATAAAAAGGTACAAAAACAGTACATCATTTCCCAAATGTTGTCTTATGTTTAAAAATTCTGTCTCTATCTCTATTAAATCTATTCACATCATTTCTTTTGAAAATTTGAAATTAGCAGTTGTGAGTGATAAAATAATGTCAAATTTGGGGGGAAGGAAGGGAATTAAACAAGAAGAAATTTATATCAATAAAAGGAAACATCTTGCCTTTAGCCTTGGCTCCTAGGTATCACCCTACATCCTTTGACATTTCTTAAACAGAAGTGTTGTTTTATTTCTGGATATGCAAAGACACTGCAGTTTGTGCAACCATGTCTCTCTTTCTCCCCTCTTATACAGTTTGCTAAGATGATTCAGAGTGGGGATCAACTCTAGTGGCACCTAGCAAGGCCAACCATGTGGTCACAGGTGCAGGGACAATGATGGGGCTGGAGGCTGACCTGAGGCGTATGGGCAATGGGTGTGCACCTTTATGAATGTCAAGGAAACCCGGAAGATATTCCCAGAGCATCCCTGTTTCTATCTCCATACTTCCGTGAGGGAGATGAGGCTGCATCCTTCCTCGCCCCGATGACAGATGTGGCTTTAGAATGCACTCAAGACAACTTTTATAGTCTGGGCAGGATCCAACTTTTGGCATTTTTAGAAAGAATGGAATTGTTACATGCACAGAGACAATTGTATAAGGCAATCACCTATCATCCCAGTACGATCAATAAGTTAATGATTCCCTTCCTCGCAGAGGAGGAGGGGAATGAGAAGTATGGACAATTTTTAAAGAAAGGGAATGTTTTTTAGAAGGATGTAGTTGGCTTAGAGAAACCTATAGTGGCCTGAGATTTAAAAGTTTCTGTCCGTCTATAAATTGTTTTGTCTCGGATAACTCTTACAAGTTATACAGAAGCCACCGGCCTCAAATGTTGGTGCTTCACATAGCTGTTTTCAGTTGGGCCATCTACTTACACTTAGATATTATTATGAAAAACCCTGTTATGTGCTATACTATTGTGTGCAAATTTTTCTGTGGTGCCAAGTTCTGTGCTGGGCACTGGAGTAATAAGGGTTGGTGAGTTTCCAACTAGTCCTAAGGAGTGTGTGCAATGTTGCTTTTTTTTTTTTAAGATTTATTTATTCATTTATTAGGTATATAGCCTTTTGCCTGCATGTAATACCTACAGGCCGGAAGAGGGCATCAGAATGCATTATAGATGGCTGTGAGCCATCATAGGGTTGCAGGGAATTGAACTCAGGACCTTTGGAAGAGCAGCAGCGCTCTTAACCTCTGAGCCATCTCTCCAGCTTCGAGTATTGCTTATTTTTATGGAAGAGACTGCTTTCAGCCTCTTCTTTTCACACAGCTCCAGAGCATGAGCTGTAAATGGCAAACTGTGTTCCTCATAGTTTCAAGAGAAGAAGAAGAAGAAAGAAGATGAGAAGAAGGAGGAGAAGGTGAAGAAGGAGAAGAAGAAGAGGAAGAGAAAACACAGTGTTCCCTTAGGGGCTCAAAGTGGCTTTCCGTTACTCAATGTGTGTCATACCATGCTTGAAGGAAGGCAGAAAAGCACATAGTATTCATGATATACTGATAAGAGGAGTTGTTCTAAGTACTTTCTGTTATTTTTCTTAAGCCATCACAACCTTACAAAGTAAGCAAAACTATCATTTTCATTCTCATCTGAGGAAAACAGACAGACCTGGAGAGGCTTAACAAGTTACCAGAGTTCAAATTTGCAGTGGTAGAGAGGGATTGAAAACCCGGAAGTCTGAGGTCAGAGCTTAATTCTCAGGCACTAAGGTATAATAAGAAGAGCGAGACCTGTGATCTTACCTCACCAGGATCTTAAAATATTGTATAAAAATATTCAAATTGCATTTGTGGGGCCTCACAAAAGCAAGTAAAACACAAAGCCAGCTAATTAAGGGCATCCTCTGGACCAAGGAGGAAGCTTTATCGATTGCTTGGGAGAATGCTCAAGGTTCAACCTTTATCTTCTTAACTCCCCACACTCCTGCAGGCCATTGCACAGTCAGTGAGGGCTCCTTTCTCTCCTCCCACGGCTTTGGAGTACCTGCTACCTAATCTGTACCACAGACTCAATCAGGGCCTCCTTTGACATCAAAATCTACATCTGCTCAGTTATAACCCTTTGAAGGCAGACACTGTTCGTGTTCTCATCTGTACAGGTTAGGGGAATGAAACCGACTGGCAACATAAATAAATTGAAAGCTGTTCAATACATTTTTTTTTTTCCTAAGAGCACACTAGTCACATAGAGGCCGTATGTCTTCTTGTTGTTACACAGTGAGGACCCAGTCTGATTGCCTCTACATCTCAGCATCTTCAGCAGCACTGCAACAAGGTGAAAGCACGCGAGAGAGGTAGAATAGCAGTCTATGTCGGAGCAGCAAGAAGTGAAATGCCCTATTGTACTAAAGGATGTAGAAGGCAGGCTTGTTAGACTTTTCGTCCTAAGCATAGAGACAATGAAAGTGAAAGAAGGAAAGAAGTGATGGAGGGAGGCAGTAAGAGAGGAAGAGAAACTTACAAACCATCAGGAAAGCCTAGGCTTTTACAAAGCCACCAAAAGCCCGCATGCACAGTGCTCTGGTTGAGCCGTGCTTACAAAAGAGAAGAAAGAGAAAGATACTTCCATCACATAGCATGAATAACTGCCTGACTTGTACCCCCATTTCCAGGGATGGTGGACGAGAGCGTCTCTAAGAGCATGCTCAGTGGGTCACTGTCTGCAGAGGCAGCCATAGTGGCAGATGAGGGGAGTCAGGGATACACAAGCCAGGATGCTTCTGAAGAGCCAGCCTGCCTCCATCTTAAGCTTAAAAGATATCTTATAGTAAAAAGTAACTAGGTTCATTCTTGTTTATGATTAAACCTCTGTTTCCCAAGGATTGGGCTATGCCCCACCTGTAACCTCAACTACAAATGGTTCTGTACAGTCCATTCAGGAAAGGCAATCATGTCTTTGTTTCAAAAAGTTAACCATCTTGTAACCCTACCTTTATTTCTAAAGTGTTGTGGCTACGTTATTATGACTACCTGTTGTTATGACCATATGGCAAGCATGTCTTTGTTTCAGAAGTGCTTATGACTAACTTTCTATGTGTATGTTCTGATCTTTGCCTACCAAAGCTCCCATTTTAAAACCTCCTACCCCTGAGCTATAAAAAATCTTGTCTTCTTCACATCCAATGTTGACCTCTCAAATCCTGCCTTAGGGAAGGCAGTCTGTGTACATAAAAATGCTTCAAAGAAAGAAGAGAAAGAAAGAAAGAAAACCAAGTTTGAGCACTTGTGCCATACAATAAGATGTCCCCTTGCCTGGCAGTGGTGGTGTATGCATTTAATCACAGTACTCAGGAGGCAGGAGGATCTCCATGGTTTCGAAGCCAGCCTAGTCTACAGAGTGAGTTCCAGAGCAGCCATGGCTACACAGAGAAACCCTGTCTCAAAAAGAAAACAAACAAAAGAGTAATCTCAGTTGGATTTAAAGACTGCCTTATAATCCTGAAATAGGTTGGTCTAGGTGATGCGAAAACACAAAGGAAATCTACCTTTCCAAACAGTTTCCACTCCTCAGAAGGGTGAACGAAATAGGAATCAGGACAGGGTTTGCGAATTTGTAAAAGAGCCAAAGAAAACTTCACCAGTTTGGGCTTTACTTTGCCAATGGTGAGTGGTTGGGTATCCACCCTTTTCTATTGGATTGAGGCCTATAATGGTCTGTGTGGCGACTCATGCCTCCCCATGGGGAACAAACTATGCCAAGGAGCAGCCTGAAAGTTTTGCCACCATATGCAGCATCTCAAGAAACAATATATTGCACATGCAGGTTGGTGTCATATGCTTCCTTTGAGCAGCTGTGTGCCAACTTGAGGGTACAGAGGCAGATAATTGGGCAGTAGATTGGGTCTTGTGTGATACAGAGTTAAAAAAAATTCTCCCCCTTTGAAATAGGGAGGAAAAAGAAAACCAAACAAATAAACCCTTCTATGTACAGCAAATGAACCTAAAGAAAGACTGAAGACCAGGAGAGTGTGGCAGGGATAGGATGACATCACTGATCAGAAAACTCATAGGTAATATTTCTGGTGTGATGTTGCTGTCAACTTGTGATGTGCAGTGTAAGCTACGGCTGTGGGCAGTGATCAGTGATAGAGCCCTACCTAGCTTGTGAAAAGGCCTAGGTATCATCCTCAGCTGAACAGTAGGAAGAAGGAAAAAAGGAAGGAAGGAAGGAAGGAAGGAAGGAAGGAAGGAAGGAAGGAAGGTGCAAGCCAAATAAAGCCTTTTCTTCCCAAGATGCTTTTGGTGATAATGGTTTTTTTTTTTTTAATCACTGTGATAGTAAGAGAGAATATAGTAAAAATGATGTTTTAAACTTCTTAGATATTATCTTTAATAGAGAGTAAAAGAAAACTAATGACTCAGCATGCATATGTGGGCATGAATGGTAAAGGCAGGCTATTATTCTGTCCTGTATATATATTAAAAAATGACATCAGCATAAACTTGGTTTCAATATTTCACAGTATTTTTCCTAATTTTCTCATATTTTAAAATAGAAACAAAACATTTTTAGGTCATGGTTCTTTTGTAATGACCATATTACTGCCTTGTTGAAAGATTATTAATATTTGAATTGAATTATTAATTTAGTAAAATCAGAGGTTACTCCTTAACCAGCTTTATACCCAAATAACGACACAGAGATACCAGGATCTATGCTGCACAGTAATTACTCCATCCTAAACATCCATGCTAGCATAGTTTCCTCCCATTCTGTTTTCCCACTTTATACTTGCTTTTTACTCATATTTTAAGTTTGGTTTATTCCTCCTGGTGCCTCCTGGTGTCTGTCTCCTTCTGGCTCCATCCTGTCCTTCCTCCTCTTTCTCCTCCCCTCACTCACCAGGATGCACCACCCTATTCTCCGTTACTGTTCAGCATGGGCTAGTTGGTTTTTATTAGCAGTACAGAGAACAAATGGTGACATGTTTACACAAACTTGAGACAGGAGATGCTTAAAACAAACATCCCAACGCGCAATGTCCAGATTGAAACCAGATAGTGAGGTAGAGAAATCAGCAACTGAATGAACAAGGGTAAACTGTCCACAGTCCACAAGAGCATTATGCCAACACCGTCTAAATTGCCAGATAAATTTGTCATCTCCTACCTAGTTCATTCGGGCTACATCATCATTAGTTATACTTAGTGATCCTTAAATCAGACAAATACAAAGAGAAATCTGCATAATAAATAGCCATTTATTTTGTTAGGATGGGTACTAAAGAGAACTTTTTAAACGATATTCACAAAATCATAAGGAATAATAATAGTTCTTAAATTTGCGTGATGGGCTACACATTGATGTACTAGGTACTATGGGATATCTGAGAAAGAATATATACAATTCCACAATGTCTATCTCGGTGATTTTGTTTATTAACTAACAACATTTCTTTTCTTTTTTTAAATTAATAAATCTAATTAATTAAAATACAAGTAATTGAAATATTGGTTAAATGAGATATTGGCCAGTGATGGACACTACCAATAACTCAGTGTTATTTTTACTACTGAAGAGTGGACCACGGGTTTTTAACACAAACATTTAGAACGCTGTCTAATGTCATCACAAAATTTAATATCTGTACCTGTTCCAACAATGAGCTGTTTCTTCTTGAAGCTTAATGCTGAACTTTAAATCCCCATTTTTGACATTGACCTCTTAGGTGGCATTGCGATGGATCTGTAAACTGTGGAATGCTAAAAGGACATCAGATGGATGTATTTGTCTTCTCTCCCCGCCTTAACAAATCGGCAGAAATATAGTGGCTTAACACAACACACTTTTATTACTTTACAGTTCTGTAGGTCAGAAGTCTGACATGGGTCATGCGGGGTGAGAAGAAGGTGATGTCGGGCCTGCATTCCTTTCTGGGGCATCTGGGGGGAGAAGCTGATTCTGATGGCCTGTTTCTAAAATGTCTGACTTCCTTCCTCAGGGCACTTTCCCTCCATCTGAAAATCTGCACCATGCCATCTCTCTCGGTGTTTCCTCTGAACACATCCCTGTCTGATCCCAGCAAGGAAGTGCTTTCACTTGTAAAAGTGCATTTAGTTCACCTGGACCTGCCAATACAACAGAGAAGAATAATTCATTCCACTTTGATGCCCACATCTTAATCATGTCTGTGATGACTCTTTGCCCGTGGTCTTGGTCCCAGATCCCAGAACAAAGGCACTCTTATCTCCAGAGTTGCCTTATTTGATTACCACCATCGAGATCTTTTATGATGGAATTCTCAGTGCTATCTCCTGCACGGTTCTATGTATACTTTAACTAATTTGTACTCATTCATTCATTTATTTATTCTGACTGCAGGAAACATTTTTTTAAAGTATCACCTGTTCCAGCGGGCTGGGAAGCCAGATCGTCTCACTTCCTCTACCGCATTGCTCGTAGGACTAAACAGTAGTTTAGCCTCTGGGACTTAGTTTCTGCTCTTAAGGATCATAAATTCCTTTAGATTGTGGAATGTTCCCAGCTGAATGCAAGAGGAACCAAGTGTGACGCAGTGACTGACCCCTTAGTGCATGCATAAACTCTCTTGGTAAAAAGACATTTGCTTGTATCTCGAAACGCTAGAAAACGCATTCAGAATATCAATACTGCTCTAATATTTTAAATTTCTTCAGAAACATGAAATTGTAAGAAAAAGAGCAAAGCGGATTAATCGGAGTTTGAAGCCATGTAGTAAAAAAATTCCATGTGACCTGCCAATTTTTTGAGGCCAAAATGGAGAATTACAGAGGAATGTCCCTGCGGATCTTCTGAAGCTGCCAAAGCAGACAGCCAAATGAAGTTTACAGTCACTCATATCTTTCAACAGCGTGTGTCTCATTGCCAACACGGGCGTGCTTTCGCCGTGACCTTGAGAATGGCACCTTGTTCCCTTTCACTTTCACATCTAATAAAATTAGGTTAATTTCTTTTACGACAAATTGTCACCTGAATCTGTGACGCACAGTTTGTATTGATGAATTAATGTGCTGAGTTTTCCGTCACAAACTAGTAAACTGAAAGTAGGGGCTGGAGGCTGGCTGTGGGGCCTGGATTGATGGACCAAATGCAGGGAGGTCCCCCTGTAGACATCTATTCCCATGCGGACTCGTTCCAGCAATCGCCCCTGCTCTGCTGCTCTGATTCTTATGGACATGATTTTGAGTGTACTGTACGCGGTTACCCGCATAAGAGCATTTGTATGGCAGCCTATTAACTTTTGAGGCATGTCTTTAGGCAGTATGGAAGATTTTGAAAATAAAAATTTACTCTGAAATTAAACAAGAAAGTAGTTAATTGTCCAATTTGGACTCTAGTTCTCGTTCTTGATTAATTTGAAATCACTGGTTAAAAAATTTGCCAAGGCAAATAATATCTTTTAAATAAAGAATACATTTTCTCTAATTATCAGAGAATTGGATGGTAAGGGCTGTTTAGATCCATATTTGAAGATCACTTTTGAACACTAAAATTTTAAAAGACTCAACCCGTGGGCTTTGATGTCAGGCCTATGTTTGGCTCAAAGACTCATTATGCCAAGAACATGTTGTAGCTGTACTTTTTTTTTTTTTTTAACTCTTTAGTCTTCACTCTGCTCATTGAAAACTCAGTTCTAACATACAGAGATTTGAACAGAAAGCAAATTAATATAAGGAAAGGCTTATATTTTACCTGATATACAGAACAAGTTGAATCCCATGTATTGCTTAATTTTTCCAATAAAATGATGAATTCTTTGTAGAAATAAAATAATCTTTAAAGGCAGTAGACTTCTAAATTTCAACCATCTTGATTTTGATGTAATTTATGGACAAATTTATTTTGAACTTTTCTCTGGATTCCTTTTTTTTTTTTTTGTCTTAGAGTATTACTTATAACAAACAAATAACTAATTAACTAAATAAATAAGGTAGCCTAGATTTAAGAAAGAAAAAAAAACAACACAGAAACATTTGACTTTTCTTATAGACACAACTACTGGTAAACTCCCAGGCTTAACTAAACACTTGAATTTCATAGTCTTTAATGGGTCATACTTTATTACAGCACCACCAACAGAAAGAAATTTAAGACGGAAAACCAATTTATTTTATCAACATGGAGTTGATAGCGTGTCTGTGGTCTTTGGATATTTATACTATAAGTTCTCTAAAAAGTTAACACAATGTATCTCCTATGGGGGGCGGGGACAAGCAAACCCTGTTCCTTGGTAAGAAAAAAGAGAAAGGCAGCAATACCAGTTTTTATGTTGTGCCCTATCCAGCTGACACTGTCCTTTTGGAGAAGCCAATGACTTGTTAGTACCCCTAGCAGCAGTGTGAACAGATGCGTCCCTGACAGGCGATGGATGGTCAGGGTCCATCTGGCCAGTGCAGCTCGGACAGAAATGATGTATACAGCTTCATCAGCGAATGACTGTCATCAATCCTGGGCCATGGGTAGCGTAAATGACAGCTATGTTGCAGCTGAGACCCCAGGTGTGAGACTGGGGCGGACTGATTTAAGAATGCTGGGTAATCAGGAATGTATACTTCTCCTGGACTTTAATTTGTATCTTTAACCTCCTATAAATATCCTATTCTACTGTAGCAGGTATGTGTGTGTTTTTTTTAGGGTCTCCTCATGAAATTAGCTTCAGAATGACGGCTGTTCTGTGCTCCCTTTTAACTACTGATTATGTCGGCTCCTGAGCTCCAGGTCTAACTAAATGCATGAAGTGTTCTGGCTGCTCTGTGGTGTGCACACAATTTAATTATTATCTCATTGATTTTTCATATATTTCAATTTTCTCTCCTTTAAGTCACAGTGGCTGTCCTATTTGGCTCTTTTGGCTCCCGTTCCATGATTTCCTTATGGAATCATCCAAAGTAAAAAAAAAAAAAAAAGGCTTTGTTTACCTCCTCTCCTCCCCACTGATACCTCTACTCCCCTCAGGAGTGTCCAGCAGCAACAGTCTTAAGGAGGCCTGTCCATGCTGACCGTTCACAAAGGAAACTTCCAGTTAGTACAATATCTCAGAAAGAATAGAGTGTCCCACTGCTTACTCACCAACAAAAGGTACCTGGCTTTTAAATGGTTTCTCTTTAGTATGCATTAAGGATCATGCATAATTTGCATCTATTAGCATTTTATTATACCACTGGCACTGGGGAAGGAAAATGAAAACAATTATTGTATCCTCAGAGGACATTTCTTTACTTATAACTATTTTACAATAAATCATTTTTGTTTATCAGTTTACTGGGTGCAGTAAATGCAGAAACTGGAGACTGAGAGGGTCCTAAAAAGCCTAGAAATTCATAGAGTGGCTCCATGTGTTTGCACAGAAAGCTCTTCAAGTACTTCTAACTCATTAGAATGAATTATGCCAATTACCACCAGCAGATCTGGAAGCATTTGAATCTGATGGAAGGGGATTCCCCTGCCCCCAGCGCATCTACAGTTGTTAGACTCCCTGATTCAAGCAAGTCAGTAGAACCAATAGAGATTCTCACAGAGGCCAACCTGTGAGCATTTCCTTCCCCAAGTTGGAATAAAGTTGCCTCTGTGAAAGGCTGGCCATTAGGGAAACGAGTTTGGAAGAAAACTCAAGACAATGTGGTTCCTTCCAGTAAGGTCTATTCTAGAAGCATCTCAGAACCAAGAAAGGCCATCTGTTATTAATATACTCCGAAGGAGAATGCAATAGGAGACAGTGGTATGAGCCATCAAGCATCCTTGTATACATTTTAAAAGCATGATGTTTTTGACAGTTCGCTGCTTCTGCATTTACATGATTTTGCATTTTTAGTTACAGTCCTTATCATAGGATATAATAATTTTTTTGCATTGGGTGCTAAAGGAATACTTAAGTTTCTTTACAAGAAATATGAAGGAAAATGGCCCCCTTCTTTTATCTTTTCTAAGATACATTGCCATCAAGGAAGGGGAGCAGTGGTGAGCAGTTTCTGCACACACTGTCAGCATTTACATTTGGATGAGGAGCCAAGGCTTGGACACTTTGTTGTGCTGAGGCATTGGTTGATGACATGGCCTCGCCTTGTCAAGCAATACACACTCACATAGGAATTTATTTGCTCCCTATGCATGATGCTCTTGGCTTGCTCTGTGCCCACCTTCATTGTTTCAAAAACCAGGTTCTGACAAGAATGGAGAACAAATAGAAGAAGCCTCCAGAAACACAGTTTGACACTTAACTTACTTAATGAGGTCTTTTCCTGAGCTCTCTTCATTTCTAGAGAACTTCTTTCTATTGACAGCTGAAGAAACTGACTTTGTGTCTTAGAATCGATGCTACGTTTTTAAGAGGCATTTTCCTGTCCTAGATGGTCTAAGTAGGATATTTTAGGATCAGAGAGCTGAAAGTAAATACTAACTTATATAAGCCTGTTTCCATTTCAGGCAGGAGTCACTGTGACACTCCAGTGTAACACGAGCCACAGGACAGAGGGCATTATACATAGTTAAGACTAATGTGTGTGATATTAGTAGTGTGCCTTTTCGCCTGGAGGGTCTCTTGTGGGAATGTGAGATGGCAGTTGGTAGATGATGAAGAATTTGAGATTTCGAACAGTACTAATCTGTATTTGAAATTAAAAAAGAAACATGCATTTCCAGAGGTTATGTGCTATTATGTGAATAATAAAGGCATCCAGACCATCTACTGTCAAACTGCAAGGTAGGTTCTTGTTGTGAGATGGAGTAAATTCAATAGAAGGAATGATTTTTAGATGCCAAGTGCCAGAAATATTTGTGGAATTTAAAAGATCAAAATACAGCCTATTTGATTTCCTCCCTCTATGGAAAATTACTTTTTTTTAATATGATGGTAGACATATTTTCATTTAGACACTTACATGAGACTCAGTGGAAGGCACATCACTTGATAAACAGGGATAGACTTTAAAGCCATTTCAAATAGAGAGGATTACAAAATTTTAGATTTGTCTTAACTCTGATACATTAAATTATAGTTTAAGTGCACCATCACAGATACCTGGAGAGTAGATGGCTTTGCATTCCTCATTATCCACAAATAATACTGCTTTGTAATATAGGCACTTAATCAATATTCATTAACTGATTGTAAGGGTTTTTTAAAAATCTAAGTCAGTTAATTTATCACAACAAAATCTATACAAATTTTATATTATTACTTATACGGTATATTGTATGACTGCAGTTCACTCTACAAGTAGAAAAACTAGATCAGATAGCCATGGCTGCCTGCAGAGTGAGCTGCTTGTTCACTAGTTCAGTGTGATTACTTGGGAATCCTATTCCAAATGGTGACCAAGCTTAAAATGAGCAAAAGGGCCTTCAGGTGGCACCAAGCACATATACCAGAAGAAGGCATCCACAAAGCAAGAAAAACGAGGACTGAGATCTTTGCATTGTTTTGAACATTACTTTGAAACATTCTTGGTAAAAAAAAAAAAATCACAATCTTATCTCACTTTTGAGAATGTTTTGGTTTGTTTGCTTTGCTTTTTTTAATTTTTATGTTAGAGTTAGGGTCCATCTTTGCTTCTATTGAATATATGTCATCTCCCCCAGGTTTAAAACTAAAGCAAATGGACCGAGAGAATTGGACACATTAGCTATTCTTTCTTTCTTTTCCTTTTTTTTTTTCTTTTTTAATCAACCCAGTCCCCTTCAGCCAAGCACCAGTGAAGCCCGGCATCATGGCACATTGCCCCACACTAGACTCACACTCATCCACCACCTAGGAAGAGAAGGAGTGAAAGGGCTGTTGAGCACGGAGAATTTCTCCAATGAATCACAATTACGTGAACACCTGGGCTAACTAAGTTTGTGCTGAGCCACTGTGAAAATTTGCAAAGTGCTCAACAGCCCTGAGAGTTTCTCATTTATTATCTCAGGTGGGGTGGTCCGCAACCGTACATTAGGTTGCAATGTGAACCATGTAAGGACATGCATCCCAAGACCTCGCCTAGGACCTTCTCATTCTACCTGCAGGGTACAGCTGTGCTTCTGTTTCTGAAAGTCTGCCCAGAAAAGTTAAGGGCTAAACGTAGAATTCCTTCTCCTCCAAGTGCAGTGACTTTAGAACCGGCAGCAAGTACATCCGTTTACATTTCAAGATGAGTTTACCGTGAGATTGATTTTGGGAAGAATCAATGGTGTTTTTATGAATCCATAACCTTGTCTTATATTAACTCTAAAGATATCAAAGCCTGAAAGGATGAGAAAGAATTTTACTCATAAGCATGAATTTTAAACTGTTCATAAATTCTTCACCTTATAGGTAAAAATGTAAGAAGCTTAGATGCCAAGAAGTTTATAGATAGACTGTTTTGAGTGAATGATTGATGAGAACTGGAAAAATAACTTGTGAGTGAAGTCATCAGAACAGCTAAAGCCTCCATGCAAGCAGCGCAATTGGGAGTTTCGAGTAAGCTGCATACAGGGTCAATTGTTGATTACAGAATAATGGCTCCACATAAGTCCCAGACAGTGGCTTTCATTCAAAGTATTCTCTCTATCAAGAACTAGAAACCATTGTGTAGCTTCCGAATGTTAATGCAATTTTAAGAATGGAAATCCCTGGGCAGTTCTACAGAAACAATAGATAAATTTAACCAACATCATACTGTAAAAAATTTATTTCGTAAGTCGGATAGCTAAATTGAATAAAAGGTAAACAGAGATATGGACACAAAGGCAAGGGACATCGCTGGTACAAATTCTTCCAAGTATTGCTCTCACAGCATCGCGTTCTATGCTCGGGACGCATTTGGAGTGCACGTTGGCTAGTTTAAGTCCTTATAGATAGCAAGTGTGTGGTAGGAAACAGCGGGAGATACTCGAAATAGAAATCCTGATGCCTTGGAGTCGATCAGCCCAATAGGCAGTCATTACAGTCCGGGGCAATGAGTGTGGGATTGGGAAACCCTGAGATGCTGTTAGGAGACGATAGAAGTTTTCCATTTGGTTCTGGCAATTAAGCCAGGAGACAGAAGAACCCTGAACCTATAGGCTTTGATCTCCTGTCCCTTCAAGGTTTTACTCATCTGGGTTTCAGTCATTCCCTACCATTAGCTGAAAAGATACCTCTTTCCCCTGCTGTTGCCCCTGTAATTAGATGAAAGGAGAAATAAGATGCACAGGAGATGCATGGCTGATAGTGCCTTGGCTTAACGCCAGAGTCTTCTAATGAAAATGAACGCTTTCTGCATCTGGGTCCATGGCATTCATTTTTGAAGAGAGGAGTTTGTAAGGCTAGGTGAGTGAAAAGGGATGGGAGGAAAAGGTTTGTTGGCTGGAATAGATCCATCATTCAGGAACTAGGTTTATTTGGGTTTTGTTGATCACTTGACGCACACTATCTCATTTAATCCTCACTGCAGACTGCAGTAGCAATGGATCTTAACCTGTGGTTCAAAATAAGAAAAAAAATGTAGCTGAGAGTGGGTAACTAGTCCACACTCCTGTTAGCATCAGCTTGGAACCCTCGTCTCCCTGATGTCAAAACTCAAGATTTTAATTGCTACAAAATACTGCCTCCTAGTGGCTGAAGTTTGGTAAACTCCCAGCCAACACCAGCTGCTGAGGGTTTGGTGTTTTTTCCTGGTCAGGAAATGATCTTAACCATTCAGGCTCAACTCTCTATCTCAAAGGCATGTAGGAAGTGTTTGTCAAAATTATCTAGATTTTTTTACCAATTATTTTTCCAATTATTTTTATTGCTTTATTGAAAATAGGTTCTTTTCTCATACAATACATCCCAGTCACCACCCATGGCCTCTGTACATGTGTTCATGCACGCACAGACACAAACACATACATATGCACGTACATGTAGACATACAGTATTAGAAGTTTTTTTTGTTTTTTGATATTTTTTTTTGTTTTTTTAATAATGTGACATTTTACCCTTTACCCATCAAAATAGGACATTTAACTATCCTAGCATTTTTTTTTTCTCATAGGGTTAGGTCACTTGCTGAAGAAGCTTATGAACAAATTCACATTGAGGGTTTAGATCTTCGTTTTTAGGTTTTAATCTTCCTTCGTGTCGGTCTGTCTGATTATACAGCATGTGTATGAGGGAACCAGCGGAGGCCCGTAGAGAATATTCAATCCCTGGAACTGATGATTGGTGGCCCATCAGATGCGGGTACTGGGAACTCAACTCTGGTCCTTTGGAAGAACCGTGTCATGTCTCCAGGCCCAAGCCCCACTAGTTTTAATGAATATAAAAGGCATAATCAGCTTTTTAGCACTTAATTGTATTTATATCATACCATAGATTTTTCTACATAAAAAGGCTTAACTCAGAAAAAAATGATTCTACATAATGGGAATTTCAAGTGTTGTAAGCAGATTGCTGGAAAAGAGATTTCTGCAAGGCTGGCTATGCCCCGTATTCCTTAAAATATACTAGAAAGGTGAATGTTTACTTTGCCTCTGCATAAAGCTGACCCTACTGAATAGGTGTGTTGAAATATACTCCTTAAGATCAGCGGCCGCTGATAATGGCCCCCAAATGCTGCCATCCCTAGATTCCTATTAAATGAAGCCACCCCATGCAACATTGTACAGTTGGTCTGGTAAATGGGTTCTACTGACCTTGAGTCAACAAACTTTGTCTCTCTTGACACTGAGTATCACTGTAACATGTAAAATTCATAGTTATGTTTACTTTTTAAATGGAGTTTCAAGGCCTTAACTGTTTAAGCAGGAAGGCTGAAGGAAAGACCCAGCCTTTAATGCTGGGGTAAGTTGATGGTTGTAGAAGTCACAGCTCTGTAGTCAGTGCATTGACGTGGTGTAACCTTCCTACAAGTGCATCCCATAGATTAATTATGCAGTCCCTTTAACTACCTGAGGCACAGACACAATGCACTGATAGGCCCTTGACACCTGCTGTACCTGTACACTGACCTATTCATAGCTATATGTGGTCTGTAGTATTGGGACTTTCAGGACCAGCGTCTTTGTTTATTGTCTCTGATGTTTCTCATCTCTGTTCTACAGGACTCAGCTGTCGGCGCTGCACCGTCCAGCGGAAATAAGACACCAACAACTAGACTTCTCGAGATCTTTACTCAGGATTAAGATCAGTGGAAATGGCCCGGAAGAAGAGAAGGGCCAAGCTTAAGTACAACTCAAGGGCCAATCAGCTCATGCCAGGTGCCACCTCCTCATAGTTCCGCGTGCATCAGAGCAGGACGTCATCAGATCACCAGTTACCCTTGCACAGCCATTTGCCATATAAGGACTTGTTTATCTTAGAGAGCGCTCGCTCGCTGTCGGGATGGCGGAAACCTGCGCCTTGTTAAGGCGCGGCACCTCGCAGCTTTCCACACTCAGCCACATCTCCCTTCCTTTCCTCTAATTCTCTCCCTTCATGGCCACACTAGCATAGTCTCTCTGTAGCTACCTCATCAAAGTCAGTGCGGGATGACTTCTTCTGCACAGGGATGTGAGTTCCTAGAAAGACTGAGTTGTCATTTAGATTTTGTAGCACTGTCAATTCTGGCACTGAACAAGCAAACGTACAAACAAAATATCCTTACTATTTTTAGTATCAAAATGAAACCACCACAAAGAAAAATATTGAAAGGTATTTACTCATTAAATAACACAACACAGGAGACCTTATTCTCCTTTTAACAATGTATCAATCATATGTTATAGCCGTAATGGCACTGAAAGCCTGTTTGGCGATTAAAATAAATAAGCTAATTGTCTGTGCATGAACAAGTATACTTGTTGAAAATATAGTGTATAAAAATTCAAATAGAGAATTCATATAAATATAAAATCAGAAAATAATATAGCACTACTTATGAATACTCATATATGGAGTCAGCATAAATACATTTGGAAATGAAAACAACACACCCATTTTAAGATTATTTTGTTCCCAGAAGAAAGTTGAATGATTCTGAGAGGCTCGTGGAATCACTTTTGAGGATGAAGAAGTCTTTACTCCTTTTGGAAAGTGTTTTGGGAAAACAAGCAAATATTTTAAAACTTTTGATCATGTATCACAATTGTTGAATGTCAGTGAATATATTTACTAATCTGCATAGTGTTAGTGTTTGAAACCTTTCAAAATGATAAGATTGAAACTTGTAAGAGATCCTTCATGTTAAAGCAAGAAATGGGTAGTAAGTAGTCCTTAAAACTGTTTCCTCAAACTTTTCACAGAGATTCCCAAGAACACACACACACACACACACACACACACACACACACACACACTGAAAAGACACAACTCAAAGTGGGACACACCAGCAAGCTAAACATGGAGTCTGGGAAGAATTGACTCTCAGTGAAAGTTGAGCAGGACTGCAGAGAAACAAATCTCCCATCTTTGGAGGGTAACAATCTATTTGCTCTGCTTCCTGACAAACAAATGTGGTGGTGTTAGAGCATAAGCAGAGACCCCAAAATAAAACTTTGAACAATATGGTGACCTGCCCATAGCAGAAGAGTTTTGAAACATATAGAAAAGGAGAACGGAGGAAAGCAGAGCACATGGCTGTGCCAAGTGAAGCCAGCCAGCCAGTCCTATTTCCAACCTCTGAGCTACAGTGGCTTCTGACCGCAGGGAAAGAAAGGAGACGTTCAATGCTTCTCCTTTGATTGTACAATGAGGAAGTGTTCAGCCACTGGGGGACCTTCATTTCATGTCCTCCTTCAACCTCACAGCTCAAAAGCCATGTGCAATATATATATATATATATATATATATATATATATATATATATATATATATATATATTTGAGACAGAACATTTTTTCCACATGAAAAGTTTTTTCCTGAATCTCTTTATTGCCTATTCCTTTCTTAACTTTATTTCCCTGTAGAAATGTCCAGTGTCTAGAGAATAAAAAGGAAAAAAAAAGGAAGAAAAAAAATCCCATAAAACCTGCCATAGCATTATTTGAAAGAACTAAGATTATATATTGAAACTCTATCTTTAAATCAAATGACTTGATTAGCATAAAGTAACATTGATAGAGGTAAATACAATGCCAAAATGAACTTCTAGGTTTAGAATTTCTTCCCCTACTTTTGCTCTGAAGATTTTTATTCCTCCTATGAACAGGTCATGTACTCCTCAAAGGAAGAGGTTTTTGTTTTTTTTTTTTAAAGAAAACTCTGGCCCACCTTTATCTCTAATGGCCCAGCTGGGAGTTGCTATAATAATCCTTTTGCTTTTATGTGGCCATCTGGAGGCCTATTAAAAACACTATCGAAGACCAACTCCTCAAGTGTGCTGAGTCTGTATGTTTCACCAAGTCACCAAAACAGGACCATCTTTCTTACTATGAGGTGAATGGACTTTGGAGAGTGAGGCTGGAGGGCGGAGACACAGCCTGGCATAGGCTGCCCTTTCACCCTGGCCATTCTGGATAGGTAGTGAGAACAGTAGTTGATCCTAGTGCATGCTTTTCAAGGGTATGTGGATCTGCAACAAGGCTTCCTTCTATCTCTGGGGCTCTGTGATGAGATGGAAGAGGTGAGGGAACGTGGGAACTGGCGACATTGAGAACTTAATGAGGCATCATGTTTCAACTGGAGAATAGTCCTGTTTGATTTGTGTGGAAAGAAAATATGAAATATTGAAATAATATTTCAAGTTCCCAATTTTGTGGCACAAATAGAGACACAGACTATTCTGGCCTCTCTGGAAAATACCCCTTTCATCAAAAGTATGATCCAACCGAGTTGAGGACATAAGGGCAGGCTATGAAATGGAATTAGATAAAAGTTGGCGTTTGTCTTTAGTAGATTATTAAAATCGCCACGGTAAGAAATCAGCTCATAAAGACAGAACAAGTTAGCAGGGGCCGCAGATCATTTGTCCCAAACAGAGGTTTTTCTCTACACTCATTAACTATCTTGCCCAGTAATGTGCTTGTAATCCTATTAAACCTGATACATCAAAAATTAAAAGAAAAAAAAATTAGTTGCTGTCTGAAACCACACTGCAACTCAGATCTAGGACCAAATAAGATGCATTAATTGCTTTGCTGCTTCACCGCAAAGCCACTCTTAAAATATAATTCCTTAATGAAGTCCGTTAATTTGTTCATGGCAGTACACAAGCTGTTCAAAATGACACAGGATTGCACTCTGTTTTCTAACCCCTGCAGTTTCTTCTGTTAGTCACTCTGTCTTGTGTTGTTATCCCATGGATAGTAATTATTTTATAGTGGCTGTAATTAGGAGAGAATTAGGCTTGGTAAACAAAACCTGCCTTCTCCCGTTAATAGCTAAGGATAATAAATTTGGCTCTGACATTCACTATATTTGGACAAGGCTTGGCCTACTTCCAGTTTTCCCAATAAGAACTTTATTATATAATTATGCCTTGGAGGGGCTCATATTACAAGGTAATTTTTTTTTGTAAGGACACATATTGCATGGCTTCCAGCCAGTAAGTGATATACTGTAATATATGCCTCCAATAAATGTTTTAAACACAGCCTCTCAGAGTAAAGCCCTGCTGGGGCTTCGTGCTGCTCTTCAGCATGTATTATTTACAGGATTTGTTTGTTGAGCTCTTCATAATGTAAATTATTTCCTTTGCTCACATTGTCCGGCATTATGACAAGTGTCGGTTTAAAAGCCACAATTCTTTTTTTTTTCCTATCAGTAAGTGATGTATCTGATCTCCCATATTTCAATTCCCAAAGGTGATCTCTGTCAGATGGTACCCCAAAGGTGATCTCTGTCAGATGGTACCCCAAAGGTGATCTCTGTCAGATGGTACCCCAAAGGTGATCTCTGTCAGATGACACCCCAAAGGTGGCATTTAAACAGCATTTTATACTTTTGCAAAGATTAGCTCGGTTTTTTTTTGTGTGTGTATATGTGCATAAATTGCACTTTCTCTGCTCAAACTGATTCATTTTTTCCATTTTTAACACAAATAAAATTATGTCACTGCAAGCCAGGTCGCTGAGATTCATGTGCCTTTTAGTTGACCCTTTATGAGAAAGGCCAACCCAACTCATATAGATCAACGATAAGATGTGGAAGCACAAACTGCTAAGGCAAAGAGAACAGCCTCTTAAAACAGGTTCCAAACCAAGATCATAAAAATGTAACCTCTGCTTAGGAAAATCATGAGAAAAATAGGCATAAGTGACATTAACTTCTGAGCCAGAAATAAAAGCATGAGATTCTGAGGCAGTGTAGAGGTAAAGACATGAAGAAGCATTTTCCTGGATGTCAAATTCAAAATCGGTGCCATTGAAACTCTTCGATACTAAGCACAGGCAGCTTATAAAATGGGTGTTGTGTAAGTTTCCTTCAAGGTTTAAACATTTCATTCTATAGAAAATCTACCTATTCAGGAAGGTAAACTACTCAAAAGAGTTTCAGGAAGTTCCTAAAACTGACCAGACTCACTATAGTCACTCCCTGTCAGAGGCTTTGTTTTGTTTTGTTGTTGTTGTTGTTTTTATTTTAAAGGGCTGTAAAGTAGACTTAACATGTCCAGGGCCAAGGACTCATATCAGGCTAGCTGCCTGGAAGAAGCAAAAGTCAGCTGAACTGTCTGTCTGTCTGGAAACGGCTTGGGCCAGGGTCACTTGGAAAGGACGAGGGACACTCTTGATGATGTTGAGCCATGTGAAACTTGTTTAGCACACACCAGGGTTCCAGCTTTGATGAAGTCTTTGAGTCATTTCTTCTTCTGTAAGTAACCCTTCACACTTATTCCTGTATGTAACCCCAATAAGGTCCATTGATTTTCCAAGTTGTACTTTGGTGGCACCCGCACTTTGGTAAGTTGGGGGATACTTATCTCCATCATGGGTGTGTTGCATCTCTCCCAGGAAAAGTTTCATCATGCAGCAAGGGGCAATCACCTATCAAAAACAAACCTTGGGAATATTTGATGATGTGATGTATAAAATTTGAATACCCGACATATGTACTTCCCATCCAAAGCTGGATTTCAATCACCTATCTGTAAAAGGAAAGAGTTTTTTAGTGGCTTGCCATCTCAATGACCCTAGTACAACTTGCTTGTGTATCAGCGCTTACAAGTCACTTGAAGAACGGGCCTGTTGCAAATGTAAGTGGCTATTGACGATGACCATGGGTTCTTGTTTATTTGGTCATATTTTCTAGGTCCCCTCTGTAGGCTCCAGAATTATGTGTATATAAAAATTCTTTGAAGAGAGACCCCCCCCCTCATTCCTCAATCTCTTTGCCTTTTGGAGTTGATGTAAAGTAGCTACCTTGGACTCTCCTAACTCCTGGTTCCCACTTTCAGTGGAGGGTCACATGAATTATGGGAAGTCTGCTCTGGGGTCCAAAGTATCTTTTACTCTATCATTCTCCTTTCCTCCCCAGTGCTGACAAGATCTTGGAGACCAGAGTTCTCTGTAATTGTTCTCCCACTGTTACTGTGTACCGTGAATAAAAACTGAGGGCACATTTGTCTTTCTCTTTGTTATGCAGCACAGAGTTTTGGCATACAGACTTAATGCTTTCTTCAGGAAAAAATAATTATAATTCTTCTTCTGTTCCAAGAGCACTACTCTGTGTCAGTAACATAAAACTATTAAAAAATGTACATCGTAAGCTGACATAATTGCAAAAGAAACCCATTGGCGTTTCAAATTCATTGTAGCATTTATTAAACATCTACTATATACACTAGGACAAAATGAAAACCTGGAAAGTTTAAAAGCATGCAACACACACATACATGCCCGCACACACGCGTACACACAGGCACACACACACACACACACACACACACACACACACACACACACACACTAGTTTAATAGCTCAAAGCATTTAATGCAACAATCCCACCTGCTCTTAGAAAAATGTCAAAATCCTGTCTCCTGTTCTGGCTGTGACTGCTGCTTCTTTTCTTCCTTGCTCTGCAAAAAAAAAAAAAAAAAAAAAAAAAAAAAGCACAGAGAGATTAAGTTGCCTGTTGGAAATGTTGCAGTGAATCAGAGAAGATCGCCCAGCGATTCTGAAGCAGCTTTACAGCCAGTGGCTCCTTCTGTTCTTCCTCTGTTGCACCAGAATTACATCTATCCAGGCTTTAATTAGACCAAAGCACTAATTTTGCTTTTGGTGATCAGTAGGTAATCAAAACTTCATTTCTAATAGCAACAGTATCAGGAAAATAGGACAAGCACTGGTGTCATGTTCCAATTAACAAAATACTTTTCTTTCCATTAAAAAAAATGACCCTTGTGGAACTAGCATTAAATGATAGGTTTTTTATATGCAACCGGAAGAGCAGCAAGGGAGCTAGGTTCTTCATTCTCTTCTCCTTCTTTCGGTATTATCCTTTAATATTATGGAATATTTTATTTGGTTACAATAGCATAAATTACTAAGATATGTCTTTAATAATAATTCTCCTGTGGATGGAATGACCATTTGAAGAGCTTAGACCCTTTCTGAATGAATTGTTATTTATTTACTTTCCATCATGATTGCAGCTTCGCCTCCCTCCTCCTTTTCCAGTTCCTTCCACTCCCACTCCCCTCCTTCAAGAACTTAAACAAATGTGAAGAAGAATTAAAAGACTTTTTGTCTTCCAAATGTATTTGGAAAAAAGACAATTAGTAACTCAAAGTGGGAAGCGGGATCACAGGCGTGGAATAGACCTATTAAGTCGCCCCATTTACCCCCTCCCTGCTCATGCAGTTCCCTAGAAGTATTTGTCCGTTCTCTAACATCAGTCTAGAGTTGTCACTCTTCTCTGAAAAGACCCTCCCCTTGTCCCTGTGAAGGGAGTCGTGTATGTAAAGTCTTGACTGGCTGGCCACCCTGGTCCTTGCCCTTTACACAAATTCCAACTAAGTAAGACGTTTCCCTGGCCCCGCCATGACCACTCTGTCCTTGATGTTTTCTGTTCCCAACACTCTCCTACAGCTTTAGCTTATGGATTGGGTCGAGCTTTTGGCCACTCTATTAACTTGCTCAGTCCTTCCCCATAAATCAATCCCCTTAGCTCCTTCATCGTGGCAGTGGCTATGATGTGACATACTCCCATTTTTGGGGACTTACTCCTCACATTGACATCTCCCAGTCCCAAATAGAGGCTGACATGAGAACTGTGTCTTAACAAACATAAAGCAATCCTCACCTCCCATTACTTTACAGACATGGATCCATCAGGGATTGGGGAGGGGGTGGGGGATTCTGAATTGAATGAGGTAAAGAAAACCTCACACGTAGTATTTTGAATATGCCCCTTATCACCATATAGTTTATGACAGGAACATGCAGATCCGTGATACATCATGCAGAGTTACATGGAGTCTGGCTGGATCAGACAGAAAAAGCCAGTTTGTATCGGAGCAGCTAACTTGCCTTCCACAATTCCTCCCCTGCTGCTCTCCGCATCCCACTTCAGCTGTATTTCACTCCATTAACTACAGCAATGGGTATTTGCACTCAATAGATGTGTGTGGGTGTGCATGTGTGTTTGTATTTGGGAAGAGTTTATGCAGACAACTCCAAATAGCTCTGAAAGTGATTGCACAATTAAAGAAACGATTTCCCGGCTGTGGATGCTTATTTCTTAAAACACCATCCGTCAGCCTCGCTACTGAGATTGATGTTCTTAACACAGTTTTCTTTTGAAACCCCTAGGGGAATATCTTCTTCATGTCTCTGCCCAACTGTATCACTCTTTTGCTGTCTTTCTTGTAGTCTGATTGTGAGATTAATTCCCAAAGGGCTATCAACATCCACCGAGGATGTTAAAGGAGCGGGTTCAGGTTCAGGTCTTGTAAGGTTCTGAACTCTCCGCAGACTGTTGCAAGCACTTTGAACCTAAGTTTTGAAATTTCCTATTAGCTTGTGAAAATGGTAAAATAAGCTCCAGCATGGGGACTTCCAACTGTGGAGAGCTTAACACAAGCCTGGTCTGCTTACAGGGGGCAGAGGACAATTTGGGGTTCACCTGAGGGGGTTACTATAGTCACAGCATGGTTTAGCTTTTTTGGGGGGAAAAAGAGTGTTTGGGACACAACTTTTATGCTACAAGTTCACCTGAGGCTCTTTTTATCAATACTGCAATGAAGATGGAGATAAAAAATCTGCTGGAAACTCTCCCGGCTCCGTTGGTCATTAGCTAAAGAACTGAACAAGGAACAAAAAGCATCTTGATCAGCTGAAATAAGAGGATAAGGACTGAGAAAGGCAGCCAACGGTCTTGAACTGGCCAACATAAAGAATCATAGGAACAGATTGCAAACCGTGCATCCGATGTCACTGTCAAGGACCTGGTGGGAGAGTAGGAGCTGCATGTTGTTAGACACTGTTAGGAGTTTCGTGCAGCAAATATCCTCCCCATGGTCCCCAAATTCTTAGGATGTTGCTTATAGGGAATAGGAATCTTTGTGTATTTTAACATACAATTTATACTAAAAATGTGTGCAGTGCCAAGTGAGGCCATACCCAGTAGCAAAGGGCTGATGACTTACAATGAACAGATTCTAAAGTGGTTGTGTAATGACCCATACATTTAGACAAGAGGTATCATCAATGCAGATCCCAGATTAGACAGCCTTGAGGATGCTTATCATTGTTAAGCTTTAAGGATAAACTATGTAGTAACTTACTCTTTTCTTTTTTCATATATATATATATATATATATATATATATATACATATATATATATATATATATATATTATTCTTTTATTATTACTTACATCTGATCATAGCCCCTCCCTCATCTCCTCCTGGTCTCACCATCTTCTCCCGTGCCCCTCCCCTAGTTCTCAGAAATGGGGAGCCCTCCTCTCCTACCAACTGACCCCAGTCTCTCAAGGCTCATTAGGAACTGCCTGCATCCTCTTCCCCTGTGGCCTGGCGAGGCTGCTCTGCCAGGGGGAAGTGATTGAAGAGCAGGCAACTGAGCCCATATCAGAGACTGCTCCCTTTACTAGGGGACCCACATTTAGACTGAGCTATCTATTACTTTTGGGCAGGGAGTCTAGACTGGCTCCATACATGGTCTTGGTTGGTACATCAGTCTCTGCCAGACCCACTGGGCCCATATTTGTTGGCTCTGTTGGTCTCCTTGTGGTGTTCCTGCCTCCTCTGGGACCTTCTATCTTCCCACTCTTCTATAAGACTCTGTGTGCTTTGCCCAAAGTTTGGCTGTGAGTCTCAGCATCTGCTTCACTTCCCTTTTGAGTAAACTCTTTCAGAGGACCTCCATGGTAGGCTCTGGTGCTGTTCTTTCTCTTCAACTGCCCTGGAACCTATTCTATTTGCCTTTCTGAATGAGAATTAAGCATCCTCTCTAGGGTCATCCTTGTTACGTAGTAAAATGCAAACTACCTTCAGTCTAAACCCAACCCATGCTGGCCTACTCTGGACTTCTCTGCAGAGGTCAGTTTACATGGAAACCTACAAACATAGGAGAAAACCAGGCAAGACTGGGTATTGTGGGAAAGGAAAAACCCCACACAGATCCATGCTGAACTTTTCAGCAATTGCTCCCATGTGGGGAAATCCTCTCAGAGGCCTTTCAACAATCTCCCTACCTCTGTTTTGAAAGGAAGCACAAGGAAGCTTCCATTGCTAGGGTCAGTGGCCCTGGAAGGTTTCCTGGCAACAGCATCCTGAGGGAGGATATCTCTTCATCTGATGCAAGTAGAAGGGCCCCTGCTTCTGGCCCATTGGCTCTCCAGTTTGGCTGTAGAATGCTCTAAGTGGAGGAAAAGTACACCTGGAGCAGGCAGTCATCTTTGAATCCAGCTGTTCCCCTCTCAGTCAGGACAGGTATCCTCAGTGCAGCTCTCATCGTCTGTGAGGGATAAATTCCCACACCAGCCTGTCAGATCTTTGAGGACTGTTCCTCAGAGTATATCTCATAGCAGGTTACTCAGCACAAATTCTCACTGGCTGGGGGGCTGGCAGACACACTTTTTCCTGTTTCCTTTACAAACTCATCAATCCAGTTTCTCTGATTTGAAAGTGGCAAGCATAGCTGCTCTCTTTTTCTGTGTGTTTGTTTGTTTGTTTGTTTGTTTTGTGTGTATGTGACTGCTAAACAGTATGTACCCAAGTAGAAACTTCTATCTACATTGACACTCATATGTGTTTAATCAACCAAACCCTAGAAACCCAGGGTCTCCATCCATAGATAGTTTCAAAGTGTTTATCATGTGTCTGCAATTGTTCTAGCTACAGTCTTATCTCATTGGAAAGATATCTTGACTGATTTTTTCATATCCTGCTGTAACCTTCCCAAGGACACATGCACATGCCTGAATACCTCTTCAAATATTTACCACCCAGACTTCTGTCTCCTAATCAAGCTCAATGCAATGCTGCCTCTGGGCCCCTGTGCTTGCTGGTGGCTCTGCCACCCTCCATCTTGTCCTGTAATAAGCTCCATTCCTTGATCCAGGCCTATCTCAGATGAATTATCCTAGTGATCAGGCTTGCTTTATCACACTCCACTGCACTTGTGTTTGCATGGAGTCCTCACTGATCACGTGTTTGTGCACACATCGTCTAAGTCCATGTGCTGATTACATAATTCCATAAAGACAAAAACTGCATCCTCTTTGTACTAATCAAATCCTAACACATGATATGTACTCAATAAAAAAAATATAAGAGGGCTTAATTAGCTGTTGTAAGCTGCCAATAACTTGGTGCTAAAAAAGAAAAAAAAAAAGAAAAAACTCTAAATCATAGTTATTTAAATCTGCCTCTGAGAAGAGACATCGTAGATGACTTTGCACATCAGTGGCATACGAGCAGAGCCTGGCTGAAAGCACAGGGAGCACACAGACCCTTGAAGAAAACGAATGCCATGGTGTACTAATTAGTTACATCTGCCCTGGCACCAGCAGACACAGCGGAGGGTGAGTGTGCTGATGATGGGAGAGGGAGATGTAGACTCCCTGGCATGATAAAAAAAAAAAAAGAACCCTGTTCCTTCTCTTCAGTCCCCATGGGGTTCATTCACTTGGAAGAGTGACTGCAGCGCGCTCCACCGCAACTACCAGGTTCACTGAGATGGGCAGGGGATACAAACGGCAGCCACGTGTTTCTCTTTAGTGATCGTCCTGGCTGGTGACCAATTCCAGAGAAGTGTTATGTGGCCTGGGAGCTTGAGAGGCCAGCAGAGCGGCTACCTTTTTTATGCTTCTCATAACAAATAATAGAACACTGGGAAGAAGCGCAGGGGAAGAGGGTACCAAACAGGGCCCTTCAAATAAAAGCAAAGATCCCTAAAGGTACAGGAGACTTACAAAGGAGAACTGCAGCTGTTGTGAATGTGGTGCGGCTCAGTCCTCAGCCTAGTACATAAGGGGCCGCCTTCAGTCAGCTCTTGCTCTCCCTGGGCACAGGTGAGAGGGATGCTGTTTAATAACAAAGACAGTCCCCAGTGATGGCAAGTCTAATTACAGGAGAAGAAGAAGAAGAAGGGGGAAAAAAAAAAAGCTCCAGAGAAAGAAAGGATTTGGTTTTCCCAAGAAAGGATTTTTATCTTGAAACCTTCATGGGTCATTCCTTCGCAGTCACTAAAATACCGAAACAGTCAAGCAAGGGGCATAGAGGCCACAGCCAAAGCCCCAGATGCTTCATTTCAGAAGGCACCTTCACACAATAGTAGCTTTTAAAACATTGTTTTCCTCTCTTTAATTAAAAAAACAATTTTGTTTCTCTGGATATTTGTAAGTGCTCCATGGGACAAAAAGAAGGAATGGAGTAATGAGGAAAAGTGGTAAACAAACATCCGCAGGTGTCAGGCAGAGGGAGCAATCTGGGGACGGAAAGCATTAAGGGAACAAAAACATAATGCCGCTTGGTTTTTGAGAAGTTTTCAGAAGCAGGAAAAATCGCCCATCATATAGCTGAAATCATGCTGCTGCTGTTGTTGTGTTCTCAAATGAGGACCAGTCATTGAAAGTACCCTTCCCTTGCTATTAATATACTGCAAAGGAAAAGATAGATAATGCCTCAAGTCTCCAGAAAGTCTTGAAATATCATCACTTCTTCTAGAGAATCTCCTGGTAAAAAATATTGATTATAGTTGCCCTATGAATCTAAATGATTGAAGTGCCGTCTTTGTAAACAGGCTTCCTAAGACCAGTCTTTGAATTTCAGATAGGGCCTCAATCGGCCTGAGTTCGGGAGGACAGACCATGCACAGACTGGAAAGTTCAGAAACAGGAGGTAGGCTCCAGGGCAGATCTCAGTTTCTGGGACTCTAGGCATCCTCTGGACACTAAGCATAAACATCAGAGTCACACATGAAGCAGATCGGTGCCTATCAACTTCTGTGACATTGTTTTGTAGAAGATGCAATGGGACTTCTGTCCGAAAAAAATTAGACTCAAAGAACTTTCAAGTCCTATGACCTTTGGGCATTGGGCATGGAGGAGACAAGTGATGTTTGTTCTGCTCAGTCAACAGCTACAAGGATTCAGATAAACAGCATGATACATAGTTCACTGAGAATTACTGACATCTGTCTTTGCATCCTTCCACCTGCCCTACATGGATAAATAATACTAAAATGTAGGTGTGGAAGAAAGAATCCTTAGTCCTTCTGCAGTACCAGGAATGCCACTTGACTATAAGAAACAAGAGGCACTGTCAGGAAAGGCAGTTTTCTCTGAGTGTTGCTCTGGTCCTGAGTTTGAATCTATAAAAGCACTCAGTTAAACCCTGTGTTCAGTCTTTTATGGAGAGAGCTGCAACTCTGGACTGCAGTGTGTTAGGATACCTTGTTTTTATCTCCCTGTTTCCATGTTTTCTGTCCCTTTCTATTACCCTGCACAGAAGATGCAGTGCAATCTGTGAAAGCAAAACTGAGATTCTGTTAGGACGGCATGTGAAATGTCTTCCAGTGAGTTTCAGTTGTCCTCAGGAAAACAAATCCAAGCTCATTGACATAGCCAACAAGGTTTCAGGTCGCCTGATGGAACATCACCTCCAACACACCACTCAGCACTGACCACCGGTGTTCATCCCCCCACTGCCACCAAGCCCCCTTCCTCCACCTGGGTGGAACCTGGGCTCTTCTGTGTCCCTTCACATGACATCTTTTGAAAAGTTACCACCCCAGGTAAACTCTAAAGGACTTGCCTGGGCCACAGTGTCTACTTTTCAGTATGTCCTCTGTCTGGTGCCTTCATAGTCTGGTTAGCAATGTCTCTTTATATTGTCTGCCTCCCTAGCCTACTGTTGGAGCAGAGTTCCCAGAGACAAAGAACTTGGCTCCTGTTTATTTCTGTATACTTAGAACTCAGCATGGCGCTCTATACAGTTAGCCAATCAACAGACAGATGAGTGAATGAGATGAGAATACTTCCACCTGTTTACAAAAACACTGAATTTTTAAGGAAGATTTTTTTGGGGGGCGGTGAGAAGGGGAGCATGGGGAAAGGGCTACCTGAAAACTGATTAACTACTACAGATGGATGAACTAGAAAGGGATGGTTAAATTCTCACTAGAATGATTGAAAATCATTTAACCAAAATTTAGCAAGTCTCTGCATTGTGTTTGATTTCTTTTATAAAAGAAATGTGTGAGGACGTGGAGGGCTACTGCTAGAACTAGTGCTATGTCTAGAACTATTCATCAACACTGCCAACACCAATATTAACACTGCTACAGCACTACAGCATCAGTGCTTAACTTAGCAGAACCATGTCAAAGGCAGTAAGAAATAGGCATTCCATCCTTACCTTTGAATTCCTGGCACCAGGTTTGGATACAACTTTAGGAATCAAAAGGATAGAATCAACAATGAATTGATTAACTGCAACTTAGATAACATTCAATGTGTTCACTTTTGGTTGAGTTTCTACCTATAGGGGTGGGGTTTAGGAGGGTGTTTAAGTGGTGAAGGTGTCTTTGTTAAGCTAGTGAGATGACTCACAATGAGGCATTCCCTAGAGATCTTTAGGACCAAGGTTGGTACTGAAAGAGCAACTACTCTGATTAGTAAATTGAGCCTAACCCTCTAAGAGGTAAGGAGCTAGAGGTTGAGTTGAAATCCAAAAGGCGTCCCCAAATACCCTTCCCTCCTAGATCTTGAAATAAATGGCTATTCCTTTAGAGTTTCCTCTTGATCTATCATTTCTATAATGATACTAAAAATATAAACATGACACTTTGCTTTTGATTTCTGTGGATTGCTCTAATGAATAATCAAACTGTGGAGGGGGTTCCCTGGAACTCTTAAAATTGTACTTTGTCATTCTGAAGTTCAGGTGTCCTAAGATGCCTGGTGGTCTTCGGCATGTGGCTAGTGCCAGCCTTGCAGAAGACTGAGCCTTTAACTTTTTTTGAGCACTTACTATGGGCCAGATATTTTTCATCATCTTGTCAGTTAATGTATACTAGTGCACAAGGCAGAAATATTTTATAACACATTCATCAGCTTGTTGGCAAAATCCAAGACTTTCCAAAGAAACTCCTGTGAGGAATGACAGATTGTATTCCTTTATCACTGCCATGTATGTTTCCACTTTCCATAGGCCTAAAATGGGTACAGCCTTTTTTTTTTTATCATTCAGTACTTCCATATTTTATAATGTACTACTGTGTTGGCTTAGGAATAACACAGGGGCAAAGATTAGAACTATTCCTTAAATTTTTTTCTACTGTATCACTACTGTTCCAGGGAATTCATTTATGATTTTCTTCAAATCAACAAATCACACCATATTGCAATACATTACTTTCTTCTTTCAAAATCCCATCTTTTTTCTCATTGAAAATAGAAAGCTGCTAGTATATTTAAAAATTTTCCTTCTATCTCCATGTCTTTCCTTTTAGACAATCTCTAAAGAATGTGGCTATCCACGCAGGATTTAACAGGATCACTAGAAGCATCCACACTTAGAATAGTGAGCTTGGTTCTGTTACATCCCACTTCTCACCCCAAATAGTAACATAGTATCAGAAATTTTTTTTCTTTAAGATTTTTCATTGTATTAATCTTTCTTCTGTCCATGTTAAAAAATCTGATTAAGGATATGCTGAATTTAATATTTATCATTCATATTTCTTCATAAAATAAAATTCTCCATGTGGATGATGTTCACTGATGCTGTCTTCTCCTTTACTTAATGTAGGATATTAACGTACACATATACATGCATACAAACACACACACATATTCAGAGTTACTTAACTGTACAGTCAGGTAATATTATATTTGGAATAATATGCTTCTGTATATGTGCATGTGCATATATATGCATGTGTGTATGCTTCTGTATATATGCATATGCACATATGTATGTACAATGCTTAGTGTTGAAAAGAGCAAAAACACGTTTTTGTTGTTTTACTCACTGAACTATTTGTTGCTTCTATGCCAAATCCTTTAGAGTATTTTTTCTTAAAATAACGGATAAAAACATTTGAATATTTATGTTCTCTGAGAAACATAAAAAGTATTATTTTCTTTAGTTGACTAACTTTGGGTAACATTGAAATCGCTACTGTCTTAATGTTCTTTCTACCAAGTGTACTTCCTATTGAGATGACGTCAAAAGACTTTGCAGTGTGGACAGACCCATAAATCTACCTTGTTTTAAACTGAGATGAAGATCTCCAAACTTAAATTCGGTATAGGTCATGGGCAGTGCAATGAATCACATTCTCCAAAGACATTTGACCTGACTGCAAATTATTCCCATGTTTTGTAGATACAACAGCCTGTGTAAGGAGACCCTGCCCCTTTGCCTGCAGTCCCTTGGAGATGATGTATGGCTGCCCAGGAACACATAGAGCCAAGTCCCGGATCTTGACACTAGTGCCAGTGAATGAAGTAGAATGAGGCTCTTTTGCCTTAATTATGTGAAAAAAATTACTTTGGTTTTAAAAAGCAATTTACAAATTTCCTACTATGTGGGGGTACTTCCAGATGAGAACTGAGTACAGCATCTCACTCACTCTTTACCAGCTGATGGAAACTAACAAATAACAAAAGGATTGTTCATGCTGTTGGATTCTCTTCTAGTTTGCTGAAAATGGCCAAACGTGCCACAATATCCTTGTAATTCCTGGCAAAATCAGTTGCCAAACACTGCTAAAATATTAGCCTACAAAAGCACTCACATTAGCCTACAAAAGCAAGCAGCCAATTTCACAATTTTAAAGAAAGCACAAATTATATAGCAGACAGGTATGTCTGATAAAACTTGAGGCTTCCTGTTCACCATCAACCTCAATGAAATAAATGTGGCCACACTAATCCACTATAAAATGCACTTGTCAGAGCAGGCTCTGTGCCTGTTCTATGGGCAGAGAACTACATTCTAGTTGGTTTTTGTCTACACACTCTCTCACAGAAGCTGTTGAGTGCTGAGCGGGAAGTTCCCAGTGAATTTGTTATTGAATTCAGACCATCACATCTTTCTAAACATGCTTTGGTTTATTAAGGTTAAGTTGTAGTTATATCTGATTTTTTTTTCTTGTATAAACGGGGACAAGATGTCATTTTCTCACCGCTCTCCTTCCATCTATGTACTTTGAAAGTAGAGACTCTAAGAAAGCAAGCTTTATTGACTTTGATATATAGAACTTTTTAGAAATCACTTGAAATCCTGGAATGGATGGAGAGAAAAAAAATCTTCATTGACTATCCCAACTGTAGACAATGAAAGGGATATCTATGTACTTCCGCATAAATGGTAGTGGGAGATTTAAAGTGTAGAATGGGAAATTTTGATTTGCACAGCCTTTGTTAATTTAGTGTTCGTTTTTGTGGTTTTTTTAAAAGAGTTTCATATGTGAGTTTTGCATTTGCATCATTTCTACCCTTCCTAGCATCCTCCCAACTCCTTTGGTGTCCTGTCCTACACCCTCTCAACTTCATGACCTACACACACACACACACACACACACACACACACACACACACACACACACACCTTTTTTCTGAAGACATTCATGAAGCAAAGTGAAATCCCATTGTGCTTAGTGCTTAGATTTTTTTTTATGTTGTTTGCTTTTCGAGACAGGATTTCTCTGTGTTAGCCTTGGCTGTCCCGTACTCGCTTTGTAGACCATGCTGGCCTTGAACTCACAGTGATCTGCCTGCCTTTGCCCCACGAGTGCTGGGATTAAAAGGTGGCATGTGCCACCATGCCTGGTTTATGCTTAGATTTCTTACTCTGAGGTTAAGACTCCCTTTCCTAACAGGTGTTTAACTTAAATGCAATGTGTGACAATGGTGATAAATGAGTTCTTATTCTGTTTGAGACATTAGCTGGTTGGATCACTTTTGGTTAGAGCCTGAACATACCTGAGCTTCTGGTTTTTATTTGGGAAAAGGAGGAACACAGGTGTCCTCCCAGGAGTCCGTGGAGTAGTCTCATAAAGATTTTAGAATACAGGCTAGTAAATCAGGTTCCCTCAATCACACTTCAGCCAGTGCAGCCTGATTCTCTCACAATCATTAGTCTCGGTTTCTAAATAGGATTTTGCTTGGCAAGTGTTACTTGTTTTTGACATTAAAAAAAAAAAAAAGCACACACACACTTAGAATACTGCTAGGTCAGGACATCTTTCATCCAATCTCTGTCTTTGGTTTCTTGCAACTTTATCTGATTTGAGCTACCAGTCCCCACATAATTCATCGTTTTTCCCTTTCTGGTAAAAAGGCCAGAGCAGGGAAACTAATGTGAGTAGATGCGTTTCCCTTCAGACACGGTCTAGATTCTATTTGTTTAGGAAATCCTGAGAAGCCGTCCAATCTCTGGAAAAGCATCACTGAACTCAGTAAGAGAACTTAGGAAATTTTATGGTGCCTTATTTTTTTTCCACATTAGTAATTCACTGTATGACGTATCGGTTCCCTCTAACGTCAAGTTGTATTCTAGGACTTTTGCAAGATAGACCACACTTGAGCACATTTTCCATCTCCTGCAATAATATAGCATATTTGTGCAGGATGTTGTCCAGTATGTAAACAGCCTAAAATATATGTTTTATTTCCTCAGTCCTAATAGCTATTTCTCTCTGCCAGTTGGCTCATTTCAGCTCATCTTCTCCCAGCTTTCTAAGGCATATACCAATGCTGGCAATTCGTTGCTGATCTAACATCTCATAGTACTGCGGGTTCCTGGCAGTCACCCCTCTCCATTGCGTCTTTTGACATCAGTATAAACATTGATGTATGCATTAAATGTTCTTGTTGAGTTTCCCTTGCTGTCCTCTACACACAAATTACCCTCAACCTACATTCCCTGGCTTCTTTAACTCTATGTTGCCTTCATGTCCAGATGGATGGTACCCAGATTCACACAGCCGCTGTCTCCTTAGCTAGACTTTCAATGTATCCATGGCTTTTCACACAGATGTTCTAACAACACATCAAATATGTGACTCGAATTAAACTTCCCCTCCTCCTCTCCCCAATCCTTACCAGTTCTTTCTCCCAGGCAGGCCACTTAAATCTATCATTTAAATCTATCTCCCAGGCAGGCCACTTAAACCTATCAGTGGAGCCACAGACCTTCACCAGTTCTTTGTTCTTAGAAAAACTATATTTAGATGCTTTCCTCTAAAACCTTTTTCTCTCTTTAAATTTTATAGAATATATTAATAAAGATGCTATAGGAGCAACATGAGTTAGAGCAGAGGTTTGATGGTTATTTTATATTAGTACTGTTCCTTCCGTCTTTCTTTCTTCCATAACTGGTATTGAATAAAGTTGCAACTTTATTGGCTTCAAATTCAAAAGGGACTTGTTTTCCTTCACCTGCATTTTCTGCTTTGTCAACAATTTTTTGTTTTGTTTTTGTTTTTGTTTTCTGTATAGTTTCTGGACCAAAGTGCAACTTAACTGTTTTCAGATAAACTAAAATGTTTTAGCATTTTTAAAAAAATTTTAACAGTCATGTGTATAAACAGCTGAGGCATATAGTGTAGTGCTGTGATCGCAGCTCTTGAAATGCTGAGGCAGTGAAATGATGAATTTAAGGCTAGCCTGTGTTATGTAGAAAGACCTTGTCTTAAAAAGAAAAATCAAGACCAAAGAAAATAGATGCCCAGCAAGTCCAGTGTCTGAGTATCAGGAGATCAGAGACTTTGGACCAAGAGAGAGACCAGACTGCAGATCCAAAATGCCAGTGGCTGTTTCCCAGGAGGCATCCCAGGAGCTAGGGACACACAGTCCCAGGCCCTCTATGGATGGCTCCCGTGTCCAAGGACACATGGTCCCAGGCTTTGGTCATGCAGCGCCTTCTGCCTACTCAAACATAAGCCCTGAGTCCCAGGGACACATAGCTCCAGCCTCCAGATACCAGACTTCTCCTGCCTCCCCGACGACAGCTCTTAGATACCAGGGACACACTCTCTGCCTCTGGCCTACAGTTCTACCTGTCTCCCTGTGGAAGCCTGCTGGAAAATAGGAGCATACAGGGTCCCAATTCCAAGATGGTGGCACACAGCATTCACAGAGTCTGAGTACCAGGAACATAGTGACTGTGGAGAGAGCTACTAGCTTCAAATGGCCACCATCCATTTGTGTTTCCCCAGCGAGAGAAGAGGATCCCAGCTGTGACGAGTATCCAGCTTCAGACCTCCCAGCTACTCCCACCCATCCCAAAGTCGACCCCAGATTCAGAGACGTGCAGTTCCAAGGTATGGTTCTCGGTTCTACCAGCCATCTTTAGGAGACCTGCGGGACGTCAGGGCCCCACAGGTTAGGTACTCACACCAACTGAGACATACCAGCAGAGAAAAGCTACCAGTTATTCCAAGAGATCCAGCCCCTATCCTATGACCCAGGGCTCTTCTACATGCTCAAGATTCCCAACAGGCTCCAGGAACAACCACCCTATGCTAGAGACAACCAGATGGCTAAAGGCCCGCTTAAGAACATAATCAACAAAAGCTATGGCAACATTGCACTACCAGAACCCAACTATCCTAATACAGCTGAAAACTGGAAAATGAACTTAAATCTACGCATATGAAGATGACAGAAGTCTCTAAAGTGGAAACGAATAAATCCCTCAAAGAAAAAAATACAATCAAACAAATGAAGGAAATGAATAAAATGTTTCAAGATCTGAAAATAGAATAGAAGAAATAAAGAAAATACAAACTGAGGAAATCCTGGCGATGGAAAAGTTAGGGAAGAGACCAGGACCTACAGAGGTAAGCATCAGCAACAGAATACAAGAGATGGAAGAGAGAACCTCAGGCATAGAAGATATAGGCGAAGAAATGGATACATCTGTCAAAGAAAATACTGAATTTAAAAAATCAAGACACACATGGCATGTACTCACTTATAAGCGGATTTTAGCCAAATAGTACAGGATAGCCACGCCAAAATTCACAGACCCAAAGAAGATAAGTAACAAGCAGGACCCACATAAGGACACTTAGATCTCACCTAGAAGAGGAAATATATAGACAGCTAAAGCAATTGAAGAGAGGAAAGAGGTCACGAGAGGGAGTGTGGAGACAGATGAGGGCGGACATCATACCAGGGGACAGCGGGGGTGGGAGGACAAAGGGCTTGCAGACAGAAGAGAAGCCATGGATGGGGGCATCTCAGTGACAAGCTGGATTCCTAAGACAGGGTGGGCTACTGGGAGAATATGGTGATATTATTTCTAACATTTCTAGGGATGATTACAACCTCTTTCTTTTATATAATACCTGTAAAATTCCCATTTCTGCTAATACTATTCTTTCATGTTCAAGCTTCAAGTGAACTTGTTATCTCTTTGTTAATCGTCATCTGTTTTGGGGTGGGGGTACAAATCTCAGTGTGGTTTTCATCTGCATGTTTTTGATGACTGGAGTTGTTGAAAGTTTTTTCATATCCTTTTTGGGCATCTCCATGCCTTTTTTTAAAAGAAATGTCTATTTAGTTCTATCACTCACTTTTTAGGTAGGTAAGTGTCTGTTAGATCTTGAGTTGGATAATTTTTTTCCTTCTGGACATAAAGTTATGATATGTCTAGTACAGAAATATTTTCTTTTATTCAGGAATGATTTCCTTTTTAGTGCCGTACCTGGAGTTTCTTTGGTGTGAAATCCAGTCAGTTCTCAAATTAGTATTCACTGCCAAACCTTTAAAAAAAATGACAGGTTTTTTGGGTACACAGTGCTCTGGCTATAAATAACAGAAAATGTGACAAAACTGACTTAAAGAATAATGCTTTTTCTACTTTAAAAAGCACAGAACTTAGAGTGGCCCCACTTTGGCCAATGTGGTAACTTAACAATGAAATCAAAGAAATAGAACCAGTGCTTCACTTCCATATTTGTCACACTGTCCACATTCCAGTCGTGAAGATTTCAGGTTTTTCATGTTTCCAGGTAACCTCAATAGGAAACAAAATCAACTGTAAAAGAGAACTTATTAAATGAAGTGCAAGAAAAAAATTCCCTCAGAGATCTCATCTCTTGTCATACTGCCTAGAAATGAGTCACACACCAATGCCTCACCAACCGTAAAGAAGAAACAAGATGTTAAGATTGCTTTAGCCAATTCAAAGTGAGATACTCACAGGTGCATGAGCAAAGTTGGGGTCTTGCTGTAGAGAAGAAACAATAAATAAAAGTGTGGAAGAATTTACAAGCAGGCACACATTTTCTGGATAATGTGCCTAGCAAAGACCTACAACTTTGTAGCTCACATAATTTCCAATAATTCCCATAGCCCTTAAATCAGAGTTATAAATAAACTTGAGTAATTTGATTCCACTCTAAACTGTATAATAGGCTTCTGTTTTTAGTGCCTATGATTAATCTAGACAAATTAATCCTTTTTGCTTCTTAATGTATGTGGGGTAAAAGTGTCTTTTAAGCAAGAAGTGACTATCAGCGTGGGTGCTGTGATGAGGCAATAGCCGCATGTGGATAAGTTAGAGAAGCTCAGATATTTATTTACCCTTTTGGCATGATTCCTTAAATGTGGGACTCTACACACCTCATTTCCTTGGCCTTGGTCCATACCATAGCAACTATATTACAATGTGGCTCTATTCTGTAGTGTACATCATTACAAGATTAATCTTGCTATAGTTGCCATTCATTTCGCAGCACAATATTTGTTCTCTATGAGACAATGTAGAAACAATTCTAAGCCCTCAGAAAGACAATTCTGGCCACCAGGAATCTAAAACAACAATAACATCAATATGCTGATATTTTTTTTGAGGCAGTAAAACTCAGTTATAAAACGTTTTTTAAAAAATTCTCAACTGTTGAAGTCCTGAGATGATCAGCACTGGATGTGACCCAAGGATGGAATGAAGGACAGGAATGGATGACTGTTTCCTTAGCAACAGGAACAGTATATTTCCTTAGCAACAGGAACAGTATATTTCCTCTGAAACAGAAAGGCAAAAGAATCTCTTCCAGTCTTTCCGTCTGCTTAGTGTCGTGCAGACTGGTACTTTATTTCAAGATTCTCTGCCACTGTCATTTAAGACCTGCCATATGCAAAGTGATAGCTATTTTAAAAAAGAAACACTTCAATAGGGTTTCTCTTTCTATGTTGTGCCATGCAGCCACCCTACCAATGTATAATAAACTGTAGTAAGACTATCAACAAACACATGAATCTCAGCTCTGTGAATCTGAGTCACTTAACATTTAAAGAAAAAAGATGCTTGGTCTCCTAGAAAAATGATTAGGTTGTTCTTATTCGGCACAAATCGTTAATTGCCACCCTCAACCAGAATAGTCCAATATCAACCAGCATTGAGAACTAGGACCCTAAGAAAATCTAGGCATTAACAAATCAACTGAAAATGTTAATTTTATGTATTGGATATAAGTTTATGGAACATTTCAGAGGGTCCAGTTCACATTCCTGATTTCATTTTTTTTTCCAGAAAAGTCAATCTCTAAATCTAGCTTGGGTTTTTGAATACTGAAGGAATTGATGACACGGCATCTAAACCCAGAAGAGGAACAAATCTAGAAGGTTCTTGACTTTGTGTCCCACTGGGAATGCAGCTCTACAGGCTGCAGAGAAGAGTTGAAATGTATCTCCTCTCTGGCCCTTTTCAGCGATGCTCAAAGATCCTGTTGGTTCAAGGGAAAGCCACGGTCTGGGAAAAGTATGATGGGCTGGAGAAGACTTTCTCTCTATGTCCTCATCCAGCCACACCTTGGGTAGTTTAAGGTAAGACTCTCATTCTTTTTTTATTCATCATTTTTTTTACATGCTTGGGTGTTTTGTCTGAATACATGTTTGTGAACCATGTCTATGGCTGGTACCCACAAAGACAGGAAGGAGTCATCAGGTCCTCTGGAACTGGAATTATACATGGTTGTGAGCTTCCAAGGGAGTAGTGGAAACCAAACTCAGGTTCTGTAGGATAGCAGGCAGTCCTCTAAACTGCTGATTCTTCTCTCTGTCACTAAAATTCCAATCCTTATTTTCTGACAACTGACATCTCAAATTTAAGGAAGTGGTCTTTTTTTTAGGGGCCTTCTTCACATTTACTTATCTATTGCGCCTTCCAACACAGTTTTGTGGTGATGCTTGCTACAGCTACATGCTGGTATTGGGCCAAATAATGACTTTGTAAATAAAACCTATGTATAGACTTTACTCTTTATCACCGCAAAGCCTAAGTGAGGAGGCATACAGGCACAGAGTCTGATATGCACGTGATAGAAGTAAGTCAGGGACTATGAAAGTTAGAGAACTGGCGCAGCGATTAGAGCTGAAGGCTGGAACTGGAAAACCAACCAACCAAAGCTCGGAGGACAAAAGCACCCAGAAAGATGCTGTATTCGTAGGAAACCACTTAAGCCATTTAAAAAATCATGGCCGAAAAATTAGGGAAGGCTAGCACCGGCAAATGAAGAGGACATTGCCCTTAGCTATTTTGTCAAGTATTTTTATAGAATTGAAAGAATATGTTTCTTTCACAAAGAGATTTCATTTTTTCAAGAAAAGTAGTTAAGTTTAGCAATGATAGTAAATTAATGGGGGCAAAAAATAACTTGATATGTTACAGAAACTTTCTACTAAACAGCACTGCACAGAGTAACAATAGTGGCCTCATTGAGGAGCTTTTTAAGAAATGCAAGCTCTAAGAATATTTAAAATAATAAAAAAAATCTTTAAATACCATATGCTGTATGTCTCTAAGGTCTTTAAAGATCTTATCTAACTATTTTACCTTATCTATCTATAGAATCATATCTACCTGTTAAAGCTAGGATGTATATTCTTGTGATAAAAAAAAAGGCTAATAATTGACATAACCATGATTTGATCAACTAACAATTAACCTGTATTACTTAATTATCCTAAGCAGCCTGCAATACCACTTTGAAAGTATTAGAAGTAAACCTTGTATTATAGTTGAATTATACGCAAACAATACTTCATACTAGAGTAGAAATATATATATAATGGGTGTGAAGAATAGTCTTACATTTCGATTCTATACCAATGTATCAAAATTAAACTTTACTGTTCAGGAAGCAAATTGTCGTCATGTTCTCATTTTGGAAGCTGCTAACCTGCACTTCCTGTCTACTCAGACAATTAATTTTATTCCTTCTCAAGTCTCTGATGGGGTCGAAGACCAGATAGTTTAGTTTTACAATTACGCTTAGTTGTTTAGGAGTTAAGATGTTTTTAGGTCTAGATAGATGTTTTAATTTGTTAAAGGTGAGATATGATAGATATTGATTTACATTCAGCATTTTAGATGCACCAAGAATAGAAAAAAAAGTTTTCTTCAAGATTGCCAAATGCAAATAGCAAAAACACTATGAATGTAACATTTATATAATTCCTGATTGTTTCATGGTTCTTCTTGCTGTAGGTATTTTATTATATATATGTATGATAATATAAATATGTATGTAAAAAAAAAGAAAAATAATAAAAATGCAAACTATTTTGATGGGTTGTGTCAGGACCTGAATTTTAGCAAGATTCACAGAAGAAGGAAATGCTCAGATTTCATGTTCAATGAGCTAAAGTATGCTAGATGTGGTTCACGGATTGCTACCTTCAAGCTAAAAGGGAAGCAACACTTTTAAGCTACACTTGATACTAGATCTTGAACGTAAATTAAGGTCAGCAATTTGCCCACAGTAGCACAAAGGATAAAGTGATAGAGCTATTTGAAGCATAGCAGCTTGACTTTTCAACGGCGCCTCTCTTTGCAAACAAAGCAATCCTTAAAAGGGTGGTAACTGGGTGAGTTGGTCAGTGCCTTAGAAGCTGGTTTTGACTCATTCTATATCAGAAAAATAATTTTAATTACCAACCAGAATCTATCTGCGCAGTCTTACTAGGTGTTACAACAGATATAAAAAGTAAGTAGAGATAGTTAAGGCTCTGTGAGCCTTCTGGTAGTCCATGTTTCCAGCAACTTTTATATGCAAATCTCTCTAGTAGGCTTAATAAATTGAGCCACAGCTTCCCCAGTGATGAAACCAAATTTCACAAACTCTAGGAATTCCTGTACATTTCACAGCCCAGAGTATATTTTTCCTTCACCCTACAATGTGAGTCCTAGAGAGCATACAGCATCCAAAAGACCATTCAGAATTCTATCAGCCACCAAGTTGGAGGTGAAAAATAAAGAATAATCTATGAAGTAACACCATAGGTAAGATTCCTCAGTTCCTTTCAGTCAGTTAAGGAACACATTCTTCTAGCAAAAAATCAAAGCAAACAGTTTTCAAAAATGTCTTTTCAGTCATTGGCACAACCTTAAAATTTTGTTCTCCTAAGGTCTTCTCAAATTCAATAGGTGACATGCAACAGAAATATGTCAAATTCATTTGTTTGCTTTTAGAGAGGCAGGTAGCTCTTGCGCAGCTTGGATGACTGTTTTCAAGTTTGGTCTAACTGCAACTTAAAAGCGAGATGACTGTAATCAAGGGAAAGCTGTGGCAAAATTCTATAATGAAAGTACATATTTTACTTTTCTCGGGCTTTGAGAGAGAGGCCGGAAAACCCAAACAATTTCTCTAGAGACTGTGTTGTCTGGGTCCACTCATGAACTACAGACAGAGTGGGCATCTTCCATTATAGTCACAGGTCCTTCAGTTAACTTTTCTCTCTTTCTTCTATGTTTGTGGGTAACATTGATACCGTTAGAGCTGACTGTTTCCTTCAACAGAAATGTGCAAAAGGCCAGATTCACAGAGAACCCCTGACCGTGCTTCTGCATCATGATTTCTTTTATTTCTTTAGGTAAATGTTATGGCTTTCATAAGACTATGTTATAGATTTTTCATGATGCAATCCAATGAGACCATTTTTCTGTGTGTGTTTATGTATGTGTCCATATGTGTGTGGGTGTGTATGCATGTGTACATGCACATGTATGTGCACACATTTGGATGGCAGAGCAGAGTCTCAGGGGTCATTCCTCAGTAAACACAAACATGTTTGAGTTAATTAAGATAGTCTTTCACTGGTCTGTATGTCAGAAGGCCTCTGGGGAGTTGCTTGTCTCTGCTTCAGCAATGCTAGGCTAATAACACCTATCCACCTGTCACCCTAGCCTTTTTCACTTGGGTAATGGGTCTGAAATCACATCTGAACTTGGGGTCCCCTGCTTACAATGCGAGCACTTTGCTAAGGAAGGCATCTCCCCAACTCCCTTTTCTGTGCTCTTAAAGAAGCAATTGGCATGGGAGATGTTAGTGGCAATCATCAAATCTTCCCAAAATGTTACTTTCTGACAAAATTATAAAAACATGTAGAACTTGAGGATGTGTATTTCTCTTTTGTTTCCTAAACTTGTCTGATAGCCTTCAGGCAAGATACATAGACAGTATATGGCAGATCAATGCACGTGTACCAGTTTATGTGTGCAGGGTTGTATTGATGGCCTCACTCAGAAATCAGTTGTGACCTATGTCGCAGAGAATTGTGGCCCTAGTGAGCACACACCAGATTATTTATACTTCCTGACCTCAGCCTTTGCTTCTCACAGGACAGCTATCATGCACCTTTTTCCCCAATGGCTTCCATCCTATTACTGCAGTCGTGTTTGAAATGCTTGATGCTAACTGGCAATAAGACAGACTCAAATCACTTGTGAGACAATGCTCTGACTGTGTCAGAGAGAGCTTGTCTTCATCATTTTCATTGACGTGATATGACTCATCTTGATTGTGGACATGACTATTCCTCAGCTGGGGGAAAGGATGGAGGATCTTAGACTAGATGGAGTGTACATGTTGTTTTTATTTCCTCTGATGAGGGGATGAGATGACAGCCGTTCCTAAGCCTTTATAGCTCTTTCTCCCTGGCTGTCTCAACTCAGCTGTTCTTGCCCAAACTCCTCTCCAAGCTGACTGATTCAAACTGGCTTCTCTTCACTTCCAACTGACCTGCTCTGCTTGGCCTCAAACTAATTCTGGCAATATGCTTTAATCTTCTGGCTCCTTCTCATTGTTTGGCTTGTTCTGTCTTCACCTGTGTCTAGCTTGTTCTCTCTGCCACCTGTCTCTGAATTATGATCCCTTAAAATATGACATGGTGGCCTACTTTGTGAATGAAAAAAATCCCTGAAGAATGAAGAAGATTAAGATTAAGTACTTTGGAAGTTCTTTGATGAATTCTGGTGAGTGGATGAAGTACCTATAACTTATTGAAAAAAACAAAAGGAAAGAAAATATGCGGGAAAAACTCTTTCCCAATGCTTCTCTTAAGTAGCCTGTCTTTAGTGCATTGAGAGTTGGGTGTATCCTTTCTATAACTCATTCTGTCAGTTTTTTCTCTGATTGGTCAGTTTGCCTGCTGCTCAAAGAGATATTACTTTCAAATATGGCTGCTTCCTTCTAGAAACCAACCTTACCTTCATTGTTGGGATTAAAGGTGTGTGATAAGGGTATGTCTGTAATTGAGCCAGAGAGCAACTGCATTTCAACCGGATCATAACTTTGGATGTGATCCCTTGATAGAGCACCCATGTTGCTGGATTAAAACTCCCCTACAATGGAATAAGTGGGCTATTCAAAATTCATACCTGAGGCTGTTCTCTGCCATTCACGTGTGCACATACATATGCATAAACATGTGCTTTCATACCCACATACATATGAACACACATACACATGAAATACTCACCTCCTTCTGCTTCCTGACTGAGGATACAATATGAATAGCTCCCTCAAGCTTCACCCACTGTGGCTTCTCCAATGTGCTTCACCATAACTGGAAATGGAACCAAAATAGATCATATACATCAAATTGTTTGGGCAGAGTATTATATCTCTGTAATAATAAATGAAATGAGGTCAAAATTTGTACCAAATAGTGAAGCTGTGTCTGTAATATACAGCTATGTGGTTCTTGGGCCATTTGAATGATTTGTGGCTATGGGGGAATCATCTTGATCACATCAGTTCAACTGGAACAGTCCACTCACTGTGTGTGGCAGCATTCCCTGAGCCCTGGTCCAAGACCGTATAAAGTAGAGAAAGTAAACTGAGCGCTGTTGTTCATACAGTCATTGCTCTCTTTTGATTGTGGATGTATATGACCAACTTATCCAAACTCTTGATGTCTTGACCTCCTTGCCATGCTAGAGTATACCTTGAATTGTGAACCAGCGTAAATGTTTCTCCATTAAGTTGCTTTAGTCAAACTATCTTATCACAACAACAGGAAAAGACATTAAGGCAACATCCTTCTGCTTTCCACATAAGTAAGTCCCCAAACCATCAGCTGCTTCTTATGAAGTGCCAAGGCAAGTGTGAGGGAGGGGTGGTGATTTAAATTTCTTGCTTGGCCTATGCCTAGATGAATTTGGAAACACTTTCCTCTCAATGTACATAAGCTATCATTTTTAACTGAAATGTGGATTTTCAAGAACTGCTAAAAAGTCATTTAGATGACTTAATTAGAAACATATATTTCTATATATTATATATTATTATCATATTATTATATATTATATATCATATCAATTATTATATATTATATATATCATATATTATATAATATATATCATGTATTCCCATCATACCAGCAATTTAAAGAAGAGCACAGTGACTAGGGTAAAACTTCTTAGTAGATCTGGAGTAAACAGCAAAGTGAAAGGTGAGTGGAAAGCCCATGCAAGCTACCTGAGAAACCAACTATGCTGAACAATGCCTCCTGGAAAGAAACACAGGTGGCGGTGAGGTGGGGTGGCAATGGCACTGGGAGAGCTTGGCCAACAGCTCAAAACACATGAGTTTCATCTTCTATGTTTATTCATCATTTTCAGCTTCACTACCATTTTTTAAATTTTTTATTAAATATTTTTACTATGCATTTATATTATTAAACATCTATACAATAAACTACCTACAGAAAAAAAAACCATGAAACAATCAGGAATTATATATATGTTATGTTCATAGTGTTTTGGCTATTTGCATTTGGCAGCCTTGAAGAAAAATATCTTTTCTATCTTGGTGAGTCTAAAATTCTGAATGTAAATTAATGTCTATCATATCTTGTCATTATCAACTTAAGCCATCTATCTAGATTCTCTACCATTTGTTTTATTTTATTTAAATAATTTATTCAGATTATATCTCAATTGTTATCCCCTCACTTCTATCTTCTTGTTCCCCCTCCTTCCTTCTTTTACCCTATTCCCCTCCCCTAATTTGTGACAGAAGGAGACCACCTCCCCCTCCATATGATCACAGCCTATCATCCTGGTAGCCTGCTTACCCTTCCTCTGAGTGCCATCAGGCCTTCCCACCAAGGGGAAGTGGAAAAATATAGGGCACCAGAGTTTACTTCAGAGTCAGTCCCCATTCTCCACACAACTGTGGAGAATGTGCTGTCCATTGTCTAGATCTGGATAGGGGTTCTAGCTTTACTGCATGCATTGTCCTTGTTTGGTCCAGTGGTTTGAACAGACCCCCTCTGGGTCCAGATCTGCCAGGCTTGCTGGTCTATGTGTAGGTTTCTAGGACCCTCTGGATCTATTTCTCCATTCTCTCATACCTCTCTCACCTGGAGTCCCACTAGGAAGTCCAAGTATCTATCTAAATCTCCTGATAAGTGAAGACTTTCAGGGGACATCTCTGTTGGTCTAGTATCCAATTATAAGTGAGTATAAACCATGTGTATCTTTCTGGATCTGGGTTAACTCACTCAGGATGATCATTTCTAGTTCCATCCATTTGCCTGTAAATTTCAAGATCTCCTTGTTTTTAATAGTTGAGTATTCCATAGTATAAATGTACCACAGTTTTTTTTTCCATTCTTCAACCGAGGGACATCTTGGTTGATTCCAGATTTTGGCTATTGCAAATAGGGATGTTATGCACATGGTTGAGCAAATGTCCCTGTTGTGTGGTGTAACATCTGTTGGATATATTCAAAGGAGTGGAATAGCTGGGTCTTGAGGGTAGCCCCATCCAAATCAACAAAATCAGAAATGAAAAGGGAGACCTAACAATAGACACTGAAGAAATAAAAAGAATTATTAGATCCTACTTCAAAGACTTATATGCCACAAACTTTGAAAATCTAAAGGAAATGGACAATTTTCTTGATCAATTCCACTTGCCAAAGTTGAATCAAGATCAGATAAACAAATTAAATAGTCCAATTTCTCCTACAAAAATAGAAGCAGTCATTAAAAGTCTTCCAACGGAAAAAAAAAAGCCCAGGGTCAGATGGTTTCAGTGCAGAATTCTACCATACCTTCAAAGAAAAGCTAATACCAATACTCTTCAAGCTACTCTACAAAGTAGAAATAGATGGAACATTACCAAATACATTCTGTGAGACCACAATCACTTTGATACTTAAACGTCACAAAGAAAGAGAATTCCAGACCAATTTCTCTTATGAACATTGATGCAAAAATATTCAATAAAATACTCGCAAGTGGAATCCAAGAGCATATCAACAATATCATTCACCATGACCAAGTAGGCTCCATTTCAGGCATCCAGGGATGCCTACATAAACCACCATATAAACAAACTGAATGAAAAAAAATCTCTACCATTTTCTGATGGTAACTATTTTAGGTTTTGTTTACATTAGCATTTTGCCTCAGGTACAAATAATAGCTAAAGTTATCCTAGTTGATTGAACAAACAAACCACACCATGTCAGTTTATTTGTGATTTTTTTTCTCAGTATTTTAAGTCAGATGAAGGAGAGAAGTGACTAATCTCTTCTAAGAAATATGAATTCAGGATTTTAGCCATACCATACACAAGGGAAGCTGGGAAATAGAATAGGTGCTGTGCCTCACAGCAAGTATAGGAGAATGTCTATTGTGGTAATAAAGCAAGACCAAAAGCAACCTGGTGCTGAAGGGTTTATATGGCTTATACTCCCACACTGCAGTCTCTTACAAAGTGATGTCATCAGACAGGTTAACTCCTGACAAAATCTAGCCTACCTCAAAGAAGACCATGAAAATCAAATAACCTCCTTATGGAGATGGCCGTGGGGTGAAGTGTCCTTGTTTTGTCCACTGACAGAATTCTGCATAAAAATGGGCAAGCTTGGATGTAGGCAGAGTCGACAACCAAATTCTGCCAAGACAGGGTAAGCAAGTCCTCAATAGTTCCTGCCTCACAAATATGTCTGACAGATATGCTGTGCCAGAAGGCTGAAGATGATGCACCAATGTTATTGAATGTTTTGGGCGGCTGTTCAGGCAACACACTGTCTTTGTCATTTTGTTTGTTTGTTTGTTTGTTTTGGAAGATGCTAGCCTGCACTTCCTGTTTACTCAGGTAATTAATTTTATTCCTTCTCAAGTCTCTGATGGGCCTGAAGACCAGATAGTTTAGTTTTACAATTAAGCTTAGATGCTTAGAAGTTAAGATGGTCTTAGGTCTAGATAGATGTTTTAAGTTGACAGAGATGAGAAATGATAGATATTGATTTACATTCAGAATTTTAGACTCACCATGATAGGAAAGACGTTTTCTTCAAGGCTGCCAAATACAAATAGCTGAAACACTGTGAATGCAACATTTATATAATTTCTGAATAATTCATGGGGTTTTTTCTGCCGTATGTGGTTTATTGCATATATGTGTAACAATATAAATGTATATGTAAAAAAGAACAATTAAAAGTAGGAAAAAAAAAAAAAGAGAAAAAACAAAACCAAACCAAGAGTTGTTAAGGCAGGAACCGGATGCAGGAACTGAAGCAGACCATGGAGGCATGGTGCTTTACTCTCTTGCTCCTCATGGCTTACTAAGTCGTCTTTCTTTCTTTCTTTCTTTTCTTTTTTATTATTTTTCTTTTTTACATATACATTCATATTACTACATATATATACAATAAACTACCTACAACAAGAAGAACCATGAAATAGTCGAGAATTATATAAATGTTACATTCATAGTGTTTTGGCTATTTGTCTTTGGCAGCCTTGAAGAAAGCATCTTTTCTATCTTGGTGCATGTAAAATTCTGAATGTAAGTCAATATCTATCGTATCTCACCTTTATCAACTTAAAACATCTATCTAGACCTAAAAACATCTTAACTCCCAAAGAACTAAGCTTAGTTGTAAAACTAAACTATCTGGTCTTCAATCTCATCAGAGCCTTGAAAAGAAATAAAATTAATTATCTGAATAGAAAAGAAGTACAGGTTAGCAGCTTCCAAAATGAGAACATGACAGAGACTGTTTGCTTTCTTATACAGCACAGTACTACCTACCCAGACCTAGAACTCTCCTGTGTGAGCTTCCACCTAAATCATTAATTGTCAATTAAAGAAATGCCCAACAGGCTTCCTTATGGGTCAGTTTTTTCGATTCATCTCCTCAATTGAAGTTTTGTCTTCTTGTATGAGTCTGAGTTATGTCAAATTTAGCCAAACTAACCAGCATAGAAAGGGAGTGAGAAGATCATTTAGCTGGCCTGTCCAAAAGGTTTGCGTAGTTTGCTTAAGACAGATCCTCGTGTGTACTAACCCTATATTAATTCCAGCTCATATTGCATTTTGTTTATATAACTATAACATATCTTGTACTGAGAGTTATTCTTTATCGGTTCTGGCTTCATGTTGATCTTTCACTTCTCTAACATAGAAATACAGCCCTTCTTTTGTATCTTGCCTTATAAAGCAGCTAGTGTGGGTTTGTGGCATGGGTAACAAGATTGTGTTTGCCCATGAGAATGAAAATAGGATTGATTCCCCGGGGACCAAGAAACAGACTGTTAGGGACTTAGTATTTTACCTGTCAAGGGTTGATCATGATCGATCCTGAAGTACAGGATCTCAAATACCATAATTCCAAATACTGAGATACCTACGTATCAAAATACCTGAGGCTTAAACCTGCTGAGGTTTAAAAATCTCAAAAATTACACTCATGAATGATTAAAGCCCAAATACTGAAATTATGAAAATTGTAATTCCCATGAGAAAGAGAATGAAAGATGGGGAAGAGAGGAAGAGAGGAGAGAGGAGGGAGGGAGAGAGAGAGAGAGAGAGAGAGAGAGAGAGAGAGAGAGAGAGAGAGAGAGAGAGAGAGAGAGGAGGGAGAGAGGAACCGGCTTATGGCACACCAGGGTCAGAAACCTACATTTGAGAGAAAGAATCAGCTTCATCATATGACACTAATATCTTCCATTTAAATTCTGTTATCTGGGGAAGTACTAAATTGGTAGAATGCTTTCCTGGCACTCACAAGCCCTGGGTTCAGTCCTGAGCCTGCCTAAATGTGGGTTCCGATGCACACCTGTAATCCCTGCCCTTGAGAATTAGAGGTCAAAGGGTTAGGAATACATGATATATCCTCTACTACATAGTAAGTTTGAGAAAAGCCTGGGATATATCAGATCTGGGGTGTGTGGGTAGGGTGCAAAGAACATCGGTTTTGTTGTTGTTGTTGTTTGTTTGTTTGTTTGTTTTGCCTTGTTGTTTGTCTAGCTGAGAAAATTGAGGGACCACTTAATGAACTAAAGTCACAGTTACCCAGCAAAGGCAGTGAATTCACTGGGTAGTGATTTGGAAATGATGATAGACACAGTAGGATAAAGGTGTTTATGGAAACATCTGCATTTCCATCACCAGCATGGTTTTACCAAATTGCTGGTTTCCCACTGCACAGCAAAGTGGATTTGGCAAATGCATAACAATATAGAAGAATGAAATGATGTGCAAATGCTATGCCAATAAATACTAAATCATCAAGAAATTTCAAAAACAGCAGTAATACTTTGAAAACAAAGGTGAATATATTCTCTGAAAAGAGCCACACCCTGAAAGAAAAAACAAGCTGCTAGTTACTCAAGGTGATGTCAGACTCAAAATAAAGTTAAAGATACTAAAATCAACGGCTAAAGAGAAGTCTCAGAAGTTAAAAATACTGGCTGCTCCTCTGGAGGATGGTATACCATCCCCAGCTCCCACATGATGGCTCAGAACCATCTATAACCCCAGGCCCAGAGAACCTTACACCTTCTCCTGACCTCTTCAGGCACTGTCTGAATACAGCATACAGACATGCTTGCAGAAAAACACTCATACACATAAAGCACTTGGTTCCTGGAACCAGACTGGAGGAACAAGGAAATGAAGACAGAACAGGCACATGTACAGAAAAGCTAGGATCAGGTGAGCTGCTGACAAGGAGGCTGGTTTGACTAATCTCAGTGGTAGGTGTCTGTGGTGGGTGGAGAGTCTCTGGCTCCCATCACCGTGGAGGGAGAGAAATCGGTGATACATATATATATATATTTGCATTTATAGGTCAGTCCTTTCTAAATACTCATCCTAGACCTGGCCTGGTGAAGGCTCTGTTATTTTCCAGTGGATCTGAGGCATTAGGGTCCTCAACATGGCTGCGCCCATGTCAAGAATGTCCATCCACTCAGGGCTGCCTCTGCTCGCAAAGCTGTGTGCCTCTTTCACACTATCCACTTCTCCATAATCTACCCCTACAATTTAATTGCTCTTATGCAACATTTTGTAAGCATTTTCAAAAAGTGTTTTTCTATTATTTTCAAAGATTTTACTTGTTTTTTTTTTATAAATTGCTAAATCTCACCTACAAGTAACTTACAAATACCAGAGGCAATTAATTTTGTGAAGAATTTTAGGAAATACATTATTTCTTTCTTTCTTCCTTCCTTCCTTTCTATCTTTCACTTATTTTGACTCAACTAAAGTGTGTTGGTGAACATTGCTCACACCCATAATGTGAATATTCACTAAATAAAGAGATACCTTGTTTTGCTTTTGTACATCTGGTTGGTTGGTTGGTTTGTTTGTTTCTTTCTTTAAGATAAAAAGTAAAAACTTAAATTCAGGGGTGATCCATCTTGGATGCTGACAAATTTTATCAAAAATTGTGTCATGTGCCATGACACCATAGACAACTATAGTTATAACTCTGGGTACACATGATGGTCCACTGTTGTGTTCCATTTGCATATTTCACATTTTGACAGCTTCTTTCTGATGTTTCCCTTGTGTATAATGATTGTACCTTGTTTGCTGCTGCTGACATACCTGAGTGTCTATGCTGGCAAAAATATGCTATAAGAACTTATTTTTGAGCCAGGCACAGTGATGCAAGCTTGTAATCGCAGCACTTGGGAGGAAGAGGCAGGTAGATCTCTGTGAGTTCAAAACCAGCCTGGTTTACAAAGCGAGTCCAGGACAGCCAATGCTACACAGAGAAACCCTATCTTAGAAAAAAAAAGCCAAAAAATGTATTTTTGTACAGAATAACCAATGAGGTACTCTGTATTATTATTATATGTTTCTCAAATAGATTGCATATTATTAATTTACATATGTTCCTTTAATATGTTTAGCTTTATTCAGAGTTATACGTTCAAGATTTGAACTTTCAGCCATTAGAAATGTTAATATTTGAGATTATGATGGAATATATCCTTGAGGTTAAGGCCAAATCCTCTCTTTTTCTCTTCTTCAAAGATTTTACTTTTTGTCTTAGGGTTTCTAGTACTGTGAAGAGACACCATGACCATGACAACTCCTATAAAGGAAAACATTTAGTTAGGGATGGCTTACAGCTTCAGAGACTTCCCGTCCATTATTGATGTGCTGGGAAATATGGCAACATTCAGGCAGACATGGTGCTAGAGAGGAGCTGAGAGCTCTACACCTTGATACACAGGCAGCAGAAGGAGACTGTATGCCACACTGGGCAGAGCTTGAGCCTACAAGTCCTGAAAGCCCACCCCCACAGTGACACACTCCCTCCAACATGACCACACCTCTTAGTCGTGCCACTGCCTATGGGCCAAGCATTCAAACATACGAATCTATGGGGGCCATTCCTATTCAAACCACCAACTCTTCTTATGTTGTCATTGTTCCCAAAATAATTAGTAATAACATTGTATCTAAACACAATCTCAACAACAGTAATTCTTAGGAATGTACGATCCAGCAAGGGGGCACTATAAATATGCCAGAAAGTTGGCTATAATCAGATTAGAATAGAAAAGTGCCTTTTAAACTGGGCTGTGGTGGTGCACGCCCTTAATCCCAGCACTCGGGAGGCAGAGGCAGGCAGATCTCTCTGAGTTCGAGGCCAGCCTGGTCTACAAAGTGAGTCCAGGACAGCTAAGGCTACACAGAGAACCCCTGTCTCAAAAAGCCCCCCCAAAAAGTACCTTTTATCTAATTTTCTTTTCAAATCTGTCTCATTCAGTTTTATCTTCCTTTGCCTATTCCATCATTACGTATCAAATCAAGACTTTGAGGAAAGCCTTGTTTGTTAATGGGGTATTAATTTCATAATGGTTTGTTATAAGACTACAAAAACTAAGGCAATGCAATGAATGTCTTTCTCATTTGGATTGGATCATGTACATGGATGTTATGTGTATGGATCCAACACATGCCCATCTCATGTCTTCTAATTTGTCATATACAGGCCACGTCTTGATGATAAAAATCATTTTCTTGGGACATCTGAGAGCTAATCATTTGCTCATCACGAGTCACATTATCATAGAGCGACAGTATATACTGAAATGATGTAGGATATTAATTCCTTTCTCTGATTGCTATGACAAAATACCCGAGAAGAAGCAATGTGAGGGAGGAAGGTTTTGCTTTGGCATATAGTTGGAGGGGTACAGTCCGTCTTTTTAGGGATGGCTTCATAGCAGGAATGTGAAGCAGCCACTTACCACATGTGTCTGCAGCCAGGAAGCAGGAAGTAGATAGGAGGAGGGGCTGCCTGACAAACTGCAAGGTCAACCACTAGCGACCCACTTCCTCAAGCTAGGACACACCTCCAGAAGATTCTCCATCCTGTCACAAACCATCATCAGCTGAAGATCAAGTGTTCAGGTGCATGAACCCAAGACAGTGGGTGGGGAGGGTTACATTTCCTATCCAAACTGCAACATGTCAGAAGAACTGCCTGATTCCTCTTCTGATTCTCTGTCAAGTGAGAGAAATAATGCAGTCTGAAATTAGAAAAGCATTATTAATCTGAATTAGCACAAACATACATACATACATCATCTTAAAACTTTTAGAAATTGTTACTACTTTAGAACATTTATAGTGTTTTCTGTCAAGTGATTTTTGTCATTCTTTGTGATATGTATTTATTAAAAGAAAAAAAACTAAACTATTTTTTCTCTTGATATCTTGGCCTATATTCAGTGCCTTGAGTTATTTTAAATACAACTGTACACTTTCCAGTCATTGGCCAAAATCCAAAAGAGTGACCCCTGGAGACTTGCAAGACGTATCATATTCTTGCTTTATTTAAAACTCATTCCTAATGGTTTGATTCTGAAAGGTAAAATTTAAAACATCTTGTCAAGTGCCTTCCATGACTGTTATTAAAAATACATTCATATTCCAGAGTAGATTCAAGCCATATGTTCTTATTTGCTGCCATTTAGCACATTAAACTGCTACTTTGCAAGAGGGGACCAATACCCAAGGAACCACAGAGTCTCTCTTAAAAATAGCTTCATACGTTTCCTCTTTCAGCATAAAGTGATACTTTTTCTCCCTACCTGCTAGGATGGTGCACACCTGAAAGGCTTTATATTTAACCCAAGTTCAGACTTCATGAAACAAGGGTCTGTTCATGACTTTCTAGACTTGGCCAGTTTTACTTGCTTGGCTAAGGTCTGTGTTAGAAGTTAGAATGCTGCCTTGAATTTGTTTGAACCATTTTCTTTCATATTTTTTCCCAATGATTTAAACAATTAGAAGATTAGATATCAAGCATCATTTATCTGAGTATTTTAAAACTGTGCCAAAATAAAAGCTAATCATTTTTAATCAGTATGCACAGAAGAGCGGTGGCAGCAGTAAAGCAGTTGCTGCATGTTTGCTGACAAAATATTTAATCCAAACATTTAATTTCAATCTGCCACTGTTCTCAGTCAGGATAATTACTTTAAGCAAATACCACATTGGAGAAAATGGTCGCAGCCACTGAAATGTAAATAATACAATATAATCATCATCACACTCAAATTCATATACTATAATTTATTTGGATCAATTTCATAAACATGGGTAATAATCAATGTTTAAATTGTTGTAAACATACAGATCTAGGCCACACCTAGACAAGTTGGTTTTCTTATTCTTGTTGGCAGTGCATCCAGATTAGGGCTGTTTAACACAGGGAGATAATGTGGACCTCCAGGTCAGGCTAATGGGGATGGAGGAAATGACTTTTATCCTTGTTGTCAAATGTCAAATCCAGTCAAAGTAGTTAATCTATAAAAATTGGCAAAATAACTTATCCAATATGCATTTGTAAAATGAGCTAAATGTATTGAAAATGATAAGGGCCTATAAGTACATATGCGGGTATATGATATGTTTTAAGTAGATGTTTGTAGAACTATTACAAAAACAACAGACACTGTCTGTCCTAAAACAGATTACTATGAACACAGTGTTCTCTGACTTTTTACATGCAAGAATCAATTTAACTATGACAAAATGAAAAGAGATACTGTTACGCTTAGCAAGCTCTTTACTTTACCTTCATAACCTCAGCATTTACAAAGTGCTCAAGTTCTCAAAGGTGAGGGTTACAGATGGTGGCCGCTGTGGCAGCAGTCTGCAGCCTGGGACAGTCATGTTGAATCTCCAATCATCAGGATACTTTTTGCAGCAGTGTCAACTGTTGCCAAGTGACAATATATCCCAGACTTCTCAAGAAATACAAAGGGTAATTGGGTTAAGTACAGCTCTCAGCAGAGGACTCTAGACCAATCAAAGGAGGTCACATGAAACTAAAATAATGATAAAAAGTAATTGTTTAATTAATTAAAGCACATTTTCAAGATAATATAGGAGCAGACAAATACATATTTTGGTTGACGTACAATTTGTCATGTGCAGGCATGGTGGCACATGCCTGTAATCCCAGCACTCAGAGAAGCAGAGGCAGGAAGATCTCTGTGAGTTTAAGGCCAGCCTCATCTACAGACAGTCCAGGACAGCCAAGAATACATGGAGAAATCCCGTTTTGCAAAAACAAAAACCATTTTAAAAATGCTGGGCACCATAGCACACACCTATACTCCCAGCACTTGGTGAGGCAGAGGCAGATTGTTGTGAGTTCCATTTTTGAGCATTTCTTGATCCCTCATATTCTTCATGACATTGTCAACAGTTCTACCCAGTAATGATTTTTTTGTAGTGTTCAAGGTATTACTACACATAAATAAAAAATTGCATACAGCAAGAAGCACAAAACAATCAGGAATTATATAAATGATGCATTCATAGTGTTTTGGCTATTTGTATTTGTCAACCTTGAAGAAAACATCTTTCCTATCTTGGTGATTCTAAAACTCTGAATATAAATCAATATTTATTATATCTCATCTTTTTCAGCTTAAATCATCTATCCCAATTGGTCCAGCATTTCTGACTGTCCCACACAAGACTCCTATTTAGCAGGGATTTCTCAACATTTAGAAACTGGGACACAAATGCTGTTCCTATCTTGTTTAACCATTTTCTCCAATTTTATTTGGGCCCCTACAAGAGTATTATTCACCCCAAATCAGCCAGAAGAAACCTTAAGAGAACAATTTTCCCTAAAGTGGCTGGGTAGGTTTTTGTTGGCTCTCTTGGGCTACAGATGCTTATTTTCACTGGAAGTTGGTTATAAGTTATTATTTGTCTCACCTAGAGAGAAAACAAGGTTGGACTCAGGGATGTCTCTTCTTTCCTCTATCTTTCTTTCATAGTATGGAGAGAGGTTGAAAAGAAATAAGAGGGAATATAGAAATATATAGGCACGACAGGACAAAAACTCGATTAGTGAATCTACTCCTCAACTTAAGGCTTTAATTGTTACTCACAAATAAGGTTATTTTTAATTAATTGGTATAGAATTTTGCATACTGATGCAAAATGAGTTTAATTTTGATAAATTGCTCTAGATAGAAGTTTTAAGTTGATAAAGATGAGATACGATAGATATTGATTTACATTCAGAATTTTAGACTCACCAAGATAAGAAAGATGCTTTCTTCAAGTTTTCCAAATACAAATAGCCAAAACATTATGAATGTAACATTTACATAATTCCTGATTGTTTTGTGGTTCTTCTTGCCATATGTAGTTTATTTTATTTATGTGTAATAATGTAAAAGTATAGGTAAAGAAAGAAATATAATAAATGTTTTAAATATTGGTATGAACTTTAAGGAAGGAAAACTTCTTCCTCTCTATTTTAGTTGTATCACAGTAATTCACATTCACACACCTTTCATCATCTTCTTGATAAATATACTTCATTCACATTTTGATGAGGGGAATGGCCAATTATGACTTTTACACTGTGTGCGTGTGTGTGTGTGTGTGTGTGTGTGTGTGTGTGTGTGTGTGTGTGTGTGTGAGTGTGTGTGTGTGTGTGTGTGTGTGTGTGTGTTTCTCCTTCTGCCTTGCATCATGTCCCAGAGGTGGCCTCTGCTTCTTATGTCTTCTGCTCTTTCCCTACAGTTTCCATATGTGTTCTCCCTGGGAAATCATAGTCCTGAGTCATGGTCTATCTGCCTCCCTGCGCATCTAGGTTGGCAGTGAGTTCCCACTGCACGCACAGACGTGGCAGATGTTTTGTTGCCAGGTATTGCTAGTGTTTTACCTGCTCACCCTTTACCTCACACTATTCTGGTAACATCTCTTTCCCAAGTTCTCACATTTCTGTCTTGATCTCTCTCCCATGAATGTACTTACTTCAAATAAATAAAGCAATATAGATAATTTTACCTTCTTTCTTAACCCTTGTGCTTTGCTATATGGTTTTTTGTGCCCTTCCCCACAAGAATACCACTCTATTCGTATTGCTACTAAGATATCCCATCTGCCGCTACTCACCATTGTGTTTGTTTTCTCTAAAACAAGTGATAGGCAAAAATTCTGTATGTGTGTATAATAGGACATAACATTTCAAAACCAATCCACTGGTGCCAGCTTTATAACATGGTGCTGTTTGCATTGCTGCCACACAGACAGCACAACACAGTCAAATATGGTTCTACAAGGAGAGTCTTTCTGATGCCTTACCAGGATTCCTAGAAATTTAAACTGTGTTTGAAATGGCTCCTTCATTTAATTCTGCAGTCTCTGATCATGCTCCACTGTTGGAATGAATAGATTGACTTCTTTCAAAGTACCTGTTTCCCTATCTGCATATATGACTTTTCTACGTAACTTTGTATTTCCTCTATTTACTGCCACTGTACACTCTCAACACCTTTTCTATTCCCTGCTTCCATTCCACCAATCTCAGCTGTTTTTTTGTTTTTTTTTTGTTTTGTTTTGTTTTGTTCCTTTTTTTAATTAATTTATTCTTGTTACATCTCAATGGTTATCCCATCCCTTGTATCCTCCCATTCTTCCCTCCCTCCCATTTTCCCCTGATTCCCCTCCCCTATGACTGTTCCTGAGGGGGACTTCCTCCCCCTGTATATGCTCATAGGTTATCAAGTCTCTTCTTGGTAACCTGCTGTCCTTCCTCTGAGTGCCACCAGGTCTCCCCCTCCAGGGGACATGGTCAAAGGTGAGGCACCAGAGTATGTGAGAAAGTCATCTCCAGGAAACTGAGACAGAGGGGAGGACATCCTATTGGGACTCTAGATGAGAGAAGCACGGGAGAATGGCAAAGTAGAAGGATCCAGAGGGTCCTAGAAGCCTACAAGTAGAACATTATGATAGGCAGATTTGGGCCCAGGGGTCCCGCTCAAACTAAGGCACCAGCCAAGGACAATACAGGCAGTAAACCTTAAACCCCTACCCAGATCTAGCCAATGGACAGAACATTCTCCACAGTAGAGTGGAGAGTGGGAGATCCCAGCTGTTTTTAATGCATTTAGACATCTTGAACTTGAAGATAGTTGTCTTCCTAGCATTCTGAAGCTCGAGTTCCTAAGTGTCTTTTATTCTTCTTGCTTATTTTTTCGCCAAGTCATGCTTACTTACCTAAATGTCAATCTTTTTTATCGCATTTGATTCTCAATCAAGGCACCACTGATGTTGTGGAACAAAATATTCTTGGTCAGAGTTGAGGAGGGCTCCCCTGGGCTTCAAGTGGATGCTTTGTATCAACTTGTCCTCCTTTTGAAATGTTCAAGTATTCATAATTCAAAATACCTTCATGCATTTCCAACTGTCTCTCAGAGGGAGAACTAACCTTAACAAAGATCTGGTCTACTCTACCAAAGAAAATCGTTAAATCTGACTGGTAGTTTTTTTATTCCTGTTGTTTAACCAATGCTAACAGTGGAATAGTACTATTTTCATGTTAAAAACTATTAACCGGGGAAGATATCATTCAGAGTATTTGCTCTTGTTTGGCTTCTCATATATTATGAAAGAGTATCATGTAATAGATCATATGATGACCAAGTGTGTCTTTATGGAGAATGCAAATGGATCATTATATTTCAGACACAAAGGGATTTTAAATATAATCTGGTACCAAATTTGTATCTCATAGGTAAAGACACTGAGGCCAAGGAGACTTGTAGTTGAATTTTTATCACATAGAACGTCAGGAGTAAAGCTAGAGTAGGCCCTGTAAACAGAATTGCATTGGTTCAGAACTTTTCAGGAATACCAATGTGCTTTAATAAAATATTGTACATATTTAATAGTATACATAGAATGAAATACCTAAAAAAGAATTAAAATTATGCTCTCTTCTTGTGACTCAGAGAACAGTATGATTACACAAAAGCGAATTGTCTTAATTTTTTAAAACCAAAGCATATTTTACAAGTATGCTAACTGTAACAGGCAATATTCTTCAGTGGTAAAGAGATAGTATGCAGTCTGTAAGCTAATCTGAATACGTTCACTATTTTTGTTTCTTTCTCAGATACTGAATGTTAGTAATTGAACATATTTGCTTCATTTTTGATACTTAATACTAAAAACTACTTATTTCTTATTGATTCTCAAACTGAAACGTTTGAGAAACTCATAAGAATCAGCCTTTTATTCCGATGTTACATATGGACTTCACAGCATTTCTACCTGACAGATGTCAAGTCTTCCTTATCTATGATGCCAGGCAGAAACAGCATGTCTAAGGAAAGAAGGTACAGCATTCTCTTGAATTTTAATCATAACAGAGTCATTTAAGTTTTTGTAAGAAGATAAAAGCCTCTGCAAGTCTTATCATGCAGTAACAATTTTAAGATAGTGTAAGGAATCAATTTAATTAAGGATAAAATGAACAGATTTGGTTCTTTCAAAAGATGGTTCAAAAAATGGTCCTTGCCTTGTACAAATATTGAAGCAAACAATGAAATATTTAAGATGAGGGTTATGCTTAGCAAAAACACAAATATTGCCAAAACAGTGGCAATTCTGCGTGCCCCCTTCAGCGAGGAGCTGTGTCTAGGAACTTCTTGCTTGTCGATCGTGAGTGAGTGGCAGGCACTGAACAGAGTGGATGATGCCAGCAGAAAGAGCTGAAAGCCAGACGCATCCTGATTTCTGGAGCAATGTTTTCAAGGAGAAAATGCACTCTAAGAGTAACTCAGGTTGTTTTACATACACGATCTACAAAAATTGTTTTTGAGAACTTTGTAATTATAAAAAAAAAAGAAGAAGAAGAAGAAGCATCCATCATCTAATTATTCCCTGGTAAAAGCTGAAGGCACCTTTCCCCCCCCCCCCCCCTAGGCATTTTTACTGTAGGAGCAAAGCTTTTATGAGTATTTCAAAAAGGATAAAATTTTAAGGAGAAACAGGTTGACCTGAACGCCCACTGTCATTCAATCATTCAAGGAAGGCTTTTAAGTGTGGGCCACGGGTAAAAGTTTACTCTGAGGATATGGGAAAGTTAAAGGAAAAACTACTTGGCCTCTCTCCTAGAAATGGTTCCTGGGTGCCCACCATCATGGTGATCCTCTCTTCCTTGGGGTAAATTTGATACTCCTTTAAGCCTTGCAGCCAATACTAAGGAAAAAGTCTGGGGGCTCCCTGGGGAGCAGTGTCAGAAATAGAGACAGAGAGACAGGCAGACACAGAATGACACAGAGAGAAGAGTACAAGCTTGGAATAAAGCTAACCCCCTTGGATCTAAATCTCTGATTAGACATAATAATGTGTTGTTAAGAAAGAAGAGTCGCTGTTCCAAGAAAATCAAATGGAAAACATCTCTTAAAACTTATTGACCTTGTTAGTAATTGAAATCCAACAGATTTTACCCAATTTCTTTGTTTTCTTTTTTCCAGCAAGCCAGTATCTAAAGAGTCCTTGGAACTTGTGTCTCATGGTGCCAGATATTAGAGAATCAGAAATATGTGAGCAAGGACAAGTAGAAAATATCAGGCATATGGTATGAAACACATTTGATTCATTTTACAGAGGGGAAAACATTTGAACAGAATGCAAAATATTGTGTTCTGGTTTACTTGCCAAATAGAGAAAAGTGTGAGTTCTAACAAGGAAAAAAAAATCAATGGCCAGTTTGAATTGTAGGAGTTTTAGACTAATTGGTGTAAGCAAATAATTAGGTTGGTGTTTGAGTGATAAATTTTAAGGAACCGTCTGGTAGAGGGTATTTCATTTTCCTTTTCTGTGCGCCAAATGAAAGATTTAGCCAGATGAATCTGATTTCTATGGCAATCCCAATTTCTGCTGATCTGAAACCAACAAACCTTTGGCTCCATGCATGCACTTGCGCTGTTATACTTTCAAGAGCTTCTTCGCAGGTGCACTTCACTGTTTTTTGAAGCATCTCTGATAAAAAAAGACATTCATAGCTTCACTTATAGCATTTGTTTTCTTCCCTCTAGAAATAACTGTGGGAATCCTCAGGGTCTCTAGGCGAGGCGGGTTGACAGAAAGCATTACATAATCAATCTACACAAATCAAAATCAACTACCCAGTCCTCCTTTGTTAACTGTGAAGCTGTTACCATCCAGCATGGAAACAGACCAATGAACCACACCTACTACAAAATATGCCAAACAGTGTTACTTTCAGAGGGATTGCAGCGTAACGCGCAGGAGTAAAGGCTTGTTATATTATAGGCTGAGAACAGGGATCAAAAATAACCAAACAGCAGTGCTCACCTCCCTCCACACCCCTCCCTCCACAGCCCCCCCCCCCCACATCAGACTTGTTTACAAGGCAAAGCAGAACTCATCTCTGCTGAAACTCAGCAAAAGAAGAAAAGACTGTGACTCAAGGAGTGAACAAGAGAGGAACAAACCCACAAGGGCAGGCATACTTCTTTATTTATTGCTCCCAGCAGGTGTCAGATGCCACAGTTTCTTTGCAACCATCAACACCCTGGGGCTTTTTAGTTCCACATCCAAGACAAGGAAGAAGAACACTGGTGACTCACCCCAAGGGATTAGGCACCTGAATCCTATCCTGACTACTAGCAGGCTCCAGCTGTGTTTAAAATATTTTTTTAAAAAAGAATTTCTGATGCTCAGTGGTTGCTGATTACTTCCAGATTTTAGTTCTACCCCAGTGGACATTTTCTCCGAAGACTTTATCTGTTGTTAAAATTGCAGTTGCTACAAAGAAATGTCCTCTCTTAAACCCGTTCCCAAAACTATTAAAACAGTTAAACAAACAAAGTGAAAAACAAAACTTACCCAGTAAAAAAACATATGCTCATCACAGGGATAGGGCAGATAGTTGGAATTTCTGGGTCACACTGCTGACATTTGCTTGGGATTCTCAGCCAGTACTCTTAAAAATTAAGATGCAATTGCAGATGTTATGGGATTAATGTCCTTAAGGGGCTTGAATACATCCTTCTAGTACAGTTATAAACTGACAGAAAAAAACAGCATTCAAATGCCAGAATAAAAGTCCCATTAATAAAGGAACATAACCATTTGCACATCTATTGGAGTACTCAGAATGATGCTGTCCTCCATCTCTTTTGGCTCAGTCATCTGAAAACACACCGAATAGTGGACAAGATTTCATTAAAAACTTAAAACTGTAAGGACCTACACAATTTTTTCAGATGATATGTATATATCTCTGTGTGTACATATATCTGTGAAAATGTAGTCTAACACACACACATACAGAGAGAGAGAGACAGAGAGACAGAGAGAGAGAGAGAGAGAGAGAGAGAGAGAGAGAGAGAGAGAGAGCATTCTACTTGGGGATTACATTTTTAAATCCGCTAATGCACTAAATTGAACTTTCTTGGTTCAAAAGAGTGCTGATTGCTTCTGTTCAAATGTTGCTTCTGTGGCGGCTGCTGCTGCTGCTATTTTTAGCATCCTGGGTTACTGGAGGTGCTGGCTTTCGGAGGTCTGTTCTGTCTGCAGGTTTTCCTCTAGAAATTTCTCTATCTCTGATGTCAACCAGGACCATCCATTGCCCCCCATGGCTACCCACTTTCCTCTCAACTACACGAAATATGTCACACATTTAAAATCCTTTTCCTAGAGTTTGTCAAGTAAAGAGAACTCCATTGTGTACCACATACCAGGTCGGTATTTTGGAAACGCAAAATTACTTCCCAGATTGGTGACTTGTATCTTTAAAAACAAAACAAAGAAACAAACAAACCAACGAAATAAAGAAAGAAAGAGAAAAAGAAAAAAGGCACAGACTTCACCTGTAATTAAGCCTTACTTAAATCACCATTCATGCTGGCTTTCAGCTATGAAAAGACATATTTTATTAGGTTTGAGTTTATCAAGCTTGCAAGGCAACTGTGCAGTTTGGAATACACAGATGAAGATCATATACACACATGCAAAGTGAGATGAAAAGTGAGGTAAGTGAACTCCTTTGGGCATGCACATTCTCGCCTCTATTGCTCCTAAGGAGACCACCTATAACTAAGGAAATCATGAGACCACTGTTCTAGCTCACTGTTGCAGTTACTTACATCAGCTTTCCCAGGGAAGCAAGAAGGGTGTCAATACTATACCAACTGATATCCTTCCCTTTTTCCCATATCACTCAAGTGTATCAAGGTTTAAGTATGCAACACATTGTTTCTTTCTTCATAGCAACCCAGCCCTTAGAGACATAACATTCTTTATAAATCCACTCATGCATAATAAATTTTTCTTAAGTCCTGCCTGTGGTTTCATTTTTACAATGCTGATATTGTCTGAGAAAAAGACTCTATTCTGTAAATTCATATTGCAAACTACTATAGTGAGTACAAACATCATTGCCAATGTGGTTGGCTACAATCGTCTGGGTTTATAGCTCCCTGAAGTCAATTATTCTCTGAACATGAGCTCTGCGCTACGGAAAAGACAACAATGTTTTATTAAGAAATACTCAAGGCATAAAAAGAAAATAAGACCCACACAACTACAAGATAACCATCAAATTAATCAGAAACATGTTCATTTGTTTGTGTACCTGAATATCATGTTGTTCTGTATATTTTCTCCTAAACTTCACAAGAACAAAATCAAATAAAAATTGAAGTAGACATCTACTTAATTCCTGCTGTCTTTGTTCTACCTGCTAAAGACAACATGAATTGTAAGGATGTGGACACTGACTTACAATACTTAAGGGACAGGTAAATAAGACAGAAATAAGCTGGATGTCCACAACAAGAAAATCGTGAAAGTGTCTCATGGGAAATGGATGAGAAACTGGTGATGACCAAAGGAAATCTCAGCTAGGCTCACCAAGGAGACATTAATTTTGGACCCTATGGCTTCACTATGGGAGGGATAATTGGGCAGTTCATGACATTTTGTAGCTAAAATGCCTACTCAAACTAATTTTGATGAGTCTGAAAACACATATTTACTGTCTCACAATTGAAACTGGAAGAAATTCATGTGATAAAAAGGAACTTAGGGTAAAATTCGATTTCCATTTCTCATGTGGTTTTCATGATATACTGGTGTTATCTCCCCCCCTAGTAGTCTCTGAGTATGCAAGCAGAAGCATGAGTGACTTGAACTCACACTACTCCCATTTTATACATAGATGAGCAAATAGCCTTTCGAGCGTTAGTCTACTTTGGAAAGTCTAAGTTAGAATTCCTTGGGCGAGGTTTCATCATGGGATTGAATGTTAGATCAAGTACTGGGCCAGAGTGGGCAGGGTTGGGAAAGGCAATGTTGTTTTCTATCACAAAGTAATCTGAAGAAATAAAAGTAGATTAAGTAGCTACAAATATTTGTAGCATAAGGACAATGATGATGATGAGAAGGTAAAAAAAAAGCAGTGCAGGAAATAGAATAAATAACATTGCAAAGGGATGTGGGGAATGGGCTATGAGGCACACTGAGAATGAATTAAAGAACTTAGGTGTTTCTTCTGTCACAGGAAGATGTGTAAAAGACAGGATCAGCTGCATCATAGACTATAGAAATATGGGAGTTACATGTGTGTGTGTGTGTGTGTGTGTGTGTGTGTGAGAGAGAGAGAGAGAGAGAGAGAGAGAGAGAGAGAGAGAGAGAGAGAGAGACAGACAGACAGACAGACAGACAGACAGACAGACAGAGACAGAGACAGACAGAGACAGAAATAGAGAGTGCACAGGAAGAACATCGATTAGAGACAAGAAAAATGTTATCATTTGACTAACTTTTAAAAATTGAATTAAAGTATTTTTCCATCCATCTGGAAATGGTCCTAAAAAAGAATGATTATGATTATCTTGAATAACTTGAAAATATTAAATTAATGCAGGTACTGTCATTCATGACAGTGACATTCAAAATCTCTTCCCATTCAAACATGGATAAACACTTCTCACCTAAATGACAAACTCTTCCTGGCTGTACAGAAAATAATGGAGAATAAACAAAATTTTGAGTTGATAAAAAAACATTTGAGTAATCTGCAACATCAGTTCCTCATTATAATCCCTCAAGAAAAAAAAAACACATAGTATGAGAGGTCACTCACTATTCTGTAATGGAACGTTTTGAGTTTTGGCAATAAATTTTCATGATATTTAGAACAAAAATACAACAGTGGGAAGCAAGTTAACCTCTCCATGCTATAAAAAAAGGGAAATACATATGCTTCCTTGAACAATAAATAATCTATCCCTACCTATAAAATATCCATATTTTGTGAGTATTAAAAATATTAGGTCCTAAAAAAATATCAGGTCCTAATAAATTATCTTCCATTAATAAATGTTCAACTTTCTATATTTTTGGTTCACAACACAGCAGATCTTACATTTCCTTTTCAAATCTTTCACTGTGACATTAAACTAAATACAGTAAATAAAATCAGTGTTTAGAGGAAGCTGACTACTTATCAGTATGGGGACTTTTGAACAATCTCTCAATTCAAAGAGTCTTACTCATCTCCTATAAGAAAAGTAAGTGTTTCTCTGACCTGGATATGCTTATCATTTGAAGGCAAGGACAGAGAATAAAAGGCTTAAATGCAAAAATGCAAAGAAAAACACATCTAGAATATAAGAAGCAAGGGGAAAATCAACTAAGGAACCCCTCTTTCCTGCCCCAACTCCCACCCCCACTTTCTCTAGAAACAAGCAAGAACTTTACTTGAAAAAATTACATAAACTTTTAATTATGAGCAACAATTGGTGTTTAATGTAAACACACTTTTTTCTTTCAAAGAGAAAACTGTTAACTTGTTAAAATTTGAGCACTGTGTTTTTAGTAAGTGTCATGAGTGAAATACGTTAGATGGTTCTAGATGGCAGAGATAGGAAATACTAACACAGAATACAGAGGTTTTACCTTTTCCTTTCCAGCTTTTAACTATTTAAATATGGTTTAATATTACACAAGCTATGGTGGGAGGCACCAAAGCTTCCCATTCTGCAGGTCACATTAAGATGTTTCTATTGATAGTGGATATTGAAAGCTCTCCTGAGCTTCTGGATTGTTTAATCATCCAGGCAAAAGTAGCTGGTACCTAGTTTTAGATTTTTAAAAAACTTCAGATAAGAGGAAGTGCTTAGCCCTAGGTGACTTGATATGTTGGTTTGGTTGGTGGGAAAGGGGAGGAGAAGAGAAGGGGGGAAAGGGAGAAAATGATGGGAGGGTGGGACCAGGAGGAGAGGAAGGAGAGGGGATGTAAAGTGAATAGATAAATAAAATACTTCAAACAGTCTTAGTTGTAATTTTCATAGCTCGGAAATATTGAATGCTAGAGAACAATAATGGTAAGGCCCCATGATTTGACCAAGTACACTGAATGGTTTATACAAAGCGCTAATAATGGACAACCAATTCCCAAAATATGTTCAACAAGGAAGAGTCCAATGAAATTTATTTTTGCCATAGTAAATGATACCGTGTGTGTGTGTGTGTGTGTGTGTGTGTGTGTGTGTGTGTGCGCACGTGTGTGTGATAATCATCTATTTCTCTTCTGTGCTTTACAAGATCAAGAAAATAAGTTAGAATAAGGCAATTACTCCAAACTAACTCCACAGCCTTAACCACTGGTAATGTTTTTAGTCACTCCACTGATGTTGAGAAGACATTATTGGTGAGGTGACAAACTTTATACCAGAAAACAAATGTTATAGCAGACCATTATAAGGTTTGGTGAGCTATTTATGCATGCAAATCTAAATATTAAAATCTAAGCATCATGATCGCTCCACACTGTAAGTTATTTATTTATGGAAAATCTGACCTCAGGGATACACTGAAGCCACCCACTGAACTTATCTTGCCTGAGAACCACATTGCACATTGCATTGTTACAATCAGCACCAGTTCAAACAACTTGCCTACTCACTGGTTTGTTTAGTTTTAAGCTTCTTTTCTCTACTGTAAAGACCACAATGATAACGTCAGTCACAGTGATGCGTCCATCTGAAGTAGCACATTCCAATTGGAATGGATAAATAAATTCATGTGGTTTTTTTTCTGAGTGAGTCATGTTAGTAAATATTTTATCCACAAAAGTCATTGACTAGTGTCCCTCAATTTAAATAGTAAGTGAAGTGAGAGGCAAATTCTGCTGAATTTTTGGAGTCATCTCTGTAGGATGTTAGATATCCAACACCACAATTTACATCTACAGTCATATCCCAAGGAAATGACTCTTTCTCCTTATCCTGTGCAGCTTAGTCCTGGAAACTTGACTGCCAAGAAAAGGCAATGAAGACATACACACATATTCATGAAAGCTGGTTTCAAGTGGTCTGGGGTCTCTCTGATGGAGAAGCACCAAGAACTACCTAGAACCTTAACACTTTTATTGCCTATAGCAATATTACCTCTGAGCTTCTCCTGGAAAAAGGCTTTGCCAATTCTCTTGGGTTCTAGGCATTGGTGTCCTTGACAAAACTGTGCCATGTCAACAATACACATTCACCTGGAAGTTCCTCAGCTCCCTACATGCTTCCTTTACTATTTTTGAAAGATAGAAGTATTCTGTTTATAATAGTTAAAAAAGTATGTGTGCGATAAATTACCAGAAAAATCGTAACACTTAAAGCCTTTGGATCTCCAAGAATATGTCCTCAGACCTGGGCCATTCACAAACACAAATTTGGGAAGGTAAAGAATGAACACTAAGTTCACAGTAGCCACAGCACAGGAAAAAAAATGACTAAATTCCTATTCAGAAAAACTGTAGAGGCTGACCTAGCCTTTTATGTTATTAATTAATTTATTTCATTGTACATCCTAATTGCAGCCCTACTCCCTCCTCTCTTCCCAATCCCACCCTCCCACCCACTTCCCCCATAGAACCCTGGCCCCCCACGATACCACCCTGGCATATCAAGTTGCATCAAGATTAAGTGCTTCCCTGCTAAGGAAATGAGATCCATGGGGGAGCCAACAGAGTCCAAGTCAAACATGGCCCCTTCTCCAATTGTTAGGGCACCTACTTGAGGACCAAGCAGCCTATCACATCATTTGTGAAGGGGCCTAGGATCAGTCCATGCATGTTCTTTGGTTGGTGGTTCAGTCTCTATGAGCCCCTATGGGCCCAGGTTGGTTTACTCTGTAGGTCTTCTTGTGGTGTCCTTGACACCTCTAGCTGCCTTAATCCATCCCCTAACTCTTCCACAAAACTCCAAGAGTTCTATCTAATCTTTGGCTGTGGGGCTCAGCATCTGTTTCCATTATATACTTAATGAAGTCTCCCAGAAGGCAATTATGCTAAGTCCCTGTCTGCATGGATAGCAGAGGATCATTAATAATGTCAGGGGTTGGGTCTCTCCCATGGGGTGAGTCTCAAGTTGGGCCAGTCTCTTGTTGTCCATTTCTTCAAACTCTGTTCCATCTTTTATCCATGCACATCTTGTAGGCAGGAAAATTTTGGGTTGAGGATTTTGTGGGTGGGCTGGTGTGTCCCTCCTTCTATAGGAAGGCCTGCCTGGCTATGGGATATGGCCACTTCAGTCTTAGTATCCCCCTGCTGCAAGGGTCTCAGCTAGGGTAACCTCCATATCTTCTCAAGAGCCTCCCCCATCCCAGATCTTCTAAAAACAGGCAAATGGCTGGAACTAGAAAATATCCTGAGTGAGGAAATGCAGACCCAGAAAGATACATATGTTATATACTCACTCATAAGTGGATATTAGTCATATAGTACAGGATAACCAAGCTGCAACCCCCAGACCCAAAGAAGCTAAGTAACAAGAAGGGTTCAAGGGACGATGCTTGATTCCCACTAAGAAGGGGAAATAAAATAGACATCAGAAGTGGAGGGTGTGAGAGAACTGGGTAAGAGAGGGGATGGAGAGGAAAACAGGGAGAGCAGAATCAGTTGTAGGTAGAGCAGGGATGCAGGTGAGAAGGCTGGGATAAAGAAGGGGAATTGGTGTTGAGGCATCTGTGGGACAAGCTGACCAAGCCTTTTATTGTTATTGGTAAGTTGAGAAATTGGAGTAGAGAAAGCCTAAGTTACCTAAAGTTAAATACATATATGACTTAAGTAACTGCAGAAAAATATCCTAGTTAACTCAAAAAGGAATCCAGCATCCTAACTTTATAGCTATTTTGTAGTCATTTTAAGGGGCATTTGACAACATCACTGCCATGAAAAAAGGATTTTCATCTCATGCATATGAAAAATAACTTGATATTTGTAATTTTATGTTGCATAGAAACAAGACAATACAGTGCTGAAAAGTGAAACATAATTTCAGCCTTTTCTGGAAGATTAATGGAAACATGTTAATAATGCCCCAAATTCCCACCGTTTAAGAAAATTATGTATTATCACGTTAATGAAATGAACTAAGCTTTTATTGTATATCAATAAAGGAACTTGAAAAAAATATGCTGATATAAAATCAGAGATTAGGCCCAATGACATAGGCTAGGTAAAGAAGCAAAGGGGGAAATTTTGGTTTTTAAAAATAAGTCTGTATTAAATTTAAAATGAAAAGGTAATTGTTTGGGAATTTTAACATAGCTGATAAACCTTGTATATTTTTTTTAATGCTAGAAAATACAGAACAACAACAAAAACCAAAATAGACTGGGTAGCTTAATGGTAGAGCACTTGGCTAACATATAAAAATTCCTGGGTTCAATTCCTACCTTTGCAAAATTAGGCAAATAAGTAAGAACAAAATAAATATATGCTAATAGTGATAATAATGAATTACAGTTTAATTTGTCTGCGAGCTCTAGGAGGCACATGATAACATCCTACAGCAGCACCAGGAACATAAACTCTGGGACCTAGAGTAGTGTATATCCAATACCTATGGCCACATTTATTTGACTGCTTTTGTGTACTTAGTTTTGTCAAGATACTAAAGATAGCATGGAGTGGTGGCTCATATCTGTCATCTAAGCTATTGCTAAGCAAAAGGAGAAGGATGATAGGTCTAAGGGCAGCCTGGGCTATACAGTGAGTTGTGAGCTAGTCAGAGATACATGGCAGGATCTTGCCTCAGAAAAAAAAGAAAAAAGAAGAAAACACACATATATACAAAAGATGATTTGAGTGTTGTCAATATAAGTAGGAAACAATCTCTGTCCTTTGAAGGGGCAAAACATTACCAACCTCAAAAACAGCACAAAGAAAAAACATTATACAGTTAGTGTTGGAATTCCAGAAAGTTCTAAGCATTGGATTGAAGAAGTAATGGAAGATTTTATGCAGGAGCAATCTAGCTTTGAGGGAAAATTCATGGTGGGCCTTGGGAAAAGATGTTTCCAGCCTAAAGGCCTAAAGCTAAAGAACCAAGAATAATATATGAGGAAGACAGAGGCAATTCTGCCCAGAATAGTGCTTCACGCTCACTGAGTAAAACTGCAGCTAAACCTTGAGCTTTATGCTTCTTAACCTGGCTCCTCAACCTATAGCATCAAACTATCATCTAGTGCTCTGTGAAAAGCCAAAAATGTGTGCATTGTCGTAATAACCAGTCTTCAGCTCACTGCTGAAGGCTAGGACTTGGCTGTGAGGGCTGATTCTGCTGGTTTGGGCCAACTTTCAGTGATGTTATCTGGGATTAGTCAGCAATTTGCCATCAGCCACAGGTCAACTAGAGGCTGGTGAGACTAGGATGGCTCCAACTGGGATAATTCATTACTGCTCACTGCTGTGACTCTCATCCTCCAGCAGGCTAATCCTGGCCCATTCCTTTGACAGCTGGACCAAGAGAGCCATTAGAAGCTCTGACTCTACCCTGGCAGGCTGTCACATCTGCCACACAGGACAAAGCAAGTTCTCAGGCCAATCCAGATCCTAGTGATGCGAAAATGGAATTAACCACTTGGAGTAGCTGCAACAAACCCTTCAAATAAAGGATGTAGACACAGAAAGCAGTGTTTAGTTCGGGACCATTCTAATCAGCCTAGTGTGCATCCAGTGTGTGGGGGAGGAAGGGGGGGAGTAGTTTTATAAGGTTTGAGAAACTGTTTCTTTTTTTTTTTTTTTCTTTCTCGATAGATGCTAGTCTTTAGTCCACAGAAGGTATATAGTTACATAAACATTCATCACAACCACACAACCAGTCAATGCTCTTTATCTCAGGAAATCAGCCCTGTTCCTGTTTTCATTTCACAGCAAATTTCCACCCAGTTCCTGGCAGAGCTGCGTTGGACTGAGCATAGAATTGTGTTTTCTTTCTTCCATTCTCTGTCTTTTAACTTATCAACTGCCATCACAATCAGGGAACATCATTTAATGCTAAATTACAAAGGAACTCTTGTGGGATTGCCTATTACAGCTGCCTTGATGCCAAAACTATTCAAAGTGATGAATGTTTTACACTGAATACCAAATAACGCTCATAATTATCTTGCCATTTATAGGAAGTGTTGCCAATCTACCTTTGATTCTAAAGAAACGGCACATCTTTATCCACTTAAAAATAAAATCTTGTGCTCATGAGATCTACACAAAGGCCCTTTCATGTGGGTCAAAAAGGATGCTTCCCCATGCCCATTTAATATGTTTTCTCTGAAGTTCTTTATGCTGCCCTGAGGGCCATACTCATAGTGGTGATGAACATGAAACTTGCATAGCAAACTGCCTCCCTCCACTCCCACATCGCAGCATTCAGTGGTGCCGCACACACCACAATAAAATCGTAGTTTCTGTATGCTCTACGCATACAGCTAAGGTATTGCTTTGTGAATAGAGCCCAACAACACAGACACAGTTTACCGGGAACTTAGCATTTAAACGACTTTCATCTTGACAATGACTGACATGTCTCGCTGAGAATATTATATATTTAGAAGATTTTTTTTTGAAGGCTCCATACTTAAGAATCACAGCTCATCCTATTCAGTGAACTTCTGAACTAAGTCTTAAATGTTTAAAAAAGGGTCAGAAAGCCACCCTGCTACAAAAGCCTGCAACTTACACCCAACTCATATCACAGGAGAAATTCATGCATAGAATAATTTTCCTAAGTTTTCTTTCCATTAGGAAAAAAAAAAGTCTTCTACTTTTAGCTTTGAATATTTATCACTGAGATGAGAACTTTTGCTGGAATCAAAGTAGAAGACTTGGGGAGGTGTGGGGAGCACGCCACCATCTTCATAAACTTTGAGAATTTCTTCAACCCCTGCTTCTCCATTTACACAGCAGCTCAGGGAAGGCTGGAATCCAATTTCAAATCAAATAACCCCCATATCGACGCACAGGATGGTTGACAGGGCATGCTCATCAAGGCGCTGCTTTCTGGTGGGTAATATGCTCAGTGTAACTCAGAGTAGCCGTTTGGCAGAAAACGCTGGAGTCAAATTGAAATAGCTTTAGAGGCTTGCTTAGAATGGAAGGACATAATGTAAGCTTGTCGTTAGATGAAAAATAGTGCGTTCAAATTAAAGAAGGGGGGGGGGGCGGGAGAGCCCTGTGGTCCAGACCCAAGCCTGCACAATGACACAGGTGTCAAGCTCTTATTTAAAAGTGTTAAGATGCAGCCCAGCTCAGCAGCTCAATTTGTAAGGAGACATGGGATCCTGTGCCAGGGACTGAAGATTTGCTGCCTGATATGAGCTACAGGTAGTGATAAAATATGTTTCTTCCAGATAATTACTTGCTGCTCCAGGAAAGTGGCATTTCCAAATTGATATTTCAATGCAGTGTGTGTAAAGTATGTGGCATGGGTGGATGTGGCTGATTATTATTTTTTTTTGTCAATTCATTGGGCTAGCAATCTCTAAGCTGAGAAACTGAAAACTAATTTTGCTTTATGCTTACAAAGCATCTCGACTTCTCCAGAGTTAAGGAAATGCCCACTGATAGGGACATAGTGAAAGATTTAGATTTCAGATGACATGAGACAAATGGATGATTTTTTTTTTTGACTGCTTAAAATATGGGTGGGGTGGTCATGCAGGGTAGAGCTCTACAAATATTTTAAAATAAAGCAATTCTACTATGTAGAAAATTTCCAAACTTGATGAAGGAAAAGTCTTTGATCTTCAAGGTGCTATGATCAGGAGTTTATGTAGGTCTTATGCTATTCTTGAAATGACCTGTATGTTATATAATGTTTTTCTAGAGGTTTAATAACTTATCTAAGGTCTTACAGCTGGTGAGTTGTGAGTTTTCACATTCAGAAATTCTAACTTCAAGCCCATGTTATATCAAACACTTTAAGTGACCCCAGTTAGAATTATTAGGAAATATACTTGTAATTAATTCAAAGATTAATATATGTTTGTTAGGGAGCCATTTTCTGCTTTCTTTCTAATACTTTGATAAATAAAAAAAAACTCAGTGCTTAACTATGCAATATGATGTAAGTCCTAACGAAAAAGACACTGAGGGCTCTCAGATCCATGTGCAGCTGCCTTTATCTTTTGGTAAATAAGCAAAGGCTTGAAAAGTTGGCTATGACACAGGAGCCTAAAAGTTCACCAGTTCTCTTTGTTCGTTCATTTGTTTGTTTGTTTTTAATTAATTTATTTATTCACTCCACATCCCTTCTCCCTTCTCTCTTCCCAATCCTATCCTCCTTCCTCCATCCACCCTCCCCATTCCCTGGAAAAGGGGAGCCCCCTGCCCACCCACCCCAGCTCATCAAGTCTGAGTTCAGTTCACTAGTTTTAAACATGCTGTTTTCTTTGTTGTTGTTTTTTTTTCCCACCGAAGAAATAAAATTCTGAAAACTCCCAAATTTCCATTCTAGCATGGAAAACCAATGGGTCTTTTATTTCCCACTAAAATTTCAGTCTTTGACATTAGATGAAGAGACAATGGGTTGGAATGTCCTCCAAAAGGCAGTGCTCCCAGAGCCTCGCAGAATCAGGTAGTTAACAGCCTCCACACTTCCTAAGCAGCACTCGGTGCCTCTGCCTACTTAACATTTGTTCTTGGATTCAGATGATCTTAAGCTTCTCAGTGACTGGTAGGCTGATGAGGGGGTTGGTCGTCACCTGGAAGGGAGAAGAGAAATGAGAATTCTCTTTGTGTCTTCTGTAGGCTTCACAAAATAGTCTCATTTCACTTTGATTCCTATTGCCTGGTATTTTTCTTTTCTAAAAACGCATTTTTTTATTAAGTTTTTGAGCGTTTCATACAACCGTGTAATGTATTTTGATCGTGTTTTCCTCTACCCTTCTCTAACTCACCCAGGTCCATCTCCATACCCCACCTCTTCCTAACTTCACTTACCTGTGTATGTTTTGTAACCCACATTTATACTCCCCCCCACACACATATTCTCAGGCACGGAACCATGCACTGGAGCCTGGTCAACCTCTCAGTGGCTACACCCTCAAAGAAAATTAGCTATCCTTCCCAAGATGGTATCAATTGCCAACATCTCCTCAGCGGAGGGTGTGGCCGTACATGGGCTCCTGGCACCTCCAAGCTGAAATATTGACTGGCTTGATCTTTTGCAGATAATCACCTTCACTGTGAGTTCATCAACTCATTGGTCCTGTAATGTCCGGAAGATAACCTTTCCCATCCCTCCTCCCTACCCTCTGGCTCTTATATTCTTTCTGCCTCTTCTTCTGTCAGGGCATCCTTAGAGAGATGGAGGACATTCTTGTTTGGTTTCTGTTGTTGTGATTAATACATCAACCAAAAAGAACTTTGAGAGGAAAGGGTTTATTTAATCTCACAAGTTATGCTCCGTCCTTGAAGGAAACGAAGATAGAAACTCTAGGCAGGACCCCAGATCAGACACCGAAGTAGAGACTGGAAGAATATTGCCTTTTGGCTTACTTCCTAGCTCATGTTCAATTTCCTTGCCTATACATCGCAAGCCTACCTGCATGAAGACAGCACCCTTCACAGGAGCCTGGGCCATTCTAGATCAATTAGTGATCAAGAAAATGTCTCACAAATGTGCCCACAGGACATTCTGATGAAGCAAGCCCTCGGCTGCGGTGTCCTTCCCAGGTAACTCCAACCAGAATTAACTATCACGAGGTGTGATGGTGAAGTCTATCCCACTGCGGCTGAGAACTCATGGACACTCTATGGTCCACTAAACAAAGAAACTTCACTGGAGAGATCTGAGAGTTTCACCGGTCTAGTGTCTCATATTTTCAATTCCTTAATACTTACAAGACCCTCTTCTACAAGTTTGCTTGTTTTTAGCTCGCTAGCATGCAAGCACTTAATTTTTAGGATTATTTTTTGAGCCATCAAGTCGATTACAGCTCTCTTAATTCTGTTTTAGAATCAGAATCATGTTTTTATTTATAAAAGCCTGTTCTTTGGTTCCCTCTAACACTCTCTACTCCGTAGATTTCTTTTTTTTTTTTTTTAAGGTGGCTAGTCAAGCAACCAAACAAACACTCCACCCATACATATTATTAAAGATTTTAAAGGAGCCTAAGTAAATGAATTCAATAAGTGAATACACATTTCTGAAGATTTCTTAGAAGTGATATGAAAGATATTCGTCATATACAAAGACATTAAATATCAAACAAAATAATGTCTTCACCTTTGTCTGTCCTCGTAGCAGGTATTGTCACATTCAATAAGGAATCAATGTATTAATTACACATGTTCTTACTGATTCTTCTAAATATTTGTAACTATCTCAGTATGATGTTCCGATTCTATTTTTTTCTAAGATAGCAAACATGTGATGAATACATTCTTCAGTTCTTAAAACCATAAGTTACTTCTTACTATATTTGGACAACAATTTAAGCTGGTCAGTCAAACCATAGGCTTGTCTTCAGCTATAGAAGTGTTTAGAACATCCTACCCTTTTCCTTTTCTAATCACTTCTTCCTTGATTTCTGTGACATTCAGCTTCTGGTTCACAGCCCAAGCTGTACAATTTGCTGTTTGTGTTCCTGTCACTCATTTGTTAATTAAGTGAAGGCTGTTGTTCAGGTTCTGCCTTTGGTCTTCTATTATCAGTTTTCAGTTGCTATCATCCAAAAGGAAATTCCTTACAATTTTTGTGCTTATACCTTGACTAGCCACTTGTTCTCTATATATCTACACAATTCCCACTTTCTAAATCCAGCCTTGCATAGTCTGTGTGTTACTACAATAGAGACTGACATATAGTATAGCCTCAATATGGTGACTGGCCCAGATGCCAGCTCTTCGGTATGTGTTCTGAGGACAATGGTCACCGTGTTAACCACAAGCTCACACGGGCTTAGTCACAGAGGCATGTTCTCAGAATTCACTGGCGTGTTATACCTCGGTAACACTTCTTAATTATCTTCATGAGACATATTTGCTATTCTTTTGATAGCCAAAGCAAGTCACATGGCTACATTTAGACTTCACTTGGTGGAGCTCGCTGAAAGCATAGACACCTGCGAGACAAAAGCCAATTCTGTGCCCCTATGAAGGCTCTTTCTACTCTTATTCTTCTTGCCACCTTCGTAATCACATTCTTGCAAAGCTTCTGTATTTTTCCATGTCATAAGCGTACCCTGGACTTTCCCACCCTCTGTCACTATTTATAGCACTAGACACCGGGGAGCTCATTTTCAATATTTTATTTCATTTGTCTCATTTGGATTTGTCAATTTACAATTTAGAAATAATGTGAGCATTACACAATTGTATGTGCTTCTGTATTTACTCTCATGCACAATGAACCCTGAGAGTGAGAAAACTTTAAAAATGGTTTGCACGTACAAGATAAGTACTTTCTGGTCCATTCAGGCTATTAGAAGGCTGACTGGTGTTCTTTAGGGAATCCATAGTCTTACAGGTTGCCAGCTGTGTTGTGAAACGTGGACAGGTGAGCTGTTCTTCCAGGCTCAGCATTTGCATGTGGCTCTGCCTGCTCTATCTACTCCTGATGAGTTCTGTCAAACCTTCCTTTGCATGTTTAAAACAATGCTGTGAATGGTTCTAAATCCCCCTTCCTTGTGAGCCTTCCCATTTCCTTCTTCCTCTAATATTCGATAACAAACTGTCTTAGCCATATAAAGGTACTAAAATTGCAAATGCCCCCCCCATAGTGACGGGCCAATCCTCACAGCCTTCGATATGAGGAATAAAAGAGCCTAAGGGTGTTTTGTTTGTGTAGGCAGCTCATTCTGTGGCTTTTCCTGTAACAAACACAAGAGAAAAACAGTGTAGGAAGAACCAGTTTCTGCTTACAGTCTCAGAGGGTTCAAAAGCCTGTTTCCTGGCTTCATGGGTGTCAGGCTGTAGTGAGGTGCAAGGCAGGAAGCGTTAACAGTATAGGCGATAGCTTGCCTCATGTCAGCTGTGCTGAGAAAGGATAGTTCAGGAAAAAATACATCCTTCAAATGCAGCCCCCCTGTGACCTACTTCTCTAATTACTTTCCACCTCTCAAAGGTTCCCCTGAGTTTCACTAACAGTTTCAAATTAGGACCCCATCAATCGGTTCATCAATAGATTGGGTCCATGCACACATGATCCAGTCACATTCAAGAAGCCCATCAGCTTTCAGTAAGCTAAGCCTAAACATCTCGGCCTTGAGGTGACGTTTCAGCTGCAAACCACAGCACTGTTTTATTGCGCAAGAAGCTTTCATCTGTAAAGCTTTGCAGCCAACCAATGAGAGATGGAAAAAGAACCCGCGTCCTTAGATAGAATGAACAAGTGTCTGCTCCATCAAAGGATCGCAGCTGAATCTTTACAAATTTAGACCTAATTCAGTGTATTGTTTTACAAATTGGGGGAAATTAGAATGAAATTAGCACACCCCTTTGTCTCAGATCTGTAGTGGTCTACATTGAGATATGTTTATTGTGATTATCATTTACTGTGAAAATAATCAGTTGCAGAAAGTTCATCGCAAAGGAATTCCTACACAGGAAAATACATCCAAGTGTTGGCATTAGTCTATCAAGTATGGAACGGGCTGGGTGCTTCTCTGTGGTTTCAAACGTCTCTTATTTTAATATAGTGTATTAATATGCTTATTATCCCTGTTATTTTAATATGTTTTTCTGTTTGCAGACTAGAGAGCAAGACTTTTTCTAGTACAGACACTTGCAACATTGTATTCAAGTTCTGTGAATCATATTATGAATTTAATGAATCATACAAACAACTTAAAAGGGCTTTTTACCCAAAGAGCTGTCTGTCTATTAGGATGCAAATAAGCATACTTTACGTGTGTAGAACATGGATTTTCTTGGCCCATTTTTTTTTCACACACTAAAAGAATGAGAAGTCTCCCGTTCTTATGTGGAAACAGTAGGTGGAAAACACTTCTGGATGCTGCATCTTATCCAGTCTGCTTGTTTTACTAGCTGCATTGATATTTCCTGGAGTGTTAACAGTGAGCATGACGTATCAATAAATCCAACACTGCATGAGAAGTCATGGGAAGACAGGTTCACATGGTAGTCTCTTCTAGCCCTCCAGTACCATCTGACAAAGAGCACTCCAGTAGCAATGTCACCTGATCTTGCTTAGTCACCTCCTATACTCTGATGGTTCCACATGACCTTGGAAGCTAACAGTGCATCTCAGTCTCAACAATTATTGCCAGAGTTGTTGAGAATCAGGTGAGGTAAAGATAGGATACATTTCTTAGAGTAACTAGGTCAGGCAGAGCAGTGCCTGGATGGCCCCTGTTGGGCCTGCCACTGCAATGGCTTTTATGAACAGGACACACATAGTCTATGTGTGCTATGGAAAGGCAATTTCAGTGTTTAAGTTATGTCCTTTCAAAAATGCCGTCTGTGTACTGTGATACAATGTTCAGATTCCCTCTCTGGTGGAGTTGGGGGGGGGGGTTGTCATGCTGCCAGAACCCCGGCTCAGTAGGCTTTTCTCTTTCAACTTTGCTATGTAGTTATAGTTTATTCAAGTGTTTTTAATATAGATTTATTTCGACAGATATATCCCTTTTGTGATTTCTTGAATTAATCCAATTATGTTTAAATTAAAAGTACTCCCATAGGATAAATTTATTAAAAGGAATTTCTTCACCCCTCTGATATTTCTGTATTTATAAATGTCTCAAAGACTGGTAGGTCCTTGAGAACGCCTAAGACCAAGGAACTAAAACTTACATAGGAATTCACCTTTAATCATGTCTCTTTAAGTTTTTCAGTAATGTTTAAAACAATGGATAGATGTGAGGAAAAAAAGAGACATACAGAGAAAAGGAGTATGATCTCTCCCAACACTGGTGCTTCCGGGATACAGTTTTAGATTTCTTCCTAAGTTCAGCAGTTCTAGTTAGCCAAGCAGCCAATGGGATTTAGTCTGTTTTACAGGGTTGGGGAGTTGTAGACAGCAGCAACAAAAGCATCACCACATGGAAGAAAGTAGTGGGGACCCAACAGTCATGAGTATTTGGATCGTTTTAGTTCTAAGCGACGGCAGGTTCTTGTTTGAATACTTTTGGCAACAGGGTACAGTTGGAGCCTAGTTCCTGCTCCACAGGACATGGCCTCAGAGAGCTTAGAGTTTGCTAAATGTGTATCCTGGTACCCATACCTAACTATAAATGTATTCATCTCCCTTATGTAATTCCTACAAGTAATAGATCAAGAAAAAGTGAACATGGATACATGCAGAACCTTTTAAGAGTGCCTGAAAATTGCCGTACCTTGAAAATAATTATCACTCTGAGTGTCTCCCCTACCTCTCTCTGAGTATATATGTGTATGCTATCTTGTTGACTAGATGCACACAGAGGTAGGGGATCTTGGCTATATGTTTAGCAAGGAGAAGAATATGACATTGTTAAAAGAACCCTCATCCTATGAGTACTTTTTTGTCCTAGTTTCAATATATTTTGTGATTTCTGATTTTTTTTTCTTTCAATGATCTAAATTTAACCTTTCGAGAATTAGTCTTAAATCTGTAACCCTCAAATGCTCTCTAGTGGCTGCCATGGGAGTTCACAGTTCTCTGCACCAGTGCTTATTAAATAACCCTGGGGAAACATTTGTTTACTGGTTCTTACCTTTAAGCTATGACTTTCATTGGAAATAATTTTATCTCTCTGTATTTCTTATTAGTTCTTCATTCACCGTGTTGCTTTTGCCTCTTGTCATAATTATCTGTAATGTTGAGTCAATTTTGAAAGTAAGCTCAGGTTTACCCTAGAGGTGGTAGAATTTCTGCAGTGGGTAAGTAGAACGATTTCTTCATCTAACTTTATAAAGTGGAAAGGCTCCGAGATGAAAGGAGCTATATAAATGTAAGGCTGTCATTTTAAATTGCCATTACCGTCGGAAATTCTCAAGAGAAACATTACCGAAATCCGGCGTATGCACCATATTAGATTGCTTAATATCATTAAAGCATGCGCAGCAAATGAAAATACCAATTTCCTCTTATGTGTAGCTCATGTTCACGGCTGCGTATCCAAAGCCAGCCTGTCTCATGGCTCGTTCCGGCACATTAATACTCACTGAAGGGAGCAGCGGCTAACAAAGTGTGAAGACGATGATGTTTCTGGAGCCACTGATGGCTTGTTTGTATATCCACACTAGCAGAGGCAGACACTGACCTGAAAGACACAGACTGAACAAGCTTCATCTGGCCAGTAGAAAAGCCTACACGCAAATACACATATCACACACATTTACTGTAGCAGAAAAGAATTGCAAGGGATCAAAACATACCATGACAGTGGAAACAGAAGGCTGTAATGTGAGACCAACGTTGGGTGGGTTCCTTCTGTAGGCTTTTTGTTTGTTTGCTTGCTTTCTTTCTGGCTCCTTTTCTGCAAGCATGTTTTAGAAAAGAGGGACACTCTATTATTGCAGCCATGCACAGCGTAGCAAGACTGAAGTGCCAAGAAATAAGCTAGTGAGAGCGAAGCATCGGTGGCAAATTGGAATCTAAGGCCCTTTGTGCTTGTTAAATGGCGGAATGATTATAATTGGGAAAAGTGATGTGCATTAGTTCTGAGTGAATGTACAAGAAATGACAAGCGTGTAACTTCATGATTACTTCACAACACTGTGGACTGCCTTCCAGTCTTCCACAGGGGAGTTCAGCCCTACAGCAGAGAAAGCCACATGCTTTCTCCTCCTATTCATGACTATTCTCCACAGGTCACATGGAAATAACCCTGAAGTGATAAGTCTTGGTTTTAGGAAGTCTTGTGCTTAAACTCACATAAGTCATTGTGACAATGAATGGTGGGGTGTATTTTTTTTCCCTTGCTAGTTCTCTCATGATCACTGACAAACAATTAGATGGGATCTAGCTCTCAAGAAAAGAGCCCGTGTTTATCCTCCTGTGGGAATAGAAGGTGCAGGACAGGTTGCTAAAAATTAAATATAATATTAAAATTAGAGACAGTGCTTCATATTTCACTCTTTATATTTGTATGCATTCTGTGCTTATTTTGTGATAGTATGAACTACACGTCCTTATTTATTTTTCTAAATATAAAGATGGGGGGAATGTGGAAACATGCATTTAGTGAAGAAATTCATCAAATTGTGGTTTCCTCGAACACTTGCTATTTTAAACTTTTTCAAAATAATTTTGGACAGGATGTGGGTGGGAAGGAAGCTGACTGCAAAGAAGCAGCAGAAGAGATCCTGGAAGTCTACTAAAGAGCTCTGTTTCAGATTTGGTGGCGGATGCAAGCCTGCCAAAATACATAGAACAGAATCCCACAAACACTGAGTGTCATTTTAAATTGAAAAGAGACAGCTGCCTGGGGAGATATGTGTGTTTACCCTTATATTACCACTGCTCAATGTGTGCATTAGAGGGACATCACATGCACTCTGTAAATATTTAAAATACATATACATTTATGTATCACTTAACAGAAGTTAAACTATGGTAGACAAAAAGAAGAAACCATCACAAATAATTTCCAAAAATGTTTACTTATTAAGAAAAAAATGTTTGTAAGATTTAAAAATAATCTAGAACACAAGTAACAATAATATTAACAACAATAGTCAGTCAACTAAATCATAGGCTCTAGTCAACAAACACATGAAAGTGTCAAGATGCACTTTCCATTTCACTTTGTCTTGAGAACTGGCTCAGAAATTACTGTTTCACATAGACTAAGACTTGCATATCAATAAGCTTATGACATTTTCTCAAAACTCAAGAAAAACTTACTGACAGTTATACATACAGCTTTTGTACAAGAACAAGTTTGAGAAGAACATTATTTTAGGGAGGAAAATGTATACAAGTGGAACATACTCATGGCACTCCGTACCTCCCTGCTTTGTGAAAGGTGAAGGTTAAGAAAGACATAGTTTTAGGGTGTGTGTGTTTTAGCAGTACCTCACCAAGATCTACATGTAAACTCCTTTAGTTGTCAGTATGTAGTCTATTTTCTGACCCAGAAACACAGGGGTACCCATTGAAGACTATGCTGGTAAGGCCCAGTTAGGAATAAATATGAGAGAAAAGCAGGAAGGGCGCAATACTCTTCTGGTTTCTATAAAGCATGTTCCTGCCACATCTTTAGAACAAGCCAACAAGCCACCAACAGTCACAGCAACATGGGAGGGCTGAGGCTTCACCAACATCTGTGATTTTGAAAGGCTGACTGACATTCAGTATCAAGAGGGTTTTCTTGGTGTAAAGGCAAGAAGGCCTTTTATTATCGCTTTTTCAAACATACTCATCGTTTATATATGTGATTTACTGGGGAGAGTTTAATAGAGAGCTTTGTTCTTTTTGAACATCCATTAGTATGATGGAGCAAAGACAGTTACAATAGAGGATATATTATCAAGACCACCGTGCAGGTAATATCCTGCATATTGAATCTAATCACCCATTTAAGTTCAAGTAAGAGTTGTTAAGAATCTGGCGAATTGTACTTTAATGATTAGCGATGAGAATCACCTGGATAATGAAATTAGTATTGAGAAACATATTATTAGGCAGAATGATTATCCTGGGAGATTGATTAAATGGATAATTGAAAGAAACTGTAACCTTTTCCACAGTTATCAAGTTGAACTTGTTTAAAATAATTTATCATAATAGTGTAGCCAAGCCAAATCATAAAAGGACTGACCACTACTTTAAAAGGTGTTTAGTATATATTAATGTAGACACGTTGCCGTCCCAATGAAATATCATCAAGGAAAGTGTGGAGGATCATAACAGTAGTTGAGGAATATCTAAAGATATCTCAACCACCCTCAAAAGGTAGCAATGATTTAAAAAGGATGTGTACTGTCTGAAAAGAAGTTTCTAGAAAAGGATGACTCAGCAGTTCCATCTATTGCTAACAGTATGAGTACCTACCAATATGCCTACTTATAACATTAGCAAGGTTACAAACCACCTTCATATATATACTATTATATATATTAAAATTCACTGTTACTGCCAATTGATAGAATAAGAAATCTAATTAAATGCATGTCTCTCAGGTATAAGAAGCATTGAGACTTCATTTCTTGTGTCTTTTCTCACTGGGTCTTCTTGCATGTTGTAATTTTTGACGCTTGAACTATTATGACACTTCGTATCTCTAACTTTTTTTTTTGAGATTAAATTATAGTAAATTTGACCTTATTAATAGATGATTTTCCTTGCAGCAGTGTTAGCTATGGTAGAAAATTTTGAGTAAAAAGTTTGGAGCATTGTCATTTATCCCCCCTTGCCCCTTTGGCCCCTTCAGACACACATAGACAGACTGCTTCTCTATTATTGCCTTTCATTAGTGTGGTGCAATTGAGCCCACCATGATGCACGGCTACTAGCTGATGTCTACAGTGCACATTGGAGTTCACCACTTGTAGCATTCTGTACATTTTGCCAAATATTTAACCTCATGGGTGCACCATTGGTATTTTATAGTCAAAATTTTCACTGCCTTCAAGACCTCCCGTATTCCACCAGTTTATTTCTCTCATATCTAAACCCACTCTTCTCATAACCACTGAACCTTCACCGAAACTGGCCTTTGCCCTGCAGAATAAGTGTTCATTAAGCTTTCTGTAAAGTATGTCAAGATCTGTTTGTTTGCTTACAGAGAGGCTCTTAGTTATTCCGGGGTGGCATTAAACTCACTACACAGCTGAGGATGACATTGAACTTAGTATCCTATTGCCTCTTCCTCCAGGTTTCTCAGCTTACAGGTAACGCAACATCACGTTTGTTTTATAGGAAGTTTTGTTGACTATTTTATCAACGAATCATATCCCACGATGTGGTAGTCTCACAACTGGCTTATAAATTCACTTAATAAAGGGCATCATGAGTCCTTTGAATTTTTGCTGCTTCTTCAAAACTCATGTGCAGGATCCTCTGTGAGTGTATTTTCTTTAAAAAAAATTTTTTTTTTAATTTTTAAGTTATTCACTTTCCATCCTGATTGTAGGCCCCCTCCCTCCTCTCCTCCCAGTCCCAGCTTTCCTCCCTCATTCCACGTCCCCTACTCCCCTAATCCTCAGTAAGGGGGAGCCCTACTCCCCTATCATCTGACCCCAGCCTCTCAAGTCTCATCTGGACTTCCTGCATCCTCTTCCTCTGTGCCCTGGGAAGGCCAACCCACCCTGGGGAAGGGATCAACAAGTGGGCACTTCATTTGGGCATCGAAAACAGAATGTCTGGCTTTAGAGTTAGGTTATATTTAGCTTTGTCGGAAAGTAACAAAATGCCCCCAGTGCGTCTATACCATTTTACATCCTGTGGCAAAGGATGTGGTTTCTGTCTTTATAAATCCTTAGCAGCATTTCAAATCAGTGTTTTGAATGTTAGGCATTCTTACAGATCTACAGTGTTTTAGAATTAACATTGTGACATCGTTAACACGTACATATATGTGTATAGCCACCTAAACTATGACACAAACAATTTCATCATATCTCAAAACTCCTTCATGATTCTGCTTGGACACAGCTTCCTCCTTTGCCCTTCCCTCCATTCTCTAGCACTGCTATTGTGATTTGATTTGAAAGCACCATCTGAGTGACACCAAGCAGATTTTAATCTTCTGAGCCTGGCTACTTTTACTAAGAACGATGCCTTGGAAATTAATCTACCTTGTTGCAGTTGTCAATAATTTGTTCTTTTATTTCTATTACTTTACTATGTAAATATACCGCAGTTCATCTATGCATTGATCTATTAAAGGACATTTCGGTTTGTAGGTATGTCTATTATAAATAAATTTGCTAAAGTATTTGTGAAAAGGATTCGCCTAAGGACCTTTTCATGTTTTTTAGGTAAATAAATTGAAAGAGATTACTGAAGCACAGTGGGATTACAGCCACACAGTGGGATTACAGCCACACAGTGGGATTACAGTCACACAGTGGGATTACAGCCATGCAGTGGGATTACAGTCACACAGTGGGATTACAGCCATGCAGTGGGATTACAGCCACACAGTGGGATTACAGTCACACAGTGGGTTTACTGCAACACAGCTTTAACGTTAGGAGAAACTGGCAAACTGCCTTCCATGGTGTCCTAAGTAATTTTTATGCCCATCAACAATGAATGACAGCCCTTGATTTCCTATATTCCCTCCAGAGGCCCGAATCAGCAGCACCATGCTTCATTTCTGTCTTTCTCACTGATGCAGCATGACATCTTATCTCGGCTTTCCTGTCTGTTCCCCCACTTGCATTAATAATGTAGGATAGCATTTGGATGTTTATTTATCCTATCCATGTCCTTTTTGGTAAACTGTTCAAGTGTGTGTGTGGTGATCTACCCTGTGTGTGCATCTGTGCAGGCCAGAGGTTGACTTCCAATATCTTCCTCTAATACTCCTCATTTTATGTTTTGACACAGAATTCAGAATTCAGCTCCACTGAATCAGGAGCTTGGTATGGATTTCATCAATACTGCCTCGCAATCAAGTCCTCAGTACTGACCACCACACCTGCCTTCCATGCAAGTGCTGAGGATCAAAAGGTGTGATGCTTGTTCAACAAGTCACTGTGCCATCATCTGAGCCCTTTACATTTTTTTTTAATTGAATGCACTGTACTTGTCTTTTCACATACTTAACAATGGGCTCCATAAAGTTCAAGTTTACAATTCAGGGAAGTTCAATATCAATTTTTCTGAGTTTCATCATGGCTTTGCAGCTTGTCCTAAAACCATTCTGCCTAATATTGGATATGAGGTTTCTTTTTTTTTCTTTTTCTTTTTTCTTTTTTCTTTTTTTTTTTTTTTGAGACAGGGTCTCTCTGTGTAGCCTTGGCTGTCCTGGACTCACCTTTGTAGACCAGGCTGGCCTCGAACTCACAGCGATCTGCCTGCCTCTGCCTCCCAAGTGCTGGGATTAAAGGCGTGCGCCACCACGCCCGGCGGTTATGAGGTTTCTTAGTTTTTTTTTTCATCCAATAATTTGCTAATATTACATTTGGATTTCTGTGTGACCTTCATACATTTAGGCAAGTCTGTTCTTTTTTGAATGCTTTGTTCACGGATGTGCAGTTGTTTTGTTGAGAGACAATAGTTCCTTACGTGAATTTTGCTTGCACTTTAGTCAGTCATTAGTCTATATTTGCATAGATGTTCTCTAAGCTCCACCCACTTCCTTTGATCTATGTCTCTGTATTTTTGGCAACATTTCTCTGCGTGAATGGCTAAGATTCTAGATTAAGTCTTAAAACAGGTTGTGTAATTTTTTTTCTAATTCTATTCTTTCTTTAAAAATTGCTTAATCTCAGCCAAGCATAGTGGCACACACCATTAGTCCCAGCACTGAAAAAGAAGTACATCAAAGAGTTCAAGGCCAACGGGGGGTTCAGACTGAATTCTGGAACAGTCAAGTAGATAGATAGATAGATAGATAGATAGATAGATAGATAGATAAGTAGGTAGATAGATAGATAGACAGACAGACAGACAGACAGAGATAAAAACACAAAAATACCCTCAAATGTAGCTGGCCAGTGGTGGTGCGCAACTTTAATACCAGTATTTGGGAGGTAGAAGCAGGTAGATCTTGGCACATGATCTACAGAATAAGATGCAAGACAGCCAGGGCACAGATAAACCGTGTCTAGAAAAACACAATAAAACAAAACGAAAATTGCTTTGTCTCTTCTGATTCTTTAGATGTCCCGTGTGAATGTTAAAATAAGATTACAGGTAGCAGGAGGTGTTAATAGGAATCGCCATGTCTCTGTAGGTCATATTGAGAGACCACGTACACCATTGCTATGCTGAGTCTTCTCATTTGCATCCATGCTGCTCCCTTCCTAATCTTCCTTCATCGGTATTTTATAATTTTCCCACACAGAGAGTGACTAGGTTTGGGTTTGCAGAAATCCATGACTTGCAAGTTAATGTAGCTTTTTTAGATTGTTGCAGACGGATATTTTAAATTTAGGGGTCTGACTTTGCCATTACTTGTTATACAGTGACCTAATTGACTTCTACGTGCTGACTGTTTTTTCTTGAGGCTTTGTTAAATTCTCTCCTTTTTTATGGATTTGTTTTTTACACCCACTGAGGGAGCTGTCAGTCACTGTTCTCTATGTGTAGAAACTTAGATTATTTGCTGCCCAGTGTCTGAGCATTATTCTTGAAGTTATCTAGAATATTGCCCTGCTCATTATGTCCAGTGAGACTCTGGGTAGAAGTTGTAAGAGTGACACCTCTGAATATCCCCATGGTTTGGGGAAAGCATTAAGGGTCCCATCATTAATGATGGCACAACTTGTTTATTTAAGGACATTTTAAAAGACTTATAGTATTAAATACTTTTTCTACATGTATGTGTCTGTGTACATGTATGAGAGTAGGTACCTTTCAGGGTCCAGAAGACATCATCAGATTCCTGGACCAGCAGGTGGTTGGAGATGAGTAACGGAAACTGAACTGAGGTCTTCTGGAAGGACAGTACATATTCTTTCTGCTTAAGCTAGCCCTGTATTTTAGTTTTGAAAGATACTTCTTACCTAGCTGCTGCTTTATCTTTTTTTTTTTCGTCTTTTGTTAAGAGTTTTTCTTTCTTAAGTCATAAAATGACACTTGACACATATATTTTATATTATATGATATAACAATGGCTTTTCTCCCTAAAGCTATTGTTGATATAGAATGTTAGACTTATTGATCAATTAATTGATTGAGTGACTGATTGACTTTTAAAGTCTATGTTAGCATTAAAAATCCTGAAAAAAAAAAACCACCCCAATTTGGTAGTAGTGTATTCTTCTCTGAAGATGTTTTTGGATATCATTTGCTTTTAAAAAATAATATTAACATCAGTTTTCTAAGCATTATTGCTCTCATATTGTCTTTTTATGGCTTTATATAACAATCTGTGAAGTTTCCTTCATGTTTCTGAAGAAATACTATATAAGGGTCAATGCTATTATTCCTTTAAATTTGCCAGTGAAATCATCTGTTCGTAGAGATTTCTTTTTTTTCTTTTGGTAAGGTCATAAAATATAAGTATAATTCATTGAAGAGTTGTCAGCTTATTTGGGTTATCTATTTTATTTTGACAATTTTTCTTATTATTGAAAATAGATTATTTTTTTATCTAGAATATCCTGATTATAATTTCATCTTACTCTGCTCCACCCAGTTCCTCACCACCTCTGGATCCACTCCCTATATGTCTCTCATTAGAAAGGAACATGCTTCTAAGAGATAACAACCAAACATGCCAATATGAAATATAAAAAGATGAAGCAACTTCTATTATATAGAAGTTGGACACAGCAACCCAACAGGAGGAAGACAGTCCATAGAGCAGGTAAAAGTGTCAGAGACCCACTCATTCTCACAGTCATCAGTCCCATAAAAATGCTAAACTAATAGCTGTAACATATACACAGAGGATCTGGTGCAGACCCACTTAGGCCCTGATCTTGCTAATTCAATCTGTGAAGTCATGTGCACCCTGCTTAGTTGATTCAAAGAGCAATGTTATCCTGGTATCCTCCATCCTTGTTGGTTCTAACAATCTCTGCTGTGATTCCCTGAGTTCTGGTGGGGAGATTTGATGGAGACCTCCCATATAGACTCTCTCCACATTATGTCTGGCAGTGGGTCTCTCATCTAGTCTCATTTGCTGTTGGAGGGAATCTCTCTGATTGATGACTGGACAATGTACTAATCTATGAGGACAACAGAGTATCATTAAGAGTCTTTTTATTGAATTTCTTTTCTTTTTCTTTTCTTTTTTAACCAGTAGTGTTTGGCTTTACCCTAGATCTCTGGGATATCTAGTCTTTAGTTCCTGTTTACCCTAAGAGCTTCTAGCATGGATTCCTTTTGCCCTAATATATATGTATATATATTGGTTTTTCGAGACATGGTTTCTCTGTGTAGCATTGGCTGTCCTGGGCTCGCTTTGTAGACCAGGTTGGCCTCGAACTCACAGCAATCTACCTGCCTCTGCCTCCTGAGTACTGGGATTAAAGGTGTGCGCCACCACCGCCCGGCTCCCTAGCATATTTTGCATGCAGAACATATTGTAAATCAAAGATTTTGTGGCTGGATAGGTGTTGATATTTCTCTGCTGATAGCATGCAGAGTACCTTCCATACACCAAAGGGTGTAGTACATAAGGGTGAAGGCTTCATTTAGACACCAGCTCAACTTCTCCATGTTCAAAGAGTTGTGTGGGTGTTGTTCTTGGCAATGAGCGCTCATTGTCAGTGTGTGAGCAATCCTTTATTTTGACATTAGCCTGGGTTGTTTGGGGATGTCCATGGGGCCATGTTGGCCAACAACTTGGTTGAACGCAATCCAGTCCCACCAACGGAAGCTGTGCCTGGTGACAAGACATGGCCAGGTGAGATTCCATATACCCTCATTAGGGAGTCCTCATTAGGATCATCTTCATACATTTCTGGAAGTTTCTACCGTACTAGTATTCCACATCATCTCCCAAACACCTCCCAATTCCAGCTCTCTCTTCCTGCACTCTCTCCTTACACCTCATCTTATTCTCAACCCCCACGTTGGATCCTCATGCTCCCATCCTCACCTACCCCCAGTCTACCCATAAATCTATTCTACTCCCTCCTCCTAGGGAGAACCATGTGTCTTTCCTCCATCCTAGACCTTTCCCCTCCTCTTTACCTAACCTCTCCAGGTCTACAGATTGCAGTTTGGCTATTGTTTATTTAATGTGTAATAGTCACTGATAAGGAAATATGTACCATAATTATCTTTATAAGTCCACTTTCCTCATTCAGGGTGTTTTTTCCCTTAGTTTCATCCTTTTACCTACAATTTTCATGATGTATTTTTTTAACAGCCGAGTAATACTCCATTGTGTAAATGCACCAGATTTTCTTTATCCATTCTTCCATTAAGGGACTGTTTTCACTTTCTAGATATTATGAATAAATATGCAATACATATAATTGAGCAAATGTCCTTGTAGTAGGATTGAAGGTCCTTTGGGTGTTTGCTTAAGAGTGGTATAGCTAGATCTTGAGGTTGATTGATTCCCAACTTTCTGAGGAACCACTATATTTCATCTTGACTGTGATTGTGGCGGCATTATCGTATTTGTTATTTATTTTTATTTATATCATATTAATTATTTTAAAAATTCTCCCTCTTGGTATTTATAATTTATTCTCTAATTTTGATTCTCTATTAGTTTAGCCAAAAGTTTACAGGTTGTGTAGATACTCTTTAAAAGGCCACCTCCTCTGCTCCCATGGGTGTGAGCTCAGGTCAGCAGGCCTTGCCCTTTAGCTGTACAACTAGGGAGAGTATCCTCCATCCCTCCTCAGCCTCAGCACCTCTCCTGGGAAGCAGCAGTAGAGCTGGTCCCAGTGGTTTGGGCCAAGGAGGTCTGGAGATCTGGCCCCATGAGATGAGAGCTGGAGAGCTGGCACTCAGGTGAGCTGTCCCTGTCCTTCGCTGGGGCAGTGCTGGAGAGCTGGCCCTGGTGGCATGAGCTTGGGAAAGCAGGTCCCATCCACTGCCAGCTGAAACAGGCAGAAGAGCTGGCCCTATCCCTTACTAGAGTAAAGCCAGGCAGCTGCTCCTGTTGGTGTGGTTGCAGGATAGATGGTGGGCTAAACCCCTCAGCTACCACCCAGGTCCAGATCCAGGACTTTTGAGTTTTCCCACCCCAACATCTACTGCATCTGTAAACTGCTGGAGGCCATGAAGGAGCCAGCCCTGCAGATCCAAAGCTGCAAGATCTCCATCAAACAGGGCAACAAATGGATATCTGAGAAGAGTCCCAGTGACGATTCAGTATTGATAGTGTAGCTGCAGCCAGAGGCCTCACAGACCAAGGATTCATTGTAATGAACATATACAATTAAAGCTGTTTGGGCAAAAGGATATACTGTGTGACACACTGCAGCTTTCACGGTGAGATGTAATAAATATTTTTGGTTTTTGTTCTTTGTTTTCTTTTATGTGGGAGGTTGCAAGGGCAGAGGACAGATATGAAGGGATGCGGAGCTGTGAGATTAGGGTGCATGATGTGAAATTCACAAAGAATCAATAGAAAGATTTTTTTAAAGGACTAGCTTGTGGGTACTCTTATTTTTAACTACTGTTTTCCTGTTTTAGATTTCACTGACTTCCACTCTTAAAAAACAGAGATACTTACATCATTTTAGCATGTGAGTCTGTGTGTCTGTCTATATGTGTGGGTATATGCATGGGTACCCATGGAGGCCAGAGGCAATGGGTCTCCATGGATCTGGAATTATGGGCAATTGTGAGCTGCCTGAGGTTGTACTAGAAATGAAAGTCAGGTCCTCTGCCAGGGCAGCTAGACATCCAGGGTTCTTTAATCTGTATGGTTCTCTTTCTAGCACTGGCTTTAGGATCACTTTTGCTCTCTTTCTCTACTTTCAGAATTGGAAAGTGATCAATAATTGAATACTTTGAAATTTTTACTACTAAAAATTTCCCTCCATATATCCTTTACCTTGATGTATGCTTTATTTTTTTTCTCTTGGAAAGAAAAATTTATTGATAACATTTGCTTATAGTTCTACATAACAATTACATTTAGAACCAACAGTGTGATTAATTATGCCATATTTATTGAATTATAAAAAAATAAATGATTATAATAATGTATATAATTGTTCAGTCCTTTATTAATGACAGTATGCTTCCATTTCTTTATTAAATTTTTTAAAGTGCCAAATTTCCTGCGTGTAAGATACACCGATGCAATAGTGGCACAAAGTTGTCAGAGTAACCAACAACTCTGCGGTTGGAATAAAGGCAAATTCCATGAAATGCAATTCATCCCTGACACTGCACAGGTGGCCAGGAACCTGAGACAAATTAGGACAGGGACACTGAGAAAAACCAACACAACTGTTCCATTAAAAAAAAAAAGTAACAATGACTTCTAACAATGCTTTACTATACCCATAGACCTGTGTGTTGCTCAGCTATCACCAGAGAAGCTTCCTTCACTAATAGATGGGAATTAATGCAGAAACCCACAACTGGACAGTGAAAAATGATTGAGTGACAGGATTTGGAGTGGAGGAGGCAGAAAGTTTGTAAGAGCCGTCAGGGATGGAAGACACCAGGGAAACAAGATATCCTAGACACAACAACATGAAAGCACTCACAAGGAGTCTGCACAGGTCTAAGCCAGAAAGAGCTCCATGCTAAGAGGGAAATGTGCGTGAGCCCCATGCCTAACCCAGAAGTTATCAGAGTTGATAACCACTCACAAAGGAAAAATAAGTTTTCTGCAATGGAGTGTCTGGGCATACAAACCACCCGGAAGGCCACACCCAATGGCCAGAAGCAGATGGTCAGCACAAAACAAACTCAATGGTATTTTTGAAGGTTTTTTTGTTTGTTTGTTTGCTTTTTGTTTTTTGCTTTTGTTTTTGTTTTGTTTTATTTTGTTTTTGGTCTCACAGTGCTTGTCAAAGAATTTATTTTCTTTACCTTACAGATTTTTTGCTTCTACATTATCATTTCAAATTTTGTTTTTAATGGGTTTTCTTTGTACATAAGTATATGTGTTTCTGCGTCTGTATGTGTCTCTTGTGTTTTTTATTTGGCTCTTTTTTTTGTTTCCTTGTTTATCACTATTTTGATTTGTTTACTATTATTATTATCAATATTTTAGATGACTTAGTTTTCTAATGAGAGAGAAAAAGAAAGAATGTGAACTTGAGTGGATTGGGAAGCAAGATACATCTGGGAGGAGTTAGGGTGAGAAAAATCATAATCAAGATATATTATATGATAGAAATATATTTTCAATAAATAAAAACATAACACACACGCACACCAATTTCCCTTGAGACTTAATCTTTGGTTACAAATATTCCACTTGGTCTTCCAGTAGCTAGTAGGTAACGATTAATCTTTCATTACTCACTTCTGTTTCATTCTGTCATGACCAGACAGCTTGGCAATAACAGAAATATTTCCTTTCCATTAAATTAAAATCTGGCTGTAAAATTTGAATACAACCAGGCTGACTTCCATGTTAGTGAACTTTTCCCATGTGTACTTGGAGGGACTGTAAGAGCGTGTTGTTCTTACGTGAGCTCAGAAATTGGCAGTTCTTTACAGGTGCCTGTTGGTGGCCCTGAGTTCTCCATCTTCCTTCCTCGTTTTGGGGCTATTTATTGCAATTACGCAATCTCAAACTGAACTGTGTCTTTGTTCTCTGTTGTAGTACTGGGGATTGATCTCAGGGTCTCTTGGACACTAGGAAAACATCTACCTACATGCTACCTTCCAGGGTCTGTGCATTTCCCGTTTTTGTTGTTGTTGTTGTTTGTTTGTTTGTTTGTTTTTGTTTTCATTTAAATTCTGTCCATTATTTTCCTAGTATATTTTGAAGCTTTACTGTCGGGTGCATAAATATTTAGCATAGCTATGTCATCTTAGCAAATTACTTTTTATCATCATGCAGTGTCTATCTCTTCCTTGTTCTGTGCTATGGTATTCATTATTTATGATATTTAGTGCGAGTATTTCAGGTTTAAGTGTGTGTTTTTGTTTGCATAATAAACATCTTTTTTTCTTTAACTTACCATTGTGTTTGAAACGTCTCTTTTGTTGTTGTTGTTGTTGTTGTTTCCTTTTTTACTAAACTTTTTCCATACACCATAACAATCGTGATTTCCCCACCCTCCATTTCCCCCAGATCACCCCATCTACCCACCCATCTAACACCAAGCTCCTCCTTTCTCTTAATCTCCCTGAACTCTCAGTCTCTCTCTCTTCTCTATCTCATCTCTCTGTATCTCTCTCTCTATCTCTGTTTCTCCCTCTCATTAACTCACAGAAATAAAAATCAAAACAAAGAAAATCCAATATGACAAAAACAAAAATCCAAACAAGAAACATGGAGTTTGCTTTGCTCTGTCCAACTGCTCCTGCATAAGAGGCCTTCCCAGCGCTCAGAGGGAAATGAATCTCTTGTTGGTGACACATGATGGGTTCTCCTCTCAATTTTTATCTAAAAAAAATCTCTTTTATTCTCTGTGTTTAAAAAGCTATTTAGTTCAGTTATTATCATGCTTGGATTTAGTGTACTATTTCACAATTCTTTTCTGTATATTCTGTGTTTTCCTTCTTTTCTCTTAAAACTTATTTGAACATTTTATGTATCTGTGAGTTTGGCTTCCTAATCTTGTTGCTTACCTTTTGTAGTCTGTGGAATCCCTAATGAAGACCAAGTAGCAAGCAGTGCTTTTACTAATAGGTAAGTCTCCTGCCCATCTCACTTTGCTGTCTTATGTATTTCAGAAAGAAAGAGCAAGAAACATATTAGCTAACCTCAACATTGCTTTCAGCTGACAAACATGCTCTAGAGATGGAAGAAAGACCTCCCCAGACACTTGCCATTTAGGGTCCTTTTTTAGGAACCTTTCTTAGGCCCTCAGTCAGACGACAACTCTTCCGACCGGTGATATTACCTGCTGTCTTAGAACATCGTAACAATCACTAATACCCAAAGTAACAGAGTTTACTTATCAATTATTTATTTTTTTTGACCATTTATTATTCATGCAACAGAACTTGTTTGTCATTTTCTTAGTGGAGTGACCTTTTTATACTTTCCTGCACAGAGTGAAAGCATAAGTATTTCCCAGACTAATAATAACTGAAACTCTTTTTTTTTTTTTGCAATTTATTATCTAAGTATAATCACCCTCAATATTAGGAAACAACCAGCAAAGGCATGAGCTCTTGCTGATCATTTATGGATTGAGAAGGTAGAGAGGAAATGGCTACCTGCCCTCTCAACAACATATAAAATTATAATTATGCTAATGTTTACAAGCCCAGTCTTCTTTGAGCGACTGGAGACCTAAACATTTCTTCCTGACTATGAATATCGCCCCCCACCACACACACCTCAGTCTCAGTATGGAAAATGCCTTAAAATACAGAGCACTTTCTTTGTTAGACCACATTTCCTAGTGTCTGTTAGCATTCAGTCACCCCTGTCTCCCAGAGAGGATGTATAAAAGAACCCAGAGTCTGCTTTTTCCTCTGAAGCCAGGGGGAAAGCAGTTTGGAAGACGTTTTGTTTCATGTCTTTTTTAACTTCTTTAAAAATACTTCTGCAGAGGGTGGCTAATAATAAGATAGGTAGGTGGACGGCAGGGAGTTAACTAAAATGTTCAGAATAGTTCTGAGTACAATCACATTTAAAAATAGGGAGGACGGGACGGGAACAAAACCTCACTAACTCAGTCTATCTAGCGCAGACGCCACTAATGTCCCTCTTTAGCATCGTCAAGTTGCTCTCACTTTCCTCCCCAGCCTAAGAATGTGCCTCCAGCACTGAAGAGCCTGCCAAGTCCAAGGACATGGGAATATGAGTTATCAAACAAGCTGGGATGAAAGGCACTGAAATCATCTTTTTAGAATGTTGCCAAAAAGCCGCTTGAGTTTCCAGAGTGCTAATTGCTAAAATATGCTTTTCCTTCCGAACGCATTCCAATCCATGACCCGCTAACCAAAAGGCAAGAAGGGCGAGGCAGAATAAAAGACTCGAATAAAAGTACAAGTTCAAAGAGTGGCAGTAAAAAGTGTTTCACCAGTGGCTTCTGGGAACGCCGTGGGATGGGATGGAAAGGATTATATTCTATGTGTGCCTTCTGGCTACACAATGAGATTTCTCCACCAACGGGAAGAATCCTTACTGATTTGGTCTACATCTCTTATTTCTAAAAGGGATAGCCACCATCTTCATAGTAAGGTATTGGAGGCCTTTACCTATTTTGAATTTATTACATTTCTTTAGTGTAAAAGTCCCTTGTTTCCGTCACCTTATTTTAGCCTCATGATAATTTGTCGGAGGAAATAAATATCACTCTGTGTTTGAAAGATGACATTGAGGTCCACAAAGTCAAAGTAAGTTATGTTAAAGTCATGTCTGTTGTTAGCTCCAGAATTAGAGCTGTCTACGGTCCCTGCCTGTCTATCTAGCACAATGTTGCATTCCACTCAAATCACTAGCTTGAAAACTCTAAAAATATGTTACAGAAAGAACAGAAAGGCACCTGTTTTCACATTTTTGCAATAAAATGTTACCTAGATGATTTCTCTGAAATAGTTTACTAGCCTTGTAAAAAGAAAAAGGAATGTTACCAGATAAGGGTCCATTTAGTGACACAGACTAGCTGTAATTGACCCGGTATACATCCCTGTATAGGTGACAAATACATTAAGTGGTGCCCACTTATTGGTTACCTACTAAGTAACTCAGAATATTTTACATCCAGACATTGCATTGTATATGTGTTATTTCTTCCTAAGACCTCGTATGACTTTTGAAATTATCTTTACATATAAATATAGTTCTACAAGTTGATTTTGCTAGACTCATTTTTTTTTATAAAAACCCAAACATTTGGAATTAGTTTAAATGGTACATAAAATGATGAAAACAAGTTCTTTCCTATGAGTATTTAAAATTATATTGTAGTATATGATCTTTGATTTTACTTCAAGGATGGAGACCCTGGTCTTGGCTTTATGAAGAGACAGGTTGTGCGGTTGTGATGTTTTTGGATTCACACTCCGAATCATTCTTCACGTTTCAGACACATAACAATAGCAGTTAGTTTAAACTGAGGACGCACACATATGCCCTCACAAGGAAGATAAATATATCTTTGAAGCAACGATTTGTATATGCAAATCTGTGAGTATAATTAAAGCCAAAGTCTACTGTACTAAGAAGTTTGCTTACTTGAAAATGTATGAATTAAAGCCACTTCATCTGAGATGATAAAACATAAAAGAAACTGGACTCACTCTTTTATGCTAGCATTCCTGAAAGAACTACAATTCCATTCATAAAACACAGCTAAAATTTCTTTCTTTTTTTTTTAAAGGAATTCTGGCTTCTTGTAGGAGGAAGCAGGAAACAAGGACATTCTAGTAGGAATGGGCAAAACTATCTTTGAATGGATCTAATGCCTCCTCACTGTGTTACAGCTAACGAGAATGTCAGGGTCAGGGACAGACATGGTTTCAGACCAACAAGGCTGGAGAATTGGATAGAGCCAACCACCAAAAGCGGCAGAAAGGTGGATAGGAGAGGTACAAGAATTTGAGGAAGAAAAGAAAGTTAGGCAAAATGAGTCTGATGTCAATCATATCAAACAGGGGAAAGAAATTTTAAAAGACTAATTGTATCAGATAATTTCCTTTCTGGAGCCTTTGGACTAGAAACTTTAGCTTCACTAGGGATTTTTCCAGAAGTACAGACAGCCAGACATGTCACCAGGCCTACTAAATCTAAATCCATTGTTTAATATAAACATCAGGAGACCAGTTTGTACATCATTAGGAAAGTGTCACTGTAGAAGAAAATATATTTATCTAACTCTCTGACAAACACTTCTACAGAAATTTGCTTCAGTTCCTCTGAGAGATGATGAAGGATGTCTATTTTAAAGAGAGCAAAAGTGATCGTGGCTTTAGCTTTACCACTATAGTGTGTGCTTGATGTACGGTGTCTGGGGATTCAACCCACAGAGTCTATGCAATAAATAAATAGTAAATAAATAAAGTAAGAAATGGAGAAGCACAAAGAGCATACCTGTTCTAGGATCTGTTGTATATGAAATGAAGATTTACGCATAAACAGTTATAGGTGTTACAAACCACCAACAGCTCATTTGTATTGAGTTTAGCCACAGGAGACAAAAGAAATTCAAGAAAATTCTCTATAAATACTTGTGCAGAACAGGGGAAAAAGCAGAGGGAGAGAAAAGTTAAACTCTATGGAGCAGATATTAAGTATACAACTTACACTCACAGTAGTAAAATGAAAATAATTAGATATCATTTTGTTTTTACATTTTTATTTTATATGTATGTGTATTCTGCCTGCTTGTATGTACATGTATTACCTGCATGCCTGGTGCCAGTGAAATGTCAGGAAAGGGAGGTAAGGAGTTACAGTTGAGTTACCTTACCATGTAGGTGCCAAGAATCAAACTCAAGTCCTCTACAAGAGCAGCAAATGATCTTAACCTCTGAGCCATCTCTCCAATCCCAGGGACACTACATTTAATTTTCAGAATATTATTAAAGAGACAGTATTTAAAGAAAAACACCCACGTAAAGGGGGTGCAAGTCAAATAGGAGCAGTCACCTCCCTCTGCATCCCTGGCACCAGATGACAGGAGAGGACAGAGAGGCAGCTCTCATGGCTGAGGTAAGAGTTGATACTAGCTGGATAGAGTTGCTTTCTGTCCCCAGTTCTTTGTCCTGACTCGTGAGCAAGTGGAGTTGTGATCTTTGACCTTCAACTTTGGACATAGTGTGTCTTGCTTTGGACCACAGAGGTAGAAATGACAGCTTGCTGATGCCGACTTTGTAGCCTGAGTTTTAAGATGTCTTCCTTAGCCTTAAATATTTCTGCCATCTTCACAGGAGTGACATTTCTGAGCTCTACACACACATGCACACACACACACACACACACACACACACACACACACACACACACATACACACACATTCACGCACAATGTGAGAGTTCAAAACAGCCACACAAAGACTAGAATCTTCTCAATGAGGCTAGCTCCTTATTGTTTGATTCAGCAGCTATGACATGGCTCACTGTTGTCTCTCCATAAAATTGCCAGTATATAAGTTGCAGTAGCAACCCAATAGAGTTGCTTATAATACAAGAGTAAATGGCTCTTGCATGGGACCCAGTTCCCGGCATCCTCATAGCAATTGAAAACCAGCTCTATGTAATATTCTGACTCCCTCTTCAGATCTCTGCAGTCAGTGCACCTGTATGGAGCACACATATAGAGAAAATGCATAAAATAAAAGAAAGCAATAATAAAAGGTTAAGTAATGATCACAAAAATGTAATTTTACAAACACAATGAGCATACCGCTCATACATTTTCACTGAAAACAGTTTAAAAAGGAAAGTGATAAAATACAACCAAGGAGAAATAATAAGGTTTGTGAAGGATGGAAATGCAACTCAAAACTACTCTGAGATTTCATCTTACACCTATCCAAGTGACTAAAATAAAAAAAACCTCAAGCACGTGCTGGCAAGGATCTAAAGAAAGAGAAACACTCCTTCATTGCTGGTGGGAGTGCAAAGTTGTACAACCACCTTGGAAATCAATCTGATGCTTCCTCAGGAAATTGGGACTAATTGTATCTTGAGATCCAGCCATATCACTCCTGGGAATATTCCTGAAAGATGCTCCACCATACAACAAGGACATTTGCTCTCTATGTTCATAGAAGTTTTCTTTGCAATAGCCAGACTTTGGAAACAACCTCGATGTCCCTCGACTGAAGAATGGATGAAGAAACTTTGGTACATTTACACAATGGAATACTACTCAGCTATAAAAAATGAGGAAATCTTGACATTTGTAGACAAATGGATGGAACTAGAAAAGATAATCCTGTGTTAGGTAACCCAGACCCAGAAAGACATGCATGGTATTTATACTCATTCATAAGCAGATATTAGCCACATAATACAGGATAACCACTAAATACAGAGACTGATGCACCAACCAAGGACCATGCATGATGGAATTAGACCCTCTACTCAGATGTAGTAGCACAATCTCCTTGGGGTATCCCACAATTTGGAGAGTAGGGACTACTTCTGACATGGACTCTGGTCTCAAACTTTGGTCAATTCCGCTTAGCAGGGCAGCCTTGCCAGGCTACAGAGGAAGAGGTTACAGGTAGTACAGATGAGACTTGATAGGCTAAGGTCAGATGTTATTGGAGGAGGGATCCCCTTTCTGAGGACTAGGGGAGGAGGGAGAGGGCATGGCAGAGGGAGGATGGGTATTGAGAGAGCATGAGGGTGGGGAATACAAAGGCGATGTGAAGAATTTTAACTGAAGAACAAACAGGTAACTTATATTGATAATCCCACTATATAGGAATAGCTCTGAGACTGGCTGAGACATGGATGTCTAGGCATAGACAATGCTTCTTGTTGGCTACAGAATCACTATGAATTATTATTAGATGCCATTCTGCATATGGCATGAATGAAGATTTGCACGTCTTTTTTTTTTTCTGCTCCATACGAAGAGCTGAAAACCAGCTTTAATTGTTCTGTGCATCACAAACACCTTAAAAATTTATAATTTTAGGACTGTATAATGCCTGTGAGAAAAATATGTGTTTTCAGAACAAAAGAATCAGACACTGATGCTGGATACGGCCTGACAATATTCATTCCTCTCAGAGTACTGGACACTGGCATCCTGAATCCTTCATGTTCCAGCACCAAGTCCTATAGTTGCTGTTCCTCATCAGAACTGGGCAGCTTGCAGGACAGCTTCAAAGAAAGCTTCCAGTCCCAATTGGTCGAAAAGTGTCAGACTGTCCTACACAGGACTCTAATTAAGCCCTGAATTTCTCAACATTTAGAAACTGGACCACAAATTCTATTCCTACCTGGTTTAACCATTTTCCCCAATTTTATACAAAGGTATTATCTGTCCCAAAGCAGCTGGAAGAAACCTTAAGAGAATAATGCCCCATTTCCCTTAAGAGGGGTTGGGTGTGTTTTTGGTTGCTTTCTTGGATTCTAGATGTTCATCTTCACTGGAGTTGTTTATAAGTTACTGTTGGTCTTAATTTAGACAGAAAACAAGGTTTGACTCAGATATGTCTCTCTTTTCCTTTACATTTCATTCTTAGGTTTGAAGATAGGGGTTGAAAAGAAAGAAGGGGGAATATAGAAATATATAGGGAAGATAGAACAAAAAGTAGATTAGTGAATCTACTCCTCAACTTAAGGCCTTAATTGTTACTTACAAATAAAGATTATTTTGAATTCATGGGTATAGACTTTTGTATATAGATGCAAAATAAATTTAATTAGATAAATTGGTAGAGAGTTCAAATTTAAGATTATTCTTCACACATATGTATATTTCTACTCTAATATGTGGTATTGTACCGATACCTCTCAATTATAATACAAGGTTTACTTCCAATATTTGAAAGTGCTATTGCAGGCTGCTTAGGATAAGTAAGTTATACAAGTTAATTGTTAGTTGATAAAATCATTGTCATATCAATTGTCAGTCTATTTTTATCACAAGAATACACATTCTAGGGGTAATGGATAGATATGGTTCTATAGAAAAGTATGGTAAAATAGTTAGATAAGGTCATCAAAAAACCTCATAGACATACAGAATATGTCATTTATAGATGTTATTATTATTTTAAAGATCCATTGAAAATGAGACAGGTTAACTCCTGGCAACACCCACTCTACCTCAAAGAAGATGATGAGCATCAAAAAATCTCCTTATGAAGATGGCTTCAAATGTGTCAAACCAACCACTGGACAAAATGTCCTCATTTCTGCCACAGACAGAATTCTGACTAAAAGTGGGCAAGCTTGGATGCAGACATAGACAGTCAAACTCTGCCAGGACAAGGTAAGCAAGTCTTCAATAATTCCTGCCTCATATGTCTGTCAGATATACTGGGCCAGAAGGCTGAAGAAGATGCTCCAGCATTATAGAGAGATTTGGGTGACTATTCAGGTTGAAAACTGTGTCTGTCATCTTCTCATTTGGGAAGCTACTAATCTGCACTCCCTGTATACTCAGGTAATTAATTTTATTCCTTCTCAAGTCTCTGATGGGGTTGAAGACCAGATAGTATAGTTTTACAATTAAGCTTAGTTGTTTAAGAGTTAAGATGATTTTAGGTCTGGACAGATGTTTTAAGTTGATAATGATGAGATATGATAGATATTGATTAACTTTCAGAATTTTAGACTCACCAAGATAGGAAAGATGTTTTCTTCAAGGCTGCCAAATACAAATAACCAAAACACTATGAATGTAACATTTATAAAATTCCTGATTATTCCTTATTCCTGATTATATGTGTGTGTGTGTGTGTGTGTGTGTGTGTAACAATATATGTAATGTATATGTAAAAAATAAAAAAAGCAATAATAAAAAAGACTGACGTATATTGGTTCCTGTAACACTCGCTATGTGTGTCTATCAAAGGTAAAATCAAATTGCGAAATATTATGAGACTGGACTCTTAGATATTCAATTGTTGAAGTATATTGAATTCCATACTCCATTACACAGGGCAAAATTATTGAATAGTTTTGAGTTTTTGAAAAAAAACAATGTTTTTGTGAAAATAAAAAATAAAAAAAATTACATATAGTGGCATTTTTATTTGTTTGGGGTGTGTGTGTGTATGTGTGCGCGTGCGCACATGTGTGTGTGTGTGTGTGTGTGTGTGGTATATGTGAGTAATTTTTGAGACAAGACCTTCCTGTGTAGCCCTATCTGGCTTAGCACTTCAGTAGACCAAGTTGGCCTTGTCTCCTGAGCGCTGGGCTTAAAGGTATGTACTACCACTTCAAGTGCATGTAGTTTGTTTGTTTGTTGGTTGGTTGGTTGTTGATTGTTTTTTCAAGACAGGGTTTCCCTGTGTAGCCTTGGCTGTCCTGGACTCACTTTGTAGAGCAGGCTGGCCTTGAACTCACAGCAATCTACCTGAGTTCTGAGATTAAAGGCATGCGCCACCACCATCTGGCCATTTTTAAAGGAGATAAAAAAAAAAAAACAGAGGTGATTATAAAAATCTAATTAGATATTAGATATGGAAAAAAGAAAAAGATTCACAGATTAAGATATTAGAAAAAAGAATCCTCAAACATAAAGCAGCAATAATAAAACCATTGCAAGCAAGCAAAAGTACCCTTAAAGTCTATTTATGAAACAGATCATTGGGTGATCAATTAACACACTAAATCTTACTCATGAATGGAGAAGTACATATGAACACACTGAAAGAACAGCATGTTGAAGCCACAACACCCCAGCAAAAGCCCAGTCTCACAGGCAAAGGCTTTAAGTCAAAAGGCATCATGTGCTGATGAGGACTTGAGAAACTGAGATTGCTTATCCACTGTTAGTGAGCGAGCTTGCTGACACAGGCAGTTCTAAGACCACTGACAGCATCTAGTGCCCATTGCTGATTCAGCTGTTCCACCTGTTGTCCCACACCAGAGAGAAACTTAGTGCCATGTGCAAGTGGCTATTTAGTATATGTTTGTTGCAGTACCACTGATGAAAGCAATTTGCAAATAACTTAAATATGCATTAGCTGGAAAATAAACAAATGTTTTTCTTTCTTCTACTCATACACTGAATTCGATGCTTATTGAAATGAATGACTATGTACCACATGAATCTTTGTGACAAAAATTCAAAAATGTAATGTGGCTCCAAGAAATCAAATTAAAGAAGAATAGCAAAATTCGCATTAAAAGCATCTACATATTTGAAAATATGAGAGACAGCATTATAAATTATTTGTTAATGAAAAATAATTAATTTAGGGTATTGATTCTTTTTACTAAACAAAGAAGGAAATGAATTTGGGAAGCTTGTCACCAGGAGTTGCATTTGAATAAATTTTTATTTTAAAAACATTTTAGTTTTAAGTAATTTTGACTATTTCACAAGTTTTGAAAATCATGGCAAAAAAGAGAAGCAACAATGATGATTTTCATTTTAACTTTTCTGCCAAATGTCTGCTATTGGTTTAAAGAAGAAATGTCTAAACATATCTCCTATTAATTCAAAATATTTATACTTTTAAGCATTTAGTGCATGGAAAAGCATATGTCAGACATGGGTATACACCAGTGAATAAGGAAGAAGAATATGACCTTCACAAAGTCTAGCAGTATTTGCGTAAAATCTGATTTAGTATCTTCAGTTGTAGATAGCAAGGCACCTTTAACGAGGCAGTCATCCAATCTACGACCATGTTATACTCTTATAAATGGGAGTCTGGAGAATGCATCTGGCTCCTGGGTTGCAGATGTGAAGATCAACACTTTGGCAGTTATTTTAACAATGCTGATGGGAACTAGGCCTGGAAGTCAATAACTACTCACTACTTACAGGGCACTTTTTGGGCCTGTTATAATCTTGACAATGCTAAGAAGGAGAGAATGTTACTATTTCCAGCTCACAGATTTCTCAGTTTCTGTTTCTAGGAGCTGGTTCTGTGTGTTCACTCATATGAAACAGACATAGTCTTCAAGCATATGAAGAAAACGCCATCAAACCTTCTTCTACCCTCTCTTTCCTTACACTAGAGGAAAAGTTTGATTTCTATTTTATTTTCTCTCTCATAACAGAGCAGCAATTCCAAAAGAGCTCAGAAAACATTTAAACATATGCACATGTTTATTAAAAAAAAAAAAAACCTCACAGCAGAGATCTATAGAGGTACCATGATGAGTCAATTGAGTTCAACAACATGGTAAGAAGTGGCCTATCATGAAAAATCCTTACGGACAGAGAATGCTTGTTAGCAAGTCAATCAAGTGGGAAAGGGTAAAGAATCCTTTCTGGAAGAGAATTAGAGCCTTGTTTTTCAATGTAAAGATGACGAAATTGAATGCTATTTTCCTTAATTTTGCTTGAGGCACCTCAGAAGACGGCATCCACCTCACTTTCACCAGGAAATCTAGATCCTTAAGCAGATCCTTCAAAGAGGGGATTCTGGGTTAGGACTGCCACCACCCATTAAATTCCTATTTCTGGTTAGAAACAATGATAGACAATCGGAAAAATAAAATTGAGCCCTAGAAGAAGGCGTTCTTCCTTGGACTTAGTGAGAAGGGTTTCAAGAAACCTCCTTTTTGTTCTGTTTTTCATGGAATTCAGCTTATGTTTCTATCCAACGCACCACGTCCCACCTCTCCCAAAATGGTGATATGCTGACTCAATGGCTTCTGGGAAGCAAGATGTGCTAGGCGTGTCTGCAATACTTGATTGGCTTGCTGCCTCCCTACTAGCACCTGAGCATCGAAGGCCAGAGGGACTGGCAGGCCTCAATTGAAGAGTACCTTTGCCAAGCGCAGCACTGAGGGTGCGGGAGGGAAAGGAGACAGAGAGCAGAAGAGAGAGGTCACGTAGAAAGTGTTAGAGGAAAGCGGGGACTATAGGGAAATAGTTAACTAAAGTAGAGCGATGAAACAGGTCGGTTCTCCAGAGCTGAAGGCTTCACTGAGGAACCTTTGAATACAACAAAAAACAGAAGCAAAGGGCTCAATTTTAAAGTGTCTACTCTCTTAGATGAAAGAGATACCAAAGTATCTGGCTTCCATTCGTAGCCAGTCTTTGCCACCCTTTACGTCTCTTCGCTCCTCAGCTTTCAACACTGTAAGAAGCAGAACTGGTCACTGTGGGGAAGTGGAGCGGGTTAAGCAGAGCCAAGCTCCAGGCTTGCTGCTCTCAGCTGGTCTTCCATTGGGACTAGGAAGACATTTAGTGCCAATTGAGCTCAATGGAATTCATAGGCTGTTTTGATTTCTGAACTAAACTCTGGTATGTGTGTGTGTGTGTGTGTGTGTGTGTGTGAGAGAGAGAGAGAGAGAGAGAGAGAGAGAGAGAGAGAGAGAGAGAGAGAGAGAGAGATGTTTGTGATTTAGAAGTAATAACAAAAGTGCTTGACCACTGTTATTTTCACTAAGAAACAGAGACAACACACCCATGGAGACATTAGCGAGTCGTGGGGACAGGAGGCTATGGGAGTAAAGTGCTGTCTCCTCTCTCCACAAGTTCTGCTTATCTGATCACCTGACTTCTTTGGGCATTTAAAAGAGAAGCAAATAAGTGTTCACAAACTGTGGAGATATCTGAGTCTGTCTAGAACAGAGTAAAAGCAATGCTACAGAGGAATGTCTGAAAGTCTAAGGAAAATTTTAAAAAACAGAGGTGTATAGGACTCAGTTTCTAGTCCGTTTCTGGGGCTGTGTTATAACTTGATCCCTCACAAATATCCCCTGAACACCGAGGGACTGCGGATAATTTTAGTCCATCTCCAGCCTTAGTTTTCTCAATGAAGACCTTCATGCATTCTGTAATGCATATTTCTTGAGACGAGAGTCAAACTTGGGGCAAAGACCAGCTACAGAAGGTGAAACAAAAAAAAAAGGCGATTCGATTCAGCCCTACTTAGTACTTTCCTCTCTAGTAGATGTGTAGAAAGTATGTTATAACAGTCATCAGTAAAATAGGCACAGATGCCAATCATTCTTTTTATAAACAAAATGCAGGTTAATTAATAGCTGCCATGGATGCCCAACCGATGCCTTATGAAATCGTAAATGCATCTCATCATTCAGAAGGAAACCAAGCTGCAGTTACTAAGTGGTTAAGGTGCTTATTTATTTCTTGTTATGCCTTCACAGCGTTCGGGCTGCTGTGTGTTCTTCATGAGACCCGAGATGCTAAGTGAAGCTAGTTTTCAAGTGTCACTCTTGGCAAGTGAGATATTCCTTTTATAAAAATATCCACTGAGCTTTGACACTTAGACTGAAGTGTGGGTCCACGTCTCTGTTATAATGTGAATACGTCTTTGTTCACTCTGACTCACAGCTCCTTCAGTCAACAAAAGTGCTTTACAGATGAGCAATTCAAAACTGCAAAATCAAAGGTGCTATGTAAAACTGTCTTCCTCCAAGGACTACTGATCATCTTACCTTGAGAAACCAGCAGACCAGATGTGACTATTTCACTTCCAGAGTACCCTGGGATGTGTATGCAATGTCACTGTCATCCTTACTTTGAAAAGGACAGTGTTGGCTAAAGCAACTGAATTGGACAGTAAATTATGCTAGACTTTTTCCATCAGTCTCTGGTTCTAAAGAGACGAATCCTTCCTCCATTTAGTATACGTATCTATAAAATACAAGAAAGCATAATTTGCTTTTAGCATATTTATAAAGCTCTGTTTTTTTTTTTATAGTTGAACATGTTCATTAGTGTATTTCAAACCAAATGTTCTTCATTGGAGCTGCCTATGTTTTCTATGCAATAAAATAATTTTCAAAGCATAGTCTATAAGGTACTCCAACACCTCAGTGTTTATTGTTATCACCAAACAACCACATAATGGCTTTCAGACTGTTTAATAAACTTCCCACTCTATTAGGCCAGAATGATATTCATAAACATATGCAGCTCTACCTTGCTTCTATCACATTTGCTTAGCAAGACCAAATCTTCAACAAACTCAGAAGCTTTGGAAACTAATCTTTAAAATAGTGATTATTCTCGTTATTACCATTATAACTTCTTTCTTTTTTTTTTAAATTCAACTTTTTAATGATTCTTTGTGACTTTTAGATCATGCACCCCAGTCCCGTTCATCTCCCATCCCCTCTTATCTGCCCTTGCAACCTCCTCTCCAAGAGAAAAATTTAAAAAACCAAACAAACAAACGGGAAAAGCACAGAAAACATCTCCTGGAGGCTGAAGTTCGTCACAGTGTCCCACAGTACACCCCTCTGTCCACACGTCTTCACTTGCAAATGCTCATTGCAATGAGTTGTTGGTCTGGTTGGAGGTCTCCGGCTTCAGCAGCGTCAATATTGTATCCTCCTTCTGGTTATCCTGTTGTTGCTTTGTGTCATGGAGATCCTGCAGCTTTGGATTTGCAGGACCAGCCCCTTCACATCCTCCAGCAGTTCATTGATGGGGTAGATGTTGGGGTGGACCAGCTCACAGCCCTATATTTGGGCCTGTCTTGTAACTGAACTTGTCAGGCTGCTGGCTCTCCCTTACCTGTACCACCAGAGTGAGCCTACCCACACAATCACACTAAGCCATGCAATGTGGCAGGGTAGGGTCAACTCACTTGCTCTCATGTCCTTAGGCCTGCTCACTGGCACTCATGCAACCAAAGCAGCTATATTGTGCTGCCCAATTGAGGCTCAGGGTTCACTCTTCCAAGTGCTGCAGGAGGTAAGGGCTGGCCGTCTCTCCCACTCTCATACCCTGAGGGGCAGCTCTCCAGAGGTTGAGGGGTAAGGTGCGGGAGGACATCACCCTCATGGCCACACCACCTCACATCAGATGAATGGCTGGGCCAGCTCAGCCAAGAGAGCTTTATTCTTAGATTATGAGGTAGATGCATGAGAAAGCAGGAAAGGTGAGATTCTAGAGGTGTTTTCTGGCACTGTTGCTCAGCACTGGATCTTGAAATGAACATTGGATGTGGGCATAGGTGCTTCAATGTTTGTATCTCTCTTGAAAACATTGGCTTTGCTTTTGTAGTCACATTATAGTACCAAATTTCAAGATCCCCAGGATGTTTCCAGTTTTGGTTGATGGCTGTCACTATGGTACTGGAGGACATAAAGAGCCATTGTCATCAATACCGAGCACTGTTGCTGAGACTTAATAGTAGAATAACCATCAAATACCACAGCTATTATTTTAATATAAACATTTGCGAGGTAGTTGTAATTGCTGTGATCATGGCATAGTCCCCCGACTGTGTAGACAGGTAGCCAGGCTCACAAAACTAAGCAATTAATGAATGACAGAGCATAGCTACAAAGGCTGTCTGAATCTAGACATGATGATTGTAAAGGTCTTGTGGTCCTTGTTGAATAAAGAGGAACAATAGACTCCTTCTCTATGGGGCTTTGTCTAGGCTCGTGGCTTACTTGAGAAGGACATCTCTCTGTTATTAAGAGCATCATCCTATCTGGAAAGATATGTACAAAATTTCTCAGTACTCACTACTTGAACCTGAATTCTAAGTTTCTGTTTCATTTTAATTGTTTCAAGAAAGACATTTCAGGCTTCGTGATGCACATTTTAAACATGTCTTATATACATATTACAGAAACAGTCACATAACAGAATGCACAGCTAATGTTTCAAATTAAAACCATGTTTTCAATATTTAGCAACAAGTCATCTCAGTGAATTAATCGCAATTTCCCTTGTCTCGATTCATTGCCATGATTTGGTGGCCGCACTCAGTCTGACTTGAGATGGTATAGGTAATATGTGATAAATTGCTTAGCAAATTAGCAATTAGGACCTTTGGCCCGTTGAATTAGGCTAGGGCACCTCTAAATTGGAGAGAGGTAGTTTTTGACATGCAGTACAGGGAACAGAGTGCTCGGGCACAGGTACAACTTCTTCCTGACCATTATGTCTAGAAAGACAAAGTTGTTTCCTTGATGGCCTATGTTGCTTGGGGATTCGATACTCGGGCCCAAATATTGAGAGCACAGATATGTTGAAGTCTGCCTGAGAGTTACAGAAATCTGTGTTGCAGTAAGTATTAAGAAAGAGGACCTCAGAATGATGTTTAATAATAGATAGATAGATAGATAGATAGATAGATAGATAGATAGATAGATAGATAAGGAGGAACAAAGATTACCTTTCACTTAATTTTTTTAAATACTAAAGAGCACATTACACGCATCCAGGGACTCTCTCACAGCACCCACCATGTGACTGGGCAGTATCCCAAAGGCCACCAGCAGTGACATTCTTAAGCCTTTCAGATTTGTACAATACAGTGCTGACTTTAATTTTTTTTTTCTTCTAATACCAAGGTTTGTCAGTAGCTTTTCTAATAGGTTAATGGAACCTCCCGTCTCCTTAGGTAGAACATATCAAAAATAAGATGTTTCCTTTGTGAGCTGGGCTCTCAACAGAACAGGCATTGACTGGTCAATTGGAAACCCCTCGGAACGGTGACATCCAGGGTGAGCACAAACAAACGATGACCTCTGCCTTGGTTATAAAGTATAGCTTCTTCTCCCCACAGCCAATGGGGCACTGAAGTCTGCAGGAAGGAATTGAAGAACATGGGAGGTCCTGTCTGTTAGCTCAGCGTAACAGACAAGTGTGGCATGAGAAGAAATAGAGATACACAGCCAAATGCTTTCTGGATTTTAACGCTGAAGAAATCCCACTTTCTGCTGATTCAGCTGAATAGCCCTTTGCCCTTTCACTTTATTTACTTCTTAATTATTTCCTTTCTTGATTTTTTTTTCTTTTTACTGTAGCGTTGTTCTACACATACAAAGCACATGTGTCTGAAATAGTCTCCAATTTTTACAGGGGAGAGCAGCTATTCTACACATCATTAACATCCTGAATACTTAAAAAAGGATGGAACTCAGGAATTTGTTTACTGAGTTTTTAATCCATTTATCTACTTTAGAATACGAAAAATTTATACATTCCCAAGGGTTATAGTTACATTTTAAAAACTTGATGCTTTTAGATTTCAGATAAATTAACCTATATTACCTTTACTTAACATTTGTTTTTGTTTTATTTTATTTTATTTTATTTTTAAGAAATTTAACTTTCTTTTTGAATTTCTCAGCCATCCTAAGTCCTCCATGTCATCATAAATTTAAAGTATCTTTTAATAATAAAATAAGACAAAAACTAACGCATAATAACTAGACACAAAAAGCAAACAGAAAGAAAAAAAAAACAAGAGAAGGCATAAGAATCAGAAACCCACTCATTCATACACCCAGGGATCCCATAAAAACACTAAATGGGAAGCAATTATATAAGCTGAGAGGACCTGTGGCTACCTGTGCAAGCCCCATGCTTACTGCCTCAGTGTCTGGGAGTTCATATGAGCTTTGCTTGTGTTGACTTGGAAGCCCTTATTTTTTGATGTTTTTATACTCTTTCTGCCTCTTCTTCTGCAGGTTCCCTGAGCCCGAAAGGGAGGGATTTAATAGAAACATTCCATTTAGGGCCAAGTATTCCAAGTCTCTCGCTCTCTATCTGGCTGTGGGTCTCTGCATTTGTTCCCATTTGCTGTAGCAGCAGCCTCTCTGATGGCAGCTGAGGAAGGCACTGATCTGTGAGTACAGCAGTATGTCATGAGGAGTCGTTCTACGGCTATGTTTTTCTTTCTTGGGGCAGTAGTATTTGGTTTTACCCTAGGTTCCCATGCTGCTTTGTCAATTCCATTAGGATTCTTCCCAGTAGACAACAGTGGGAGATTCCAAAGTAGATGGTATATTTAGTTTGACTATGGACACCTACTCTGGTTAAACACTTCTCCACATGTGGAGACTCCTCACTAAAAAGCTGTGGATTGACATATTAAGGATGTCGTAGTTGTGGTGCCTAACAAAAGAGCAAATGAGAAAAAAAATACAGACTGAAAGAGGACAATAAAACCCGTACTTTGTCCTTGCACCAACTTGATATTTACAATGGAGTCCCCAGTTTCTGCAGGCCCCTCGCTCTATAGTAAGTGGTTTTATCTACCATAGTTATAAAGTAAATGTTTTCATTCCTTCTTATTTTTTCTGTCTGAGTTTGCTCTTTCATTTTTTAACATTGAACTTAATGAGTACAACAAGTCCTGATTGTGTCATCTGTCAGAAATGCATGGGTTGACAGACCATAAATTACAAGCCAACTAAAACAAAAAAGGCTAAATAAGAAGCCATAATTCAGACAGATTAGATTAACAATAGCAAGAGTAGGCTGATAAAACCATAACGTTTGGATCATTAACTTGTTGATTGAATTAAGAAGTGCTCATAAATTTAACATTTTCCCAATAATATTTTAAAGCCGAAATAATATTTTTAGAGCTTAATTTTTACTGGTCTTGGAGAGCTGTTTTGTTTTCTCCCCTTGTTTCTTATAGCTTTTCGTTTGTGAGATCACCAGGCATGGGTATATTTTTATTTAAGTAATGCTTAAATAAGTCCACCTTGGTGATTTTTAAGTCTTCAAGATGTACTGCGTTAAACTCACACAAAATAAAATGAGAGATGGAGGGAGGAACAGAGGGAGGGAGGGAGAGAGAGAGAGAGAGAGAGAGAGAGAGAGAGAGAGAGAGAGAGAGAGTATTTCAAAGACCAGATGTTTGCTCACTCACACTTACAGCAGGGAGAAGGTAAATGAGAACAGACTATGACAAGAAGCACATTGCTATCCACAACCACTGTTCAATAGCGTAATAAGACAAAGATTTAAATATTTTTAAAATTTCTAGTTTTATTCTAACATAGTATATGTGACAAAAGAGAGAGAGAGAGAGAGAGAGAGAGAGAGAGAGAGAGAGAGAGAGAGAATTTGAAATGGCTTGTGTTTTCTCTTCTTTTTAGAGTGCAAACCACATAGTTGCCTAAAGGTGAAGAGTCCCCAGCTGCAGGAGCACACTTGAAGTGATCAACCTCTTGTGCGTTCATTTGGTTCAACAACGCCTATAGGGTTTCACCTGCAGTCCTAGTTATTTTTCTTGTTACGGTGGCAAAACACTCTGACAAAAGCAATTTAAAGAAAGAAGGGTTTGAGGGTGCAGTCCATCATGGTAGAAAAGCCTACATGAGAAGAGCCTGAGGCAGCTGTTTACACTGCACTCACAGTCAGGAAGAAGGGAACAATGAAAGCCTGTCCTGAGATAGCTTCCTCCTTATAGACAGTGTAGGATCAAAGCCCAGGAAATGGTACAGCCCAGGGTTTGGGTGGATCTTTCGGTTTCAATTAACCTAACTTAGACAATCCCCCGCAGGCTTGCCCAGAGACTAACCTGATCTAGGAAATTCCCCCACAGACATGAGCCTGATCGCATCCCTACTGTTGAACTCTGGTGTTAAAATCCCAGTATCAGTCCTTAAATCCCACTCACAGATTTGAGATAGAACAATACTTGAGGAGGGAATGAAAGCAGACACTAACTCCTCCATTTTGTGCTTGGTCTCCATTATAGAACCAGGCCTGACCTAGGCCTGATGCTGTTCAGTTCCAGGTATAGACCATAAAAATTCTCCACCTAAACTAGCCGTGGTGGCACATGCCTTTAATCCCTGCACTCTGGAGGCAGATGCTGATGAATCACTGTGAGTTCAAGGCCAGCCTGGTCTACAAAGTAAATCCAGAACAGCCAAGGCCACAGGGAGAAACTCTGTTTCGAAAAACAAAAAACAAAACAAAACAAAACAACAACAAAATCCCTCACCTGAAGGGCAACCCAGAGATAATCACAGGAACTTGAAGAAATCTTATCTCAAGACTGGGTACCTATGCTTCACACCTTTATATAGTTTAAGTATCTCATTTTGTGGTTAAACCTTCTTGATACAAAAATATGGTCTGCTGGCCACAGGGACCTTGGCCAATCAAAAACTAACCAATATAAATGCTTTGCTGCCTACCAATCAGGTTTTATGTTACCTAATTCTTGTTGGAATTCCCCTCTTTACCTCTAAAAAGGCCTGCTTGTGTGTATCCAGGATCACTATTTGTAACCTGGCTGACCCCTGCATGCAGGATTCTTGCTTCCTTGAAATAAAAATACTCTTGCTGATTGCATATGTGAATGGTGGTTTCCAAGCAGTGAATTCTGGTTTTAGCACCCAGAGGCTAACCTGCTCCAGATAATCTCCTACAGGCATGCCCAGAGGCTAACCTAACCTAGACAATCCCCCACAGGCATGTCCTGAGGCTAACCTGATCTAGATAACCACCCATAGATGTGACCGGAAATTTAGTTCCTATTCCAGATTCAAGTTGACAGTAAACACTGACCATCCCATCTACTGTGGGAGTCACATGATTACAAAAGAAATGAAATTATTTGTCCCTAGAAATCTCTGACAAAACGTATGTGTCTAAGAGCTACAATTGGGGAATATAGAAAGAATGAGAATGTTTTGTGTTTTCACTGAAGCTGCCCTTAGTAATAAAATACAGTAAGTTTTATGGTATAGTTTAGAATAAGATTTTTTTCAATACTTTAAACATTTTCTATATTATATAAAAAGAAATTTTGTTCATCACTCGCCTCACAGTAGTCTGGAACATAAAATAAGAGAAGATGCCTCTGTGGGAGAAGTAGATTGGTCACTTTAGTGAAGTCAGAAGATCCTGGGAAACTGGCAATGCCCAGAACACACTGGGGCCAGGACTGTTAGCTTTTGAGACTTTAGGAGGCTTTGTCATAAGTTAACTATCTAAATATAAATCACTAATTCAGTTTTTTAGTTCTCCAAGTTGATTCCCATGTTTATAAAAAACATTCTGATGAATATTCACAATCATCTTTCCATCCCCAGGTCACTTATGATAAGGACCACTTCTTGCATGCCTTGAATGCTGAATGACTAGCTGTACTCATGCTATCTTAAGACCAGTGATAAAAAGCCTTGGGAGCCTGGCTCAGGGCCATCCACAGTTCAGAACTAACTAGGCAGAGTAGAAAAATTCTTTAACTAGTGCACAATGAAATACTTGAAAATAAGAAAACCTGAATTCAAAATTCTTCTCCTCATCAAAAAAAAAATTCACCACTTATTGAAAAAAATAAACCAAATTTACAACCTCTTATGTAAAACTCTTTTGTTCCCAAGAATAATCGTGTTTATTTAGGAATAACATTATGCAGTTGTGTCCAACTTTTTGACATTACAGCACATTTTCACCTACAAAATTCACACAAGAAACACTCTTGTTTTTTATTATTAGTATTCTTTCATACAATACATCATGACTATAGTCTCCTATCCCTCCATTCCTTCCAGTCCCCTCCCCCTATCTCCTCTCCCCCAGATCTACGGTTCCTTCTTTTCCCTTAAGAAGAGAGCAGGCCTCCCACAGATATCAGCTGAACACAGCCTAAGATGTTATAATAAGACTAGGCACAAACTTTCATATCAAGGCTGGACACAGAAACTCAGTAAGAAATAAAGAGTCTCAAAAGCAGGCAAAGGAGTCAAAGACAACCCTCATAGCAGGATATCATTAGGAATCACTTAATTGACTTTTTTTTTTCTAGTCATGTTTGCTTCTACCCTTGGTCCCTGGGCTGTAAGATCAATAACACAAGTGGCAATGGAGCAAGGAGAACTCTCTTCCATTGTTGGTGGGAATGAAAACTTGTACAACCACTTTTGAAATCAATATGGCGGTTCCTCAGACAATTGGGAATCCATCTTCTCTTGACCAAGCTACACCACTCTTGGGCAGATACCTAAAAGGCATTCTATCCTACCACAAGGACACTTGCTCAAGTATGTTCATAGTGGCTTTATTCATAATAGTGAGAAACTGGAAACAACCTAAGTATCCCTCAATGGAAGAATGAATAAAGAAAATGTAGCACATTTACACAATGGACCATTACTCAGCTGTTAGAAAAAAAATAACAGGAAATTTGCAGGCAAATGGATAGAACTGAAAGAAAAATCATCCTGAGCGAGACAGCCCAGAGCCAGAAAGACAAGCATGGTATGTACTGACTCACAAGTGGATATCAGTTGCTAAGTAAAGAATAATCATGCTGCAATACACAGACACAGGGAAGCTAAGTTATAAGGAGGGCTCAAAGGGAAATGTATGGATCTTCCTGAGGAGGGGAAATAGAACAGATTTTGTAAGTGGATTGGGAGTGGGTAGGAATGGGAACAGGAGGGGTCAGGTGGGAGAGGGAGGAATAGAGGAAGAGAGTACTGGGAGAGGCAACTGGGATTGGGGGGCATTTGCAGGGAGATGTGGAAATCTAGACCAATGGAAATTTCCTGGAACCTATAAAGGTGACAGTAGCAAAGAGTCCTAGTCGTGGAGAATGCAGAGTATGAACCTGCCATCTTCTGCAACTATGCGAGGCTCCAGTGGTGAAACAAGGACACCAGCCCAACTACAAAACCTTCAACCTACAGCCTATCCTGCCAGCAAGACGTGCTGTGGGCAATGATGGCTCAGGACTTATGAGAATGGCCAGCTGATCTAACTGGAGGCCCAAGTTATGAGAGGGAGCCCATGCCTAATAGTGTCTAGATTGCCAGAGTCCAAAAGCTTATGTAGAGCCTTTGTGCAAGATATGTTTGAAGTTGAATGGTTTTTGGTCTGGGGTTATTTTTTTTTTCTCAACTCCAGAAAACAATATGGCAAATTACCTACATATTAGAGAATAGCCAGACTCTCTGGAGCATATACAACAAAATAGCTGGCTAATCACACTAACAAGAACAAAGAACGTAATCACTTCCATGACTGTTATGTTCAGGTTTTTATCGTCAAATGAGCTGCAAAACTTTCTTGGCTTTTGGCGTTATTTGGAACCAGAGTGTAGATAATGGGTTACAGATCCATAACTGTTTTTCCTCTGCATATTTTGAAGGCAATCATCTCATGGTAGCTGCAATTATTAGCACATCATTAATAAATCACAACAAGACAGTTTTTTTCCGACTTGCTATCTTAACGTTTATCCGAATTGAGATTATTTGCCCAGAAAAAGGAAATAGCTTCTTTTAGGTTGCCAAGATCTCATGAATTACAAAGGTTTGGAGCACGTCTATTCTTCCCTCCCTGGAAAGGAGGGTTAGTGGAAGTGATGTAGGTCTTGGGAAGGTACAACCAGAAGAATATTGCCTAACTGTAGTGTAGCTCTAGAGGTCATAATAAAAGTGGTCATAGAACCCGAGAAAATATCTTCCTTGCCAGAGAAGCAAGCATCCAGAAAACTCTGTCTGTAGAATGGCTGTGTGGGGTTTCTACTTAAGAAAATTAGCCCTGTTCAGATTATAACGCTATAAATAACATTTTAATACTGCATAACTTGACTGTGGCATGCTCATATTGCCTCTTCATTATACCAGCCATTTGCCACCCCCCAACACCCCCTCCCCGCCAACCAGAACAGGTGCACATGGCTGCTGCATATTTTCACTTGCAAGTTTCTGTATTTATCGACCTTACATGTGGTTAAAGTGTCTTATTTAAAAAAAAATATATCGTTGACAATAACTGAGTAATTACACAGTCATTGCTTCAATCTGGCAGTATAAATCATTGTGATTTAACCTACAGTAGTAATAAAAATAAATGATATTGTTTTTGGTTCATTACTGCTGATCTAATAAAATGTAATGAATTAAGAAATTTCCTAAGTGAAACAGTCTCATAAAAATAACAATTTACTAATGGTGCTGTAACACCCAATGTGAATGAATTTAGAAAGAATAAGCATTTTAATAAGAATCTATCTTTAAGAAAATTTCTAAACCGTTCTCCTTATCCTCTTTTTTTCTAATCCAAGTGCGTGTTTTGATTGCATCCTTAGAAAGTGTTACCAGGAATTGTAGCCTCAAGATGATTGCTTGTTTATATAAAAATTTTAATAAAAATTCCAGGAACTTGTGAGTTTCTGGGTAGCCTATATGAATTTAAGAAGGGAAGACATACTCCATTTTCTGGGAATGCCTATGTGCCAAGATTTAATTCTTTTTTTTTTTTTCAAGAAGTATGTGAAATATATTTACTAGATGCAGACTATCTAGCCTATGCCTGAACTATCCATGTCCGGGGCGCAGCCTTAGATTTTTGAAGGTTTCATCCAGGAATGTTTATCGTTATGTAGTGTTCATGATAGATGTAGGCAATGAGAAGCCAGGAAGGAATCAAAAGACAAGTGAACTCTCCTGTTTCTTCCACTTTGTTTCAGACTTTCTTCGTTAAAGGTTATCAACCACCAAAGAGCATTCCTCCAGGTCTCTGACACCGATGCTGCTCTGGAGCTTGACATATGCAAAGCTAGGTGGAGAGAGAAGATGAGAAGTCCAAGTTGCTTAGAAGGCTCTATTCCAGGCCTAGAGGCTGCTTACCAGGGGTTATAGTCCAGGCTGGATGCCACAGGATCGACAGCACACAAACGTGTCCAGGAGGGAGATCACCACATGGCCACATCATGTCCTCAGCAAAAGCTTGTCCAGAGTCTGGAAGACAGTATTCATGGCTACCCCTGCTCCATATAGCTCAATCCCATCTGTGGCCATTCCTTCTAGGAGTAGATGAAAGACCTGTGCTGAGGCTTCTGCAAGCCAGAGGCCACTGGGACAGATGATCTTAAGATGTGACACTAATATTTTCCCCATGCTATACGGGTTAGCGTGGCATCACTGTGCCTGCTCCAAGGGATCAGGACCATGTCAGGCTGAGATGATGCCTCTGTTGCATTCAGAACCGCAAACCAGCCAAAGTTAAATGAGAGGTGGCCTTCTTTATCAAGAATGCTGCCTGTTTAGGGTTTTGATAACACATGCTGTTTACATTTGGCAAGATGAGTTCAAAGCAAGCTCCAGCCTGTTGATTTCTCACACATGGTTGCCAGGAACAGCTAAAGGGATGAAAATAGCCAAATGGTCATGGGAGAGCAACACCCCATCTTAAGACACCAAGGCTGGCTACTTACCATGAACAATTCTTGGAATGTGCAACTTGGAGCTTTCAGGGACTTCCCGGACAGCCAAGATATTTCACACTGTGTGCTGGGAACAGAGGAGTTCCTGTCGGGTAAGGACCAGTGGAAGGGACCACAATGAATTCAAATGTTGTCTCTAGGCTACCAGGGCAGCATCCAAGCTTACTTCCTCTGGCTGCATCAGAAGAAGAACAGGCTCTGGGCAGCAGGAACAGTCTGAAGTTAGCATGCTGGCTAGTGACCAGATAGCAAGCAGTCCAGAACCTTGTACACAGCATCAGGCTCACTGGCATCAGAGTCCTCAATGACCAGTAGCAGGCTGGCGAAGCCAGGTGCCTTAAGGAGCATATCAAAGAAAGCCCTGGAACATCTAGGACCCGTCTTCACTGATACCACAGCACAGGGCAGCAACACCATGGCCAATGGCATAGATGAGTTACTGTCAGAGTGGAAGTGCTGTAATATTCGAGCCAGGAGCCCACTGTTGGCAAGGTCAGCCAGGGTGCCAGGACAGCTGGGAATCAGGAGAACATGACCCGGGCACAGTCTGTTGACTGAAGTTTAGTGAAAATGGCCTCTTCCTTGAGGCAGAAGTCTTGTATACCCAATGTGCAGTGTTCTCGGTCACATCTGCGAAGTTCATGGCTTTGCCCTAGGTGTGGCCACCTGTAGGCTGAAGGCAGCGCTGGTCAATACGAAGCTCTGCCAAAAGTACTGGACTGACTCACTTTCCGTAGGGCCACTGGCCACCAAGACAGCTGCAGACCTGCTTGGCAGCTGCTCTGACACCTGGCTTCACACCTGCTATATGTTCCTCTAATTCTTATTAACAAGGCAGCCAATATTCAGAAATGGAAGAGCTTGTCTCTACCCTTGGTGGGTGTCCTCCGAAAGGGCCACTCCAGTTTTCTCTTACTGAGGGTGGACTTCCGACTTGTTTATTTGTAAGTTTTTTTTTCCTCTGTATCTCTCAGCTGCTTTCCTCAAGCTCTTCTTCCCTTTTGAATATCTACCTATAAACATCACAGCAGGAGTCCAAGCCAGGTCTGTTTTTCATTCCTTTGTAAGTTAGGAGGTACAAAATGACTTGAAATTTACATCTCTATATTCCTTTACTTTGAAACAAAAGTGTCAGCATTTCATTAGTGAAATGTACCTAATGAAAATAGAACCTGAAAGACATTACTTTTTTCCTCTGGTCATGAAAATGCTACATGTTAACTGTGGAGGGGAATATAAACATGGAAAATGGCTCTCCTTTGACATCATGTCCCCACATCAAATTAATATGCAAAATCTATCACTTTTAGAATTATTGCCCTTTGTTTAAGACTCGAGTGTGTGTGCCACCAAATTAGCAAATCAACTTGACCCTGTTTCTTCCTCAAGGTTTCCACCTGCCCTATAGTTCTTTCATGTTTCTGGGTCACACATATGATCAAGAGCCTAGAGGTGCCTCTGGTTACTCAGTGATTTATTCACATCTGACTTTGCCAAAGAGTGATCAAGACTGATTGGTGTTATGATCATCAGCAACATTAGCAGAAATGAAAAGCAGGGAAAATGACGCATGTATACCCAAAATCATCTCTTCTAGCTAAAAGCAAAAATACATATACAAGCATGCAAAAAACATCTCAACATAGGACCAAAGCTTTTATCAGGGTGCTCAGTGTTGAAGGGATTTTTAAAAGAATTCTACCTATGAGGTCTATATTTCAATTATTTCCAGCACTAATTTCTTAAACATTGATTGAAAACGTAAATATACCTGCAATGTAAGAACTCTTATTTTTGTATTATTTCAAACCATTATGTCACTTATCATAAGAGTTGTTTATGAAGACTCAGTCTGGGACCAGCAGATACTTTGAAGTGCTTGTATTTCCAGGATCAGAACCTGAGTTCCATCCTTGAGATCCATATGACATACAGAAAGAACGAAATATCTGCAAGTTGTCCTCTGACCTCAACATGCATATGCACGCATGCACATACACATACACATACACACACACAGAAGCACTCATGCACGCACGCACTCACATGGGTGCACAAGCAAAACAAATAAATAGAATCTTTCCCTTCTGTATAAAACATTTCATTTTTATCTATTCAAAGTTTAATTGAATTATAACGACAAATCTGAGAAACATAGAAAGATTCTTGCCTATTTAATGAAACTCAGCTCCGGGGAACAGTTCACGTGATGAGAATAGAAGCATCAAGAGTCCAACCTCCCAAAGCAGTGGTGGTGATGGCAAATTCAGTGTAGTTAGGTGACTAAGAAGTGAGTTCGGCTAACATAGCTCAATTAGTTCTCATTAACTGAGGAACTGTATTTATAGATTTCTGCTTATTCCATCTAATATATTACTTACATATTCTGTAGACAGAAACAGCCTTAAGACCTAGGGTTTTTAGTATATTTATGTGCTTTCTTCAAACAGCTGCTCCAAATAAAATTTAACTCTTCTACTACTAATGGACATTTCCAATTTATAATTAAGAACATCTTTCACATTTTTAAAGATTTTTTTTCATTTTTTACTTATGTATACAGTGGTCTGTCTGCATGTGTACCTGCAGGCCAGAAGAGGACATTAGATCACATTATAGATAGTTATGAGCCACCATGTGGTTGCTGGGAATTGAACTCAGGACCTCTGGAAGAGCAGTCAGTGCTCTTAACCTCTGAGCCATCTCTCCAGCCTGGCACATTTTTGTTAACTTTAGAAATTTAATTAATAATGCAAGTTGAATGAATGTTTTCATATAATCAATGAATATTCTAATTCTACTTGAACATACATGCTTTTGCAGATACAGATGTGTGGTGTGAATGGCTGCTGGGGATTGAACCCTGGCTCCTCTATTCTTTTGGCAAGAACTTAACAGGCCAAACATGAGATAAGTAATCTCTACAGATATTACACACATCCTTAGAGAGACAGTGTACATTCATTGAACCTGTGCCCAGACAGTTTCATCTTGTGACTTGATAAGCAAATTATTTCAATTTCTTTTTTAATTCTTATTTCTTTGGTTGTGAGGTAAAATGCTAATGTAACATTTCTGGTGTTGATCTGATCTACTTAGGACTCTGTTTCTTTCACTGACACTTTCACTGACTTCCTTGTTAAGCTCTTTCATAGTGAAAGTTAGACTCTCTATGAAATATTTCTTATAAAAGCGTGGTCTTTAATTTTATCCAATACTGTTATTGTTTAAAAATCAACAACCACTTGTTGCTTGCCGGATGACCGGTTACTCCAAGAAGACATCGTAACTTTAACATGGGTGACTCTTGCATGACATACATTGAAAATGCTTTGTTTTGTGCTGGTTTCTGTTATAATATGCATTTTTTCAGGAAGTAATTTTGAAGGCAGTAAGTAAGTCAAAAGTTGCAACTTTTATTAAATTCTACTTTTCTGATCTCCTTTCTCAAAGCTTTCCTTTGGAATCTAAGAGACATTTTATAGTGCTCAAATGCATTGGTTTTTCCAAATAGTGTTCTGCTTTTTCATATTAGGTTTGTGTGCTGTTGATACTGGTTGATAATTGCATTTTTGTCTTGTTCTTTGTTACTTAGGTAAACACATTTATTAGTTTCTATTTTTGTATTTTATTATTTTGCTTTAGGCTGTTTAGCATTCTCTTCACACAATTATGTCAAAAGCAATGACATTTCTTTCATCCTTCTATGTATTGAATAGGCAGGAAGGAGGCACTTAAGTTAGCCTTAGTCTGTAGAACGCATGCTGGACTTTTCTTAGCTATCCTTTGTCACACTGAGGATGTTCCCTCAACTCTTTCTCGAGAGCTTTGTTAAAAGCCATCGAACTTTGTCAATCACCTTTCATTGATTAGGCAGTCATACAATGTACTCACTCCTTTAACTTGCTGACTTGTGAAACACACTGATTAATTACGGAATACCTCACTAGCTGGAACCCAGGAATAAAGTCCAGTTGGTCAGGTGTGTGTGTTTTCTGTAACATTCATCAGAACTGAACTTGTTAATACTTTAAGCAGTTCTGCACCTTGTTTTTACAGGGTACTGCTCAATAGTTTCCTTTATTTTTACTTTTTTTGGTACTATGTTGTCTTGTTTGGCAATCAGTGTAATACCAACAACATATAAAAGAATTATAAACTCTTTCCTTTTATTTTAGAAAGTAAATACAAAGAGTTGGGGTTGGTTAATTATTTTTAGCATTTGGAAAAATTAGTGAAACCACTTGAGCCTTCTTCCTTAGGGTTTTAAATTATGAAAACAATTCACTTAATAATTATCAATGGCATCTCCTTTTCCTCCAAAAATAATTTGTATATTCCCTCTTTGTTTTTCTTTCTTAACTGTTTTTAAAGTTCCTTTTAATTTTCCTGATTTATCCAAGAACCACTGGTTTTCCAGCAGATTTGTTTCTTTCTTATTTCCTGTTTTCGTATTTTGTTCATTTCTGATGTTGTATTTATTCTTTCTTGGTGACACATGGATTTCCCCCTGGGGGCAGGATAGAATATATTTTACCAGTGGACTTGGGGTTAGAGGGAATGGGAAGAAAAGGAAGGAGAGAGAACAGTAGATAGGGTAGAGGGAGAAAATATAAGTAGAGACAGTTTGTATTGTGGGGCATATGAGAGATGATATAGAAACCAAGTGCAGTGGAAACTTCTTAGATTCTATGGGAAAAATACCAACAAACTGATGCTTAATAATATTCTGCTATACTCACAGCTAAGTGCCTTAGCGAGTCATCATGAAAGAAGCTTCTTCCAGCAGATGGGAGAAGATTCAGAGACCCAAAGCTTGACACGTGGAGAGAGAGTCTAAATTGGAGGTCTCCATCAAATTGCACCCCCACTTCAGAGATCAAGAAATCCCATGGAAGAGGAGGAAGAACGAGTTTAAGAGCCAGAGGGACAGAGGACCCCAAGAGACCAAGGCTTTCTGAATCAACTAAGCAAGGAACTTATGAACTTGTAGAGACTAAGTTAGCAAGTACAGGGCCTACACAAATTTGCACCAGGTCCTCTGCTTATATATTATAGCTTTTATCTTAGGTTTTTTTAATGGAACTCCTGAGTGTGAGAACAAGTGTGTCTCTGACTCTTGTGCCTGCTGTTGGGATTCTTTTTCTCCTGTTGGGCTGCCTTGTCCAACTGCAATATGTTGACTTTTGCTTTAATCTTACTGTATTTTATTTTGTCGTGTTTGGATGTTATCTCTTAGAAGCATGTTATTTCAGAGGGAGGGAAAGAGTGGAGGAACTGGAAGGAGTAGAGGGAGAGAAAATTATTTTCAGGATACACTATGTGAGTAAATAATCTATTATCGGTAAAAGGAAAAACCATAAGAAAGCAAACAAAGACTTTATTAATCCTCACAATCTTATTATCTGACATTTTTCATCTTCCCCAGAGGAAAAATGGTAAACATCACTAGGCAACTGACCCAGCTCCTACCCTAGAACAAGCTCACTTCACAGCTCTTCCTTGGCCTCTTCTTTGGTTTCTGTTTCCAGGTTCTTACTGCTGCTGCTCTTACCCGGAAGTCTCTCTATGGTGAGCCACGTGGACATATCTTACCTTACTCATCTCTTCATCAGTGATGGAAATTTGGGGTTCTTCATTTGCATATTGCTCATGGGAATATTCTTTGCAAGGTTTTATATAGGCACATGTTTTCACTCCTCTTGATTATAAACCAAAGAGTAGAATTGATTTTGAGATAAGTCTACAAATTGTTTTGAAGAATATCATACTATACTCAGTTACTATAGCATTTATATCTCACAAATATTATATACAAAATTTTCTCTATATCATTATCAATACTCCATATCCTCTTAATTATTTACAAATAAAGTTTAATTTAAAGTTGTAAATTTTCTTTCAATTTTCTATATTTCTCATGATTCTCTCTCTCTCTCTCTCTCTCTCTCTCTCTCTCTCTCTCTCTCTCTCTCTCTCTCTCTCTCTCCTCTCTCTCTCTTTGATTTTTCAAGACAGGGTTTTTCTATGTAGCCTTGGCCATGAAGACCAGGCTGCCCTCAAACTCATAAAGATCCTCCTACCTCTGCCTCCCTAGTGCTAGTGTTAAAGGCATGCACCACCATGCCCAACTCAAGACATTTGATTACCAGGCAGTTGAAGCCTGGACTCTTCACTTATTTTTACTTTCTGTCTTATTTTGTAGAAAGTAGATATGCTTATAGAGTAATATTTTAATGCCTGTAGTGATATTTAAGCGTGCATTTTGAGCCATTTTCTTAGTAGATGATCTATAGATCCTCAGATTTATTATTATTTATTTCAATCTATATCAGTTTTGCTGTGATTTATTTCCAATGAAATACTAAAATTTCACTACCACATTGTAGAGTATTCCACTCTCTCTCATTTTTGCCACAGCTATTACACATGTGATAGTCATGTATGACATAAAATAAATAATTCAGTGACATAGTTATCGTTTTACATAACTACCTGTTTAGAAAGCTAAGTGGAGCGGGGCTGGAAACATGGCTCAGTTGGTAGAGTCATTCATACGTGTCATTCATGAAGCACTGAGTTCCATCCCAGCACCTCATAAACACTGACCCTGTTGCTGCACCCCTGACGGAACAGGAAGCAGGAGGATCGCAAGTTCCAGGTCGTCCTTGACTATATACGTGAGCTTACGGACAACTGGGGATGCATGAAACTGTAGGAGTAATGTGAATGAGTGCATATAATTAGTTGTTTCTGTTTACTTTGGGCTTTTTTTTTTTCTGTTCTCCCTATGGTTTTCAGTGACCATGTTGTCATTTGTTTTACTGCAACAATTTTATATCAACCCACTCTCATTGTGCTGCCGTTATCAAATACATCACATTATGATGGGCAACATCATTATATGTGTGTATGTTAAGAAATTGACTAACAAAGACTCAAGATGATTTGAAAAATGCAATTACATCATCAAATAGTACTTACATAATTACCCCCATTCTCTATCTCCACCTCCTCTCCCTGCTTGCTCTCCCTCTCTTACTTCTCTCTTTCCCTCCCCTTTCTCTCTCTCTCCCTGCTCCCCCCCACCCCCCCACATACACCTCGCCCCGCTCAGGTGCCACTTACTTCATGCTTGCATAACTTTTTAAAATTGCTTGTAGAAATGGAATGTCTGTATTACTGCCCTACAAGGCTCAGGGACTATCACAGAAAGAGTGGGCAGAAAGATGTTTGAGCCAGAAATCAGGGATAGCTGAAGGAAATAGGAATTTATGGACAGGACAGGACCGTTGTACTCACGAACTTGCAGCAGCTAGTTGCTTGCTTAAGACCCTCACAAGGTCAAGCCAACCAGCTTTCTTGCATGGGGCATGGAGAGGCTTATGAGCCTAACTAAGGAGCTATTGAGAGTTGATATCTTCCGGGAGGAGGGGACATCAGGTTCTTTATGGGTGTGGTCAGCATAAACTGAATTCCATGAGTTACTAAGAATAAAAGAGGACTGGAGGGTGGAACTGGGAAAAGTGAAGGGAAGAATTTGGATGAATATGAGCGAAATGAATTGTTTAAAACTTTCAAATAATTAATAAAAATACTTCATTCAAAATCTGCTTGTGGAGTAGGGGCTGTTAGGAACAGACCTACTCTTATTTTCTTTGGGAGTGTCTCTACTCAACATTCACTTTTGAAAGCTAAATTGATTAATATTAAATTTTTAGATGACAAGAACTCCAAGACTTTGTGCTACTCTAGACTACCAGCTTCCTATGTCTGCATGAGAATCAGGTGGTAATCTTACTGGTGTTTCCTGTATATGAACTCATCTTATACTTTCTGATATTGTGATTTTTAAATTTTTGAATTTAGCGTGCAGCTACATCTATGACATGACTGGTGTAGTTTTTGTTGTTGTTGTTGTTTGTTTCTTTGTTTTTTTGTTTTGTTTGTTTGTTTGTGGTTACTGTGGCTGATAGAGTGGAGTTTTCTAACAAAGGACGCTTTCAGCTATATTTTGGAGTCTCCATTTTGTGCCTTTATCTCTATCTTCCCCAGGGACTGCCCAAGATAGAGGCTGGTAAATGTAGTGGAGCCACACACTCCCCGAAAGCTCTGTTAGTTTCGTTTATCCTTTGTTTCCCTCTTCATTATGAGATAAAAATGTCAAATTTGTTGGTTCTTTGTTCAAATCCCCTAGAAAACTTTATTGAATTCTGACATTTAATTTATTACATTTTTCTGTTGCCAAATTTCTATTCAGTTCTCTGAAATAAATATTATTATTTTTACTGCTGAAACTCTCCTTTAGTCCTTAAAGCATGGACTCTTTAATTCTTTTTTTTTTTTTTAAGTTTAATCATAAAATGAATGGATGCGTACCACAGGAATCTTGACAAATAAGAAGGATACCAAAAAAAGTGACATTTGTAAGTAAGTGAGATCGCAATGTATTTTTCTTTCTGTGTGTTGCTTGTTTCACAGGAGTCTTTAGTTCTTTAAACATACTCATTAGAGCTTCTTCAATAAGTGTGTTGTTTAGTTCCCTTAAAAGCAATGCATTTACTTAATCCCCGTGAGTCACAGTTCCTCTTTCTTTACATATTTTATATGTATTTGGTAAATTTTCACATTATATATACTGTTTTGTAGAGACAAGATATGTGCATTCAGTCATGGTAATGGTTTGCTTCTTTATTTATTTGGTGACTTGGCTGATTTAATTCTGCAGTCTATATTACTAATTCAACCTTGATCTCTAAATTGCATTGTTTGGACAGACTCCTAGGGATTGCTGATGAGTCAGCATAACCTACTTACTGGTCAAAAAGACACACTTAATACCCTGGTGGTGTTGAATATTCTTATCAGGCAAAAACAAAAACAAAAAAACACAAAATCTCAAAGATTTGGTTCCATGTGATCTGATTTCTCTCCTCTCGTTCCTTCCACAAGTAACCATAGAGTTATGACCAGGTGCTAGGGAGGAAGAGCAAGCTCTCTCCTATGTGTGTTGCTCCTCAAATAGAGTCTTAAGATGGCTGATCAGAGTTACTGCATTTGCTGCTTGGTGTTCCTGCAGGAAAGCATCTATTTTCTAAGCAGAGGTAAGGATATGATAATAAGATCATTTCGGCTCTCTACTCCTACAATGCACATCTTTAATAATTTCTGCTGCATAGAGCGCTAGATGGACCAGGATGGAGAGTTATCACTTATGCCTGAAAACTATAGTTGGAGAGAGGGTGCATATACATGAGGGAGAATCACTGCAGCACAATGTTAGGAGAGGGTGATAATCAAGCTATACCTCATGGAACATTAACTCTTGATGTACATTCTAGGGTCTAGTAGATCTCTGGAATACATATATTGGAAATACATAAATATAGATAAGTTTATATAAAATATGTATATACATTTATAAATATATAAACTTTTATATGTGTAAAATTTATACATAAATATATGCATATAAATTTCCTATATTCTCTTAAAGATATCTCTAGATGAGTTCAACAATTTTCAAGAAGCGAATTTAAGAGTTAGGCTGTTGCTTAGGAAGGCAGAATTTCGCTCTATTCTTTACTCCCTAGTCACAGATGCCATATCACATTTGATTCTTTGTGTTGTTGTGTTTTTACTGAGACTTCTCATCCTTTGGTGGGATTTTTGCATGTTGGAAACTCAGATTGCTTTACTTTATTAAGAAATTTATTATAGTTGCTTTAACATCTTTGTCTGTTAGATGCAGCATCAGATACATTTTTAAGCCAATTTTCTTTTCTTTTCTTTTCTTTTTTTTCCTTTCTTTTCTTTTCTTTTCTTTTCTTTTCTGTATATGTGTTCCAGTTTTCCATTGTTCATGTACCAAGTGATCTGTATTATGTCCTGGACATCCTAAACATAATGTAGATTCCAAGTTCTTTATTCTGTCTGTGTTAGTTATTTTTCACTGGAACTGTAAGCTACGGCACCATCAAGTCTTGCTTAAAAGCTTATCATAGCTTCCCACATCCTCCTCTCTGCCTCAGTTTGGACTTAGCCCCTAACAGAAACTAAATAACATTATAAGTGGATACAAATAACCTGTTTACTACTTGATAATTTCTTCTTTAGACTTTCATACATGCATATAATGCATTCTGACTACTCCAACCGCCCCTACCCTCTCTAATCTCCCTCTCACCCCTGTCAGTCTCCTGTCCTCACTGTAAGCCCCTTTCACAGATTCCTGTCTATTGTTTCATGACTCTCTGATTGTACTCAGGGCCCTCTGTGTGACCAGGACTTTGGAGTGAATCACTTGAGCTAGGTCAGCTTAGCCAACTGAAGGCAATGGTTTTGTCTCTCCCAGAATTCATCAGCGGCCAATATTTCAGCCCTGAGAATTATGGCCTCCTAAGTTCCTAGTCATCTATTTTGACTGTGGAAAAGCCAATTCCTGTGAAGACACAGTGTAGGCAACAGCGGCAGCCATGAATTTACAAGTGTAATTGTATTTTGGCCAGAAGATGGTGGTTCGTTGCTCTTTTCTCGGGGTTCCAGCTTTTACAATCTTTCCAGGCAAGCTTTAGAGGCGATGATGTAAATGTTATGTTAGCTACGGGCTATGTTCATGATCATATTTTTCTTCAGCCAGTACTGCAGTGTGGGTCTGAGCAAAACTCATTCAAGCCAAGCTACAGCTCCCCTCAGATTAGACCACATTCCTTTCTCTGTCTCCTTGGACAGTTGTGTCATAATTTGTCTTGGGAAGCCACTCACTATTTATTCGTGGTTTTACAACTATAGGGATATTTGCCCATAAAAAGCCATGAGCAGAGGACCTGGCACATGGTACTTGGTGATAATGAAATGATTTCCTGGGCGTTCAACATTGTATCCAGCCAGTCTCCTGCTATTTAGCAAGCAGTAACCCTAATTTAGTAGAGCCCTAAAGATCTGTTTACCAGATCTTCCTTATTGTTTCAATTGCTCCCATGTTTCTTTGGAATTCTCCACTGCGCCAACCTTCACCCTTCCCTGTCCTGACAACACACCCTTACAAATACGTTTTGCCTCACATTTTGCTCTCTATGGAAAACCTCAAGACTAACCCACTTAAAACTTTAAGGCTTAAAAAATAAAGTAAAACTCTGGAACTGAAGAGATCGATTCACAATTAAGAGCATTTGTTGCTCTTGTAGAGGACCTATGTCAGACATCCTCTTCTGACCTCTGTGGACACCAGACACGCATGTCACAGCATCCTTGCATGTCGCAGCATCCTTACATTCAGGCAAAACCACAAACACACAAATTAAAAAATATAAATTTCCAATGGCTTCTAGTATATGAGGTTAAATATCTTCAGGGTTTGCTGTGGATCTACATGCCACAGTACCTCTCCAACTTTCTTCTTTTTTTTTTTTTTTTTCTTTTATAAACCACCAGTTCTTTTCGGTTTATTCATTCTCACACAACCAGAGATGTATCCATAGCGAGTGTTTATCTTGTGATACCATGTATAAAACTTTTAGCCCAGCGTCTAACAACTCCGAACGCCCCCCCCAGGTGCAGATCCAGATGCAGTTGGCACTTTGAAGTGTGTGACTTCCATCTTCACGCCTGCTGCCTCTGGTATTCAGAGAGTGGAGGTTATCCTTATCTCACATGAACCTGACACTCTTGTGGTCCAAGACTGTGTGCAGATGGAGCACATATTAAATTACAATCTTTAGCATGCATTGTATTTTCAAGGCCCAGCCTAGCTCTCCATCTATTTTTTTCTCTTGCTAGTATTTATTGAGGATGCTAGGATACAGTCTACCAGAACTCTGGCTGCTTTAAGGGAAGAAAGCATCTTTATAGTTGCTTCGCTTGGCATTGACCTTGCGTTTCTGAACCAGGAAATAGAGTATGAGGAGAGAGATGAAAGGTGTTTCTGACAACTTTCAAGAAAGGAGGATTGCTTCTTTTCTACATTATGACAAGAAAAAGCTATCAATTGTTCAGTGGAGTTTCATCTGCTTTAATGGTACTGAAAATGCAGTCCAAATTTTGGCAACAGAGAGACAGTGAGTAGTAGTTCTCGAGGTTGTTACCAGTTCTTAGTTGCTGACTCTTTTGGACATTTTAGGTGGTAAAGCAAAGCTGTCAGTGGGACCTCATTTTAAATCAGTCTTTCCATTTGTCACTTGAAGTAATTTAGTGGCCAGGATTTTTAAGGCTTGTGTGTTATTCATTTAAGTAAGCATACAAGTAATGTGTTTCTTTACATGTTCAGATTATTGCACTCTGCTCATATTCTGCCCTTTTCCCTTTGCTGCTCCGTCTTCTGATGGCCCGTCCCCTGTCTTTATTGTTGCTTTATTCATTCTTTGTCTTTTCTAGTATATTTAACAATTGAAAATGGAGGAAGCACATGCAGAACTAGAAAGACAAAGAGCAAAGGCAATCACAAAACCTTTATTTTGCAGTTCAATATATGTGCCAAAATATTTGCATCCTCGCAGAGTTAAATGAACTCTTCTCTGTGTCAAACAGTTAACTAAGGTTCAAAGCAATCAGGTAATTTTCATAAGGTCGTGGTTATGCATTGGTTGCAGTCTGACCAGGAATTTATACTGTGAACCATGTATTCACCAGTTCTGGGCTCCATGACTCAATTCAGCATTACGGTTGGTTTTGAGACAAGGCCCTACTGTGCCACCTAGGACAATCCCTAGCTCTTGGCAATTCTCTGTCTCTGCCACTAGAGTACTATATTTACAGGCATGAAGCACCATGCCTTGAAAATAATATTTTAGAGTCATTAAAATAACAGCAATAACGCAGCTCTTCTCATTCATTTGCTTTTGGTTAGATGTTTTTTTGATATGCACATCTACACACAATGGGCAAACAGATATGAAAGTAAATATTTATATGCAATTCTTCCTCCAAAACTGAAAAATAATGTTAACTATGACTTCTGAAATCTAAAGCCAACCCTGTCGTTTCCTCAGGCTATAATATTTAGTGCCCTTATTTCTGAACCTATTAATGAGATACTTGGACATGGACTGGACTTTTACATAATCAATTTCAACATGTTTCCAAGATACAAGAGACATACAAATCTAACATGGGATTCCATCTCGATCAGAAAGAATGTTATGCTTATACTCTAAAGAATTCTGGATTCCTTGGTAATCTTCTTGGGGGCAGCTACTGTGGACAGCTTTGAAGGAGTGGGTCTAGTGACTCATATGAAAGTGATAAGGGGCCTCCACATTGACAGTAAGTATCAGGAAAAGGAGAGGACATGGTATTGGATGAACTCATTGTGATCCAATACAGCAGGGAAAATGGCTAGAGTGGCATTGATCTGATGCTCTTGGACTGATGCTGCCGAAGGAGAGTTTCCGGCCACAGGAAGGAGCTTCTCTTTGATCCAAGGTAGTCAGTCACCCCTGAGCTGAATAAACAGGGCCAGTCTCACACAGGATGGGGGGGGGCAGCTGTGCAGTGTTCTTTTATGATGTCTTTACTTCTTGAATGCTGGCAGCTTTCAAAAGGGAGACAAAAAAAAGGCAACTAAATTCAATGAGGAGCAGAGAGAAGGCTATTTTCATGCCATTGATTTCTACAGTTTGTTCACCTGTTTGTTGAGGGTCGTTTCATTTACTTGCGATTCCCTTTTTCCACTGCTCAGCACTTCTCTCAAGTACTGCTAAGTTATTGACTGAGTGTGACACTTTCTGTGAAAGTTAGGCAATTGGGAGAGATGGCTGAAGACTGAAGGCCACAGTTGGTGTTTAGTAAGTTGCTCTATTCGTGCATAGTAAAATTCATTGACCAGAAAGGGTTAATGCCTGTACAAATGACTTCACTTAATCCCAAGAGCAATTGGCTCATCTGAAGGATCTGGCCCATTGAGTACGTGTGTTAGCAGAGAAGTCTTTACACCTCTTCACAAACCCATTGCTGCAAGCATAAACCCAAGGGCACACAAGAGGTCTGGGGCACTGGAAGGAATGAAATCTCAGCCTTCTGAACTCCTTTAAAGAGCTTTCTTCACTTGACTACTCCCCCTTTCTCTCTCTCTCTCTCTCTTTCTATAATGAGGTATGAGAATAACCTTAAAGACAGAAGAAAAATAAGTTATCATGTTTTAAAATGCTACCTCGGAATTTTTAGATCTAAAGGCAGAAGCAATGTGAAGACAGGTAAAGTAGACCTTAAAAGCATATTATACCATGTTTTAATAATGCTTTAACTAGAACAGAGTAGTAGTAAAGGGAGCAAGAATTATGTGCGAATGCACTGGGTCCTTCCATATGAGCACAGCTACTTCCCCCAGGAATAGCTTGAGAAATACCGACATTAACATTGTTGATAAATTACATACAGAACACATGATATAGACAGATATGTAGAAGAACACAAAACTTAAAATAATTATAATAATGTCTTCAAGAAGAGACCCATAAAATCAAATAATTGTAGTACTTATATGACTTGGAGCAAGTGTAATAGAGATAGTGAAAGCTCAGGATTGGGGCTCAAATGCCCAGGTTTTCACTACTGCCTCGTCATTTTTCATCATAGCTATTTAAGTGATTCAACTGTGTAAACCTCAGATTCCATATGTGAGAAATAACCATAAAAGATTTTACTTTGCAGTATGTCTGGATAATAAATAAGATGCTATGCAGAAGTTGCTCACTTCAGTCAGCACTACCATATCTCACCTCTGATTCTAGATCAGAAAAAGGCTGTGTCAGGACTGAAGTTAATAAAAAGCAACAAAGGGACTGCTTCAGTCTTCCTCAAAGAACTCCTCCTCCTAGCCTACCTCCACCACATAAGAACCTATAGGTTCAGACCCCAGTTCTCCCTAATGCTTTCTGTCACTCCTTTCAGTGTTTCCTTCCTTTCCCACACCATTCCTTTGTGATTTCCAGTGACTTCAGAATTACTTTCTATTAGGAACCCCATAGCCACCACACTAAGCTTAGGTTTCAGAGTAGATAATAACCATCAATGAACTACCTATCCAACAAAGATGAGCTGTATATAGAAACACTTTAAACACTGTATCTCCAGAAACATAGATCCCAGTACAAAAATACAGTCATGAGCAGCCAAAACAATATGCCTACTCCAGAAACAAGTGGCTTTGTCATGTAGGCCCTAAAAAAATCAATATAGCTGAAGCATGTGGCAAGGACTTCAAAATAGTAATTATTAATATATTCAAAGACCGTAAAGAGGACTTGAGTAAATGCCTTAATGAAGACCATGGAAACACAAACAGTTGGATGAAACTATTCACAGCGTCAAAGTAGAATTTAACAAAAAAGTAGGCGCACTGAAGAAAATCTAAACTAAATTAAAACTGAAAATGAAGAGCTCAGGCTTTCAAATAAAATCTCAAAGGTAAAAAATGTGGAAGAGAGAATTTCAAGTCTTGAAGAAAAAGTAGGCCAGTCAAAGAAAATGTCAAATCTAAAAAGTTCAGGGATAAAACATCCAGGAAATGTGAAACACTAGGAAAAAAAAACAAACAAACATACAAATAATAGGTATAGAGGAAGGAGAAGAAACTGAGGTCAAAAGAATAGAAATATTTTTAACAAAGTCATAGTAGAAAAACATCTCAATCTAAAGAAAGAAATACCTATTAGAAAACATGAAGCATACAATATGCCAAATAGACAGGACCAGAAAGGAAATTCCCCACAACACATAATAATCAAAGCATAAAATGCACAGAACAAAGAAACGACATTCAAAGCTGCAAGGGAAAAAAAGAAGAAATCAAATATGAAGTCCAGCCCATTAGAAAACACTGAACTTTGTAATGGAAACTCTGAAAGCCAGAAGTTCCTAGACATGTGTTCTACAAGTTCTGAGAGACTACAGATTCCGGCCCAGAGTGCTACACCCACCCAAACACTTCACAATAAAAACAAATTTAAACAATACTGTCCACCAAGCCAGCTCTATAGAAGGCCTTCACATGAAAACATCTTAAGTATACTCCAGAAGATATAAGGAATAAATAATCTCAGAGCAGTTCATCCAAAGAATGGGGAAAGCCACAACAAGTGATACATAGTAAAAACTCCATTAAAAAAAAAAACTACCTGAAGTTCATGAACTTGGTAAATAAAATACGTAATTAATAATAATTGAGGTCAAGTATATCTTTTTTTCCTCAGAAAGGGGTATGGATCCAGATTGCCTGTGTAACTGTTCACAGTCTATTTTGATGAGATGATTTCACTTCAGCCACTATTCTAAGGAACAAGTGTGAAAGAGAGTTCCCTTATGAGGTGAGAGATTGTGCCCTGGATACCCAGAATTTGGGCAGAAACTTCACCCTATTCTGAGAATGCAGTAAATTACTCGGAAAAGTCATTTGCCTTTGTGAGAGCATGTGTTTCCATAGCAAAAGAGGATGTGATGTTACGGATTCCTGAAAGGTGTGTGTGTTATAAAAAGGAAGTTGAGAACTATTTGGGTCTCTGGTTTTGCCCCATTTTTTCTGACTTGATTTGCTCTCTGAGTGGGTTCTATGTCTGCTGTCATGATGAGGCACACTCTACCCTACAGTGAACACACTTAATGTTCTTATTATTGTTTTTTTTTCCTTTGCATCTTATTCCATAACTTTAGAAAGGTAAGACCAGGTACAGGTTAAGATTTTTCTTTTCAGATATTACATGCAAAAATTCTTAGCTTATGTGTCTAAGGACAGGGAGCAAGCAAGGGTCAGCTTCCCATCAGAGAGTTAAAACGTAGAGTTCAAAATAAAAATGAAATGTAGAACATGCTCAGCATCACAGCCTGCAAATACAGAAGCTGAACCTTTCCTTGGTACATATATAGACATATATATTTGATTTTAGAGAAGATACAGTTTCCATGACACAGTAAAGAAAGAGTTTGTACTCTCCTTGACATCTGGAAGACTACTATGTGTGTAGAGAATAAGTTAACTATTGAGGCATAAATTTCCCACAGTCCTCTCTACTTCACTCTCTTTGCCTTCACTTACCTCTAGTAACTTTTATTTACATTTAGTCTTGTAAAATTAATAATTTACATATCAATACAAATATCTGCTCTGAAAAAAAAAAACCAGAAATACTATGATCTCTTTTTAGTACTATTGTTTTTCTACTAAATATCTGTGATTGATCATTAGGCTTTATCTTTCAGTTGATGTCTTAGTTACTTTTCTACTGCTGTGAGAAAGCACTGGGACCAAGACACCAGATGAAAGAAAACATTTAGTTAGAGGCTTGCTTACAGATGCAGAGGGTGAGCCGATGACCATCACTCCACGGAGCATGGCAGGCATGTTGCTGGAAGAGTAGCCAGGAGCTTCCGTGTTGAAACAATAACCAGAAGTCAGAGAGAAAGAGTGGGGGAAAAGAAAGCTAACTGGGAATGGTATGGGTTTTTGACACTTCAAAGTCCATCCCGCGTGACACACCTCACTCAACAAATCCACTCCTCCTGATTCTTTCCAAATAGTTCTACCATTCAAATATATGATGCTCTGGGGCAGGTGGCGGGGGAGGGAGGGCTTTCTCCTTTAAGGAACTAGGGTTACCCATTTAAAAGTTCTATTCTCTACTTATCTAAGAATCAGTGTACTAAAACCTTAGTGTCTGGTTCCAGTGGCTTTATTTCTTTCAATAATGGAGACTACATTGTTTCTGCTCTCATGTTACTAAGTGGAGGAAAACCCCTACCATTGTGAGACTCTGCATTTCTCTTCCGTAATCCAGACACCTACCCATGGGTGGATAGACTTCACATAGCCCAAGTGGTGGGATACCATTGCTACTCAGTGGGTAGGTCCTGCGGTGTCCGTGGCAGTCACCTAAAACAGAATCACTAATCCCAAACACCAGCCCTGTGGAGGTAGAGAAACTTGGCCTGACGGTGTGGTCCCCATTCACACTTACTGTCTCTCCTTTCTCTTTACCAAAAAAAGAAAAAGAAACAGCTCATTTAGTTTGCAAGTGTAACTCAGGCTTGCTAGCTGCAGTTTGGCCTTTTGCTTTTCTCTCTGGAACTGTACAACCCACAGAGAAGGTGGATTCCCACCTGCTGTTGGCCATGTGATAAAGTTGGTCTAGTGGCTGCACCCCCACCACTGTGGTCCGCAGGGGTTTTGTTTGTTGTCTGTTTGCTGGTGATGGGAAAGGCGCAACTTCAATTCAGAGGAGCCTTAGCCAGCGTATTAGGACTTATCTAGGCTATGTCCCTCACTATTGCTTTTATCAGTAATAAAGCTGACATTTTGATCTCTAACTGTCTGCCTCCTGTATCATTCTCTGTAAATTGGTTCTGATCTCAGGTTGGGAGCAGGGGCATTATTTTTGACCCCTCCCTTGAAACCCCAAATCTGTTACTGTCTGATGGTACAGGATCTTACTGGCTTACCTCCAGGATTCTTAGTTTTTTATGTCAGAGAATTTCTTACATAAATATAGTGTTAACTAATCAAAAATAGAAGGCTCACATTTTATGCTTAAAAATTACTAAGTCAGATATCAATTTCAATATCTAATTAAATATCAAATTTTCAATATTTTCATACTTTTAAAAATAAGTAATGCAAAAGTAATTTTATTCCAAAAATGTGCTTATGTGTTTTCCCCTAAATATAAATTAATTCCTTTTCCAGAAAGCATAAAAATATCCCAATGAAGCTATAAGCATTTTATTACCAATTCCATTTGTTTGCTTGTAATAGGTGGACACTGAATACTAGGCAACCTAAAGCAAGGTGAAAGGGAATTTTAGAGTTGTGGCTGAAAAAAGAGAGGACAAACAGCTTTTCCTCAAATGGCTTTGCTAATTTACAAACTATATTGATTTTTCAGAATAGTCAGGATATCAAAAGGTTTTGGTTTAGGCACTAACTCTTTGTATGGTGCAGCATTTAGTATTTGTCATTTTACACCCTCTAAGAATGATTCCCATCTGTTCATATCAGGCACTGCCTTGTACTAACACAGCATCATTCAGCAAGTCCTGAGCACAGCAACCACAGATTCTCAGATGTCCAAAGTCAGTCTCAGCACTATCCCCATGGCACTTTCCCAAGAACACCTTAAAGGGACAAGTGCATGTCTTGCTAGAGGTTTGAACTTGTATCTTTGCTTTCAGTATAATAAATTTAGAGAGAAGAGTGTGGAAAATGACAGCTGCAGTAAGATAACTGAAGGGAAATAAATTATATTTTCTTTCAAGCTTGTTGGAAAACCTCCTGCCCAAGCCAAATTTCCAAGTCAATTTAACGAATATTGAATATTTAAGAAGAGTGCTTAGGGGATCTGGTTCTGTTTTATACCAAGAGTCCCTTGGACATGTCTTTGAAGCTTTCCAAACCTCACCTCTTTTCTCATTTAAATAAAAGAAAGGGCTAATCCATGCTGTTCTCATAAATCTCTGGTGCTGTTCCTGTGGAGGATTTTAGGCAGCATAAAGACAATAAATGAGGGAGTGTTGGTGAATAACAATAAGAAGAGTTTGGAGTTTAGCTAGAAAATAAACAGAGAAACACACAGAGGAAGTGTAATTGGAAAATAAGAAGCAGGTTACAGAGAGAAAGTTGACAGTGAGAAAAGGAATTTAAAAAAAAAAGGGTGTGCCAATAGAAGTAAAGACAGCATACAAGCAAAGTGAACTCTAAAACAATAGAGTGTGATTTCCTGACAGTACCCAAGCTCAACAGTGGGAAAGGAACACATGTTTCAGAACACCCTTTGATAACGAAAAAGTTATGATGATTTTAATACCATGTTCTAAATCATGTCTACCATTAAGCAAATGTTCCATAAAAGCATGTGAATTTATACCCTTCTCATTTAATTATCTACAGCTAAACATTCTGAGCCATCACTAGGTTTGTGAGGCAGATGGCTCTACAAAGTCTATAGATATGCTAGATACTGAACACACTAATATTTCCTTTGTTCTTTAACAGTACTATTAGAGCCATTGGAAGCAATGGGATCAGGGGAATTAGAGGAAATGCTCATTAAAATAATTTAAAAGGTCTAATGGTTAAAATATTGATTAATTAGTAGAACATTGATCAGCAGTCATAGTTTATCAACTACAAAGTTTCTAATTACTGCACCATTATTCCATAGATTGACCTGTTCTCTTCTGTCACTTATGATGAAGAACAATTTTTATTAAGTGGGTTTTGGATTTTTTGACCTGTAAAATTTTAATAGGAAGTGCAGAGAGGGTGTCGTGTGTGGTTTGGCATTTTATCCACCAAGGGACAGATAGTTACTGTCTCTGCTTAGCCAGAAGCACAAACGTGCAGGAGGGACATGGATAACTTATTAAAGGCTCAGCATCTTCCCCATCAAGGCGGTGGGAGCTAGCATTCATCCACAGCTTTCTTGTGAAGGGGGAAAGAGCTAGGATTCATCGGTGACATAGGAGAGGACAGGCTCTGCCTGTCTGGTTGTTATGTGGAGAATGGACAACAGAGAATCTCTCTGTATGTGGTAATAAGTTACCTATTGTCCAGCAACCAGGAGATGTTCTGAACCCCATCAAATGAAGGACTTATTGTAAAGTTCTCTTATATAATTTGGGAGATAGCTTAACCATGCACACAGGCTGTTACACTGGTATGTGGCACAGTGTTGGGAACTGTTAGGCGCTGTAGCAAAGCGCATTTCAACAAGCCAGGCAGTTGGGTAGCAATCATATATGGGACACAGGGACTGATATGTGCCTCCCTGAGTCTAACTTTAGTAGTCCAGGTGACTTGCAGCCGGAGATAAGGTTGGGGTCCCTGTAGCTGTGCCCACACAGTGGTGGGAAGGCAGATGACCGAGGAGGAGCAACTGTGCTGGGTGGTGGTGGCGCACGCCTTTAATCCCAGCACTCAAGATGTAGAAGCAGGAGGATCTCTGTAAGTTCAAAGCCAGCCTGGTCTAGAAAGTGAGTCCAGGACAACCAAGGCTACACAGAGAAACACTGTCTCGATAAAACAAAACAAAAAAGGAGTGATACTTACTGCTGGCCCAGTCCCTGTCCCACACCCGAAAACTTGAGTCAGCAGATCAGACAATATGTGTGCACTAAAAGCAAAGTGGGAGTAGACCTGGTTCCAACTTTTTGCTTTGTTTTGTTTTGTTTCTATTTTTCAAGACTGGTTTTCTCTGTATAGTAGCACTAATTGTCCTGGATCTCATGTTGTAGACAAGGGCTTAAACTCAGAAATCCGATTGCCTCTGTCCCCCACCAAAGGCTGGAATCAAAGATGTAGACCACCATGCACAATTTGACCTGATACTTTCTTTAACTTGATTATCTAGACCTCATATGAAAATTTCTCAGAGTTATCTCTGACCGATCTGCATAGATTTGGCAAATTATGGCCAACCAAGCTCAAGCTTCACTGTGTTTGCACAGTACAATGCCAAATACAAAGCGAAAGGTGTAACACCATGTCCGTTGTACGCCATGAGGAAGGCAAGAACATACACCTGCCGGCTCAGGAAACAGCAAAACGTTTTATTATTCATAGCATACAAATGGGTCACTGATTGATCAGGGCCACCAGATAAGGACTTTGGAACCTTGATTCTCCTAGCAGCCTCAACATGGGCTGAAGCTGGGTTTATAAGCACAAAAACCATAAGCACCTGTACCAAGTTATAGTTTCAGTCCTCCCCCATCAGGATTTGGGGATCAGGAACTTCCCCTAGGTGTTCCATCATTGTCAACTGAACAGAATGTAAGCTCTTTAGTTCAACCAATCAGATTCATTTTTTCTTTTTGTGGTTAGGGACAGGCATTATGTTTTGGGGAACTACTATTGCTTAAAGAGGAAGCTGGTCAGCTTCTGGAAAGTCCCCAGCTCCTCTAGGGCTTCGGAACTTGACCTTTGTTTTACCCTATAGCTAAAATGGAGTCTGAAGTCAAAATGGCAGAACTTAGTATTAGTTTCTTTGGCTATTCCCAATAAAGAAATTCTAATGGGAGGTACTGCAGAGTCTCTTGCCACCAGAGTCTCACAAATGTCCTACTGAGCTGACATCAGAGCCTAGCTACCACTTTGAAAGAGGTCCATTTCCAAGTCAACAACGTCTTCACTTCTGGAGAGAAGCCTTTCTTATAGGTGTCAAGGAGGTTCCAAGAAGCCCACAATGACTCATCCCAGGCCAGTGAACTATTCCATTTTCAGTACTCACACTTCGAAATTTCGAGACACCTTGGAAAAATCTTGTTGATCTCAGTGAGTACATTTAAATCTGGGGAGACAGTGCTTCTTCCCCAAGCTTCCAAAAGAATGGCCAGGACACCATGCAGGGTTATAGTCTCTACAAAAAGACCTGCAAATGATGTGTTCAGTTTCCTCCTGATAAAACTGGCTAGTAGTCAGAGAGGAGATTTAAAACGAAATTGATATGTAATATTTAATGTCCATTTAATGTTGCTTGTGTATTCATTTATACATTTAGGTGTAAACATTTGGAATGGAACAAACTATGAGGGGGCTCATGCCCGGAAAAATCCTGATTCTCCCTCCCACAAGAGCCATTGAGTAACTACAGCCCTTCACGTAGGATCAGATCTTGTGGATTTCCTCTCGTCTCTTTGAGCATATTGAATGAAGTTGTCACTATTCAGGTCTAGACAATCATACTGATGACATTTCTTGAGTGCAACATCCTGTGTCTTATCGTTTTAGGTTTGATCTTATTAAATATCTTGCGCCAAGGAGGCTTCAGCTTCTTCTTAGAAACAAGCAATCTGTGACTTACTATTCAGATTTCCAAATGTGCTGGAAATCTGGCCCTTTATTTTTGTTATTAGTTCTTGGTGAAGTATCCATGTAGATTTTTTTTTACCAGTTCTTCTTACTAATTATCATGATTGTATATGAGTGTCTATGTTTAGGTGTGTGCACATAAATGTAGATGCCTGTATAATCCAGAAGAGAGCAGTGGCTACCCCGGAGATGGAATTGCAGGTGGTTGTGAAGTTTCAGGTTGGTGCCTGTAAAGTGTCTTTTTCTAGGGTTAAGGGCAGTTTCTCCCTCCCCTCCCTTCTCTCTCTCTCTCTCTCTCTCTCTCTCTCTCTCTCTCTCTCTCTCTCTCTCTCTTGAGAAACCACCACATTGATTCCCATGTTGGCTAGACTATTCTATACCTCCACCAACAGTAAATAATCATTTTCCTTTCTCCACATTCTCCCTAGGATTTTTTATTTTCTTAACAATAGCCATTCTAACTGGGATAAAACACAAAATAAAAGTAGCTCTAATTTACATTTTTCTGATAGCAAAGATATTGAACAGTTGTAAAAATATTTATTGGTCATCTATACTTCTTAGTTTGAGAATTGTCTGGTCAGCCACTTAGACCATTGTTTGGCTCATTGGTAATTTTATTTTTGAGATTATAATGTAATTCTATAATTTTTCTTTTCTGTTCCTCCCCTCCAAATAACATACCTCTCATTACTCTGTTTCAAACTCATGGAGTTTTTGTTCATTATTGTTATTACATATATTCTTATATACATTATATATGTATATAAATATACATATATCTATATACACAGATAGTCCTAATTATAACCTTCTCAGTCTGTATGATGTTACTTGTATGAATGTTTTTAGTGCTGACCATTTGCTATAGCATAACCAGTTGGTGTGCTCCTCTCTGGGGAGGACGATTTCTCCTACTCTCAGCATTCTTTGGTTGCTTTTGGGTAGGATTGAGGATCTTTTTCCTGTCCGTGTTGTCATGTCTTTTGTTATTGTCCCGGCTGAGCTTACGCTTAGGCCATCATGTTGGTGAGACTTTATTCGTGAAGCTTCTGACATCACTAAAAGATAGTCTTTCAGAAAACTCCCTTCTTCATCGGCTCTTAGAATCTTTCTGCTCCCTCTTTCCAGGCTTCTCTAATCTGTACATGTAGGAGGTGCTTTGTAGATCTATCCATTGGGACTGAGATTCACAATTCTGCATTTTGATTGGCTGAAGTTTTCTGTAAAGGTCTCCATCTGTTGCAAAAAAAAAAAAAGGTTCCTTAGTGAGGGGTGACAATTACTTGTCTGTGGAAACAAGAACAAATATTTAGAATGCAGATTGGAATTATGTTGGTTTAGTGAATTAGTGGTTGCGTTTTCTTCTCTAAGACCTATGACTTCCCTAGCCTTGGGTAGTGGATACATTTCTAGTACCAGGCATGGTTGCCCTCTTATTGAGCAGGTCTTAGTTCCAATTAGAGAGATGTTGGTTACTGCCAATGGATGTGTGCTGCACCCTTAGGGTGATGGTACCATGCTGGTCTTTGTTGTGGCTCATAGGCATCATGGCTCGGTAGAACTATTGGGTGTTTACCTCATTTGGGCATTTGCATGACACCTTCTGGTAACATGAAATCTAGTTCTTAGAGAGGAAGTCATTCAGGGGTTGCTGGGTTTTGTGTCCAAAGCTCAGGGTGTCCTCAAAAGTAGGGACTCACCTTCCACTTTTGTGAGGCAGCCAAGGGGCAACAGCAATAGTCTGTAATGTTTTTGAAGTCTCCTGGACAACCCTGACCAACAATACAAAAGTGGGCTCCTCATCCCTAGTGCTGATTTTTTTTTTAAAGACAGTCTTTGGCTTTGGAGGAAGCATTGTTAGCCTATATGAGAACATCTCATTAAAAATACACACACACACACACACACACACACACACACACACACACACACATACACACACACTCACACACACACACACACACACACTCACACACACACAGACTTACATGTATTATAAGGTTTTTAGATAGATATTTAATAGTATTATTCTTTATGTTCTTAACATCCTTGCTGCTATTGTACTATCTTTCTATATTTAGCTCCATTCCCCTCCCTAATTAAAGTCATCCCTTTTTCCCATTCTCCTAATTAGAACACTTGTATTCTGTTACTCCCTGCCCCCTCTATTGCTCTCCCACAGTTACACGGTGGTTCCTTTGTACTTTCCTAGTTTCTGCTGTTAGTCCAGGATATGTACTCACATCTAGAGATTTGGAGCTGGGACCCCTTAAACAAAGAGAAGATGTAATGTTTATCTTTCGGGGTCTGGGATACCTCACTCTATGTAATCTCTTCTTGTTCCATCCATTTGCCTATAAAGTTCATTTTTCTTGCCAACTGAATAGTATTCCATACTGTGTATGTACAACGATTTCATTATTTATTCATTGGTTGAAGAATATTTAGGTTATCTCCATTCCCTAGCTATTGTGAAAAGAGCAGCAGTGAACATATGTGAGAAAGTGTCTGTGGAGTAGGATAGCAAGTCCTTTGAGAATGTGCCAGGGAGTGGTATAGAGGGTACTATGGTAGATTTATTTTCAGCTTTGAGAATTCTCAACACTGATTTGCATAGTGGCTGCCCCAGTTCGCAATCCCTCCAATAGTGAATGAAATTTCCCTTTTCCCCATACCCGCTTCCAGCATTTGTTGTCAGTTATTTTGTTAATCTGTGTCACTCTGATTGAGGCAAAATAAAATCTCAAATTGTTTTTTTTTGGTTTGTATTTCCCTAATTTCTAAGGACAATATACCTCTTAAAATATATTTTTAGCCATTTTCCTTCGTTTGTGCTAAATTAGTGGCAGAGTTACTATCTTGTAATGGATTTCAGGAAAGAGTGTCTATGATGAAAGAAGAATAATCTAAATATCAGGGTATATAGTAAGTGTTCAGTGTAAGTCCTTACTGAGCCTATCTCATTCAAATAATTGCTTTCAAAAAAATGTTGAGAAGCTCATCAAGATCAATCAGGCAGCCTCAGCTTTGAATGCGGATGCATTTCAAGCATCCACATGGCACACATAGGCATGCCTTTGGTTTTACTCCCACAGTCCTCAGATATGCAACTGGAAGAGTCTTGAATGTCAGGGACTGAATCATTCCTTTGGTCTCTGCTCAATCCCTGGAGTACCACCTGTGGCAGCTCAATCAACAAAGGATAACAAAGATGATAATGAAGAAACTGGTACTAGCCAAGTGATTGGCATGATGAAACCTAAACACTTAAAATGTAGACACAATATTACATCTAATAAGGATAGTGTATGTCTATAAAATGGGCGATGAGTGTTCATAGTCTATTTTACTCCTTCTATTTCTTTTTAGCCAGATTAATTCAGATTAGAAATCCTTCTTCAACCATGACCACCCTGCACCAGATGCCTATATCTGGCATTGCAGATTTGGTTATGCCCTGTTTTAGGCCCAGCCTTTAAATCTTTTATGTCTATGCATCTGAGGATAGGAGGAGAGGTTGGGGTTAAGACTTTTTTTAACTGCAGATTTGTACTGAGTGATGAATGAGCTGGTATAATATGCCCATAGCCTTTACCTTTAGAGCTACGATGGGCAGTGTGAGACTGAACCTCTCATGTTGTCTGAAATAAAATCCAACTATCTGTCTGTAAAGCTAGAAATGTACATACTGCGTTCAGAACAAAGCCATTCTTGCCAACATCAGTGAAAGGCTTTTTGAAGGGACTTGGCATTTCACTGAACACAACTGAATGATTTCAGGTGTCGATTTGTAAACTAACAACATTTTAAAAAGCTCTTTGTTGCTTTACAAATGTGAAGTGTTGTGATTCCTGTGGGAATTCTGAACAAGCAAATATTTTTGTTAGACATGGCAGCATTTTCCAGGCATATGTTATTGTCACTGAATTCATTGCAAATACTGAGATCTGGTTTTTTTTTTTTCACCTAAGCATATAAAGGGCTGGATAAAGCATCCCATATAGGTTATAGGAAACTATTTTACTAATATGAGAATTACACACAAATCCCCAAGGCGTGGATGCAGAGTCATACTCTGCACATGTATCAACTTTCTAACATGATAGATTTTCAATGCTCTACAGGATCCATTACCATGTTTTGGGCCAATAGTCCATGAATTTGAAGCATTTATACAATGGACCATAACAACTTCTTCGGAACGCTTATGTCCCATCAGATGAAAAACAAATGTCTCTTTAAAACCTTCCTATTAACCTGTTTGGCTCCATAGACTATAGTACTTTGTAGGTTAAATTATATACATAGCAAAATGGAGCAAATTACCTCCTGGTGTGAGTTAACATGTATTTATGGTGGAAAGTACTCCAAAAATTGAGAACAGAAACTAGACCCAAGAGAATCATCAAATCAAGGTGAATACTCAATGTGAGCAAGAGGATCTATGAATAATTTCTGCTAAGGAAAAAAATCTTAATAATTGAGATATAATATCTTTTTTATGTACCATTTGCATTCACAATTGTCTAGAAACAAATTAAGCAATTGCAAACATCCGGAGGAGACAAATACCATGAGGCAATAGCTCTCAACATACAGACGGATAGGAAGAGCCATAATACATACTGAAGACACAGTTTGGGGGAAGAAGTGATACAGGATCAAGGGATGTGGAATCACTCATGTTGGATACAAAACTGGCTCTCTCTCTACTCCAGACAAATTCAAACAGAAATATCTTCATTTAATGTTAATTACTGATGATATACAAATACTCAAGATTTGGAATATGAAGGCTGAGCTAACCAGTATTAAAGTTTTTGATAGAAGAAAAGTTCAATTCAGAGACAAGATTACTGTTTTTCAATTTTTATTAAATATTTTGTGCATATTCATTTATATTATTCCACATATATACAATAAAATATCTACAGCAAGAAGAACCACAAATCAATCAGGAATTATATAAATGTTATATTCATAGTGTTCTGGCTATTTGTATTTGGCAGCCTTGAAAAAAATCTTTCCTATCTTGGTGAGTCTAAAATTCTGAATGTAAATCAATATCTATCATATCTCATTATTATCAACTTAAAACTTCTATCTAGATGTAAAAAACACCTTAACCCCTAAACAACTAAGCTTAATTGTAAAACTAAACTATCTGGTCTTCAACCCCTTCAGAGACTTGAGAAGGAATAAAATTAATTACCTGAGTAGACAGGGAGTGCAAAGATTATTGTTTTTAGTCAAGTGCTCTGGTGAATGTCTCTGCTCTCCTTGTATGTCTTGTTTGCTTTCCTTTGAATTTCTGTTACTAATGTGCATTATATTCCAATACACTTTTGGAAGAGTGCTGCCTTAGTTGCTTTTTATATTGCTGTGAGAAAATACAACACTGACAATAATCAGCTTAAGGGGAGAAAGGGTTTAATCTTAGCTCACATTACAAGGTGTGTCCACCAAGGCAGGGACATCAAAGCAGTAGTAGGTCATCTAGTATCTGCACTCAGAAGGAAACAATGAGCTCATGCATGCTGCTTCTCAGCTTGCCTTGCTCTGCCAAGGAATGCTCCTATCCACAGTTAAGATGTGTCTTCCCAGGTCAACCATTGTGATCAAGATAATTTACCACAGGCATGACCAAAGGCCTATATTCTGGATTCTGTCAAGTTGTCAATTAGCAAAACCTGTGACACCTCCACATTTTGTCAACTTGATAGTCAGTCACATCACTTTTAAGGAATAACCTTCCACTTTCTGTCCTAGAAGTTTTGCATTTGCCTGCTTACTATATGCTATCATATTATATGCATTATATACTATAATACACAATATAGTCCAACCTTAAATATACCCATAGACTTTAACAGTTTTAATACTCTATTGTCCAACATTTCTTAATTGTGAGCTTCTTCAAATAAAAAAACCCATACTTCCAACATACATGAATAAGACAGAGCAAGGATTAGTCACATGAAAGCAAAACAAAATCCATCACAATAAATATTAAATCCTACCATCCTTTGCCTGGCTTCTGGAGCCTGAAATGTAACCTACTAGACTCCAAAAGGTTTACGCATCCCTATCTTTCCCATTCTGCTGCCTTCAGCATACTTTGGCTTTCTCGTGGCCACCTCTACTCCATGTCTGCAACAACATCCCTTGATAAATGCCAAAGGATCCTGGCATCTCCAATATCCTGGTGTCCACATTGCATCTTGGGCTTCACCTTCACAGCATTATGCAATAGTCTCTCATGGCCTTCTCTTGGCAGAAACTCAGGCCTTGTATCTACTGCCTAACTACTACTGGTTTCCACGGCACCCTCAACCTAGTAACCTCCATAGCTTCAAAATTGGTCAACATGGATGGCATTGCCAAGCTTTGCCATTATCTTGAGATGGTTGTATCTCTTTCAGAGTGTTGACCTTAAGGAAACACTGTACTGTGTATGCTGTATTTTTTTAAAGGAGAAAATAATTCCTTCATCTTAGGCTGCCTTCCTTTGAATGAATTTGAATGTTCACAAGATGGAACCTCCAATAGATGCTGTTTGACCCTGAGTACACATTTCTAGTTATTCTGGTTCAGCTCCCCAGTGCTGTTCTTTCTCACTACAACTTATTTCTTAACACCAGCTTGAATGCAATTCTACCTTTAAATTTGCTTTTCCAAAAAAAAAAAAAAAGAAATCCAGATTAATGGCTGAAATGTTGCACAAATGTTCCTTACCTTGGCTCCTCATCAAGTCATTGGTCCCCCCTTATTTCTATTCTCATATCCCAGGTCCCAGTTGTGATTTTTTCCAGAATTCATGACTTCTAATTTCCCACAGGAGTGGCCCATTAGGATGTGTTTAGATCATTCAAAACTTTACCACCTGAATGTTCCAGACTCTTCAAGCAGGCTTCCTACTAGCCAGTTGTGATGGCCTAGAACCACACACTTGACATTTTCAGAGGAACAGTGCCACCTCTCAGTACTAATTTCTGACATAGTTCCTGTCACTATTGTGATAACTATTGTGACAAAACAACTTCTGTGAAAAAAGGATTGCCTGAAGACATTGGCAAGAGCTTATGGGAGTTGGCCACATTATGGATAAATAGAGTGATGACTACAAGTGCTCAGCTCAGCTTATGCCTTCTGTCTTATGGAATCCAAGATCCCAGTTCTGGTAACAATCATCTCTACAATGGGCAGGACGTTCCACATCAATCATGATCGAGGTAGACAATTCCCTACATGCATGCCAGAGGTCTATTTCTCAGGTGATTCCAGGTTTTGTCAAGATGACCATGAACCGTAGCCATAATAGCTATTGTGGTGACTTCGAAGAAGATAACAGGGTTAGTCTGAAGATGAGGGCGATACAAGCAGGTGGTTCTCCTAAAGGACTTTTATCCTCAGCTCATTTATAAATGCAAAGCAAAAGTGGACAGGAAGAATGAGCTGGACAAGAAGAAACGTCCAACTGCAGACCAATTTGAATCCGTATTAGCACTCAAGATGAAGCATTGGCCATTATGAGTCTCTTTCAGATACAGATCTCTAAGTAGGCTTCATTATCATATGGATCCCTTCTAATCTGCATGCTATGCCAGCTCATTTGAGAGCCTATGAATTATTAAATGTTCCATGATAATTAGGATTGCTACACTTTTAAAGTGGTACTTACATAATCTAAATATAAACAACCCATACAGGTCCCATGTGTCCAGAGAGCTGTCCCTCCAATGCTAGAGAGATTAAAACTACTTTGATTTCCTTTTTCCTATTTTGGAGGACCAGCCTTCGGGAGGAGTGGGTTTAATCACTTGTTGCAAAGCCTATAAGATTTCAATTGCCTCTTTGTCTTCTTTGCAACTGAGGGCTGGGATCACAACTTGGTAGGAAGATACTTTTAAGCAGTCCATCTGCACATATTTGAACTGCTCTTCGGAGTCATCCTTGAGGTATGAACAGCTAGAGGAGAAGTGCTTGACAGAGATACTACGGGGCCTCCTGTGACTCCCAAGTTTTAGACTATGTAAGACTGTGGAAAGGAGTATGTCACTTTGACAGAGAACCAGCACAAACGCTGCCACTCTTTTAATTTGGAGGCCCATGGCTATCATCCAACGGTCACACTGAAATAAATGAGGCATTTATTCAATTCAGCATGAAGAAACTGAAGTTATGTTCATTTCTTGTCTAAAAGGACTACCCAGGTGATTAGGCAAGACTTTTAAAACCTAGTTGTGAATATTTAACAATGGAAATGCCAATGGACACAAATTAATGAATATAAAATTGGATCTTTTGACATTAGGCCTGACACAGCCTGCAAGGGGAAAGCTTCTGCTAAAGGGATTTTAATTTATTTTATCCATTAATAATTCACTAATGGCAACAATTTTAATGGACTAATCTTCTAAAAGATACAGCTAATGTAGTTGGATATTTTATTTCTTATTACAAATTTTGGCTATTATTTTACTTCTAAAATTCAAGTTTATTAAAGAAAGTAATACTGATGTTTTAATACCTAAAAGACTCTTAACTTGGTATTCAAGACATTAATGACTGTGACCTAATTTGAGCTTTGTGAACCAAGCCAACATATGGGCTGTGCCTAGCACTACAAGGACAACCTATGAGAGAGGTAAAGCTAACCTTTCTCATCTCTCTTATCCAAGGAAAGAGCATGCATTGGTCACACTACAGAGCATTGGGCAAGTCTAATATTGCCCTTCATGGGAGAAAGAATCGCAAACTCGTTTAATATTGTAGGTATTATAATGAATTGGAAACATAATATGTCAACCATGCATTAGAAACATTTGCTCTTAAAGCCTTTTTCAGAAGTTACTCAGCTGCTATTTAGGAAATACCATCAAACCCAGAGATCAAGGAAATTCATTAGAGCGATTACCTATGCATGGATGAGCTCAACTTTCCGGAAACTAGTAAAGTTAGTGGTCATAAAAAGCTAGTTCAACATTCACTGAGGCGTAGGGATGGAGAGCTATTTCAACTCTCTGGAAACCTGCCATAATGGTCCACATAACACCATGTGCCAATCACAGCAGTTCCTGGTAAAGTAAAGAAAACCAGGAAGAAAAATAGCAAAAGAAAATGGCAGAAGAGACTACTCATAACAGCAGACGTCATTAGACAGGCTCAGAGGACTCTTAGGCAAAGATTGCCTGCACATTTTAGAATTAGATTGTAGAAATGACATGAAGCTAATCAAGATGAAACCTCTGCTTAAAGCTGTTTTCTGACTAGAGTCTAAAGCCTTTTTACCTCCCAAACAGCAGAATGTGGAATCTTCCACAAACTAGGCATAGAATCACCATCTTTTATGACATGGCCTTGTTTCTCTTAAAGATAAACTATATAGAAGTATCATCTTTTGATTTTGATTAGAGAGTGGCAAAGTCCAGTGATGTAAAAGAAAATAAGATACCAAATGATTTTGAGAACAACTTACTCAACTATCTTATGGTAGCCTTCCCATTTGCATAACTCTGATTTTCTCTGTGAGGCTTTCATTGGTCTTACTGCAAACAATTGTAACAAGGTACGGATGATTACAAAACATGAAATAATGTTGAACCTGGAAGCCACTCAATAATTATCTCATACAGTGGGTATGGCTAGATGGTCATAACCATTTGGAAATAGAGATATTCTGATTCTCTGTTCATCATTTGCAAGGTCTTATATGAGGTCAATTTTCTGAATTTGGTCTCCTGTGTTAATTCCAAGGCATGCCCATTAGTATGCCACATCAAACAACATTACATAATGAGTTAGGATACTCTGTAATTAAGGTTGATTGGGAAACATGTCTTTCATTTACTCCCCCTTACTCCAGCTGTATCAGCTCTTCAAAGCTGAGATGGACATGACCTCCATGGGGCTCTGCTCTCAACCCTGTCCGTATGTATGATGCCCTCTTATGTCCCCCAGTGATGCAGTCAACACTCTACCTCATTGTCTACCTCTGTCCTCCTTCCTCCATCCTTTATTTTGCTGTTCACCATCTACCAGTCTGAATTTTTCTGTCTCACATAGTTGTGTTCTTGAAAAATACTCTACATCAGCCAGAACATTATCTTTCTTATTCATTGTTTTCATAGTTCTGGGTATGGCATGTAAGAGACAGGCAATCCATAAATGGAGAATGAATGAATTAGCTTATTATTCATGAACAGAAAGGATTTAGCCAACAGCTATTGATTCAATGACTACTTGTCTTCCTGAGTGTAGATCTAAAATCTTTGGACAGTTGTAATTCTATGAAAAAGAAATCTTTTTGCCATGAACTACAAACACTTTCCTCAAATGGGGGATTTATGACACTTAAACTGGGTATACAAATATCCAAGAAGTACTAAGCCAACAGGAACCCTATGAGATACAAATCATAGCACTCTGAAATGTACTTGGCTGGTTTTGATCCCACTGAAACACTTTCTAATCAGAGATGTCTCTTCTTCTCATGTCTGTAAAAATTCTTAGTGTGCTTATTTATTCAAACAATATGTGGACTGAAGAGAGCCTTACCTTCAAATTTTATCAGTTAGGGTCTTAACCTCCACATTACCTAAAGCTATCCCTTTAGTAAAATCTATTTAAAATAAAAACAACATAAGAATACTGCTTATATTTTGGAATTTCAGAAATATAAGCAGAGTAGATAGTTTGTACTTTGCTACAAATCTGAGTGTGAAGTTTCAGAAATCCTCCTTGCATTAAAAATGAATTAACTGTGTGATTATTAATTGTGCATATTCCAATCCCTTTGTGCTATTCTGCATGTTTCTTGAATCTCATTTGAATCCTTTGGCTAAGTAATGTGTCAAGGGGGGTATGAGCCTGAATGCCTGAGTTATTTAAAAGGCAGGACAGCACTTCCAGATTAGAATACCAATGAGTGGGGTTAAAAAGGCTCTACTGTAGTTGGAGGGCAGCTCTCAGACTGAGGAGTACCTGAAAAGGACCTCTATGGACTAATTTTCAGAATCACATTGTAATGTAGGCTCTTGTCAATCATCAGAACAGACAGCTTCATCCCATGATATAAACTAGTTATACATTCAGGAGCTGCGAGGAGATCTTCATTAAAAAGGGACTTAGCATTAAAGGAAGGAGGGTGTTCTATTATAACACTTCAAACACAGTTTTTGTTTTATATGTTCTCAGAATTCTTTTTTGTTCTTTGCTACGGTATCAAAAAAGTAACACAGAAGAAGAGAAACATTAAATATTCTATTTTTTTAAAGTAGGAAGCAAGGAGGCTTTCTGGTTTAAGGCATTAAAATCATATACATTTTCTTAAATTTATTCATGGCTTTGAATAACAAAAAGAAATCTCTAGATGTAATAGGAGGATGTTTTTAATCTTTTGTGGGAAGGGATTTGCAGAGCTGACTACTCAAGGTAAAATATCTGCTGGCAAACTATATCAGTAAAGGCTTTATACATATAAATTTGTATAAAACCTTTGGGCTCTCTACAAGCTTACAGATACCAGTTAGATATTGCAATTGATGTCATTAAATTTTAATATAGTTAAGAGAAAAACAGGAACAATATCTATGTGAGTAAATCATTGACACTGTAATGTAGTGTTTGAAGAAAATTAAACAGGGGTTTAATAAAATAGATAAAGGTATTTTAGTTATATTTGAAGTGCCTCATGAAAGCCTTGATTTAAGTATATTTGTACATCAGGTAATGTCTTTAAGACAGATGGCACATATACTTATTTGTCTAAATCATCTGTTTTCTATCATAAAAAATTGCTTGGCAGATAGAAGTCAAACAATTGCACAATAAAATTATCATTGTCCTCAGATCACATACTCCTTATATATAGAAGTCCCAAGAGACTCCACTTACAAAAGACATTGAGACAAGTAAACAAACACAGTAAAATCCCAGTATACAACAGCAACATGCAAAAAAAAGCAACTGAATTTAAAAGCAATTAAAGTGGATTTTCTAAAAAGTTTAAACAGCTCTATTTTCTATAACATTAAAAAGAATAAAATACATGGGGCTAAACAATCAAGGAGGTTCAGGACTTGAACTGTACTAAAGAGGGCTCAATTAAAAGGGAGGGTACTATATTTATAGTTTAAAACATAGTATTCAAAGTAATTACAGATTTAAGTCTTTGTCAAAATTACAATGATACACAAGTAGATAAAATAATTTTAATGTTTATATGGAGACACAAAAGACCACATTATCTTGCAAATAGCTGGAGGCATCACATGGTATGCAAGTGGTGGTGGTACACACCTTTAATCCCAGCACTTAGGAGGCAGAGGCAGGAGGATATCAGAGTTCTAGTTCTGCTCTACAGAGTGAGTTCTAGGACAGTCGGAACTCAGGACACAGAGAGAGCCTGTCTCAAAAAAAATCAATTTAATTTATATATATTACAATATATAATCAATGTAATTTATATATATTATGAAGCTATACTTGTTCAAATATTATGTTCTTACATAAAGCCAGAGGTAAAGACTGAAACAAAACAGAAGTCCCAGAAGTAACCTCAAAAATATCTAAGCAGTAATTAAACAATGATGTCAGTATCATACAATGGAGGCAGTGATTTCAACATATTGTATTAGAAAATTCTGTGTCCGCACAGAAAGTACTGAAATTAGATATGTTTTCTTTAACATATACAAAGATCCACAAAAATATATTAAAGACCCGATGCTGTCAAACTCCTTAAGGAAAACGTAGAAGAAAAATCTTTTCAAAATTGGCCTTGCCATTGACTTCTCAGATTGACTCCCAAAGCAGGGACATCAAAAGTGTAAGCAGGCAGTTGGGAAGTAGAGCAAATTATAAAGTAATAAGCCAACATGTAGGAAAAGTATTCATAGTATTTAGTGAGTTACTAGTGAGGAACTCATAAAACTCTGACGAGAATCCAACAGGCTGATTTTAAAATAGAAATGGAGAGACTGAGGAGACACGGAGCCAAGACGCCATGCAAATGACTGACAGGTATGTAGACAGGTGCTAAGCATCAATAATTAATGAAAAGGAAAATAAAAAGTACAGTCAGATATATTTGTTTGGAAAAGGAGGGTGTCAGCAAGGATCTGGAGAAATGAGAATCTTTATATTATTCTTATAGACTAGCTACTGAATGGTACAGAAATGATAAAAAAAAAAAAAAGTACGTGACTTTCTCAAAACAAAAAAGAAATACCTTATGATCTAGAGACCCTGATTTTGGATGTACAGCAAAAGAATTTGAAATCCCTGTGTGGAAGAGTTTTCTATATTCCTATGCACGTTGCACTTATCACAACCAATAGTAAAATGATATGAATGCCCACAAGTAAAGGAATGAATATGGAAAATGGTCCATATATACATCGTGGAATACCCTTCAACCTTAAGTAATAAGGAAAATTCACCAAAGGTGATAATACCGATGCAACCATATGAACTTTGTGAACTTTGACACAGAAACCCAAACCACTGATTCCAAATATGTGAATTATCCTAAGTAGGCAAAGGTCCCAGAAGTAGGAAGTGGAAGGGTGGTTTCCAGGGATGAGAAGAAATTAAAGTAGAGTTGTCATGTGATGCTTTTAAAGTTTCTGTTAGGTGTGACAAACCACTTATAGGATAAGCAGTGCACCTTTATGCCTATCTTTTATATATTACTTTTAGTGCACTGAAATTTTCATTTGGTTGCTCTGCTTAAGGTTTTGAGAGAGGATCTCACGTAGCCCAGGTTGGCCTCAATCTGTTTGTAGACAAGACTGACCTAGAAAAAAAAAAAAAGAGTCCAATTTCCTGCCTCCACTTACCTGGCACTGGGTTACAGGTGTTTGCCACCATGCCGGGAACTGAAAATTTTAAGAGGAGAGACTTCAATGGAAAGTATTGTTGACGCAATTTAAAGAAAAAAAAAACAAAAAAAATAGGTAATCAATGCAGTTCTACAGTGTTTTGCAAGTACTTCCACTAGTGCATTGTTTTCTGCTAGTCACTTACAGTGAAAGGGATGGAAAAGCATGCATAAGTCTCTCTCATCAAGTTGAAACAGCCAGTTACAGAACACAAAGTGTCAAATTGGTCTCATCGCTTAAAGGGTGCTTGATAGACATACATGTATTTATTTACAGGAAACATTACAAGCTACAATTTCCAACTTTTCCTTAGGATGTGAGCAAGCCATATATTAATTTCCTGTTTTTCCTAAGGACTTTACCTGGAAGCAGAACCGTTAGAATTTCTTGTAAAAACTGGGGAACTCTCTTACTGGGAAAGTTCTAGAAGGGCATCTGAACCTCTCTGGCTTCAGTCACTCTCCCAAGCAGGACTTAAAGCATTAAAGATTATTCACTTTTCTCTACCACTCACAAAAACACACACAGGAAAGTGCAACTTTTGCATGTTTAACCACTCATAGCACCGGAAGCAGTGCAGGTGTGATAATCCTCTTATCGAGCTGATAAATAGGTCTAGTAACATACAAAATTGAGCTGTATACAAACTGTCCTTGAATCTACTATTCCCTGTTACAGCATTTGGGATGAGAGAGGGTTAGCTCAATGAGTCTTTGTTCATTCAAAATGTTTCGATACATAAATCATTAAACTGATTAGAGCCTAGCCTCATGGTAAATGTCTGGGATTCATGGTTAAGACTTAAGAGATGTGAACCCCTAATTAAATTAAATTTTATTCTTCCTAATTAGTTCTTAGAGAACAGAGGAGAAGCTTGTATATCTGCAGTTCCAGTTTGATTTTTCTATGCATAAAAATCCATTTTAGGTATTTTAAAAAATAACTTTTGCCTTTATAGTTACAGGTACTTTGCTTAGCACTTTTCATTGACAAACACAATTTTAATTTTGTCTATTTTGCTCTCTTCAGACTTCTAGAAAAATAAGCTTAAAAAACAGTGTTGTGTGCCACTGTTAACTTGGTGATGTTGCTTAATGCTTGATAGGTCTGTTCTGTAATCTGGCAATGTATGAGCTACATCTAAAACTTTTACTCTGTACACGAGTTTAAGAGCCAAGCTTTTATTGCTGGGTGACCATGTTTCTTAAAAGATATAGTTTTTCCATCATGAGTGCATGTTTTGTTCCATTAGGCATTTTTTAAATTAATAGTTCAAAATATTGCGTTTAGCATAAGAAATGAAGAAAAGCTCAACAAATGAATGCTAATGCTTTCATTTATATGGGGACCTCAGTGCATTATGTTATTTTTCTGTTTTCAGTAGCTTGTCCTTCCTTGTGAAACACTGCAAGGAACAAAAGCTGTAAAAGGAAAGAATTTTTTCACTCTATGACTATTTAAGTGATGTTGCCAAAATATAGCTGAGGGAAAGTAATGTAGCTTTGTTTATAAATATTTGGGGTGATGTTGCAAGGCCAAGTCTGATTCCATTTGGATTTATGAAATGAACTCAATAGATTTGCAGAAGTTATATGAATATACTGAAACACTTGATTAGGTAAAGAAGAAAATACCCACTACAAAAACAAAGAAACTCAATGCCTTTTCTGAAGGTGCTTTTATATAAATATATTGTTAGGTATAATAGTATAATATCATGACATATGGTCCCATATTGTTAAACTATTTCATGCTTTTTTTCTGAAGAACTTTCTAAATATTTAGTAGAAATGACAAATTTAAACAAACTTATATTATTCACATATATATATATAGTTTTATTTTAGGGTAGATATATAAATGTGCTTTTACATAAACACGGATATATATGTATGTATGTATGTATATTATGAAACAAATTTTATTTTTAAAATAATAGAATGTTTACTGATAGTGGTCAAAATAGCAGTGGCATATACAAATTAGAATGGAAAACCAAACCAAGATGCATTTGGATATATTCAAACACATCCTTGTATGATTTCTGTAAAAGAAATACTAACAGCCTCACAGTCACGAATAAAAAGGAAGGAAGTAGGAGGAGAGAAACAGACACAGAGGCAAGGAAACACAAACATTGCTGACCTATAGTGACAATACTTTCCTGAGCTTTGGGGAGCCTTAGATGATAGTGTTACAAAAAAGGACTCCATGTCGGCACACTGAAGACACCATCTGCAGCCACTTCAGAGACAGCAGATAGAGCCTTCCTCTGCGGATGGAAAGAAGTGATAAGTGGTGTGCTGCTGCCTGCTCAGGCCTCACAGAGGCTTCTCTTCTTTAGATATTGACGGCCAAGTTGAAAGGATGTGCAGTCAGGTAAGAATCTCACCGGTAAAACAAAACGCCAAGGAAAGGCAGTCAATAAAAAGGTGGGTGGCAGCGCAGTGGTGTGATTAGTAACCTTGAAGTTAAATGGCATTTTGAAATTCACCGTGAAAATAAAATAAATAAATACTACTAATAAAAATAAACCCACGGAGCCTGGACAAGAAGAATCTCAAATGAATTCTTCACTTACAAATGGACCCACAAAAAGCGTCTGAACATGTAAAAGGTAGCTGACTTCAGATCCATTGTACTTCCTCACAGCCTCCAGACAAAAGGTGAGGCATTGTTTCATCTTCTGTAGGTAATGTTAAGCTAAGCATGTGAACAAAGTTAAGTGCAGCTAACCATTCTTAAAGCCTAAGCATCTTTTACACAGTTGATTTGTCGTTTACTGAAAAGCACAATTCATAATACCAAGAAAGCTATGTAGAATTACTGTCTTTGCAAATAACATACCTAATCCTAGAAACTGATGAAACAACAGTTCTCTAACTCTCCTCTTTGCTATAAATGATAAAAAAAATAAGCTGGGACTTATTTTTATTTACTTATGAAGTGGGTATATTTAGTTACGTGAAATATTTAAGCAGAATGCTATTTCAAATATTTATATGTTTTGAACATGATTTTAATTTAAATAATTACTGTATATTTAATGATGTAATTGGTGGAAAACCAATAATTTACATAAATTAGAATGCAGAAATAAATCCAAAACACATTCAGGTGTTTATTTCTTAATGGGCCTGATATTTTCGCCTTTATGTTTTTTCATCTTTCAAGATGACCAAAATATGCTTTGTATTCTAATGATTTGAGGGAAGGCAATACTATCAACTAACCAATGGAAAAGGAACAATATTCCTGTTGCTTTCTCTATTTCATTGAATAATCATGGTCATTGTAACAGCGAGACACAATAAGGTATGTCTCAAATATTCAAGTCAATTAGGACAGTGCACTTTGAGCAGGGGATCCTTTAAATTATAGCATTATGATTCCCCATAATCCTCCTGGGACAGGGCTGCTATTTAAAGGAACTCTGTGGTTTGAAAAATGACGATATGACAAAGAAATGTACACAATCCTGAAGGGAACGGAAAGGACAGATGCTGCAGGCGATGTGCGCTTCTGTTAAGCATGAGAACCAAGGGCATGAACTTGCGCTGGAGAATAGCCTGTGCTAAAAAGTGCTTCCAACTCTTTTGCCGTTGCTCTTTGCAGAATAAACAGCCCAGAAAAAAAAATAACAAGCAGCATATGCAGCAAGAAGGTAGCAAGCGGCCCCTGCACAAAGATGTGGGCAAGTTAATGACTAGATAAACTTGGTGTTCCATTTTTCAGTAATGCCCAGTGCTGGTTCCTAAAAGTGTCATTTTTATAACAGGGGAGATTGTATAAATAGTTTTATGGCGTTTAGATAGTACTGTTGGGGAATCCATAGTGTCAAGCATCTGTAATCAAACACTCGAGTCTCTGAGTGAGGAGAATTCTAAGCTGAAAACCACTCATCAAGTAATTTAGACCTAGCTTACAAAATAGAAGATAGAGGATAGATAGATAGATAGATAGATAGATAGATAGATAGATAGATGATGGATAGATACATAGATAGATAGATAGATAGATAGATAGACAGATAGATAGACAGATAGAGATAATAAAATCATGTTATTAAGGAACAAATAGATCATCACTTGTTAAAAATTTGTGATGAAATATATACCTTCTTGGAAAGATCAAGAAATGAAAAATATTTCTGATTTTCAAAGTTGCTTTTATATAAATTTAATTTTGTAACTTGTATAGAAATGGCATATATTACATGTATATATTTACCCCAATGTATCCACCTATTATAAGTTTTTCCCCAAAATTAGCTAATCCACTTTCCACTTTATAGGTATCTATAAAGCAAAGACTCTCAGAAAGTGACGGAGAAAATATTACTTTGCCCTTTCAAAACACAGGAAGGCATTAAGAATCAGAGCTTTATAGATATGTTCTGGAAAGGTCCTTAGGAAAAACTACCTTATTTTGCACAATTTAAGATAGAAATCCAAAATATTTTATTTCTAGTTTTATGATTAAGGCTTTCAGCTTCCTAGTATATCATCATTAATTTTATCAAATATAATGGGAAATTTAAAATGTCCAGTGAACAGTCTAGAAGAAACATGACATTGGTAATTACCATGAAGCCATACACTAGAAAGCAGAAAAGGTATATGTTCACAAACATGTGTACACATTAATGCACACACAAGCTTTGACAGAAAGAAAAGATACAGAACAGAGACATTAGGATTTAGACAAAGGACTTAGACTTCTCTTTAAGCAATCATGCAGATATTTTTTGTGCTTTCTCCGGACCAATCCAGCTTGTAGCATGCTTGCTTGAACACCAACTTTCTCTACCTCAGACTGAGTGTAGCTCTAAAAAAAAAAAAAAAAAAAAAGACAATGTCACTCATCTTTGTACATCAGCCAACCTTTCACATAGGTCCTCAGCAAAAAAAAAAAAATCATAATGCATATGTAAATTTATAATATATAAGTAATCATGAAATAACAAAAGAATGGGTTTGGCTTGGCTTTGTTTTGGTGAGTGTGTATTACACACACCGTGTGCTCTTTTACATGTGCTTTGCTTGCAGTTAGGGAGATGGATGTTTTATTCCTGTTTCAGGGACCAAAACATATCTTCCAGCACAGATGAACATATTTGTAGTCAGGTTCTCCCTGGTCTCTCATTAGTTGTCAAGAGTGACCTAAAGGTTTTTAACCTTAAGGACAGAGTCTTTCATTTACATGGTTTTCCCGTGATCTCTGTCCTGATAGACTTTGCCTTGTTTGACTAACCAGCCCAGCTTGCCTGCCCTTTGAGTATAGACGAGCAGGGAAAAAGACCTAATTAAGCTAGTTTATACACGTTAACATGTCTGGAAAAGTGGTGTAGGTAATGGCTGCAAACCATGTTTTATACTTTATTGAAGGGACCCCCCTTTTTTTCCTTTCTAAAATGCGCCTATGGGAAGGAGAAGAAGGAAGAAGGCTGTGAATCCAGCCATCATATCCCTTTGCAGTAGCTGTTAAGACTGCGCATCAGTGAGGAGGAATCAAGGATAATAAGGGCAGTAATTGGCAGGGCTGTCCACTGACACCGTTCCTCTCCCCCACGACTTGGCCCAGCCCAATTTATCTCTTCCATACCCCGTGATGCCTTGACTCTCCACCAAACTTTTTAAAAGTTGCCCCCTGTATCTGGTGCCTTGTTATGTAAGGATTTTTTTTTTCATCAAAGCTTCAACCTGAATGTTCTTCTTCTTGTTAAGCCAATATTAAAACAAGAAAGAATCCTTAGTTTAAAGCATCCATGTTGCTAGTCCCCCAGCTGGACAGCCACTGCCAATGGTAAGTGGCAAGGAAAAAGTATAATTAAAACTTAACTTTCAAATGGATTTCATAGTTTATACCCAGTAAGACGCTCTTCTCACCATGTGAACTTTCAGGTGCCTGTTCTGAACAAAATAGGTGCTGGTTTCTTTTATGTGAAACCCTTAAGATAACTATAACATAGTCCTTTGCAGTTTAATTTATCATAAATTCTGGCACCATTTATTACTAAATGCAAAATGATGAAGACACGGCTCTATTAAATCTGAATAACTGCTGAATTAAAAAGCTGTTAAATGAGTTGAAGCACATAGCGCTGTTTTAAAAAAAATGTGTGGCAGTATGTTTGGCTGGAATAAATTGCTTTCACAGTCATCATTTGAAGAGTCTACATTTAGAGAAAGATATTGGAAATTTTACATCTTGATTCCCAGACTAAATCCACAGGCACCACTAATGTACTTTTAAATTGTCTTCATAGAGAATGTGAAGGAATGCCTGGCCTGACATCTCAGGTATCAAAACAAAATTTCTTTATTTAAAAGAAAAACTAGACAAAGGAATATTTTAATAGAGACACGGAAAATAGACCAACAGGTTCCAATTAAGATAGGTTTTATTTTCTAAATCTAATCTTTCCGGAAATAGCTTTTCAGTATTTTTGTGTAACCTAGAGTGCAAATGTTTCAATGAACTTTCTCCTAGACAGATATTTAGCACTTCATGGTGCTTTAACAATCTGAGGAAGACTGCCTTAAACAGCTGAAGCTACTGCCTTTTCTTTTAAGGAAATGGTCACTAGTTACAAACAGGACTATTGTTCCAAGGAGGAGTCTTTAGGAATCTGAATGCAGGCCACTCTGAGTATCATCAACAGAAAGGGCCACATTGCCACCAGAATCCATTTCTAAATTTTAGGGCAAAGTATCTAAAATGTGTAGGCTCTAGACTTTTACTTTAAAAGCCATGTGTAGCCTATGTGCTCACAGAGCACTGTTCCCACATGTGTCCCCTCACAATGTTTTAGCAGACAGGGGAGATAAGCTTAATCCAGATCCTCATGGGGGTACTTTGTACTGTCTTTAATTATCACCCTGGTGTTGTGAATAGAAACAAAGACTTTTCAATAATAGTGTCCTGTTGCATGTTTAGAGATATTTCTGTGTGAGATCTTTAATACAGAGGATTTGTGAATGAACTTAATTAGCCCTGTTAAAACACCCAGCAGATAGCAATCTCCTGTCCACGGAGAGGGCTCTGCCACTGCATGGGGGCAGGCTCCTTGGAATGGCTCACTCCTCACAGAAAGCACAGTGGCTTTATTAAAGAAAGCAAAAAGCCTTGTTTATGCACTAAACAAGTGCAATGTCTGCTTTTTACAAAGCAGTATATCAAACCATCCTCAAACACACCCTCTTTATACTTTTTATTGTACTTAAGAAAACAGTTCATACATCACAAAGGCACATTTTAAATTATCAAGGTGATGTCAATGCAACTGCTATTTCTCTCTCCACCCTCTTCTCTCCCTCTCTTTCTGTTCTTTTCTGTCTTGGTCAGCTAACTTTCTTATACAACCTAGTCCCAACTGCCTACAGATAGTGCCACCCACACTGGCCTGGGAGTTCCCTCATAAATCATCAGTCATAACAGTCTCTCACAGTCACATCCAGAGGCCAATCTGATCAAAGTAATTCCTCATTTGAGGTGACTCTAGTTTGTGTCAGTAGACAATAAAAATTAGCTGACCAACACAGCACTCAAACCAGACTCTCAAGATCTCTCTGCTTTTCTTTTTCCTTTTGTCTTTCCTTCTGGCACTTGGAAAAAATTCTAGAAAACTGCTCCAGACTCATGTCTGTTTGGTGAAACACTGATGTAAGGTAAGAGGGCATTAAGATGATTTGTCAGCTAATCTGAAAACAGAAAGATTACCCTTGACCAAGCACACAGAGTTAATGTAATCACAGGCGCCTCGTGAGCAGCGCAGAAAGATAGAGGAATTAGCCAGAGAGATGCGGCAGCGTGGAATGAATTGGTTGTATAATCCTTGGTTCTGAGATGTATGAGCTACGCGTATAAGGACAAGAAAAAGACTGATGTGAGTCCATGGAGCTCCCCACATGATGGACAGCAAGAAAGAAGAGCTCTGAATACTAAAGCCAGAAAAGACCACAGTGAGTCGAACATCATACTAACCCTGGAGATGATTCTCTTTTAGGGCCTTCTCAGAGATCACGATTTTGGCCTTTGGAAACCCAGCCCTCTGGCAAGCAGAATTGTGGGATAAACCATAGAATTAAAAAGCCAACCAACCAACCAACTAACCACCAACAACAAAACAAAAGCCACACCAGGCATTTCCCCAGCAGCTACGTTTGTGGTAATTCATTAGGGCAGAAATAGAAAATTAGGGCACGGCTCCTCCTATGTGTGACTGGTTCGCAAATATTTGAGCTCTCTCATCTGCGCACAGTCACTTTAGCAGGTATCCTTCACACTGTCTTCCCTCATGAGAAAAGCAACCCCAATAGCTCTCTCCTTCTTTCCTCCCTTCATGATCTATGTTTGTGGGGTCAGGATCATCTTCTTGAAACACAGATGTATGGTGGTGGAGGTGGGGTATTGAGACTCAATCCAAAGACTCAGACATGCTAAGCTAGTGCTTTACCACTGAGCCATGTCTTCACCACACGGTTTCTATATCCAGGTTATGAATTATGACACATCATTATCTCTCCACTTCTCTTAGATGCATGTACTATAACATTAATTCAATGTTTATTAGAATCAACGTAAAATATCTAAAAATAAAATATAAATCAAGCAGGAGAACATATAAAAAATAATTTCACACATCTCTGCACCCTTGGATGTCAGACAATTGACTGACCACTTGTAGAGAACAAGCAAGGCTACTGTTTATAGACCTATGCAATGGAATAGTACCCAAGAGGAGGAGCCAGTGAGCTCACCAAAACACCAGGGAGGATTAGAAACTAAAAGGACAAAGCATAATATGGGCAAAAATTAGCAAAGGGTTGCAATTAAGAGGTCTGACCAGAGGTTAGTGAGCTCAGCAATGAATCCTCACTTCTTCCCAAGAGGACAGCACTGAAGCACCAAGATGATCAGAAACAGCAGAACGAAAAAGTAATCAGAAAACTTTAGTGGCCAGGAAAGTTGAATAAAACAGGAAGTACGTGAAAAATCATTTTAACACAAAGAATGCATTATTCCAGAATTCTTCGATCATGCGATTAGGAATTCCAGACATTAATGATAGCATAAATAAAAAGTAATGATTAGTAAAGAATTACCCAGAATCAAATCATACAAACCCCAAAATTGGAAAGGCTGACTGAATGCCTACTGTAGTTAGCACCTTAAACAATAAATAATAAAAGAAACGAAATGTCAGTGTTCTATGAAAATGCATTATCTTATTGTTAGCCCTTCTTCTGAGGAAGCCATGCAGTCTTGATTGATCCCACTGGACTCACCCCCAACGGAGAAGACAGGAGCATGGGTCCACCTAGAGACAGACAGATTTCATTCTTTACACGGTGACTCCCTATACAATTGCAATTTATTAAACAAAAGCAACACAAAAACATTTTTGAAAGAAAAAGGTAATATGCTAAGCGTATGGTACTTAGGTGTGTAGTGGATACACATTGCATAGTCAAGGCCTGAGCACCAGCAAATGGTAGAAGAACACAGAACACATAGCAACATACACTGTGAGGTGACTGATTTGCTTACATCAAAAACCATGTCACCTGAGGGAAGTCAATGTCAAAAGTGCCATCTCCAAATAGGAACAGTCATAGAAAACTGCACTTTGCCTAGCATTGGAATTAGTCAAATAACTTACTGAAAATTTAAGTAATTAGAGTACAAGTGGAAATTTGTAAGTGTAAGCATAGAGAAAAGAATGTTTACAGTGTTTAAATAGGTTGTGGCAAAATCAATGGCAGTCTATTGGAGCTTCTAACAGTGATTAATGCCTACAGGGTGGCCAAAGCCTAGCAGGCTTTTGAGTTTTGTCATATATTTCCCTTAGGTCTCACATGAGGGTAAAAAACAAACAAACAAACAAACAAAAACAACAACAATGACATCATCTTGAACAAAAATCATGGTGGATATGTTATGTATAGCAGACATTGATGATACTATCCTCCAAAATGAATAAACTTATAAGAGTCAGAACTTGCTGACATCCCAATATATAATTTGTATAAAGCTAACTGTCCTAAGGAGATGAAAACATATAAAATTTCTGAATGAACCATCTCACTGCTGCTTTAAAAAATAAAGGAAATAATGCACCCCCAACCCCCGTGAAGATTGCATAATGTGGCTTTTATCATGACTCCCAGAGATGTAAATAATCTAATGGCAGGGATTCTGCAGTAAAGTGGAAAACTCACAGGATTACTGACCACTCTTGTGAATATCATGGCCTCCTATGATATCTATTTGCCATGAAACTGTGAGCCTTTCTGTTAATGGAGTATTTAACTTGTAAGCTCTCCTGACTCTTGGCTAGTCCTATCTTGCATCAAAAGATCTATTTCTACACTGGTAGCTACACCATACTACCAAGGATAAGATACATCATTGTTTCACAAATTATTCAATATTACCAGGATTATTGTAGAAATCATTGAAATGCTTCTCAGTAGGGAGGCTGGGTTAGTCAGCTTTTTGTGACAAACAAGAGAGAAAACTTATTTAATAGAGAGTAGTTTTTCCTTTTATCTTACCATCCAAAAACCCCACAGAGGGAATGATCAGATTACTCTGCCCTTTAGGCCTATGACATGAAAGAATTGCCTATGTGTTTTAGTCAGGGCATCTGTTGCTGTGATGAGACACCATGGCCAAAGCAACAACAACAAAAAAAATCAAGGATGAAAGGATTTATTTGGCTTACATACTCTGGGTCATAGCACTTGAGGGGAGCCAAGGCAGGAACTCAAACTTGGCAGGAACCTGGAGGCAGGAGCTGATGCAGAGACGATGGAGGACTGCTGTTTCCTGGCTTGCTCCCATAGCATGCCTTGCTCAGCCCGTTTTCTTATGGAATCCAGGCCCATCTGCTCAGGGATGGCCTCACCCACAATGGTCTGGGCCCTTCCACATTAATCTATAACTAATAAAAGGCCCTACAAGCCTGCCTACAACCTTATTCTATAGAGGCGTTTTTCTCGTTTGAGCCTCCATCTTCTCTGATAACTCTAGCCTGTAGTGTCCAGTTGACATAAAAATAGCCATCTCACAGTGGAAAGGACAGAGCCTTAAAAACTGTTTATTTCATGGCGGCAGGATGCAATGGTGGCATTGGGGACAGGGTGGCAGAGCCATGCCTCTAATGATTTCCTTCCTCCGAGTAGGTCCTATATCCCAACAGCCATTTAGCTGGAAAGCCATGAGCGGGCTAATCCGCTGATAAAGGTGTCGTCCCTTTGATGCCACCACCTCTCCACAGCGCCATCAGGCCTTCAACACATTAGCCCCAAACAACAGGAGGAGGAAAATCCCAACAAATAACGAACTTCACCAAAGACCTGCAGACATAGTGTGGGTACAGATTGTTGTTGTGTTGCCTACAAAGAAAATAGGGAAAGATCTAGAATAGCATGGGTCTTCCCAAAATGTAAAAAGATATCTGCTTTCTATACAATAAAAAGCAATAAATTACCAGCAAGGAACTAATAAACACAATTAAATGAGCAGAAAAGCCAGACATAACATCCTCAAAAATGTACACAGCAGAGAGCACTGATAAAGACGTCTAAAAGGTTAAAATGATCTCAAGCATTCAGTATGCTAAAGGATAATTGACTAGCTAGAGACATGATGATAAGAAAAAAATAAAACCAATAAAAATAAAATTATGCTCTGGAGGTAAATATATACACGGGTAAATATTTTCATATATATCCATTAAATGAGGTCAGCAGAAATGGGGAGAGTAAAGATTGGTGAATTTCATGCAATGTTTCCTATCCAAAATAAAACACAGAGAGGGAAAAAGACACAAGAGCAAATTAGTTGTGATCTGTAGGAGTATGGAAAGTAGCTTGATTTTCAAAAAAATTATACATTTTTAAATGAGAGGAAGAGGGGAATAATTAAAAATTTAAGGACATAAAGGCAGCATTGTTCTGGAATTGAGGCACAATCTCAAGAACCTCAATTAAATCCAAATGAAAGAAAAGTCATGATGGTCACATTGTTTAAAACTGCTCCTAGTGCCTTACTTTATGTGTGAGAGTGCAAGAGAAACTGGTGCTTCAGATGCTCACAGACTCTGAAAGAAGTAGCTCTGATTTCAGTAATGATTTCTGAGTAGGTCATGTTTACGAGTATATACATAGATCGATATACACATATGCATATAACAGTAATTAATGAAAAAAAAGAGGCACGAACTTGAAAGAGAGCAAGGAGCAGGTATATGGGAGGACGTAGAGGGAGGAAAGAGAAGGGAGTAATGATGAAATTATAATTTCAAAATGAAAAGGAAAAATGATTCCAGCCGGGAGACAATAACTTCTGAATAGCAGTGAATAAAAAAAAATGTTAGCCAAGGTTTCTGAAGGCCTTTTCAAACACACACACACACACACACACACACACACACACACACGCACTCGCACGTATGCACGCACGCATCCACACATGCACTCATACACACACACACACACACACACACACACACACACGCACGCACGTATGCACGCACGCATCCACGCATGCACTCACACACACACACACACACACACACACACACACACACACACACACACACAGATCACATCTGGATCCATGCTGCTACATTTTGTGAACAGAAGGAAGATAAATAACACATGTGATCTGGATCTACGCAGAAGAGTAGAGGGAAAAGCAGATTGTTTCTCTGTGGGTACACAAATGTAGACAACATCTACGTGATTATATTAAATGATAAGCACCTGCTGGAGTCAATATGATAATCTTCTTTGAGAAAGAACACATGAAAGTAAACTGCGCGTGACAGCAGTTAAGAAGTAGGTTGGTGGGGAATTCATTGCTGAATCAGAGAATGGTGCAACAAGAAAATAAAGAGCAGTGAGGTAAGTTTCAGTTGAAATATATCCATTTTTTACTTTATGTGAGTTGCCAATTAAAATACAATGCCTTAAGTGTGATACACATTTGAAATATAAAGAAACAAAGTCAGAGGATAGTTGCTGTCGATTAAATCAATATCTGATGAAGCACATGTTGGATTAGGAAATAAAAAACAATGAGTTAACTCTAAAGCAGAACACGTGAGCTCTAAACAGTTAAGTACCGGAACCATGACTTCATAATACACGAGGTAAAAACAGAATTCCAAGAAGAGACAACATGTAAATCCATATGTTCCCTGGGCCTATACATTTAGGACAGAAACAGCATGGCACCTGTTAGTCTAAATAAAAGTGAAAAGACTAGAACCAAACAGCACACACCCATACTGAGCAGCATTAAATGGAAGTTGCAAAATTGTAACATATCACCTTTGTTGAAAACACCGAGGATTTAAACATTTCATTCAAATACTGAAGTTCTGTTTATTGGCATAAAATATTTTGTAACTGTCTTCATATTTTTATTCAAAATTTATGTTCTCTGTTAGTAACTCTGTGCTAATTAGCATGTTGTATGAACAGAGAACATAAACAAAACAGTAATAATTAGTATTGTTTCCAATTTGAATAATAACTTCCCTTTTTCACTCATGAATAAATATACTATTGACTCTGTCTCCTCCCCCCATCTCTTCCTCTGTTCCCTGCCTGGCATGCAAATGTCATTTCTGTGAGGTGTGTTAATGAAGATACCACCTAGTTTAATTGGGGATTTTGTTTTCTTGTAAGAATAATGTAATTTCTAGAAAGAAATTTTTTAAATATAAAAAAATCTACTGAGAAGTCGCTGAGGATTAGTTTGACCCTCTTATAGTCACTGAAGGTTTTTCTTAAAAGGGCCACAAAGATCTGCTTTTGAAAACAGAACTTCAATGTACATCATAAGGATAATCATACAAGAAAGCTTATAATTAAACTTCAGCTTTTCAGGCTAAATATTGCCACATTGGATAGTTGACCAAAAGTGCAAATCTCTCAACTGATATCTTATAAAGGGAAATTATTTATCTAATATTACAGCTTGCCAAAAAATCTATGGTTAACTTTCAACGAAGAATATGAAAAAGTATTAAAATTATATAAGGCTGAAAATTTAATATAGTAGATAAAAACAATGCAAGTGTGTATTGATGATGTAATTTATATTCATTTCTAATTTGAGATCTTTGGAAACAAAAAATGAAACTGCGTTATTCTAGTTATCACAGAAGTATGTTAAAATATGAAGCCACAAATATTTTTTTGTACAATTAGATTCCTGAATAAATTTGTTGCATTCTGCCTTGAAAGTTAAAAGTGACAATTGGCAGTGAATAAAGAATACATATTATTTTATTAGTTTATGTGACAGAATTTAAATGAAGATTTATGATGAACCTTAATCTCCTTCTTTCTTATTAAGAACCTCTATGAGCCAAGATAAAACATTAAACTAAGTGAAGCTATCAGTACAATTGAGGAGACAAAAAATAATAAACATGAGTGAGCAGGATACACAACACCGTGAGGCCTTTGCTTGAACTTGATAACATCCTACCTCATCTGGTATTTGACTTTTCGCTCCATGCCCAGGACCTGGCCAGTGCATAGAAGGCATCTAATCTAATAACTCTCATAGACAACAATCATACCATTTTTCTTTTCAATAATTTCCTTCAAATTAATGTTTGATTAATATATTTTATATATTTAATATATAATATAAACAATATAAAATATAAGCATACAAAACATATAAAATATTATATGTTTACCTACATCTTGCAGCCTGTTGCTTACTTTTTATACCAGTTTCTGTGGAGACGTCGTAGATATTTCCCTGTTTTTCTTTAACATAAACAATTCTATCACCTGAAAATTTAGATAAATCAAGACAAGGTGCTCCAAAGTCCCAAATGCTGGGTATGGTGGCACATCTTCAAAACTCAAGCACTCAGGAGATAGGGACAAATGAATCTCTGGAGATCAAGAACCCATACCATAAAAATTTTATATGTCTTTTCTTTCCGTTATGTTCTACCAAAGCTCTATAGGGCATTCTTTAATGCTTAGATATGGGGAAATCAAACCAGATCTAATGCAAGCCCCTGAGCATAGACACTTGAAGACAAATTGTGTAGAGTAAGGTTGAGGGTAAACTCATCAGAATTAAAAGTTTTCTCTTAAGGCTTTATCAAATTGATTTTATGATACAAACATCAAAACAACTAGTGTATAAACTAGATGACTTAACTGCAATACAATCTAATAGATAAGCATTCAGTATTATTTTGAAGTGCCACCATTTTTTATTATTTCGTCTCAGTTAAATGCAAAAAAATCTCATAAGCTTACAAAAATTTATATATTTCTATTCTTTAAATTCCCCTCCTGCTATAAAACATTTCTAGGAATTGAAAGATTAATTGTTACCCACCTTAAAAATCTTTCATTCGTGTAACAATACATAGGATATTAAAATAAAAGGAATGTAAAACATCTATAGCACAAATTACAGGTGTGTATGATTCTTTAATAATGGAATTTACATAGGGAGATGTGAGGAGTTCTTCTGTCTCTATCTCTACATCATCTCTCCATTTTCCTCTCTTTTTTCCTCTCTGTCTCTGATCAAAAGGCATGTTGAAGCCCCCGAGAGACGGAAGTGCCAGTGGGTGAAAACAGCCTAGAGCCAAATAGCAGAGGTATTTGAGCGTATGCAAAAAAAAAAGTACTTTAGGCTAGAAAGGAAAGTAAGATTCGATTTGAGGCAATAGAGATAAATTTTACTGAGCATAGGTGCTAGATTAGAAATTAAAAAAAGGTTAAGAAAAGCTCCCATGAAATCTCATTGTTCTAGCTGTTTTCACATTTATATTTATATAAATATTTCATATTTATATTACTTCCTTGGCTTCAATATAGACAAGGACAAGATCATAGTTCAGCTGAAAAGAGGTGACTCAAGTGCACGAACGTTTTAAGCCATCTCTACATCAACAGTTATATGATGATCAGGACACAGGATTACTAGAGCTTCTTGGGAAACTTTACAAGTGCTCTGTGCTCATCGGGAGTTTTAAAGAAAAAGAAATTCAGGTTTCAGAGAGGAAAGTTCCATACCATGCTAACTAGACAGTACTTCTCTGTGTCACTAATAAAAGAGCCCACAAATGATTCAGTATCAAATATATTTAAATTATCATAATTAAATATCCTTCTTGCTACTATAGAGCTACTAAAAATCGTGCAGGGTATGTAATTTTTTTTATTAGTTTGGAATTTGGCCACCGCTCTTACTTTAAAATTTTAATGGCTGCAGTGTAACCCTTTCACAAGGTCTGAAGAACTCACACTTTCTGTCACAACAGGAATGGTCTATGGATAAATTAGAAGTATATTTGGCAAATTCCATGGTGGATGAGGATTGCTTCCTGATAATTTCATCTTCCTTTGGTTTTCCAATTACAGATATAGGAAAGAACACAGTACTTCAATAATTTGTAACTTTGGAATTACTGAGGAGATATAACAATTCCCTTACATTTGGAATTATTCTTAGAAGATATAGTTCCCTTCCATGTATTATAGGACACATGACTTGATGGTTAATCTTCATTGTCAACTGGAATGGATTTAGAATCAGCTAGGAGACATGGTGTAGGATCCGGGTGGATCCATTTAGGAAACATGGGTGAATCTAGAAGGAGTGGGACATGTGTAAATATGATCAGCATATGTACATAAAATTCTTAAATATTTGAAAAGTGTGTCCTATTATTTAAATAATAAGTTGTCTACTCAGCTATTAAAAACAAGGAATTCCCAAAATTTGTGGACAAATGCATTGAACTAGAAATGATCATAACTCAGAGTCAACGGTATATACTCACGTATATCTGGGCACTAGCCCAAGGCGCATGTCCCTTGAAAGTCTTCACTTACCAGGAAAATGGGACAGAGGGAAAGACTTCTTATCGGGACTTCAGGTGAGAAAAGTAAGGGAGAATTGGGAAATAGAAGGATCCAGAAGGTCCTAGAAACCTACAAGTAGAACATTATGATTGAGCAGGATCTGGGCCCAGGGTCCAGCTCAAACTATGGTACCATCCAAGGACAATGCATGCAATAAACTTCGAATCCCTACCCAGATCTAACCAATGGACAAGACATTCTCCACAACTGAGTGGAGAGTGGGGACTGACTTTCACATGAACTTTAGTGCCCCATATTTGACCACGTCCCCTGGATGGGGAGGCCTGGGAACACTCAGAGGAAGCATAGCAGGCTACCAAGAAGAGACTTGATACCCTATGAGAATATACAGGGGGAGGAGGTCCCCTCAGTCACAGTCGTAGGGGAGGAGAGTAGGGGGGAAATGGGAGGGAGGGAGGAATGGGAGGTTACAAGGGATGGGATAACAATTGAGATGTAATATGAATAAATTAATAAAATATATTAAATAAATAAATAAATAAATAAATAATAAGTTGTGTAATGAAGGAAATTTCAAGGCAGCATAACATTCAGGCTGTGGTATGACTGATTCTCATTAATGTTATCCAGGTGTAGAGTGAAAGAATAGTGAGAGGAACAGAAAGACAAAAGAAAATGAACCAGGGCAAAGAAGAGAAAGGGTGTAAGTACGTTTAAAGGCTCACACAAGGCACTTGCAGATAAAGGAGCAGCAATTGCTGAAGAGATACATCACACTAAAGAGAAAACTCCTGCTCCTCATCAAGACACTATGAAGTGCAAGACTCAGTCCATCCAAGGTATTTACTTGTTTAAATGTAAAATCATTGAAAAAAATAGCCTTGAGCTCATTGGCACAGGAGACAACTTCCTGAACAAAATGCCAACAGCACAGGCTCTAAGATCAACAATTAATAAATGGGACCTCATGAAACTGAATAGTATCTTTAAGGCTAAGGACGTTGCCAACAGAACAAAATGACAACCTACAGACTTGGAGATCTTTACCAACCCTACATCCAAGAAAGGGCTACTATCCAAAATATATTAAGAACTCAAGAAATTGAGCACAACCAAACCAAATAATCCAATTAAAAAATGGGTTATAATACTAAACAAAGAATTCTGAAAAATGACTGAGAAACACTTAAAGAAATGTCCAGTGTCCCTAGCTATCAGGGAATTGCAAATCAAAATGACTCTGAGATTCCATCTCACACCCATCAGAATGGCTAAGATAAAAAACCCACATGACAGCAAATGCTGGCAAGGATGTGGAGAAAAGAGAACACTCCTCCACTGCTGGTGAGAGTAGAACCTTTTACAACCAATTTGGAAATCAGTTTGACATTTTCTCAGAAAATTGGGAATAGTGCTACTCAAGACCCAGTTGTATCACTTCTGGGCATATACCTGAAAGATGCTCCACCCTACAACAAGGACACTTGCTCAGCTATATTCATAGCAGCTTTATTCATAATAGCCAGAATCTGGAAACAACCTAGAGTTCCATCAAACAAAGAATGGACAAAAAAAAAAAACTGTAGTACATTTACACAATGGAGGATTACTCTGCTATTTAAAACAAGGAAATCTTGAAACTTGCAGGCAAATGGATGGAACTAGAAAAGATCATCATGAGTAAGGTAACTCAGACCTAGAAACACACACATGGTTTATACTCACTTATAAGTGGATATTAGCCACATAAACACACTGCAATATACAGACCTAAAGAAGCTATATTACTTTCTCACATACTCTGGTGCCTCACATTTGACCATGTCCCCTGGAGGGGGAGACCTGGTGGCACTCAGAGGAAGGACAGAAGGTTACTAAGAAGAGACTTGATACCCTATGAACATATACAGAGGGAGGTAATCCCCCTCAGGAACAGTCATAGGGGAGGGGAATAAGGGGGAAATGGGAGGGAGGGAAGAATGGGAGGATACAAGGGTTGGGATAACCATTGAGATGTAACAAGAATAAATTAATAAAGTAAAAAAAAAAAAGATAAAAGTATAAAAAAAAAAAACAAGGAGGACCCTAGGGAGAATGCTTAATTCTCAATCAGAAGGACAAATAGAATAGACACATGAAATGGTTGAAAAGAAGGAATAGGAAAGGAACCTACCACAGAGGTCTTCTGAAAGACTCCACCCAACAGGGGACTGAAGCAGATGCTGAGACACATCCAAACTTCAGGGTGGAGGTCCGAGAGTCTTATGAAAGAGTTGGGGCACAAAAGAACATGGAGGGGACAGGAACTCCCCAAGGAGACCAGTGGAGGCAACAAATCCGAGCATGGGGGTGGGGGGCGGAGAGGGGATGTGCTGCAGAGACTAATGCACCAACCGAGGACCATGCATAGCGATGACCTAGACCCTCTGTTTAGAAGTAGTAGATAGGTAGCACAATTTTCTTGTGGGTCCCATAATATGGGGGAGTGGGGAGTACTTCTGACATGGTTCTCACCCATTGATCACTTCCACCTGGTGGGGCAGCCTTGCCAGGACACAGACTAAGAGGATACAGGCAATCCAGATGAAACTCCATAGGCTGAGGTCAGATGATAGGGGAGGAGGGCTTCCACTTCCTGAGGACTAAGGGAGGGGGGGAGGATGAGGGATGGAGGGTGGGACCAGGAGGCAAAGAGGGAAGGGGCTACAATCAGGATGTAAAGTGAACAAATTAGAAAAAAAATTAATTGGAAAAAAAAAAAGAACTTTGAACATAAGAATATGACTGAATTTGTAAATCTTGTGCCTTCTCTTGGGTGTTTTTTATTCTGTTTGTTTTGTCCAATTCTGTTGTTAGTTTTTGTTTTATCTTATTATACTATATTTTATTATTAACCCTAAGAAGTCTGTTTTATAATGAGAGACAGAAAGGGAGTGTCAGTATGGGATCGAGATGTGGAGATAAACTAGGAGGAAGAGAGGGAGGGACAATTAAAACCAGAATGTATTATGTGAGGAAAAAAATTATTTTCAATAAATGGGCAATGAAATTTTTTAAAAAATGGAAGAAAAGATGTGCATGGATAAAGATAGATCAAAGATTGAGAGAATGTCCAACCAATGCCAGGCCCAACCTGAGACCCAAACCATATAGGAGAGAGCCAACCCCTGACACTATTAATGATACTCTGCTATGCTCTCTGATAGGAGCATAGCATAGCTCTCCTCTAAGAGGCTACACGTAGCAGTGGATCCAAACAGAAGCAGAGATTCATAGTCAAACATTGGGCGAAGCATAGGAAGTTCTGTGGAAGAGAGGAGGGAAGGCATAAAAGGCCCTGGAGGTGACGGGAGCTCCACAAGAAGACGAGAAGAGCCAACTAACCACGGCCCATGGGCATTTGCAGAGACTGAAACACCAACCAAGGACCATGAATAGACTGGACCTAGACCCTCTACACGATATAGCAGATAGGCAGCTCAGACTTTATGCGGGTCCCCTAGTAAGGTGAGTGCAGGCTGTCTCTGAACTGGAGTTGGTTGTTTGCTTTTTGATCATTCCCACCAGGCGAGGCTGCCTTGCCAGGCCACAGGAGAAGAGGACTTGCTCAGTCCTTGATGAGCTGGCTAAAGGGGAGTCCCTTTCTGTGGAATAGGGAAGCGGGAATGGGGTAAGAGGGAGGGAGGGAGGGGGTATGGTTGGGATGTAAAATGAGTAAATAAATTCATTAATTTAAAAGAAAAAACTGGAAAGACTCTTCCTGCCATGTGCAGTTCTCTATGGTCCTAGAGATAGCTGCAGCCATTTGATTCCCCAATAAGCTTTCTTGACACACACACACACACACACACACACACACACACACATGCAGTTTAGATTAAAAGTGGGTTCTTCCTCTTCAAAGTGATTTAATTAATAAGAATCCCTTATAGGTATACCCAGCTGCTTGCATTTTAGTTAACTTCAGGTGTAGTGAAATTGACAACCAGGATAACCATCACAGCAGGTCTAGAAAAATAATTGTGTTTGATAATGACATTAACACCAATAAGGAGTTAAATGTATAGTTTACACTGCAGCAGTAGAAAATGCACTGGGAGTCAAAACCCCCCACCACGTGCTTATCTTGTAAATATTCACATTCCTTCGAAAGGTGAGAGCCTGACTTGAGGCTAAAGTAAAAATTCTGCCCCAGGGGTCTCCTGCTCAAAAGCTACTACTTAGAGAAATGGTTTCTTGTGTACAGCTAGAGGAGTCAGCTACCTTTGTTGCGAAAGGAGAGGGGCCAGCTACATCATAAAGTGGCAGCAGAAATTGGTACCATTTTCGATGCGGTACCTGTTTTACAGACATGAGTGTTGAATAACCTCAGCAGCTTTCTCAAATCTTCGGGCAAGCCTCTATAAACATCTCATTTTGCATCTTTCATGCCTGCAAAACAAGTACCACATGAACAATGGAAGGCTTGAAAGAGGCTGATAAGGGCCACTGAGTGAGCAAAGCTGAATAAGTGAGGCCGAGGTACGAATGGAAACAGATGACCACCATGGAAAGCTGAAGGCATGAAGTAGAGCTGGCTCAACAGCAAGCTATTTGTGGCGATGGTGTTTGAACTAGAAAGGTGGAGGAAAAGGCTATTAGAGTCTCGATGATGCCACCAAGAGTTTTATGAATCCAATGTGGTGATACTGAATTTGGTGTTTGCATTGTTGGGTTTCAGTTTTGCATTTACCCAGTCTTTTGATGTCCAGATTCCTCCCTTTTGGAATTCGAGTGCTTACTCTGTGTCATTGCATATTATAATTATGAAACTTAAGATTACTACTACTACTACTACTACTATTTTGCAGAAGTTCATAGTTAAGGGATTGCTTGAATCTCAGTAGAATTTCTATTTGACCAGTGTTAACATTTAGAGGACTCTTATAGATAAAATTTTGAATTAGTCATAAGACTTTTAGTGGGCTGGGGTGAAATGTTATGGATTAAAGTGACGTATCTGGCTATATAGTTGACAAGGGATAGCCTTGTGAGAGTTCATCTGCACTGCCAACTTGATTAGATTTAGAACCACCTGGGAGGCAAACATCTACCTATTTCTTTTGAGAGCGTTTCCAGCAGTTTAACGTGAGAAGCACAATCCCAGGGAAAGAGATTCTGGACTGTATAAACAGAGAAAAAGAAGATGAACGGAGTACTAGCATCCATCTCTCTGCATAACAGCTGCTTATAGGATGTGTCCAACTGCCTGTGTTCCACAGTTGCACCTCCCACTGCTAAGGTGAATTGTACCCTTGGACTGTTAGCCAAAACCCCTTTCATTCCATTAAGTTTCTTTTGTCAGGTTTTGCAAACAGCAACGAGAAAAGTAATGAATACATATGGTATAGAATATACACTAAAATATTCTACATAGGACTGAAAAAAAAACATATATTCTAAAACAAAACAAGAAAACGAAAATGTAGACCAATGAGTACTACACATGCCTGATCTCATATGAAGAAACTATTGCTAAAAATGGTTTATGTAAAGATAAACCATCTTTAATAACAGGCATTCATTAATCCACTACAATATGTCAAAATTGTGCGAAGTGCTGAAATACAAAGATAAATAATATTTAGCCTTTTACCTTCTTAGAACACACATTGTAGCCAGAGAACCTAGCAAACGATGATGCTGGAGTGTACCTAGTAAAACCTAGTAAGAGTTATTCACAAGATACAAGGATAAGGCACCCCATCTTTCTGCCTTGGACCATGAGCATTTTCCAACCTTATATGAATAATCCCTTGTTTCTAAGGGATCCCAACAAAGTAGAACGAGGGCGGGATGTTCTTTATTCCCCTCAGAAATGGTGTTGTCCCAATGGGTGTTCTCTGACAAGTTAGTTTTCTTTGCAGTCTTGAAGGATCATTTTCTTCCTCAACAGGCAAGTTGATTCAGTGATCTAATTAATAGCACATTTTTCATGTTGGAGATGATAAGTACAATGGTTGCCAACTAAGAGATGTAATTTGGCAGCCGTGCACAAGAGATCATGATCTTCAAATTATGCTACTTTTTTTTTGAATTAGTTAGAAGACAATGGTAATAAATGAAGGTCTCAGTATAAGGCCTAAATGCCACCTTTAAGACTGCAGAATTAAATGCATAATCTAGGTTGTTATTTTGTCTCAAAGATAGCAGAATTGGGTTAATTGAACAAATTATTTTTCAGGTTTGACCATTGTAAATAAGATGCCAAATTAGAGTTACAGTGCAACATTTACTAACTAATTTGTAGTAAAATTATGCAACACTGAATTTATTTTAAAACTTTGGAAAACAAATATTTAAGACTATATACTTCCAGGACCTACTAAAAATTCCTCCCAGCAATGTATAGTATTCCTTTATCTTATTGCTAATGTCTTTATCTGAATGCCTAACCCAGAGGGAGGCCATTTTCACCTTCCCGTACCCCACTGCCAAATAAAATCTTATTGGTTAATTTATCACTTCCTTTACAATAAAGATCTTTTTCTTGGTGTCTCCCTTCCCAACTGATGACTTCCGTTCAAATATATTAAATGATGTCAGCAAAGCAAAACAATCTAAAATTAATTGTTATCTGTCATAATATGATGTACTTATTCAACAAAATGGCAGTTTAACTGGTAATTCAGAAAATAAAAACATGTCTTCCCTTAGCCAAGCAGATGTTGTGCTGCTTTTGTATTAACAATGGACATTTCATTGATGACTGCAGTTATCTGAATGTGTTCAATTGCTATTTAATATGCAATAAAAGTTCCCAGCTCCCTAAGTAACAAGCTCTTTCAAGACACGATTTGTGTATTAGAATCACCACTACCTCACCCATATGTTTACACACAGTCCATAGAGAAGCAGATTCTGTGATGTCATAAGGCAGGATGAAGTTATTACTGTGAATATGATCTTCTTATAAGAAACAGAGGAGGCAGTAGACAGGTCCAGATGTGTTTATTATGGAAAAAAATTGGCTTGTTAATCTAAAGATCTCTAACCAATAATATTAATTAAGTTTCTAAACATCTTACTGAAGTATAATTACCCACACTTTATAGAGTAGGGAAAGAGACAGATGGCAGTAATGCACTGGGCGCTACTGAGATACTTTCATTACACTGTAATAAAATTGAAATCAAGCATCCTGTGTGCAAGAAAATGCTTTCATCAGCTGTTTTGAGTTGCCTCTTTTACTTGAGCGAATAGTCCTGAGAAAACATTTCCCTAGGACACTCTTCTCTTTTCTTCTAATAGTGTAGACTATTGGTTAAAATCATGATCTGAGTCAATCAGATTTAGGTAAAAATAAGAAATCCCATAAACCTCTTATCCTACTGTTCAGATGTAAGAATTTGAGGAAATCGTTAAACCCTTTAGAACTTTCCCTTATCTGTAAAATGGAGATGGGGCTGGGGAGAGGGATATGAACAGCTGCATCAAAGGGTCATTACAATGGTAAGAGGAAACCATGTGTATGAGGTGCCTACAACATTCTACATAATCAAGGAAAGACGAGACTTCTAAGAACACATCAGCTTTCCTATCTTTGTACAATAGTTCCTTAAGCTGAAAACATCATGCAACTATTCAGGAGTTTCCAAAGGACTTGCTTCTTCTGTAGATGGGCTGTGCCATCCCTGTTATCTGTCATCCGTGATACCCAGCAACAGAACACAGACTCTCATTTCTCCAGTCTTTATTTCTCTTACCTATAAAAGGATTCCGTCAATCTGGACAATCTCGAAGATCCTGCCTCTGATTATTCTTATATACTCAGTGCCCAAGTTTTATCTTAGTGTCTATTTTTTTTTTGAGGATTGATTTATTGTGCTTCAAATGTGGGGTAAGTATTTTATATAGACTTCCATTTCATCTTACTAATTAGCTTATCTCAAGGAACAGGGTGTAGAGGTTCAGGAGCATTTTATCTTAACTCTGCAGATCAGAAAAAAAAATCTTCTAGGCCCAAATTCATTATATTTTCTCTCCATACTGTACCACTGTCTCATTCAAATGCATTTGTATTTAATTTCTGAAATTAATTCTTCCTGAATGTCACTATTCAAGAACATTCTTTCCTCAATCATAGTACCATTATAATTTCTTAAAATGATAATTTAAACATTTTTACATATGGAACCATAAAGATCCTGTTTCAGCAATTGAAATGCAGAATAGCACTAGCATCTAGTCAACAAAGACCATGTGCAGTATATCAGGAGGCAACAGTGGAATCCAGTTCACTTGGGAAGGTGGACTGATTTCCTAGTTGAATGATTTGTTCTTTAGTAGTATTTCTTTGTTTTAAAATTTTACTTCATTTTTATTTTATGTTTAAGTGTGTGTGTGTGTGTGTGTGTGTGTGTGTGTGTGTGTGTGTTGATGATCTTGTACATTCAGGGTGGGTGCTCCTTGAAGGCAGAGGTACCAGATGACTTATTGGAGTCACAGGTGTGTGTGAGCTGCTGAACAGGTGTGTGAGTACTGGAAATGAAACCCAAATCCTCTGGAAGAACATCACGTACTCTTCATTACTGAGCCATTTCTTTAGCACTTGAGTATGAGTTGCAAATTCCAAATATGTCTTCTCTATGCGTTCATTTGATGCGGCAGTCTAGCATAGGCCTTACACTTACAGATTAATCAAAACTTGTTTTCTATTTATTTTAATTTTTGCTACCAGAGTGATAAATTCCTACACTTTCCTCATATGTTCTTTTTTTTCCTTTTCTAAATCTATTTCTCCTAAGCATCAATAGGCACACTCCTTGCTTCTCTCCTGCCCTAATTGGTGCTGAAGATGATTCTAGCTAGTCCTAGCTGAGCCTCACAAGACTGTCTCTCTGGACATACTGTAGCAGTTTCTAGTACTACTTCAACTAATAAAGTACCAGGCTCTTACATAGCTGGATGATTTGTTGATGTGTTTTGTAATTCCTTGTAACAGCCCTCCTTTATTATAACCAACATGTTATTGTAATTTTTAATCAGAGAAGTATATTGCATTTGATTGAGATGCTTATAACTCTGGTTTACTAATTTCTTAGTTTTGAGAAAGTGTTTTACTTTATAGACCAGGTTGACCAGGAACTCACAATGAAGTCCAGGTTGGCCTAGAACTCTCAGACCTCCAGCCTCAACCTTAGGTACTGGGATTAAACATACACAGCTCCACACCCAAAACAGAATTTTAATAAGTCTTGAGGATCATTAGGAGTCGGAGTCCTGTAATTATAATATTGATCACTCTTAAAAGCCTTGCCTTGCTTTTGTTACAATAGAATGTTTTTGCCATCTTACAGTTTACCTTGACATCTTTATAGTCCTAGTAGCTTGTCTGATTTCCCCTATTGTATAAAATCCTCTTATCAGATCATATTTAATCATTAATAACACTATTTCTTGTTTTTTATTCTTTGTCAATTTGATGCATGTACTTAATATATTCTCATCTCTCACCCTCTGACTCCCACCTTCATGCCTCCTCTTCCCGGCAATTTCCCTTCCCACTTTCAGGTCTTTATTTTGTTTGTTTGTTTGTCTGTGATCCCTGTGTTTTACTGGGGCATCTTCCATGGCTATGGTTGTGAAGCACTCCACTGTAACATGAACAACCTAAAACTAGCTACATTACTGAAGACAATGACTTCCTCTCCTCCAGAAAGCCTGGGTGTCATTAGCTCCCTGGGCAGGGCAGTATCCTATGAGCCCCTGACTCCCACTCCATCTAAGGCTCTCTGACCTATGCATCTTAAATATCAACGGATCTATTTCATTAATTTCCCAAGACTTTTGAACACAACACAAGATGGCAAGGAAATCAGAAACAAGCTGCTAATATATCCCACATTTTCTGCCTGCCTATTTTACTTTTTGTTTACATACAAATGGAATTTGGAAGTGGAAAGCTTTTGAAACGATCAAACAATTCCCCAACCGAGGCTTGGTCAAGAGCTTGAGAGCATAATATTATTAAAGGGTTATGAATCAGCTTAGACTTTCTCCACACTGACCCTTGCTTACCCTCTGCCCTTTACTTCTGGGCAAAGATAAATTCTGTTTTTCACATAACATTTTATTATTTGTAATAACAACAATATTGTCACAAAATATTAAATCATAGTAGCTAGGGTTATTTTCATGTTTGGCCCTACAGCCTATTAGCTGGGAAAAAATAAAAAAGAACCAAACACTGATGCTGAAAAATTAATTTGTAATAATTATACTGCTCATTTTAAAAAGCTCTTTACATTTCATAAAACACTTTTACAGAAATAATCTTTAGTGGACCAGAAAATAGGAATTACGGGTTTCAAGGGATCCCAGGACATGGCACTTTGTGGTCCTGGGAAAGTTATATATATTAGGCTGAAGTTTCCATTTCTGTAAATTGACTCTGATGAAAACTATACATGGCTCAAAGGGTTATACAACAGATTAAATGAGCTAATGCTTATTAAATGCTTCTGACAGTTTCCGGCATGTGGCGAGTGCTAATGAGTATATTTTTAAACTCAAAGGAATAACACTTTTATTAACACACTTTAAGGCAGAACTCCTCACCTTTGCAGAGCCAAGGTAATGAAGGCCACAGCTGAGGGAGATAAAGGACGCGCCTGCTGGAGATTATCATAACCGATTCAAATCCAGCCCTCGCGCTTCATCTTCAGCTTCCCTTTTTTCTTTGCTGGCACTAATGTCTGTAAATTGAGTCTTCAAATTATGTATACCTAATCACTTACTTATGTCCTTTGTACAATATGCAGTCGGTAATTGCCATTTGCGGTGTTTCAGTATAATGAGATACCTCATTCCGCAGTCTTCCATAAACACTTCAGCCGGTGGAAGATCCCATACATTTAATGCATTATAGACCTCACATCTAGGTTCTGAACCCACTCTATCAATGACACTTAAAAACTGTTCTCAGACAAGATTCTTCCACTAATGAGAGCCAAGAAGACAGTTAAAAGCCAATATTATTATAACTGTAACTTTTACGGTCGGGGAGAAAATGAAGGCTGGCTACTGGTCACTCTGCCACAGTTCCAGAATGACTTTCCCATGGTCACAATCTAACTTCTCCACTTGGTAGGTTTGTTGTCATTGACAATGATGTATTTGGATTTTCCAGATGTCATGAATGGTGTTAAGGGACTGGGAAAACTTCCCGGGAACAGCCTACTCTTTAGATAGGAAAGGGATGGTTGTGCACTGTGGGAAGAGGTGCACACAACTAATGGGTGTGTTCAGCTTGTGCCTGCCTTCAGGAGTTCGTGGTCCATTTCAAGCATTCTGCAAGCAGAACGTGAACATATACTGCACGGAAACTACCCTGTTCCAAATCAAGGCTTTCTCTTCTAAATGCCAGCACATCTGTATCTCAGAGAACTCGTATTCGATTTTTTTTAAAAAATGAGACTGGTATCCACTACGTTGTAAATCGAATACCTGACTTTTAGCTACATTTCACATAAAAGGCATTACGGAAAACACTATATATAGAATGAGATGCAATTGATGAGAGCCAAGACTTGAGTAAAAGGGAAGCTGTCCGATCCGAGTCCTGAGGAAAGAGTGATCATGGTGTGATGGTGAGGGCATCGGGTGGGCAGTAGATACGATAGGAAGGCAGGGCAGATGCAGGGAGGTGGATGTATGGGATGATTTTCATAAGATGAATGACCAGGATTTGAGAGAGACACTCTCCTTCATCTAGGGGAGTCATTATGTTCTGTGCTGCATGAAATTGGAAGTAACCAGAGAGCTGGGAGCACAGTGACATAAGCTGTCCACAGTGCCTCTTGTGCGGTCCTTCTGCTCACCGTCTACGCTCTTATTCACGGCTGGATGGTCCCTGGATTTGTCCTGATGTAGTTTTTGTTCTATGACGTTAATAAACTCAAATGCTGGACCTTCATGATTTGCTCACACAAACTGATTCTCACCACCTCTTAATCCTCCTAATGAAATGCCGAACAAAGAGATCAACAGTGGTTTCCTGGCACTCACATGACACCTCTTGAAGGAACTTCCACCCCAGGATGTAGGTACCCATTGCTTTACACATTTTTCCCAGACTCGCTGACATCCTCGCTAAGTTAGAGGGAGCCACTTACATTCCCCTGCATGCTGTGCCCTCACAGCTAACAAGTGCAGTATATATAGGTACTAAGAGCAAAATCTACATACTTTCACACAAAGGGAACAGACACTTGGGTAATTCCTCTACCTTTCTCCACACCATACCCATACCATAGTAATGTTAAAAAGGGTCAAAATATATCAAATGCACTTGTGACATTTTCAAACAATTAAAAAAAGAAAACCAACTGTGGAAATGAATGTTTTGCTAATGTGTACTTTCTACCATTCAGGAGTAAATGACACAAAATTTGCTCAGCTCTTGATCATTCAGCAGTGTTCTACATGGGGCACCGAAACAAAATTATATTTCTCAAAGATTTCATCTGTGAAGTTAGGATATTTAGGAACAAAATTATGAAACTATTTTATACCGCCATTCAGCTATGAAAATATATTTTAATACCTGCAAGACATTTCTCTGGGGTTACTTTTTTTTTTCATCTTATTTCTGAGACTGTGTGGGTAAGCTGAATAAATGAGTCGCTTTATTTCAGTCAATAGTGTATTATTAACAAGCTGAATTTTCATTATTTATCACCTAGTTCCTGCTCTCTCTAGTGTAACACAGTTCAGTTATTAAAATGTAAGAGTAGTTATATTTTTACAACACAAACAGCACACTGGTGTTCTTTGTGAATTCTGTACAGTGTAATAAAAGGATGAAATAGTTAACAAATGTGATTTGGGGACATCTTAAGGTGCAGATTATTGATGGCATGCAACATCAATAGAATGAATATATGCCACTTTCTCTTCACTCTTTTCAATTCTTTGCTAGGTGTAACAGCGATCAATACAGTAAGACTCAGCATTTTCCATCAAATTTGTATTTGGCACAAACACTGTAAAATAATACCTCTGAATTGTCCAACACAGGGAAATGTGTAATGTGAACATATTCCGGTCATCTTATGGATGTGTTAATACTGTGCATTTGCACATCTGTGAAAAAGATAGCATATTGAAAATAGGTTGTGTTAATTATGCTTCTATGCATTGATACCACAGAATGTGTCTGCTCAAGAGTCTTATGAACCTGTGTGCAAATCATAAAGAAAAATGGAAAATCACAATACTTTCATGAATCTGTGTAAAATAGTTCTTTACAATGATTAGTTGACTCAAGAAGTTCCTGGTTAGTTGGCGTGGGGAAGAGACAGAAAGTTGACATAATTCCTTATATGCAAGTTTATTTCTTTAAAAGTCACATTAAAATAATTTATAAATTATCAAGTGTCACTGGGAACTGAGAGCATTTTTTGCTCAAAATTTTATATGAAAAACATCAACCCAATTTGTCCCATGTTTTGAAAACAGTAGTCATTTAATATCATTGTTTTGTTTCCAGCAGAATTTTCACTTAACATAATTTAATATATCTCAGAAATGAACCCAGACTTCAAATCATTATAAGACCTCATGATTATACAGTCATACACTCTTTACCTAAAATAGCTACAGCCTTGTAATAGTTAAAATTCATCCATTTAATATCACTAATTATTTTTCCTCTGCTGCTTTGATGGGTTAGTTATAGCCTGGAATAAAAAACACTGTGGTAAGGACAACTGTACAGCAAGGTTAAGTGCCTTCTTGTCTTCAGTACCAATAATTACCTTTAAACAAAAAAAGGCTGTTTTCAGATTTGACAGTTAATTTACTAATGAGTATGTGGACCCAATTTATAATAAAGTAATATTGACCAGAAATAATCCTACATTGGTACTCATCTGAATTATTTTATTGTCCATGTCCCCTATTAAATAAATTGGAAAGGATTAATTTTGCAAGATGGGATTGTCAGAGACGGCTGCATAAACTAGATGCATGTCAGCACTAAATTTAATTATTGATCACAATACAATAGTGCTGAGTATTCCAATCCCCAAACAGCTTCCAGGAACTATCAGCAGAATCCAAATATAGAGACTGGGGGAAATATTTGATTGCAGATGACTACACTTTTAATAAATAAATATTTCATTCACACTAAATAAAAATTTAATTGTACAGGATTATTTAGATCACTGCTTGAACTCTGGAGCAAATGAAGGATGAATGAGGGTGACTTCTTTCAGATAGACATTTTATTTTAATGGCTTAATGTCCACAGTAAGTATGCAGAGAATAACTTTCATCACATCATTCTGGTATGGAAATAAGACTCATGAAGAGAAAGTCACTTAGACATATGCTTTGTATACAAAAAAAAAGAAAGAAAGAAGAAAAAGCACAAGGTGTCAACTGACTGTCTGGAAGTCATATCTATGATTTGAGAGTGCTTTTTCCTGCCACACAGGGTAGACTGGCAAAGCATGGAGATTAATATTGATCTCCAAATTAAACTGTGAAAAAATGGAAATAGTTGGAAATTGGAAAACTGAATCAATTAATTAGCTATATATTATGAAATACACAAGCTTTTCCAATGGAAAATAAACGTAAGAGCCTGAAGAGGTTGGATTGTTGAGCAAACTTGACAGTTCACAGCAGACACTAACTTAGTTGATTAATCATTTTGATACAATGTATAATCTTGCCTAAATGTATGAGTCATATTAATTTATAGTTATTTTTCCTAGAATTATAATTAGAATGGATAAATGTATAGGTATAGCTACAATAATCAAATTAGATGATGAGTCATGCTTAAGAATATAGAAAAGATTATAATTTCGTGACTGTTCTCAAGAAAGCTTCAGATAGTGAACACAGTGTTTTATTAAATAACCTTGAATTTGGAATTGAATATTGTAAAGCAAAGAGAAATGTTCATATTTATAACAGAGTTTGTGAGTTTGAATATTTATCCTGTGGTTAGTGTTCAAAGAGAAATGTAAAAACAGTTAAAATTATGTAGCATTCACTGTGGGAATAGAAATCATTTGCTTTTAAACCCACTTAAAAAGCAGCAAAATAAATCTTAAAGGGGAAAAAAGTTACTGCTTTTACCAAGAATTTATCGAGTGAATATAGTGCAAATGTTGATTAGATCATTCTGACTTCTTCAACCCATTCTTCATTTGATATGAAACTTTGGAAATGAATATATTGCTTTAATTTTGATAAGCACTGTGTAGGAAGAAAGCTATCATTATCCTAATAAATTGTTAGCATGTATCTTGACAATTTTCCAATTTCCTCTAACCTTTGGTACAATAGTTCTACACATAATTCTTTACTCTAAAATTCATCTGTTTGGCTCAAAGTAGAACTTATTCTTCTCTAACTTGTATTTGAACTCATTTATGATAGTTTGTATTTCTGTAGTAAATTACTAAATTGAAAACTCAAATCCTTAGGCCTATCTCAGAGTTTCTAGATAGTTTGTGATAGCACAGTATATCAAAAAACTCTCTGTCAAGCAATAGTCTCCCATCAAGTCACTCAGTTAAAATTTCAATTTGTTGAGTTTTTATTTAAAAATGTCTTAAATTTAACATTCTTCTCTGAGATCTATATCATTAAAACAGTAGTTAGTTTATTAGCCAATTTAACCACGACAATTTCAATTTTCTTCAGTCTCAGCCATTGGCATGTCATACATTCATGACGTCTGTTATATACCAACATGTAAAATATGTAGAGGAATTTTAATCCAACAACGTGGCTGCTCTGGCAAGGGATCACATTGAAAGACATTCTAGGTCGCTGCCTAGAATGCAGAAACACCACACACCTTTAATCCCTCTGGCTGTAATACAGACAGGCGCTTAGTATGCGCCTTTAATCCCAAACATTGTAGGCAAAGTTAGTTTGTAGAAGGAAGTAGCCATGTTTGAAAGTGACCCCTAATTTCAGGACAAAAAAAAGTGAGGAATCAGAGAATATGTTTGACAGAATGAGTCAGACATAGGATATGCCCAACTCTTCCAACTCTTTTTTTTTTTAAAGATTTATTTATTTTATTTATTGCATATGAGTGCGCTTTATCTGCAGAAGAGGGTATCAGGTTACATTATAGATGGTTGTGAGCCACCATGTGGTCGCTGGGAATTGAACTCAGGACCTCTGGAAGAGCAGGCAGCGCTCTTAACCACTGAGCCATCTCTCCAGTCCTCCAACTCTTAAGAGACAAACAGGAAAGAGAGATGATTGATAGCAGCAGCAACAGGAGAGAGAGAGAGAGAGAGAGAGAGAGAGAGAGAGAGAGAGAGAGAGAGAGAGAGAGAGAGAGGGCTCAGTGCAGTGAGTGCCATTCCATTGAGTTGGAGTCAGTTGGTCAGTTTGGAGTCAGTTTAGAGACAGTATGCTGGACTTGAGTTCCTGGTGCTTCAGCGGTAGTATAAAGACCAAACCAACACCATTTCGTGTTCAGGACCTGAGAACTTGACCCCCACCACACACATACCCTGGAGTTTCCAGACAGAGTCACAAATGTACAGCTAGCCGCAGTTCCTAGGAGCTTGCACCCTGGGCCAACCAATCAGAGCTACAAGTGACCAGAACAATAAAAAAAAAAAAGGCCCCCATGTGCTCTGGCCCTGGTCCCCTCATTTAGCCCTGGTCCCCCAGCCAATTAGCTTAAAGGGCAACTTTCCTGTACCCCTCTAACCTTTCATGTAACAGCAAGGTTTGGAAACCCCCTGGCTGCAGTTTTTCCTTTAAAAACCTTGTTCCCCTAGCACTAGGGCCCGCCATCTTCCCTCCTCACCAGCGGACTGATGGTCCAGGCTCTGAGCTTGACTAATAAACAAGACCCTGTGTGATTTGTATCCAGATGCTTCCTGGTGGTCTTTGGGGGTTTCACAACTTGGGCATTACAGTGGCAGTTCAATTCATGGAGTTCAGGGGCAGTTTTACCAGGACAGGTTGCAGGTAAAGACAGACCAAGCCAGAGAAAGAGAAGGTGGCAGAAGATTAGGACAAATTGCCCGAGTTACTTTGAGGCCAAGTAGAGGAAGTCAGTCAGAAACAAAGAGAGAAGCCAGATGTAATCAATCAGTTTGGAGAGGAGTTTGATCTAGAACAACTGAGTTGAAGCAGACAGCCAGAGTTGAGAAAGACTTAGAGAGGGTGAGCTTATTCAGCAGTATAGAGGAATTTTAATTCAGAATAAAACTGTTCAGGCAAGAAATCATATTCAGAAATCTTCTAGGTCAACGTAATATGGATGGAATACAGACACACCTTTAATCTCAGGAGACAGAGGCAAGCAGATCTCTAGGTTCAAGGCCAGCCTGGTATAAAGCATGTTTCCAGTAAAAAAAAAAAAAAATTAGGTTCAGGCATTGTGGTATACATCTTTAATCCCAGCACTCAGGAGGCAGGCATGCAGATCTCTGAGTTCTGTTTGGGCAGTTCAGTTGAGAGTTGAGAGGCAGTGCAATGGAGTTGCATTCTTGGCAGTTCAATTCATGGAATTCAGAGGCAGTTTTACATGGAGAGTTTTACAAAAACAGGTTAAAGAGAGAACAAGCTAGACACAGGCAAAACCAGAGAACGAAAAGGAGACAGAAGTTTAGAACAAATTGCTAGAATTAGTTTTTTAGATTAAATATTATTTTTAATAATTTCACATAAACATTTATATTATTACACATATATACAATAAACTACCTGTAGCCAGCAGAACCACAAAACAATCAGGAATTATATAAATGTTACATTCCTAGTGTTTTGGCTATTTGTACTTGGCAGCCTTGAAGAAAACTTCTTTCCTATCTCGGTAAGTCTAAAATTGTGAATGTAAATCATTCTCCATCACATCTCATCATTATCAACTTAAAACATCCATCTAGACCAAGTTGAAGCCAAGCAAAGCTGCTCAGTCAGAAACCGAGAGAAGCCAGATGGAATTCTTCAGCTTGGGGAGGTGTCTGAGCCACAACAACTGAGTCAAACCAGCCAGCCAGGGTTCAGAAAGAGCTAGAAAGGGTGCACTTACTCAGTAGTAAATCTCAGAGGCTGAAAACATTTTAGGCTTGGGTTAGATTGTACGGAGGCTAGAAGCTTCCATGACTAGGCCTAGGTTAGCAAATGGACACAGTAACCCCCATGAGAATGAAAGTTACTTTTACAAGACGGTAAACTTCTGCTGAGACTACAGTAACAGAAGGTGAGTGCTATGTAGAATTGGCTTCATTAAGTTTAGTGCCAGTCTATTTCAGAAACTTAGAGTGAGTTAAAATATAAGGTATTAGTTTGTGTAAAATGGAACTCTTTCCATTATGAGCCACAGAAAATTTGTAATGAAGGATATTTACTGACTATAAGGAAAATGACATTAAAACACACTTCAATATGGGTTTTAAGTCCATTTGTCTTCAAGTACCTTGGTCTGGTCCATTTTTAAATGTGATCGTCATCCTTGTCTTGTCTTTTCTCATGATTGCAGAACAAGGGTCTGCAAGTCAGATCTACAGGTCAAGAATTGTCAGCTGCCATCTTTCTTATGAGCCATAAGTTTAAAATATTGTTAAGTTTGTTGGAGTTTTACATTTCTCAATAGTTAAGAAGAAATATCACCAAATATAAATAAATAAAAGCAAACAAAACAATGCTTTGTGGCATGTAAAAAAATCATATGAAATTCAAATGACCATAGAACAGATTTACTGGAGAGGAGATATTCTTAGTCATATGTGTGTCACTTGTGACTGGCTCGAGGGGAGACTACTGTGTGGATTCCAGTAGCTGTTCCTCAGGACAGAACACACAATGTAACCATGCATTAAAGGGCACATGGGAAACAACAGCCTGGCAAGGCCAGGCTGCCAAGCACCCAGAGCCTGAATCTCTGCCTTAAGGAATCACTGACACATGGTGATAAAATTTCTCTAATTGTTTTATTCTGTCTTGGAATCCAATTCAGAAGTGACCAGTACCCATTAGCACATACATACTTGAGCATTTGAATATTGCTTTATTTCATTTTATTATTTCTCTTTTAACTTAAAATCATACTTAATTCACTGTACTTTTAAGCATATTTGCAGCAAGCTATAAACAGAAATTTATATTAACAAAAAAACTTGATAAAATCCAAACACAGGTAAATTATTTCAAGTGAAAATATGACACATGAGTTAAGGTTTTCCTTAGTTTTAAATTGAAGCATATTTTAAAGACTTACTATCAACACTGGGTATAAAACAGTGCATTCATTACCACAATAGACATAAAATAATGTATTAATGTCTTATTTAACCTGTATGTAGAAATTGTTATAGTTTAATACTTTAAAGGGGCCTAATGTTTTCCCTTACCTTGTCAAATATGCTTACTTAAACATTTACAATTATATATGTATACATGATAGTGGTTTAGATGCTAATTGGACAATGAAATGTTACATATAAAAATAACTATAAACTTGAAGAAAACATTTAACATTTATATTTTAAGAAATGTTAAATAGTACCTAAACTCTTTTCAAGGTTTACTAAATGGCCACATATTTCAGTAAAGAACAATCTGAATTACACAGTTTAAGAAACATAGGAAAGTTTTGTTTTATTTTGTTTTTTCTGTTTGGCCAATTTAATGTAGTAGAAAGTGTATATGGCACACACAAAACAACTATAACAGAGCATCCCCAAAGTATACTGCTTTTTATAAATGAAATAAATTTACTTGCTGGAACAAAGCAATGTTTCAGATGAGAAAGCTGCTTTCCTCCTATTGTTAATCAGCAAATCAATAAATCCTTCCTAAAGCTTGAATGTCATTCCTTGCATGTGCTGTAGCAAGCATCAGAGTGAGTAAAGGACAGCTGAAGCTGCCACTTCTCTGGCTCCCAGTCTACAGTGCTCCAGATGCCTTCACTCAGTGAATGCATGGCAGGGACACTAGTGTCATCCTTTTCTGCAGGACCAGGTGGCCTGTGGGTTTCAGCAAGAGGCATCCATTCATCAACCACACTGACTTGATACTCTATGAGCATATACAGGGGGAGGTAATCCCCCTCAGGAACAGTCATAGGGGAGGGGAATAAGGGGAAAATGGGAGGGAGGGAAAAATGGGAGGATACAAGGGATGGGAAAACCATTGAGATGTAACAAGAATAAATTAATTTTAAAAAAGGGGAAAAAAAGAAACTTTCTAATAATGAGATATCTAGTGTCTAATCCTCCTTCCTTCTTTCATTTTTACAAGTGACAAATACTATGGACCTGAAGGTGCCACTTACTTACTTCCTACTCTATCCATACCCTTTGAAAGCCCCCCCATAAAAATCTTGCATACACAGTCCCACCTTGGTGACTACTTTTAGAAAGACATATATATATATATATATATATATATATATATATATGCTAACATCCCTTTATTCTGTTCCTGTCCCAGCACCTAGTTATATTTGCCGGCCTGATCAAACCCAGATAATATATATCGCACTCACAATCCAGCCTGCAGGATGATGGGAAAAAAATAGTGTCCAAACCCTCATCATTTTAAACCTTGGCCCAGATGTCTCAAAAACCTCTTGCATTCACTTCCAAGCCAAGTACATACTCACCTGGTTGCAAAGAAGCAAAGTCTATATCCTATTTGGGTGATGGATCTTCCTAAATACCAGCAGGAATGTATTCATTTTTTCTCGTACTACTTTCTAATTCTGATGTCACTCTCCCCCCAAGAAAAAGATTTACATGTGGGCCTGAATCCTGAAAAAAAAATTAGATGGTAACAAATTATTTGAGAGGAAGTCAGTGTCAAGTGCTAATGTACACTCAGAGGCACACAGTCATGTACTGGCTTGCACACACATGTGTACATGGGTACAGCCTCATGCCTTCTCTATTAAAGAGGGAAGCACAGCCTCGCAGAGTCCAGCAGGTGGCTTAGCTTTCATTTATCACTGAAGATGATCTGATGACCATAGCACAGCAGTGACTCTCCCCGAATTCTTCCTAGAAAGAGATTTTCCCACAAAACCTAGCAGCCGTAGGGAAGCTCAGGACACTCAGCATGTAGAGCCTACTAGCATTGCCTTTTATGTGAATCATGACAGAACTCTTCAAAATTGCTGATAGGCGAATACATGCGAATACTGATTAAAGCAGTAAAGGTATTAATTGTGAAGTGATGATTTGATACCTTTTGTTTCAACTAATAAACAATATTAGTTGAGAATAGAGACTCTGTTGAACCACAGATTACAGTGTCCTCTTTTGCTCCTTTAGCTTTGAAGAAACAAACACGTCTGTACCTTTCTTAGTCCATGAACAACTCTAAACATCATACTTTTTCTTGTTAATGCCTCGTATCCACTTTCCCATACACTCTTGCTACATTAAAACACTATAATCATATGTTCCAGCTGAGAGCACCGTAAGACTCTTGCAGGGACTCTGACTGAGAAAGCAACTAGAACCAGGAATACTCAAAAATGCTTAAATATATGGTAAAGGAATAGTAAAGGAATTTGGATCTGAAATGTCCCCCAAAGGCTTTTGTCCTGATGGCTCAGTCCTCAGTGCAATAGTGTTAAGTGCGAGGCTTCTGGGAGTTGACTGGGCAGTGAAGACTCTGACTTCATCCATTAATAGATTCATAATTTGATGGCATTGCTAGGTTATGATGAGGAGATTATTTTAGGGCATAGTTATAGGGAGTAGGCCATCAATGTATTCTCTCTCTCTCTCTCTCTCTCTCTCTCTCTCTCTCTCTCTCTCTCTCTCTCTCTCACACACACACACACACACACACACACACACACACACACACACACACACAGTGATGTGCCCCATGACAGCCCACAAATACCAACCCCAGACACCATGAACTTCAACTATCAAAACCAAGAGTCAGGTATTTTGTCACAGTGACAGAAACATGACAAACAGAAGGACCTAAAATGAAATACCTCCCATGTTTGTGTCTGTGTGTGTGTTTGTGTGTGTGTACTGTATCCCTCAATACATGTGTATGCACATGTGTGTGGAACATATGTGGAGACCAGAGGTTGACATCAAGTGTCTCTTACAATGGCTTTCCACCTTGTTTTCCTGACACAAGGTCTCTCACTGCGCATGGAACTTACTGATTGGTTAGAACGATTTGTCAATACAGTCCACCGGATCTTCCTGTCTGAGGCTCCCAAGCAATTGGATTACAGATGTGCATTGGTGTGCCTGGCTTTACATGGGTGATGGGTGTCCAAACTCAGGTCATTTTGCTAGCAAAGCAAGCATTTTTGCTGACTGAGCTATCTCGTCAGCTCCAGGGAGGTATCTGAAGCTCACCTAGGCAGGGCTCTTCCAGGTACTCTCCAGTGGTTGTTTCATTTCTTTCCTTCCTGGTTTGACTCCGGTGTTGAAATTTATGGACGGACCCACACTCAGTGTTTTGCTCTCTAAGTTTAGCCAACTGCTGTCCCTGACAGAAAATGAGAAGGATAGTTGGTGAAAGATATGTTGTACCTCTTTTCTTTCTTACTACAGAATGAGAGGCTGGAGGCTGGTGGCAGTTGAATTGCTCACTGAAGATCGTGGCATCTTTTCTTCAGTCAGCCCATGACATTTTACAAAGTTTGGTAGCTGTGTCCCTTATTTATTCCTTTAAGTTCCTGGTAATGGTTCCCACTATTGCTGTGACCCAGCCCTCCTCTCTGTCCTTACAGAGCGTCTCTCTTTTGCCACCTCTATAGTTACCTTGAATGACCATCTCCTGCAAGGTTTCTACGTCCCTTAAATACAAATACACAGGAAGACAGACAACAAATAGAACAAAAATTCTGTCTCCTCAAATCAATTTATATAGTTATTACTAGCTATATTAGGACTTCCAGGTTTGAGAATTTTAACATTAAAGATTGAATTCATGATGCACCTAAAATATACCTGAAATATCTTTTTTTTTTTTTTGAAAAATAGTGTTGATAGTAAGGGAATTGTATAGGAAAGCAAAGCCATAAAACCATCAAAAAGGACAGGTCTGCATTTTTTAAAAAATGGACAGAAAGCTGGAAGAGTAAATAGCTATGTAATTAGCTTGTTTCTATAGAGATAAATAAAATAATTGTGTCATCTTACATTAGAAAATAGAAAGGATTAATCACCAAAGGTAATAACGGAAACATTTTAAAATGAAATATAGGTATTTCTCTGAGCACTTAAAACTAAGTAAATTTCACAAACCAAAATAACTAAAGTTATTCAAAATGATGAAAGCAAGAGTAATCTCACAGTGAGAGAGCTACTTCTGACCTCTAAAAAGTTCCCCACATATTAAGAAAGGCTTTAATTAACTGGAAAACATTTGTGATGAGTATGTGCACATAGAGGAATAGAAATCTTCATGGTTAAACCAGTAAGGAAACAAAAACAAACAAACAAACAAAACTAAACAAAAACTGGAGAGCACTAAACAGTAAGATCCAAACAAAAGAATACATTTAAAATGTAGTTTATTAATTTATTTTATGCATATATGAAAATTTGATTACATGTATACATGTATTTTTAGACAATATGTATGTCACAAAAATTTATTGGACACACACACACACAGAGAGAGAGAGAGAGAGAGAGAGAGAGAGAGAGAGAGAGAGAGAAGAAGAAGTTTTCTATCCATGAGCATATTATGCATATTAGTTGCCTACTCTTGTTGTTTGCTTTTCTGCTGCTATGGTGAAAAACTAACAGATAGCAACTTGGAGGAGAACAGGGATTTTTGGCTTATAGGTTACGGGCCACCACTGAGGAAAGCCAAGACAGGAACTCAAGAGAGAAAGTGAAGCAGAGACCACAGAGGAATCGTGTTTGCTGCTCACTACCGCTGGCTTATTCAGCTCTTTCTTATACAACCCAGGCCTATTTGGCTATTGACGGCACTTCCCACAGTGGTCAGAACTCTCCTACATTGATTAGGAAAATTTAAAAAGATACCAGGGGCACTCGCTGGGCCAATCTGACCTCCAGAATTCCTCAACTGAGATGCCTCGCTCCCAGGAGTGACTAGGCTTGTGTCAAATTGACGATGTCCAAACTTAGCTCAAAAATAAGCTTATTCCTAATCAGTTTGTTCTTTTGTAATTACATAACTTCAACTTACTAAAAGCCTTCTTGTCTGTGTCTAGCATTACCAAGCATGAGAACAAGAAAGAAGGACATGACATTTTTCTAGTGAGAGTGTCCTGCCTCACTGAGGAAGAGGCAGGATTTGCCAATGCAGAGCAATACAGAAGTTGTACTAGCTAAAATATACAAAGTGCTAAACATTTTACTCAAATGTACATGCTTGACTTATACACCAGTATGTTATTTCATTATTTTTTTTAAATAATAGAAAATACTAAAGAAGTTTGATTATCTGGTTGCTTACTTAAAGCTTGAGAAGACTTAATTTAGTTTGTCTGACTAGTAAAGGTTAACTACAAATCTGCCATCTGATGATGATGATGATGATGATTATGATGATATGTGTGTGCCACAGTTTCATTCTTACCCAGATCTTTAATATATTTAATATGCTTCCGACCAAAGTAGTATTCAGTATAGTGACTGGTTTTGATTTAAAACATTTGACTTTTCTCTATTTATTACACCTATTTTTATAAAACCTGAGTTTCCTTTGAGGTACAGTTATACAATTTTAAAAAAAAAGTACTTAGTAACTATGGTAATACTCTATAAATTTATTTGACTGGCAACCATGTTATTACTGAAATCACATGTTTATGTTATCGCTGAAAACAAATTACATTCGAGTCTATGCTACCTCTACATTAAAATCTACCACATATGTGTGCAGAAGCCTGTCTCCTGAAACCTCCATACCGCATAGAATTCTGCTGCTCTAAGTGTGGCATATTAGAACTGAAGTTACACTAGAGTTTACTGCATCGATCTTATTTATGCAGTATTCTTATAAACTATACATTTATATAGACTATATATAAATATATATCTTATATATGCAGCATTCTTATAAACTCCATTTATGAAGTTTTCACCATTTGTCAACATAAAAATGAATGTCAGCTTCAACTCTCATTTTAATTTCTTCTGGTTCAGAAATTTCTGTTCTTTGCACGACTCTTCATTTTTCCTATGGGGATTTTTAAAACAATGTATTTTTTCTCCCATTGTGTTATTTATATTCACTTATATTTAACCGTATTTCAATGTCATTTCAGTAAGTGTTATGTAAACATGTTATTAATGTAAAAGAAAGAAAAGTTAAGTTGCTTTTATCTGGCTCTGTCATCTGGAGGAACCCAAAGAAATTCCAGTAAGCATCAAGCCCAATTTCCTGAACACATTCACTGTCAAAGTTTTAGTATTTTACCCAATAAAATGCATAGAGTAATTTCTGCCTTAACTGGTGATCAGACTTCAGGTAACCACAATCAGTTTTTTAAAAAACCCCACAAGCCAGGCTGTAAAAGTCTCCCAAGCATCAAAGGAAGCCATTGTCACAAAGATCTGGTAATATAGATTAGGTGTAGAGTTATCCTCCAGACAGAACAAATTGATTTAGTGTGTGTGTGTTTGAGTAAAGTAAACAGTGAAGGGTAAATAGTACAATCCAAGAGTCTGCAGATGGATTAGGAAAAACACTTCTCTCAACAAGAAGCTAACAAAATAGAGGAATGCGCAAAGGTCATTATTTACCCACCCAGTCACCCCTCACATATGTATTGTGCATTAGGTACAGGCACTGTTCCAAGGTCTGTGGATGTAACAGTGACAGAGCAAAGAAGCTGGGACCCAAGGGTCAGACATTCTACTTGTAAGAGGCAGAGAGAAGATGTGCAACAAATGAACAAAGCACTGTGTTCCGGAGTTGATGTGATTCACAGAATGCCCTGCTGTTGTTTTTAAGAGGATGATCAAGGAAGGATACTCTTAACTGGTGATATTATTCTCACAGCAGTCGGGAAAAGGTGTTGGCACATAAGGAAACAAGCTTTGGAAAAAGCACAACAGCTGAATGCGGTATATGTGAGGAAGAGCAACCAGGCCTGAATGGGTGAATTAGAGTAGGGATGGATATGTTGTAGGCTATTCAATTGTAGACACACTTGCTGTACAGATTACACAGCTTTGCAGCCCACATCAAGTTTCTCCATTCACCAGAAAAACACTTGAGAGGGCAAAGAGGGAAGCATCAACCATGATGTAACATGCTTCACTTTTAAAAGTGAAACTCAGTCTTCTGGCAAGGCAAGGAGAGTCAACAAACACAAGTTAAGGAGGCTCCAGCTGTGTCCAAGGTAAGAGACACAGGCATCTGAACCAGGAGAGAGAGAGAGAGAGGATGGGAGCAACAGAGTCTGCTTGGCCCTTTAAAAAATATTTCCATGACAGTGCCTACTCAAGTTAAAAGTCTTGTGGAATGCATGAAATAATAAGCATTGTCTTGATCGGTTTGGAGAGGAGCACCTAGAACAATAGTCTAGTTGTTTTCTAAACTGAGGGACACGGGGCCCATTTCATGAAGGAAAACATTAAATTTGTTTTAAGACGTCTCCAATTTAAAGGTGCCCTAAGGGCATCCAAACTGAAACAGCAGATACTTCATTGATGTTCAGAACTAGAAATAGTTTCCAAGATAAGGGTTCAGTAATCGTTGGTGTGAACGTAAGATATCAGTATACGGTAAGAACACTTGTACATGGGGAATCTGTATAAACAGAAGCCAAGCAACAACAAAAATGCCAAGGCCAGGATGGACAAGTGAAACCAGCAATGAAGACTCACTGAGAATGGCCCATTGGACAGAAAGACTTTAAGAGACTTAGAAGCTAAAAGAAGCATGAAGTCGTCAACTCTGCCACATGCTGCCACCTGGACGAGTAAGGTGCAGACTGAGAGTAGACTGATGGACTTAATAGTCCTCCTCAAAATCAGCCAAGTTTTCATGGAGACAGCACCGTGCAGGTTTTGTGGCTTTAGTTGGTGGGAAAAAAAGAACTACTATCATAGGCAGGAGGAGTTGCTTAGTTGAACAGAAGAATGTCAGCTCCATGTCACTCTGACTAAATGCCTGAAATAATCAACCTTAAATGAGAAAAACATTAATTTGGCTCAATTTCAGAGGTTTCATTCCATGGCCTCTTGGGCTTGCTGCCTTGGGGGGTGTGGTGGCCCAGTACAGTAAAGTGGAAGCACATGACAGAAGAGGCTTGGGTGGCTAGGATGCAAAACAGACAGAGTAAGCCAGGATAGAGCAATGGCAACTGTATTCCCCCAAAGGACACACTCTCAGCCACCTAACATTCTGTCACTAGGGCTCTCATTAAAGATTCCACTCTCTCCAAAATGGTGCCACAGGCTGGTGACCAAGCCTTTAACTCAAGGTCTATTAGAAGACATTTAAAATCCAAAGCATAGCAAGACTTTAAATATTATTATGGCTATAGAATATAGTGTATGATCAAATAATCTCGGGAAATTTTTGAACTGTCTATTGCAAACAAAATAACATGTAGGCTTGAAGGGTCAGAGAGTAGCGTCGAGTCACACACAACAGAATTTATACAAGGAGAGAGAAAGAGAACCAGCTGTCCATAGCATTCAGGAAACAAAAGTGTTGTTAATATTTATGAGGGGGTCAAAGAATCATATAGATCTTCTCAGTGTGTATTGATAACTACACCAATATTTTCTATGTCACATACGTCGTATTTTCTATTAATTAAGTGTCTTGGTGTAATTTTAAAAGCAGAATTTTCTAAAAGTATAATTCCAAGAGTGCTTGGGAAGGGAATTATGCCAACCGTTAGGCTTCAGCTGTTTGGGAGAGCCTACTTAACAAATGCATTTATTCAAATGTTACACACATAAAATTAAGAGTCCTGCTTTAGTAAACATGCTTGTCTGTGACTGTAGCTGATAAGCACAGGTGACAGAAGAAAGGGGATAGAGAACAGAAGACCAAGCAGGGAAACACAGTGGCTTGAGTCAATTTGCTCTCTGGGACAGGCTGCTTTGTCTAATTTAACTGTCCCAGAGGCCTAGATTGTCTTGCTGTAAGCCCTATGATTAATGTGCATTATAATGGTCCTGACTCATCAGGAAATAGTTAAATTAGTTCAAGCATATCCTTTTATCTACACCACATAATATAATTCTGCAAAGATATTTATCAAAGCTAGGTAAAATAAAGAGTTTTGAGAGAATTGCTTCAGTTATTTGATCCATTTGTTTAGCTGAAAAGACCCATTTGAAATCAGATATAGAAGTCCTTATCCAAAGCTTTCCAGGAACTATCAGTGATTACAAAACTCTTAAGTAAGTAACTATACTATGAAAAGGCCATTATTTCATAAATTAGTAAAAAAAAATGGTTTAAAAGAAACAGCTATTAACTATAAACGTAGTTTACTGGCCCTTGTCGAGGGGAGTAAGACTCATTCATCTTTTCAGGCTTCTCATGTAGAAGTGAGCAGCGGGCCTGTGCTCTCTGTCAGAAAACACTCTGTCATTTGAATGTCGCAGTTATTCTTCAAGGCAAATTGAAAGTACTTGCTCCCAAAGTCATACTAAAGATATTAATGAAAGAAGGTTCCCAATAATGTGAAGCTAGGGGTTCCTATCTGAAAAAGAACCTGCAGCTCACATTAAGAACATAGATGCTACTTATTTCTGTAGTTGTTTTCTACATCAAGCCTATTGAGCAAACCACATGAAGCTGAACATGTTAAATCCAGCTTCCACGTTGAACATGGATTCTATACTGTACTGAAGAGGAGCACAGCACCAACAGATCAGTTATTTGTGCCCATTAAAATATGTGTGATTCCTACAAGAGTCCAACAAAGACCTCTGACTCCCACACAAGCCTCCAAGATGGTCAAGGCAAATTTCTAGCTGACTGGGTTTATGCTATTGTTTGTTTTTTTTGTTTGTTTTTTTGTTTGTTTTGAGGCATGGTTTCTCTATATTGCCTTGGATGTCCTGAATTCACTTGGTAGACCAGGCTGGCCTCAAACTCACAGAGATCTGTTTGCTTCTGCCTCCCCGAGTGCTCAGGTTAAAGGTGCGCACACAGCTTATCCTATTACTTCTAACTTGTGGTCATTTCTTATATCTGACATTTTTTTAAATATGAATAAAATAATAGTGATAACATTATTCAAACATTTATAAATACCATACATTCAACATATCCTAGTGTAATTTACACTTTGCATCCGTCTTCCCCTCAAAGCTACAAGAGCCAGCTGACTCATTTTCGTAGCCTACCGAGGGTGTCATAAATCTCTCATGTAAACATTGATGACATGATCATACTGAATCTATAAGTCTGAAATCCACCAACAAGATCAATTCCTCCAGTTTTCCCCATTTGCCAGTAACACCATTTCCAGTGTTTTCATGTGCCTGGAGATCTTCCGCCTGGACATGGCTGCTCCACTCTATAGTTCAAATTGACCTAATTTGTGAACATTACACTAAAACACCCAGGCTCTCCTTATCATTAGCAAGCCTCTTTGGCAATGTATCAAATAGCTCAGTGAAGGCTATTTCTAGAATCTTCAGTAAATGGTGCTGGTCAGACTGGATTGCTGCATGTAGAAGAGTGCAAATGGAACCATATTTATTACCATGTGCAAAACCCAACTTCAAATGGATCAAAGAGCTCAACGTGAGACAACATGAGCCATCTCTCCAGTCCCTATTGAAGACTTTTCAAGACAGTCACAGCCCATACCCAGTAACAGTTAACGTATATCCATCCAGTTAAGAGAACCAAAGTTGCTTCGTCACAAATGATAAGCAGACAAGATGGAGAGGACAAAAATGGGAGTAAAGGAGAAGACAAGGACTGATGTAGGAAACTCTTACCACATGGCAATGGCTCATATGAATAACACTAAAGCATACTATGATTTAAGATGTATAGGAGAATAGCTATCCACTAAAATCTCTTATGTTTGGTACCTAGGTTTGTCAGCACATTTTGTTCAAGTTCCATTAAATTCTCACCAGAGTGCAATCCTTTGTGCCCTACTACTATGTGTTAGAGTGTCCACTAAGTTATCACTGTTGCTTTTCTCCAGGTATGTTGAGAATTGTTCATCAAATAATTCATATATTGTAAAATGCACTCTCTTTGTCACAAAATTGAGGAGACTTGTGGCTATAACAGTAAAGCCCGGGTGTCTGACATAACTGCACCTACGATTGGCAAGTTCTGTCTTCCTCCTGAAATGCACCCGAATCCACCACACTAGCTCTTCGTCTGCATTGCTGATGACTGCTTAATGTGAGGTATCTTTTCTTTTCCCAAAAGAAATGTCATTACCCTATGCTATAAGGGCCCAGGTTCTGTGATACTCTTCTGTGTGACTACTGAGTCAAGGGAACTGATGTCTTTTATATGACCATCCTTATGTTTGCTTTATTTAACGATTTGCTAATGCTTCTCTTTCTTCACATATATCCTTATGTAACTGATCTCAATAATGGGTAAATGTGTTCTCTAATTACACCATGTCTTCAGCAGTTTACAATCTCAGTCTACGGTCTAGTTGACATTGTACACTCCAGTTAAGTCTTATAACTTAACACAATCTCTATGTTCTTTTGTTACAGACAACATATGATTACAGAAGCTCAATTTCTTTCTCATTCCTCTTGCACTCCAGACAAGGCAAAATATTTTTATTTAAAGATGCAGAAACTAAATGTTTTAGGCTTTGTGGATTACACAGTCTCTATTGCAACTACAAAATGTTTTCATTGAACGAAGTCACATGCAGGCTGCACTTCTGTCCTAGAAGAATTACCTTGTTAATTGATCAGAAAACACAGTTATGAACTGGAAAATCTAGCAGTAATTATTTGCATGGGCAGTCAAGATCCCACATGGGCTCTATTACTTGGCATCTAAATTAGAATTCACCTCAGTTTTTGTTCCAAAGTGTATCTGCTTGGCCCTGGGCTAAGTTTATGAACCAAAGGCCTAGAAATAGCCTGAGTTAAATAACAGGGATATGTGTGTCTTTGCAAAGTTACAGGATATGTGTCTCTTTGCAGTCAGGCTCTGAATCATGTCATCTCATAATACATATTGAACTTCTAAGTCTCTGTAACAGATGACTTCATTTGAAAACAGGATCATTGCAAATATAAAGACTGAAGAGGAAGCCAACTATTTAGGTTGGCTTGATTCAACTTGAGATGAAGAGGAAAAAAAACAATATGAGATACAGAGGGGAAGGCCACCTGCAGAGGTGAGTTTGGAAATGATATTTCAGGAAGCTGAAACATCTAGAACCAGCAGTTTTCAATCTATGTGTCAAAACCCCTTTTGGGGGGGGGGGGCGCGGAGTCCAAGGACTCTTTCACAGGGATGTCCTAAAATCATGAGGAAATACAGATTTTTGCATTACTATTCATAACAGTAGTGAAATTACAGTTTTCAAGTAGCAAGGAAAAAATTTTATGGTTGGGGGAGTCACCACAACACGAGCAACTGTATATATTAAAGGATCTCGGAGTTTGGAATGTTGATAACTACCGATCTAGGATTTAGAAGGAGCTGAACCCTTTTAAAAAAAACCATCCACTCCTTACCCCCTACCCAAGTGTGAGTGGACATGGACTCTGAGGAAAGCCAGATATCTGATACTTTGCTTTGTGCTGCATCATTACCAAACCAACAAGAACACATTCACTAAGTAACAACTTGCTGAAGGAAAACTGTCAGAAAACCAATCAGGACCTCAAGCTCTTACCCCTTAACCATTTTGATTCACAAGCTCCTTTGGTTATAATCAAAGGTCTATGAATTCATTACTCTTATTGCATGAAATAAAATAGAGAAGACTGGGAAAGAAACTGACTTATGCTGAAATTATGGTTTGAATCTGAACTGTCTACCACAAGGTCCATGTTCTGAGCTCTCACATCCCAGCTGGGTTATTGGTGTGACGATTTTGAACCTTAAGGGGCTTATGAACCTAAGGAACTATGGGGCTTAGCTGGGAGATAGAGAGCTTTTGGTGGCCATGCTTGCTCTGCTTTCTGGTCTATCACCATGTGAAAAGAATCTGCTGTATGCTTGTACCATGATGGACTCTGCCATGTTTCCTCAGCTAAAACCTATCTGAGATCATGAGCTAAAACAAACATTTTATGTCTTAAGTTGTTTCGGTCAAGAATCTGGTCATGTCAATGCAAAAATAACTAATACAAGCTAGAAAATACTCAAAAACAAATTCATGATATGGGGACATATTTCCTTATTAATGTATTGGATGAAAAGTAATTGGTAACTACTACAATGCCTCCATGAAAAATGGCAGGAAAAATTAATGTTGGTATTCTCAAGCATATCTCAGTGGTGGTGTGCCTATGCCTGTCGTCCTCAGCTATTTGAGAGTTTTGTGAGACAGGACCACTTAAACAGATAAGTTTGAAGCCAGGCTGGACAGAACAATGAGATCTTACCTCAAGAGGAAAGAAAAGAAAAGAAAATTATATCAAGTATATGGATGAAGAGAACAGATATTGTTAAGACTACAGTGCTTTTTATAGTAGTTGAAAGACATAGTATTTTTTAGTTAGAGGCTTATTAAAAATGTAGATGTATTTTCTTTTCTTTCTCTAGGAGGGCTTGGTTCTTGGGCTTCATGTTAAGAATTCTTCCCAAGGGGTTTTTATGAGCATGGTCAGAGGGGTTTTGCACACACCCACCCTTTATTGTAGCCCAAGAGAAGGCTGATTAGTGGATCTTCCAGGTGAGAAGCTTTGCATTAAATTTGTTACCCTAGGAGCTGCACTTATCCCTTCTACGTCCTGCTAGAATCAGTTCCTCATAGCCTACAACTAGCTGCAAGGGAGGCTGGAAGGCAGGAATGTTGTACTACCATTTGTTCCCCTTAAAAATCAACAAAGGGAACAATATAGAGTGAACATTTGGAAACATCCAGTAGTCTCTTATCTGGGGACTGATTTTCCCTTTGGGTAGGCTTATTTCCAGAATTCTGAAAAGAAAACAGTGAAAAGGAACTTTAGATGAAATCTTAGATACTGATTGAAAGCAAATACTGGAGCTGGGGAGGCAGTTGCGTCAGAGTGGCTTCCTGAGGCAGAAGAAAGAATTGAAAGAGGATGTTTTACACCAGGAAGTTCAAGGTTTAATCAAGAACCTTAAAGCTGTTCCTATTGTTTCCACACAGACTTCTCATTAGTCTGGGCACCTCATCATGTATCTGCTTCGCAAGTGGATGGAAATCATCTCTGTCGCCTGGGTGACCAAGATGAACAATCAGGATTGAGCTTGGTGTAGCTCCGTTTACCGGCTTATTAACCGACTGCCATAGCATTTCAACCTACTACAGAATGCTCTCAGTGATTACTGAGTGTAATGAAATCCTGCTTTCATGCAAAGTGCTTGATCCAGACATGCTTAAGACACGCCTGTTATCCATTTGCATGAGCCAACTACTTATGCTTTTGGCTAGCACCATGTAAGTAGTATATGAATTTCATGTACAGCTTTGGAAAATGCTGTAATGCATTTAAAACTTGGAGAGTGTGCAAATCTTTCCTCCAGACAGAATCTCACTGAATTGCCTAGACAGATCTTGAATTTATTTGTCACTCTGTGCTTCCTAGAATGCATGGCCTTCTTGCCTCAGCACCCTGAGTAGTCAGGATCATAAACATAAGCACCAACTTCATCTTCTACATCTCCTCAAATCATAGTTACTACTTATTTCATTTTTGTATGTCAAACACAAGAAAAGTAACAGTGGACCAGGCAGGTGAGATCCTGCCTCCGTGGGACTTAGACTCTGTAACAAAGCAACATTGAAACTGTTTTAAAGTATTGACAATAAAAAAAAAATATTCGCCCTAATTTTCTCAGGTAATTGTAGCTGTTGAATGTAGCTAGAAGAGTAAGTCTTAAGGTTAAATACAAATGTAAAAAGTTAATTTACAATGAAAGAGAGGTAGCATGGAAGTGACAAAAATTGTTTGAGACTAGGGAACACATGAATCAGTTCTGTCTTACTTATTTTGAGTCTTTGATTAACATTGAAACATTTGTGTTATCCAAAATATTAATTTCAAAGTGCCCAGAGAAAGATTATACACTGTACACTTTTAAGCAAACTATCAGTAATCAGTGTTGGTCCTAACACCCATGCTAACCACAGAGTAAGGAGCTATTAAAGTACATATGTTTCCATTTGTGGGATAATTCCTTACATAATTTATATGGAGATAAATTCCACAGATTATGAGCTCTTCAGCCGATTCTTTCCCCACTTCTCACAATATTATTTCCTACATATCAATAGGCATATCCAAATATCATAAAAAACAACACCAAGACATGAAAACTACCAGTAGCAAGTGAATTAACAAGTATCAGAAAAAAAATACAGTTTAATTATGTGGCCTTTTCAGTGTGACTGAAGAGGTGGAAGAAGCCCATTCTGTGTCTTCATGAAGTGCTAGTACAGTGCAGATGGGAGGAATTTACAAAATGTTTCACACATTTAAACATGCATTTTTATATTTATTACATATATGTAATATGTATATATATGATCAGAAAGAAAAACTAAATAGCTTAATAATATTATAAAGAACTAAAAGCTTTAACCTAATAAAATATTCAAGTTCTGTATTTTAAATTCTTGTTCTAGCTATTCTTTCAAGTTATAAACAGGATCTAAAAATCATAAAATAGAAACAGGAAGAAAATGATTTTCAAATTCTCTGATGAAGGAAAAAAATACAATGAATTGTGTGAAGAAATGACCTTTATTGGCCAAGATAATCTGAATGTGTTTCCTACACATTTGTGAGTATTCTACAAAGAAAGCAAATTATGTGAGATAAAATTGTTCAGGATAAAAAGTTAAATGAGATAAAAATGTCACTTGATTTAAAATGTAATGCTACAGCAATAAATTAACGTGGCTGTAACCTGCCATAAAAATGCAGAAAGGGTCTTTCTGTATGTCTCTTTTCCTGTGGCCATTAAGAAGCAGGGAGAACTGCTTGCTGTGGTGCAAGATCCCCCAGCATCGGCATATCTAAGACCTTCAGATTTAACCTGACCTCCTCAGAATGGATAGCCACACTCCTGTGTGTTGGGAGACCTTTGTGATTCCACTTTGATAATTCTTCGCACACCTCCATTAGAAACAGAGAAAAGCCACTTCAAGACAGCGCGCTTACAGCTTACTGTTTACCTATACACTCATAAGATCAAAACCCCTGGTCTTACTGTTTTTGTTAACAAGGAGCAGTAAAAGTCTTCCCACATACTGAGTTTGGGTTTCCATTTTACAACCCGAGATGACAGACGGCACAGAAATGATGAGAAAACTGTGGGGAGGCTTCCAGAAGATTGATTCTCTCATCAGCTGATTCCTTCCGAGTTAGTCTTTTATTGACTACAAAGGTATAGCCAATGCAGAAGAGGAAAACCAGACTGCCCTGTTTAATCCTGGGGGCATTGGCAAAAGGTGATCACTTTTTGAGAAAACAGAGGCCTACAAGGAAATCAGCTCACTGTATGAGCCGTTAAGCTGATTTAAACACACAAGGGATGCCTGGGGTTGAGCGCAAGATCTCTGAGGTGTGAGACAAGAATGAAACCATTCCAGAGACTAATATTACTGGGCTTTAGTAGCAGGCGGTACAGTTGATCAGTCAGGAACCTGTCATTTGGAGAATAGGCCAATATATCTGAGAGACATGAAAAAAATCCTTCATTTCTTTCCCCTCTCCTTCCCACAAAGAGTAGAAATAATTGCAATTTCCAACTCTGGCAATTATCAATCCCGAGTTATTACAACGCAGGTGCCAATTAGAAGTAAGTGAAAACCAAAATCTAGGTACATTTTCTGACACTTGCCTGTAATTGAAAACTGTAACTCACCACGGCTGAACCACATATTTATTTCTGATCTGAGTCCGTCTGGAATAAAACCTCTGCACACTGTCAGCACCACCTGCAACCCTCATAACCCAGAAAAGAACCAAGTGGAATTTCCGTAGCCACAGAGTCAAATAAAGTTGCACACTCTCCATTTTGTTTTGCTGATGTTGTGGCCTGAATGTTATTGCTTAAACAACAACGGAAGAGAGCTTTCAACTTGACAAGCCCCACTTGCTGTTTGGAGTCTTAAGGGAGACTGACTGTGAGTGATTTATCTACCACATTATATTTGCGACAAATATGATCCTGGCATCTCTGTTTGCTAATTTCTAAAGGAAACCAAGCAGTATTTAATAGTGAAGTAGCAAATGTAATAAAGCACATGAAACATCACACGCGAGATAAATGATTTCCATGACTGCCAGCGCAGCAGCAGAAAAACTGAAAATCAAAATATATGTTAATGTGGGTGCTCGTGAAATATTTTATTAAAACAAAGATGCAGCTAATTGCAAAATGCACAAACATAATGTCTTAAACTGGGATGATCCTTAGTTGGATTCTACTTTTGCTTTTAATGGTACTGATGCTTTTAATGTAAAAACAGGAAGCATAACATTATTCCCTGGCAGTAGTTTATATGCCGATATTCTAAAATGATTTTCGCTGAGTGTTGTGTTGGCATAGGCCACCAATAGTTTTCATCATTATTCTGTCAACCATATCAACATCTACCACTCCTTTAGAAGTGGATTTTGTTGAAGGGACTTGTGAAATTGTTTACTTTGCCTTGAGTTTACTGCTAATATTAGAAGCAGTGCTACCCACGAACTTATGAACCTCAGGTAGCTCGCCACCAGCTGTTCCATTACACCCAGTGTTTACTCTTCAGCCTCAAGCTGTAGAGCCTTAGTGAACTGCATTGAACATCTTTTTCTTGATACTTCCACACATACCCTCAACGGTATAAGAATAACTCTATTTTTTGGAGAAATCTGGGAGAGACTGTGTGGTAATTAGTGTTATTGTTAGTATGTTATATAATTAGGTTTTTGGGGGGTTATTTTTGGTAGTAAAAATTAAAAAAGCTAATGAAAATTTGCTTTAACAACCATTCTAGCCTATTTCCCAAAATATTACCAAGAGAAGATCTTAGACATAATACAATAAAATTACCAAAGGGAAATAAGTTTGCAGAGGATAAATGCCAAGTAGGCTTTGAACCTATTTGCTGTACAGATTTTTTTAATGTTACAATATTTCAATATAATAAAATGGCTTATTATAAACTTTGTCATGTTGTATTAATACTTCCATGAGATAATCTTCATAGATCCCACAAAACTCATAAAAATTACCTCTTCGGAAACCAAAATCATTTTATGTCTACAGACTTTTAAGCTTTCCTTAGTCTGTTGATACCCACCTACTCTAAATGCACCCCTATGATATCTAAGATGTCTTTTTAGCTCCTAGTATACATCAGCAAGGTATATTCACTATCATGCCAGTGATGATGTCTACAGGCATTTTTGTATTATCTATATAAGTCCAACCTACATCTACACATACCTCTTAATGATAGATGAATACTCATGCAGGCAAATACAACTATGTGAAAGCAACGGTAGGTGGTTCAGCCCAGATGACCCATCACACACCTTGAGACAGCATAAAGTCTGTCAGGACCATACCTAAACTGGTGGTGAAATTGTTCATTGAAATTATTAATCCTTGGGTTGTAGAACTCTGAAACTACCAACTCAAGGAACCACTGCACACACTGGCATGGTCGTGAGCCTGGTCACAATCACAATAGTTTGTCCCATGTATTGAATTGTCTTTTCCTGACATTTCTAGTTGCAATGACATGATCACAAATCCAGAAAACAGCCATGCAGGCAACATGTTCGTGGAAACTGTAATGCATCAAACTTCACAGAAGAGGAACCACCCATAAAGTTCCCATGGAAACTTTACTCATGGAAAATGCACTCCGTCACTTCCATGACTGGTTAAACACCAGCCACTTCCTTGACACAATAAGGGTTAGGATCTGAGACCTCTTATTTCTCAGGTCAGTTTCCTGAAATACTGGATCATAGTTGGTTTCTACAGAACAGTGGCTTTTCTAGGAGGCTGAGCTGCGGGATGAGTGGTTAAGAGCACTAGTAGCTCTTCCAGAGGACCTGGCTTCAATTCTCAGCACCAACATGGTGGCAAACAGCTACCGGTGACTCCAATACCAGAGGATCTGTTGTCCTCTTCAGGCATCCATAGGCACCAGGCACACAGGTATTTTACACATACACACACACACACACACACACACACACACACACACACTCACACACACACTCACACACACTCACACACACACTCACACACACTCACACACACACTCACACACACACAGGAAACACACATACTTATATAACACAGACACACACACATATATACATACACACATATATATAAACACACACACAAAGACACACAGATGATGAAATTTCATATATATGTATATGCAAGCAAACATCCATATATATAAAATAAACATAAAAATATTTTAACTTTTCAACTTGTTATATTTATATAAGCTTAACCTATAAGTGGGTGATAACTTTTGACCCAAAGAACCACTGTACATAAAATTCCATACCACAGCTTGCTATGCGAAGAAATTGTATACTAGCCTACACTACTCACTTGTCACCAGCAATGAAGGACTCATTGTACAGGGCGTGTCAGCTCCAGGCAATGACAAGTCTCCAACTGTTCTGGCCATGTACATAAGATAAACGCCTCCTCACATCACGTTCATATAAGGCAAATCCTAACTACAATTACTCAAACTTTTCAGAATGTCAGTTCTTTTCTTTTCTGGCTGTTATATAATGTGAGCAGGGCCCTCTAACTCAACATAAAATCAAGAAATTTGTTCAGTTCTAGACACTCTTTCTTAATGAGATAAACATCTACAATATAATCCATCTCAAAAATTATGACACATGTTACCTCTCTTTTATTGTAAATTATGTTTGCACATTTGAGTTTAATTTTTATTTTACACTTATTCCTCCAGATATGTACAATAGCTACAATTACTGAAGAAAATAAGGCAGAACATTTTTCTCATTACTCATACTTTAAAATAGATTTAAGCAAAATAGACTTAATAGATATTAAATATCATAATTTTATATATGTAAACTTAATTAATTGATAGATTTAAATATCAAAATAGATGGATTCTACTAGTATCTTTTTATGCCAGTAGATGTCTATCTTATATTTATATGCTTATATATGCAGATATTTATTTTATCTGTGATTCCTGTATTTTCCAACCCTCGCTTAGTTGTGCCATCTGGTAACTAAATGCCTATTATTTCTCTGTTACACATAGCTGGGAAATTTGCTAAACTCTGTTCAGGTGTTCTACTATCAGTTGGTAATTTAACTAGCTGCCTTTTTAATCCTCCCATATTTAACTTCTGTACTATTTCTTACATCAATTACAAATGTAGCATTATCTTGTCAAGCTCTAGATTGTTTCAATATTATCACAAAAGACTCTGATCATGATGACTACAGAATCCTGCAAAATTTGCATCTTACATTTTCCTATCATCATCTGAAATTGATTTTTTGTATTTGTTTGTATTATTGTTATTAGACACCTGTTATATATTTTAGCTATATATTCTACTAGCCATTTCTGACAGATCTCATTCCTATAATTTCTCATTAATGTTATTTCTCCTTCATTCATGCTCATGCTTTAATTAGTCAGAACAAAAAAGTAAATACTACTCTCCTTCTAATGTTTATTTACCCCCCGTTGATGGAAAATTTCTTCAAAAACTTCTCTTCACTTTTAAAAACCATTTATTTGTCTTCTTATTCCTGTTTACCAATCTACATCAGTAGTCACTAATGAGGGTGGGATTTGTTAAGAACTTTACAAATAAGAGTGAGCATTCTTACAGAACACTCAGATCTCCAAATGCTCTTTCTCCATGTGATTTCTCCAGCTGTATTAGCTTAACCTTGGCTTTGAATAGTTCTTCCATTAATATATATGTATGCTAACTGTCGATGCCGCCCCCGACCAGCAGGAAAGAAACCAACACCGGGAACTCTTCTTGCCACAGTTTATTCAGGATCCTGGACTACCGGAGTGACCCCGGGAAAAGCTCCCACAGAACCTTTATAGTGTGCCTGGTCCTATCAGAGACTGCCACGTTGTCGCTCCTGGTTGGTGCGTTCGGATCACGCCACCTCACACTATGCCTTGTTCAGATCACGCCACCTCACGCTATGCCTTGTTCGAATCACGCCACCTCACGCCATGCCTTCAGACATGCGCATAAGGGGGGGGTTGCTCACTGCGCATGCGCATAAGGTTTACTCACTGCGCATGCGCAAAAAGGGGCGCATTGCGCTGGGGAAGCAGCAGGGGGCGCTGCTATCTGTGGCTCTCCACAGCTAACAACATACTTTTATATGTTATATATATGTGTGTGTGTGTGTGTGTGTGTGTGTGTGTGTGTGTGTGTGTGTGTGTTGCTGTGTGACACTATTTATGGAGAGACAGGGAACTGATGACAAATAGCAAAAGCAATACCACCAACGTCCAAGCTAGTGAACCAGTAACAGCTTTGGACTACTCACAGATACATGGATGACTCAAAGGCAACAAGAGTCCACCCTGCTGTGGGTGGTAACTGGTAAAAACTGGAATTTGGAGGCTCTCCGCATAGACTGTGGGCATCTTACACGCCAGAGAGGTTTTCCTCCTGTGTAGCTTTTACTGCTTATAACCTCAGGCAGAAGAGGCCTCAAGAATCAAGTAAGTTTCAAGAACTTCCTAGTACTTGTAAATGTTTTAGGTCCTGCTTCTTAAGGGGCCTACGTTCAGAAACCCCTGAGTTGTAAGGAGTGTCCCTCCAGGACTGAAGGCTTCAACTTGAAAGAAATTGCCATACAGACACCCTGTTTTATCACGTTGAGACTGACTTGTGCTGAGCTAAATATCAAAAGCATTAACGAGCATATCAGTGAATTATAGTCCTAAAAATGATGCTTTAATTGTGGTCACAGAAAACTGGCATGTGGTTATATATGAATTTTGTGTCTTTTTTTCTTAACTAGTGAGTGCATCTATGAGATAGATAGATATTCCAATTTTTAATCCATATCTGTATGTCTATATATTCACCTGTCTTCCTACATAGAACTAAATGCCTAACAGACTAGGCTTTACCAAGCATAGATTCGCACTGCTCTGCTTCTGACTAATTCTTCATACTTTTTGGCTATTTTTCCAGATAATGTTTGTAGATGATTCCTCTCTGACACTGTAGCAGGTATTGCCTTCAGCTGTGCACATATTCTGTAGGACATAACATAAGCTCCTTACACACAGAGCAAAAAAGCTCCTTACAATAGACTTCTTACTTTTTTCAGGTTACTGATGTACAGTTTATTTCTTAAGACATTCAGAAAGATTAAGGACAAATGCATTTTTTTAGTTGTCAAACTGAATACAATGATAAAGAAAGAAAATCCTAGCAACAATTGACAAAGAAATTAAAAATATTCATAGTATCAAAAGATCAATTTTAATATTTCCCTGGCCAAAGAGGACAAATGTAAAAGGGAAAAGAATGATTTTGTTTATTTTATTCTAAAGATTAAAAAAAAGCAAAAAAAAATCCATGTAGGACTACATAAATTGTAAATGACACTTAACAGACAACACACATGAAAGTGCCTTCAACACGCTGTTTCCAATTTGCCTAGACATCCTCAAATCAGAGCGTCAAGATAAGAGCTTGGAACTTGCCCCGGAATGGCCAAGCTTTAAAGAGAGACAGTATTTTCTGATTTAACTTGTTACTATTGATTCACAAGGGAGAAGTTGCATTCAAATACATATTTCTCAACATCATACATCATACCATGAAAAATATCAAAATACATCTAAACAGAGTTTAAACAAAGAAAGAAAATTCGGAGTAAAGCTATGATAATTCACATGCAAATGTATGTATTTCAGTTCATTTTGACAGCCTCAAATAGTAATAATCTGTTCTTTTAATATATACTTGCTTAAATTCCAATTAAGGCAATCCTGAGAATAAAAATCCTATCACATACTGTTTTCATACTCGTTTGAAGGATATCACACAGGCATAATTGCTGGCTTACCACATTCAGTCTTTCTTTTCATGCCCTGCCTCACTGCTGCTGGCACTGAACCATAGTGCTATGCCAGGAAATCTACCAGCTGGTGGGAGTCCAGGTACAGCCCACAGGGGAGCTTTTAACAGAGCCCTATTTTCAATAGTTACAGTAGCGTTGGCAAGCAGGTGCTTTTGAAACCTCCAAGATACTATTCACATTTACACATCTTACATACGCAGGTGTGGTATTACTATAAGAGGGTATAGACACCTTGAAAGGCTATCAATAAAAACTCCAGATAAAGTAGAAAAGTGAAAACAAAGACGTGCTATAAATGCAAACCTACTTAATCAAGACACTTACACAAAAGAAAGGCAGGGGAAGAGGACCAGGGACATTTGAGCAAACCCCGTGTAGCTATCCAAATATCTTACGCATTGGCATGTAAGACAAAATGGTGCAATAAAAGGAAAAAAATTCTATGCATGATAAGAAGGACAACATAAACAGTATGCGGCATTATATACACAGTGCAAGGTATAACTATGTACAGTTATAATATATCAAATACTTAAAACAGCTATAATAAAAGTACTCTAGTTAGAGATTTTAGAAATTGCAAAGCAAGTATGATAAAGCCACCAGAGAGAACTATGAAAATTCATAAATTTTTTGAAGAAACTATTAATAAGCTTATGATAAGAGACTAAACACAGAATTCTACTGTCATGGACTAAGAGTGGATATTATTTGGTTCACTTGTATGATATTAATAAAAGGACAACATACTTATAGCTATGCAAGAAGCAACAATAAATCTCAAAAACAATGTAGATTTTGTCTGCTCATAAGGCGCTTTCATTATTAGAAATGTAATTTTGATGTCTTAGATATTTACAATGTAAATTTCAAAACATTTTTGGGATCTAAACAAAAATGATGAGAGTAATCAGGATATACATTATAACTTAATGATGATTTAACTTCACGTATTAAAATATGCAAGAGAGTCAAAGCACTGGGGGAATTTTGTATTTCAAATATTTTATTCCTTCTCAAGTCTCTGATGGAGTTGAAGAGGACATAGTTTAGTTTTACAATTAAGCGTAGTTGTTTAGTGGTTAAGATACTTTTAGGTCTAGATAGATGTTTAAAGTTGATGAGATGAGATACGATAGATATTGATTTACATTCAGAATTTTAGACTCACCAAGACAGAAAGATGTTTTCTTCAAAGCTGTCAAATACAAATAGGCAAAAACACTGTGAGTGTAACATTTATATGATTCCTGATTGTTTCATGGTTCTTCTAGATGTAGGTAGCTTATTTTAAATATGTGTAATAATATAAATGTATACGTAAAAATATTTTTTAAAAAAAGAAATAAAGATGGGTTCTGGGCGGCATGGCTAAGTCATTAAAGTGCCATCTACACAGTCATGAGGACTTGAGTCCAGTCCAGGGATACAAGAAAAAAGGCCAGCCATGGTCACACCCATCTCCAATGCCAAGAGAAGGTGTGTGTGAAGATGGAGTAGACTGAGAGGCAGATACACGTGTAGCTCCAGGGTCTAGCCAATCAATCGGTGAGTTCTCAGCCCAGTGAGAGCCCTAGTCTAAAAAAGATAACGTGGCAAGCAAGACTCTGGCTTCCATGTGTGCACACATGCACTACGCACATCCAGAAGTAAATAAAGTACAGCTGAAAGGGCAATGCCTTAGGAAAAGAAATAAGATCAAATAAATATAAAGACAGTGTGATTGAGGACATCTAAATATACAGTCAGCTTGAAGGGCCAGCCAAATGGCTTCAGTTTGGTGACTAATTTGATCCTAGAGATCCACATAATGAAAGGAGAGAGCCTACACCAACAAAATGTCCTCTGACCTAAAAGCGTACTCTGTGGCACGCGCGTGCATGCGAAGTGCGCGTGCGCACACACACACACACACGCACACACACACACACACACACACACACACACTATATATATATACATGTGTACATATATATGTATTTATGTGTATGTAATAAAATCTTTAAAGAATAAAGACAGTTTGATTAAAGAGATTGTAAAGCAGCAATGTCAAAAAACAATGGAAATAAAGACCCAAAAAAGATAACTGATACAACAAAATGAAGCTATTCTATAAAAAGGTTAGGAAAGGAATTTGGACAGTTTCATCAAGAAAAAAGTGAAATCTATAAATAAAGCCAACAAAGAGTAGAATCGGTCAACCAGCCATAAAAGAAATTTTGAAACCTAAAGTGTTAAAATATTGAAATGAATGAATAGGTAATTTTCACTGTAGAGATAGTATTGCATGATTTTGTTTTTTAGAAAGTAAAACAATAGCAAAGAAGACACAAGCTTATTTGTAGGTGTTATGTAATGCTATGATAAGAGAAATAAGTAAAATTATGAGGAAAATGCATTGTAAAATAGAAGCAAACTAATAAACATTCCTTTAAACATCCCAAGAAAGCATGCTGTGATCAAGCTGATTAGATTCTAGAAATAAAGGACTGTTTCAGTATTCATAATGTATGAATTTTAACACATATTATTAATGGAAATCAAACATGATTTTTCTTTCTTTATTTTTATTATATTTTTACATATACATTTATATTATTACACATAAATAAAATAAACTGCATTTTTCAAGGAATACATTTTTAAAAGATTCTCAAAAGCAGGGCTGATCCAAAACTTTCTTAAAAACTGGGTGAGCGTGTCTTAGTTACATGTTAGGTGCATTGAGGCAAGCTTAGCCACTCTCCAGAAACTGGGTCAGCTTAAAAAAAAAAAAAACTAAGATGTAGTTGTTTCTGTGAATCAAAACCATGAATGAATATTTTCTGGTTGCCTCTGCCTCAGTGTCTTCTAGCCTGTCTCCTAGTGTCTTCTAACCTTGCCCCCTGGCAAGGACTGGGAATGTAGCTCAGTAGTTGCATGCTTGCCATGTAGAAAACTAACAAAACACAAAAACCTCCATGTGTCAGGCATTGTGGGTGGGAGGGATACCTAATACTGGAACGCCAGGATGCTGAAGTAGGAGGATGGGCCATTCAGTGCCATGCAGTGAGTTAAACAACAAAGATACAAACAAGCTATCTCAAAAATCCACTAAGGAAAATTTCACTTCCAGATTTACTCGCAAGAATTTTTATGATGCTGACAAGCCACAGAGCCTGCTTCCAAGGAAATTTTTCTCTGGAAGGCTCTCTTCCCTTGCTCCAATGAAGACTCAACCCACCACCAAATCAAGAGTTTCAACTTTTTTGTTGCTTTTGTTTTGTTTTGTTTTGTTTGTTTTGTTTTGTTTTTCAAGACAGAGTTTCTCTGTGTAGCCTTGGCCATCCTGAACTTGCTTTGTAGGACAGGCTAGCCTCGAACTCACAGAGCTCTGCCTAAATCTGCCTCCCCAAGTGCTGGGATTACAGGCTAGGGCCACCATGCTCTGCAGAAGAGTAGAAAGACTCACCACTGAAGAAAAGAAGCCAGCTAACAGCTTAATGCTAGGAGATGCTCATCATTGGTGGTCATCTTAGAGACAATCTATTGAGACTGGGTAAACAAAAAACAACACTAGTAAAGGAATTCAACAGAGAAGGTAGCAAATGTGTGCATTCAATGGATCAGAAGCAATGCAAAAGTGTCCAGCTCCCTCCCCACTGAAATTTATGTTCTCTCTCTCTCTCTCTCTCTCTCTCTCTCTCTCTCTCTCTCTCTCTCTCTCTCTCTCTCTCTCTCTCCCCCCCTCTCTCTCCCTCTCTCTCTCTCCCAAAATACACAAAACCAAAAATGCACAAAAATAAAACCATGAAATTCAAGATGAATAAAAGTAAAAGCTAATAAGACAAAAATATCAAAAAAATTCATGAAAAATCCATGGAGTACTTTTGATTTGGCCCACTACCCCTGCACACAGGGCCAGTGACCCTCCATTGGAGAAACTTATTTTCCCTTTTCCAGAACGTTATCAATTTCAAATAGCTTCCTGGTGGACCCAAGTGAAACTTTGTATCGACTTCTTTTCTGTGCTGGGGTTTTGTCTGATTTGATTCTGTGCAGGTATTCTGCATCCTGTCACAGTGTGTGTGAATATGTCTGTTGTGTCTGGAAAATGCTGTTTCCTAGGAGCCACACACCACCTCAGCTCTTTTACTCTTTCTGCACCCTCTTCTGCAGAATCCCTGAGTCTTGGGGGAAGGAGAATACTCCAAAGTCTACCACACTCTTACACTATTCAAAAAGCAATATAAACTCTAACTTACCTAAGAATAATTATAACAAAACCAACAGTACAATAATAACTATTTTAGTTATGGTGGGATATTGAAACAAAATACTATAAAGTAATTTAAATAGAATCCATTTATTTCTCACACACTAGAGTCTTGGAAGTTCAAGAAAAAAAATTTTTTTTTTTGCTGATGAGGAAAAATATTTGTTATTGTCATTCCCTTCATGAGAGTATATTTAAGTAAAATGCATATAATCTTTGGTAAGCCTTAATAGTATAGAACTTTTTCATTCATCTAAATTTTATTAAAATTTATTAACAGAAACAAATAATTTCCTCATGACTCTATTATCTGTAATAACTGGACTGATGAGGTCTCTCATTATCGATGCTGGTAACTTGTGTCTTTTTTTTTTTTTTTTTAACTTCTCATTCAATCTGCTCATTCGGGGCTTTTAATTTTATTGGCCCTCTCTATTAACTAGGGCGTGCTTTCATTGCTTTTTACCTTTGTTATAATTATTGAGTTTCCCTCCCTCTATCTCATTATTTTTAGCTGAATCTGCTGCGGTTAATTTGAGGATGTAGCTGTTTTGTTTAATAGGAAGTGTGATAGTCTGTTTAATTGTCAACTTGAGAAGATGTAGAAGCACCTCGGAAGGTCCGAGGTGAAAGACTGCCTAAAACAGGTTAGCTAGTGTGCATGTCCATAGGAGATTGTTTTTTGCTGCCTTAACTTATGTAGAAAGACCCAGCCCACCAAGAGTGGCACCATTTCTCGGAATTGAGTCTCTAGTTGTGTAAGAATACAGAAAGTAACGAGCAGTAAGAACACCTGTGTTCACTTTCCTCCACACTTGATTATGACTGTAATAGCTACCTAAAGTTCCTTGACTTTCCTGAAATGCTAACCTGGAGTTGGGACCCAAACAAACCCTTTACTCCTTAAAGTTGTTGTGTCAGGGTATTTTTATCAAAGTAATAGAATTGAAACTAAATTCACAATTTATTAATATAAAGTTTCCCAGTGCTTTTTAAAAAGAACACCATCCCAAAGTTTTTGAACTTTTAATTTGATGCAACTCAAAACCTTTCTAATTCTATTTTGAATTTCCTTTTATTTTTATTTTTTTAAATTTTTTTATTAATTTATTCATATTACATCTCGGTTGTTAGCCCATCCCTTGTATCCTTCCATTCCTCCCTTCCTCCCACTTTCCCCCTACTCCCCTCCCTTATGTCTGTGTCTGAGGGGGACCTCCTCCTCCTGTATATGCTCATAGGGTATCAAGTCTCTCTTTGGTGACCTATTATCTTTCCTCTGAGTGCCACCAGGCCTCTCCATCCAAGGGACATGTTCAAATATGGAGCACCAGAGTTTGTGTGAAAGTCAGATCTTCTCCACTCAACAGTGGAGAATGTCCTGTCCATCGGCTAGGTCTGGGTAGGTGTTCGAATTTACTGCCTATATTTTCCTTGGCTGTTGCCATAGTTTGTGGAGGACCCCAGGGCCCAGACTCACCTGTAGTTTTCCAGGACCCGCTGGATCCTTCTATTTCCTCTTTCTCCCAGGCTTCTCACACCTAAAGTCTCAATAGGATGTCCTCCCCTCTTACCCACTTTCCTGGTAGGTACAGTTTTTCATGGGGACATACAACTTGGACTAGTGTCTCGATATAAGTGAATATATACCATTTAGCTCTTTTTGCTTCTGTGTGAACTCACTCATTATGACAATTTCTAGTTCAATCCATTTGTCCACAAGTTTTGGAAATTCCTTGTTTTTAATGGCTGAGTAGTATTCCATAGTGTAGATGTACCACACTTCCTTTATCCATTCTTCTACTGAGGGACATGTAGGTTGTTTCCAAGTTCTGGCTATTATGAATAAAGCAGCTATGAACATGGTTGAGCATATATCCCTGTTGTGTGGTAGTGCATATTCTGGGTATATTCCAAGGAGTGGCCTTTGTCGCCAGCCGTGGGGACAAGCTGCTGGCCCTGACCGGGCACTCCCCAAACAGCAGAACTACCTGGGTCCCTTCTTGCGGACCACCCATGTTATCTGAATTTCTTTTTAGACCCATAGCTTTATAAAAGTTTTCATCTGTTTCTAATTATTTTCCAGTAACTTTCTGTTATTAATTCCCTAATTAATGTCACTGCAGTTAGAAAATATGTAATATGGCTTAAATTCCTATAAACCGAATGAAACCTATTATATGATTCTAAATTTGGTTATCTTTATAAACATTACATGTATGATTGAAATGTGATGTGTTTTGTTATACTTGGGTTAAAGCTCTATAATTATAGGTTAATTCAAGTTAGTAGGTGATGGGGAGAGCATTTACTGGTTTCCATCTCCCTCTTCCATTAGTTATTAGGCCAGAGAGATTAAACTCTAACTGTAACTATAATTTATTAATGAAACAATATTCTTACTTTGGTTTCATATATTCCAGAGTGTTATTACTTGGTGGAAATATACTTAGCCTTGTCATTTCTTCTTGATAAGTAGATGTCTTAAGGAGTAATTTCTGTTGTCCCATGTAATATTTAGCGCCATGAAATAGCAGTTGAGCTGTTCCCATTTACTTTGGAAAAAATGTGGGCTACATATATTATGTCCTACTTTTAGTCTATTTTTCCATTTTCTGGAGGCAACATAGAGTACTTACAAGTTTGCCTTATCAGTCTCAAGATTTAATTGCATAAGTGACAGAATCTTGCTCTGTTGACCAGGCAGCCTTATAATTTGCTATCTTCCTGGCTTACATTCCAAATAATTGGAACAACAGGTATGTGCCAGTATCTGGTTTAAGCATTGTTTTAGCTAATGAAAGTATTGTATGTATTTTCATTTACAACATATTGTTTTTAATATGTATGTGATGTCCTTCTTTTGTACAATGACGAAGTAAAAACAACACATGCAATACTTTGCATATTCATTTTTATGGTGAGGACACTTAAAATCTACTCTTGGAAAGATTAAAGTTTATTATTATTAACTATATTTGGCATGTTGAACAATAGATGTCATGGATTTATTTGTGTCATCTAAAAAGTCATCTCGATGAATTTTCCACAATAGCAATACCCTGAAATATATGAAGCAAAATTAAGAATATTGTTTTCATTGACAAATTATAATTAGAGTTGAAGATTTTAATTTCTCTGGCATAATAACTAATTGAAGAGGTAGAGGAACTCAGTAAATGCTTTCCCCATTACCAACAACTTTTTAAAATCGCACTCAGAACCTCGAAATTACAATTCTTCCTGTGCGTCTCTGAATTCAACACTTATAGATTCAGATATTCAACTTTATATTTATATAAATTAATCCTGCTTTTTCTATTTTGGTATATTTTGTCCATTTATACTTAATGTTATATTTTAACATAGTTAGATTTAAATAAAATACCCTTTTATTTAATATTTATTATATTTCATGCTTCGATTTTCCTCTTTTTGATGCCTTCAGAGAGTAGACACACAGCTTCCTAGAAGTGGAGTATATTGAAAATGAAGCCTTATAAAACGAAAATTTTATATTAAATATTTAAATGGTGTATTTAATTTGCCTTAATTTAACTTAATATGAGTTTAATGAAATTGTCTAGAACAGGCTAACTCATGAAAAGTAATCTATGTATTTATCATATTTAAAGTATTGAGACTGGGTGCAATCACTTAGAAATGACAAAGATAAATATCAAGAAAGAGGCCAAGGTCACCCTAACAGGCTAAGTGAAAGAGGTTCAATGAATCCTGCAAGGTGTTAAAAGAGACAAAGAAAGATAGGATTTTTTTAAAACCCATGTGATTTCTTGGATTACGTTTTAGATATGTATGTTTCAATTAGAATATCCACAGAGTTTAGGTTACTGGTGAGGAAACAGTTAGTAGGAGGAGATCTTCCAAGATAGGGAAACTAGGATATAGCTTTAGGGATAACGAGGTGCCAAAGGTACTAATAAAACACCCTTCTGATTATGCCCGTGGTGATATTTCCATATATGACTAGACCATGAGTTCTAACCTAGTGAATGTTTTAATTTTTTGTTACTTCATATTGCCCTGAAATTCTTCCTACATTGCCTTTTCTGCCTCCTGGTTCTCATGGGAGGTGCTGTTTTTTTTTTTTTTTTTTTTTCACCCACCTCTCCAATGTCATGGGCTGACACTTCTGAAAAACTCTCCTTCTTCCGGTTGTTTCTGGCAGGTGTTTGGTCACAGCTATCAAATAACTAATAAACTTGATAATAATAATGATCCTATGGTTATATAGACATATTAAAACTGAACAAATTAAGCAATGAATATATATTTTACTTACTTTGCTAATACAGCTGCTGGTTTAAACTTTTATCAAATTGCCAGATGTAACTAAGGATTTTTTTTTTAAAGCTTCAACCAAAATGCCGTAAATCCAAAAAGTGGAGTAATTGTAATTTACCGGTAAATGCCATTTATAAAATGTGTCAGTCCATTACATTTAAAAATTTTTATTAAGCAAGGCAGAATAGCAGAAATCATTAGTACGAAAGATTTCTAACACTAAAAACTACAGTGGCCAGAAATATAAGACAACCAGGGTAATGAGTTGTGAGGACAAAGGAAAGACTTTTACAGCATATTTTTACATGTTGTTACGTATATTGCCTGTGTTTTCGTGTGTGGTTATCATCATCCCAGTATATTTATGCCTTAAAATGTTTATATTATCTATTCATACCCTCTTATTACCTTTGGTTAGTTTATACACCAAGACTTGGCAAGTCTCATTTGGCCACAACATAACATTTTTTCTAGTCTTCACACTTTTTTTTATCTTCGTTAAATATTGAGCCTTGCTAAGATCTTTGCTCATTATCTCATACGAACCATTGGCCTAGTATAATAACATGCTTTTGATGTGTCAGAATTGAGTTGGTAACTACATCCGTTATTCAATGGGTAAGTAGATACAGACATTCAAAACAACAATTATTCAGCTAAAATTATAAAGTATTTTTCTTTACAAACATTATTTTACTTAGAGTGTTTGTGGTTGGGGTGGAGTGGACTGTGTGTGGGTGTGGGCGTGTACACGCAGATGTCAAAAGACAGCTTTCTGGAATCATTATCTCTTTCCACTATGGGTCTGAATGGTCACATTCAGGTTGTCAGGCTCGCTGAGCAGGCATTTTTACCCACTGAGCTTCCTCACTCAGTTTCAATCTCTCTCTTCGTGCGTTGTCATCCTCATGCACGTGATGGGAACCTGATGGTTTCCTTTCTACTTAACTAAAATTGTTTTCTGCTGTTGATAGTCCAAATCCTCTTCCCACTCCAATTCTGATTTCACCAGATTTGGACAACATATTAGAAAATTCATACATAAAGAGAAAAGTGCATAGGGCAGGTTCTCCTAAATAAATGCTGCTCTCCAGTTAGATCTTTTAAATCATTTGTATAAGAACTTTTAAGCTAGAAATCTGCAGTAGAGTAGACTTCAGGAAATTAATATGAACAATAGAAAGGAGTATAAATTTCCCCAGGAGGAGAATTATTTCTGGCTAAATGTGGTTGATGTTAGCTATGATCACTTGTGTAAGATTAATATTGTGCAGATAAAACCTCTGTTTTAATTTTAGGTGTGTTTCACAACAGCTTCATGCCTGGATACGCCTTATTATATGGGAAACTCCTATTTAAAGGCACATTAATACTTGTCTTATTCAATCTCCTTCAATATACTTGTGAAGAATCGCTTTGATTTTTGCCAACACCCACGTGCCGTAATGCCATCTACCCCTTCTCCTTTTTTCTCTCAGGTGATTTCCTGTCAGCATTTTATTAGATGTACGTACAAAAATTATTGTTGTTGTCATGCATCCAAATGAGCACACATTTCTAAAGCCCTGTAAATAGAAAATGTAAACTAAAATTATTATCTATCACAGGTCACTGCTTTAGTTTGGAGCTCAATAAAGAAGGAACAATTTTCAACAGGGAACTGAAAAGATTTTTCTACAAAATTCATTATCTATTGTTTCCTTAGATGTGATATAAAATCATTACTCACTCACTGACCACAGTTCGTACTAATTGCTATGATTCGTCTTCTTTATTTCATGGCCAGGATCCTGTTGTAAACAGCTCTGTTTGTTTCATGATAAATCTGATGCTTCAAATTGTCACTTGTTGGAAACCATCTGTGCTCAGGGCTGGCAGACTTACTTATTATAGGTTAATATGTTTGTCATGCTAATAGCTATTTCAGCCAATAGATCTATGGAGAGAAACATCTGATTATGTGATATGCCATTAACAAAATGTTATTTCAGATCCTAACAAAAGCACCTGCTGGCCAGTTCTTGGGATCCATTAGTTTCCAAGCTTATTTCTAGACTGTGTTTTGTGCTAGAGTTGACATTCTCGCAGTAGCTGTGTGCCAAAGACCCTGTCTGCCTAAGGATACTCTAGCTATCTGGAAATGCCAATGTATGCTAATGAGATATCACCACAGCAAGTAATAATTAATTATTCAAAAACATATGCCTGCTTGGTAAGACACTCAGTGGAATGGGGTCAATAAAATTAGCAGCTAGTGTAAGCACAGCAATTCAGTTGAACAAACTGTTAGAGAATTAAATTTCATTGAGAAATTTTTCTTATTGTCTTCCTCTATTATTATTTTTCTGCATGTACCATGTGATCTTTGTGAAGAAAAATAGCTTGCCCCAATTTTGTCCCGTATAAGACTTAAAATCAGTGACAAAATATTTCTTAAAGGCGATTTCTTTCATAAATGCATTTGTTTTGAGGAAGAAATGCTTTCACATACATTTAAAATATCATCATAAAAGATATTACAAAATAGTGCTTCTTCTTTTCCTTCCTCACCTTCTAGTCACCAAGCGATAATTTAGTGCATTCATCTTTGTAGTCTCAATATACCTAATTTTTCATTTTAAAGAAAAGTTTGTGTAACCATTCATTGCTTTGTCCAGGTGTAAGATTGTAATTCAATGCTTATGTTATTATGATCAAATAACTTCACTTCTAAATAAGGCATGGGTATTAAGGTTACCTTTTGGAGTAGACAGAAACTGTGATCTACAGTGAGGGCTTTGGTATTTTCTTGGCCCTCATTAAGTCTCACGTTCACCCAGAGTTGTCAATAATTTTCTTCAAATGCTACCTCAACATGGCTTAAATATTCTGGGATTCTGACCTGGCAAAAGGCTTCTTCACCCCCATTCTGGCCTTTTTGTATCTGTGTAATTTCCTTGAGCTTGAACTATTGCTTCCTGGATTCCATTGTGTTTGTTTGTTTGTCTATTTCCCTTGTTTTATACTATTGGCTTCTCAGAAAATGTGTATAAGCAGTAACTTTTGTGAAAATACATACATGAAAACATTTTTATCTGTTTTATTCATAATTAAGTATATAAATAAAAAGTTCAAAACTTTGAGAGAAGACTTAAAGAAATAAATATCCTTCTGTTTAAATGTAGAGGACCCTTAATTTTTATTTAGCTTTTAGCACCACAAAAAAAAATTTCCATGAAAATCTGGATGATTGACTCTATCAGTAATATTTTTGTTGTCCACTTGAATTTTGCAAGGAAGATTTTGAGATTACCTAACCAGTATCAGGCTTTGATATTTTATATGTTATTCTTCAGTGTGTACCAACTTTCCACCATGAACACGTAAACTCTTCCTATCAGTTATCTGAAATCTGCAATCATTTCTGGGATGCTATTGCCTCCAGTTACTCTTCTTCTTTTTTTCCCCAAGATATATATTATTTTATTAATTTATTCTTGTTACATCTCAATGGTTATCCCATCCCTTGTAGCCTCCCATTCTTCCCTCCCTCCCATTTTCCCCTTATTCTCCTCCCCTATGACGGTTCCTGAGGAGGATTTCCTCCCCCTGTATATGTTCATAGGGTATCAAGTCTCTTCTTGGTAACCTGCTGTCCTTCCTCTGAGTGCCACCAGGTCTCCCCCTCCAGGGGACATGGTCAGGGTTAAGGTCCAGAGGGTCCTAGAAACCTACAAGTAGAACATTATGATAGGCAGATTTGGGCCCAGGGGTCCCGCTCAAACTAAGCCACCAGCCAAGGACAATACAGGCGGTAAACTTTAAACCCCTACCCAGATCTAGCCAATGGACAGAACATTCTCCACAGTTGAGTGGAGAGTTGGATATGACTTTCTCACATACTCTGGTGCCTCACATTTGACCATTTTCCCTGGAGGGGGAGACCTGGTGGCCTCCAGTTACTCTTATCTCTTTTATATACCTATCCTTTGGGGGCAGGGTGTCTATTTGTATACCAGAAGTACTTTTGTGTATTAGTACATTTTGGCTATAGTCTTTCATGCCACTGATTTCTATCTTTTCCCATTTAAGGACAGAAAGATGATGAGAAAATTCTACATTACTGAATTATCATGGTCAACCAGGAACCTCAGAGCACATCTTCTCAAGTGTCTATTTCATTGGACGACTTGGAGGTGGCTGACTTTAGGTTTGTCTCTTTGGATTGGCACTAGCCTATATTTAACTTGGAAGGCATAATCCTTGAGGTCATCATTCTGGTATCAAATGAGAGGAAGGCAATAGGGATTTCAATGTTTGGGGGGCAGTTGCTTGAGTGATCACTGCTGTACAGAAAGAAGCTTCAAAGACATTGTCATAAACTGATAGATGCTTATGTGACAAAAATGAACATTCCCAATTCTCAATCCATAAAGCTTTATGTCTTTTAGCATAACTTTAAAAACTCAGCTGAGGCATGGTCATAGTACTGCACTCCTTTGATCCAAGACCCAAGGATTAGAGGCTAATTTTGGTCTACATAAGGAGTACCAAGCCAGCCAAGATACATAGTGAGACCCTGCCTCAAAAAATAAATAAACAAAGAAAAAGGGAGAAAATTCAACTGAGAGGAAAACATGCAAAAAAAAAAAAAACCGAAACAAACAAGCAAAGAAAAAATAAAAAACAAAAACAGAGAAATAAGGAAGAGAGAGAAGGAAAGTAGCATGAAAGAGAGGGAGAGAAAGGGTTACTTATCATTTCCCGTTGTCCTCAGAGTCTTGCCCAGAATGCTGAACTTCAACACTATCTTTCATTGATTCTCAAAGCGTTCAGCACTTTCATTGGCTTAGTGGAAATACCCTCTCATTTTAAGTGGCCAAGAATGTAAAAGGCATCCATGAACAGCCAATCAATTTATACAGGATCAAAAATACTCTAAGAGCTATCCTTCCCATTGCTAATGCTATCCTTCATTGGAAATACTGCAAATGGTATAGTTCTGAAAGCTAGATTCTCAAAGCCATAAGAATAATGTAAATTTAGCTCCAGGGCCATCCCCAAGCCCTTTTAAAGGGCCTGGTCTTTGAATAAGCAGTCAGAGTGCAGATGGGTCTGCTCTGTAAAAGGCAGGAGTCACCTGGCACAAAACCACAAACCCGAGCAGTGCAGTCGGGAAGCCTGAGAAGTTTCTTTTGTTACGGAGAACAAAGAAATGAGCTGCACAGTTTAAAACCACCAGGGTTTCTGAAATAAGTGAAACTATTTTTTGCTATGGAACATTTTTTAAAAAAAAAAGAAAATCTAATATATCGAAGACATTAACAATCAAAGTAGGCTATGCAATGCTATCTCAAGTGAGGGTTACTTATATTGACAAAAACTACTTTAAAAAATAGTCTAGGAAGAGGATGCAGGCAGTCCTCATGAGAATTGATAGGCTGGGGTCAGTTGGTAGGGGAGAAGGGTTCCCCCTCTCTGAGGACTAGGGCAGAGGAATAGGGAAGAAGACGAAGGGAGGGCGGGGCGGGAGGAGATAAAGGAGAAGGCTACAATTGGGATGTAACATGAACACATTTTTTAAAAACGAAAATAAAATAAAATACAAAAAGTAGTCCAAATTGATCTATGATCCTTACGGAGTCAATATGGCAAAGTATATATGTTATACTTGCAAGTATGATGAAGGTGTGAACCGTGGGTCTTTATAACAATAAAGAGCAATTTCCAAGTGTAGGCACATGACGCATGGAAATAAATGCTTAAAATATGTGCAGCCCCCTTCAAGCACCATTAAATAACTGCAGAGGGAGGGACAAGGCAGGACAAGGAGTATTGTACGCTTTTCTACAGCATTTCTGTGGAAATGGTCATTTTACACTATTGCTAGCTCTGATTTTCATTCTCTATGATTTACTTTTCATGAACAGATGTTTATGCATTATGGGCATTGATTCTTTTACTCTTTATCACAATCACCTTCCGCAAGCCATAAGCGTCAGCTTCAAAAGAGTTTTTATCATCTACTTATGTTTGCATCTGTAGTTTCGTGTTAAATACGACTGCAGGCCCCCGAGAACATAAACTACCTTCTCGTGAAAATTAGTTGTGATGAAAGTCAATTGCTCTGGGCATGTTATAAAATTCCCAATGAAATGTCCATTAATTATTTTGCAACAAAACTAAAGTCTCAACTGGAAAGTCCTCCCTGGGGACTGAAGATACAGAAGGATAGATTACTTAACCAGCCTTCCTTCTCCTTCTGTGATGTAAGTCCATCTCTGTCCTGTGTTCCGTATGCTTCCGATGATGCCATTTTTACTTGGGGAAACAACATATAAAGATAGCCTCCCCTCACAGTCTTTTACCATTCGTTGTGCCTAAATACGTTGTGCCTGATTATCTAAATTCAGTCTTGAAACAAATAACTTAAAGGAGCACTATCCCTTCTCCTGGGGTGTGACTGAAACAGAGACTCAAAAGTGGGGTAGTCCTACTACAAAGGATCCTGTGACTCCAAAAGCATCATCGAAGGACTTCATAATTGTGTCAACAAAGATGAAAAACTTAATGTAAAGTCAAAGATTGTGAAATAAGAATTAAAATTTCAAAGTAAATTGATTACCGTCTGAGTTTTTCCTCTAAAATACATCTATAGGGACAAATATGGAATGGTATGAATGGTTGAGTAACAAAGAAACTTAATAAGTTAAAAGACATAAATTTAGCAGAAAGACTCAAATGGTATATACTCACTTATATCTGCATATTAGCCCAAGGGGCATGTCCCACGAAAGCCTTCACTTACCAGGAAACTGAGACAGAGGGGAGAACATTCTACTGGGACTCTAGATGAGAGAAGTATGGGAGAATGGCAAAATAGAAGGATCCAGAGGGCCCTAGAAACCTACAAGTCGAACATTATGATAGGCAGATTTGGGCCCAGGGGTCCCGCTCAAACTAAGGCACCAGCCAAGGACAATACAGGCGGTAAACTTCAAACTCCTACCCAGATCTAGCCAATGGACAGAACACTCTCCACAGTAGAGTGGAGAGTGGGATATGACTTTCTCACATATTCTGGTGCCTCACCTTTGACCATATCCCCTGGAGGGGGAGACCTGGTGGCACTCAGAGGAAGGACAGCAAGTTACCAAGAAGAGACTTGATACCCTATGAACATATACAGGGGGAGGAAGTCCCCCTCAGGAACAGTCATAGGGGAGGGGAATAAGGGGAAAATGAGAGGAGGGGAAGAATGGGAGGCTACAAGGGATGGGATAACCATTGAGATGTAACAAGAATAAATTAATAAAGAAAAAAAGACATAAATTTGAATGAGTTATTTTTGGAAGCTTAAATACTTTTGTTTCCCAATTTCTTTGCAATTATTAACATTATTTCTTTCCATCTCAAGAAGATGAAAATACAATAACAAAAATCATAATAAACACAAATTAGACAAAATTAATTTCTGAAATTTATGATAAACACACCTGGGTCTAGTGGGATGGCTTAATGGGTAAATACACTTTCTGCCAAACTTGATAATGGGCTTAGTCTTTAGGATTTGTAAAGTGGAATGAGAAAGCTGGCTCACACATACTGTCCTCTAAACAACACACACACACACTAAATAAATACATGTTAAAAAATTAACAATGAGATAAAAAACACACACAAACATTAAGCACACATGTGTGTGTACAACTAGAAACATAACTCAAACACGTCCCTTTTACAAGAAGTGAATTTTAACAACAGAAGTGGGAAATACTAAAATAATAGCTTAGGTAAAATATAGACACTAAATAATGAATCCAAAAATAATTGTAGGAAAAATGAGAAGGAAAAAGGAATGACTAGGAGGAACTATGAGGAGAACTGCTACTTGGTATCGGCCTGAAAGGGTTAACCAAGAATTTGGGGGAAGAGCTCAGGGGCTGCCCCTCCTGGAAGGGTTGGGTGGCTCTGGCTCTGCTCCCATAAGTCTTGGCAGTAGCTCCTTGTGAACTTCTTGATAAAGGAAACAGTTGTTGGTTCAAGGTAAGGGAAGGCTTATAGTTATCTTCTTTCTTGTTCGTGAAATTTTCTCCCTTGACTGATTCCCAGAATGTGTTTAGTCTAATAGGTATGAGAACCAAGTTTGTTATTGGTAATATTAATGAATAACTAATGTTACGCACCAAGCCAGAATATGCTATTCTAAAATAGTATAAAAGCTGTACTTAAGAAATAAACCATTGCTATTTGCCACCGGAGCAATAGTCCGCCCGTTTCTTAAGGCTACTTGCCACCAGAGCAGTAGTCCGCCTGTACTCAAGACGTTCGCGGAGCTGGTCTCCGTCAGAACTAGAAAAGTTAAGTGGCGGAGAGTGAAAACTAAAGGTAAGAATGAAAGCGCCCCCCCCCTCCACCAAAAAAGGCAAATATTAACAGGAAAATTTGACTCAGGAATGATAATAAATTAAACAAGAGTTTTATGAGCAAAATTTTATTTCCAAATATATGTTGCTTATGCATATAATAAGATAACTTCTTCAATGTTGAAATGAGTCATGGAAAGTTTTCCAGAAATGCAGCTAGTAGTATTAACCAGATTCAAATCATGAAATATTCACCAAAAGCTTTCCAAGCTGTGTGTTAATTGGGGAAAATAATGCACAAAATACATTAAATTGCCTTTATATAGTTGATAGTTTAATTTTTGTATTTATTAGATTTTTAATTTTTATACAATGTATTTTGATCATGTTTCCTGTAGAAGGAATCTCTTGTGTATTGAATAGATACAACACTTGTCAATTGAAAAACCTATGGCCTACAGCTGAGTCAGGAAATAGAGGTGGGACATTTGGCAGGCAGAAGGGATTCTGCGAGAGAGCCAGGCATGTGAGATTCAACCTGCAAGCTGTGAAGAGGACAGACACAAGGTAAGAAGCCCAGGTAACTAGTCACATGGCAGAATGTACATTGGTATAAATGGGTTATTTAAGTTATTAGCTAGTTAGAGAAGAGCCTAGCTTTATGGCCTAGGTATTTGTAAATAATGCTTTGAGTCTCATGAGTCATTATTTTGGGAGGTTAGGGCAGGAGGAAAAGCCTCCCTACTATTCCCTGCCTCCACTCATCCATACAATTCTCAACACTCTGCCCAGAGTCCAGCTATGAACCCCATTCTCTGTCCCAATCCCCTGCTGGGTGGAGTCTCTCTGAGGACATCTATGTTGGGCTAATATCCACTTACAAGTGATTGTATACCATGTGTGTCTTTCTGGTTCTGGGTTACCTCACTCAGGATGATCTTTCCTAGTTCCATCCATTTGCCTGCAAATTTCAAGATTTCCTTGTTCTTAATAGCCGCATAGTATTCGACTGTGGGGAGTTAGAGGGGATGGAAGGCCCCAGAGGTGTCAAGAGCTCCACAGGGAGATCATCATGGCTGGCAGATCTGGACACGAGTGCCTGCACAAACTTATGTACCAATTAAGGACAATGCATGCAAAGAAACAGCGAAACTAGACCCCGTGTTCAAATGTAGCCAATGGACAGCTAATTCTCCACGTGCTCGCGTGAGGCGGGAGGGACGTGGACCTGCTGATGAACCTCTGACATGTGCTCTGGTGCCTACAATTTGATAAATGCCCCTTGGCAAGATGGCCTTGCTGGCACACAGAGGAAGGAGATGCAGGCTACCCTGATGAGACATGATAGACTCTGGCCAGAAGGTGGGGGAAGAGGGCCTCCACTCTCAGAGGCCTGGGGGAGGAGAATGGGGCTGAAGGGGGAGGGAGGGTGGGAGTGGGAAGCTAAGAGCAGAGTGAGGGGGTAACAATCAGGATATATTGTGATTAAATTAAAATAAATAAAGATCTCAAAAAGAAAAAAAAAGAGAGAAGGGAAAACCTCCCTACTACAATTTCCCCTCTCCAAACTTCTCCCAGATCTTCCCTACTTCCTCTCTCTCTCCCTCTCCCTCCCTCCCTCCCTCCCTCCCTCCCTCTCTCTCTCTCTCTCTCTCTCTCTCTCTCTCTCTGTCTCTCTCTCCTGTCTCTCTCAGAAAAAAAGTCAAAAAGCAAAAGCAAAAGAGAACAAAAGCAGAATTAAAGGACATGGAGTCCGTTTAGTGTCTTCTGTGTCAGCCAATTACTTTTTAGCGTGGGGATGTTATAGGGAGTAGTTGGCATACTCAGAGACTCAGTGTCACTCTATTATAGAAAAGTGATTTTCCCATGGGAAGATACAAGTGAAGGAACAGCAATCGGGATGTAATCTGATTAAATTATTTTTTAAAAAGAGAATAGTGATTTTTCTTCTCCTATCCTGTATGAATTGCAAAAACCTTCTTAGATAGGGTGGGACTTCATGCCTGTTTCCCATTCTCCAGGCTGGATATTTTCCAGCTTGAACTTGGGGAGATCTTTGCATACTGTCATGATTTCTGAGTTCATATGTCCACCATCCCTGCTGTGTCTAGGAGACATTATTTCCTTGGAGTCATCTGACACCTCTGGCTCTTAGACTATTTCAGCCTCCTTTTCTGCACAAAGGCTTGAGCCTTGAGGAAAAGATTAATAAAGATATTCCCTTTAGGACTGGAATATTTCAAAGTTTCTCACTCTCTGCACATTTTCCAGTTGTGAGTCTCTGCATTAATTAGCTTCTACAAAAAGAAGACTCTTCTCTGGTGATGGTTTGGTGATGTGCTGATAGACATAGGTGTATCAGTGTGTCATTGTAAGTCAGTTTGTTGCTATAATTCTTTAGCAGAATAACAGTAGTGGGTTTCCCCTAGGGCCCATGTTTCATCTTGGCTCAGGTTCTAGCCAATTTTTGCAGTGTCATGGAAGGTTTCTATCTGATGGAGTGGGCCTTAAACTAAAAAAAAAAAAAAAGTAGTTTATTATTCAATATCATTTGTGCTGCTATTAAATCAGTATATCATGCCAGAAGATTGCAGAGCTCACAGGTGTCTAATATTGATGATTAATTTTCTCCCCTTGTAGTGTATAAACTACCTTCCAATACTGTGCCCATTAGTCAAATCACTAGAGGTAAAGCATCTAGTTGGAAAGCAACTCAATTTATCCATGTTTTATGATATAAGTAAGTAGCATTTTCAGTAGCAGGAACTTACCATCAGATTGTGGAAGGTAACCAATAGCCTGCAATGTTTGTGGAATCTATGGTATCCCTTCAATCAATGACTCAACATGATGTGGCTTGTTCATGGCTCTGGGAGTTTTACTTGGTATCATTAGATAACTTGTTGAGATACTATCTCCCCATTATTTGGTGACTTGATTTAAATTCCTTTTCTATATTTATATATTTTAGGAAGCTTCTACAGTAGTAGGTTTCCAAATGGTTTTTCAGGGTAAAAGTCTTTACCCTGAGATAAGCCTTCTGATAGTCCCACCTTTACTCTCCCCCTGCCCCCCCGCAACTCCCTCCCCATTTAATTCTCTATTCTTTTTCCTTAATCTCTTTACAGCATTATACTCTATTTCCCTTCCTGGGAAGATGCCTGTCCCTCATGGTCCCTTATTAGCTACTTCAACTCTGTAGCTACTCAGATTGAAACACATCTAAAACTTAAGAGCTTAACCCTACATATAAAAAGAAATATGTCATTACATGTTTGGTCTTTCCAGGTCTGGGTTATCTCACCAGGATTATTGTTTCTAACTCCATCTAATTTTTTACAAATGAATGTCATTATTTCATGTTTATTAAGAGTTGAATAATATTCCGCTGTGTAAATATCCATTGTTTTCAATGATTCATTCATCCCTTGATGTACATCAAGGTTACATCCAATTTCTGTTTATTATGAATAGAGTAGCAGTGAACACAGTGAGCAAAGGTATCTATAGTAATCTACAGAATTCTTTGGGTATATACCGAAGAAGGTATATTATCTTCATTCTCTGGTAGATCTATTTGCAGCATTTTGAAGAATGTCCACACTGATTTCCACAGTGTTTGTTCCTGTTTCCACTCCCCTACCAATGAATAAATAAGTCTTCACCATGTCCAGCATCCTCACCAGCATCTGCTGTCAAATGTTTTCCTATTCTTAGCAAATATAACTTGGGTAGGATGAAATCTCAGAGGTTTTAATTTGCATATCCCTGGTGGCTAAGACAGTTGAACATGTTTAAGTGATTCTCAGCTATTTGAGAGTTTCATCTTTGGAGAGTAGTCTATTTATTTCTATACCCATCTTTTAAATTTCATTATTTGTTTCCTTGATGTTCAATATTTTTTTAGTCCTTTGTACAGTTTGAATATTAATTCTCTATCAGATGTACAACTGGTAAAGATCCCATTCTCTAGGCTGCCATTTTGAGTGAATGATGGTATCCTTTTCTGTATAAAGGCTTTTCAACTTCACGAAGTAACATTTATTAAATAATTTATTTTTACTTAATCATGAGTCAATCTATTAGTTTATTAAATATGTATGCTATTAGTGTCCTTCTCAGAAAGTCCTTTTCCGGTGCAAATGAGTTCAAGTGAATTTCCTACTTTCCCTTCTATCAAACTGATGGTATCTGATCTTCTGTTTAGATCATTTGTTCATTTAGAGCTTGATTTTGTGCAGGGTGATAATTATGGATCTATCTGCATTCTTCTGTTTACAACTCTTTCCCTTGTTTGGTTAAAGTTATTCTAATACATTTTTGAGGTTATTGTGAAAGACAGTGTTTCCTAGTTTTCATTCTCATTCTGTTCATATATAGAAAAGCTTTGGGGTTTTGTCTAACAATTGTTTATTCAGTTAATTGCTAAACATGTTTATTAGCTGTAGAAATTTCCTGATCAGATCTTTGGGGCCATTTTCATGTAAAATCATGTACTCTGCAAATGAGCATATTTTTGACTTCTTCCTGTTTTATTTGCGTACCCTTGATCTTCAGTTGTCTTAATGCTCTAGCTAAGGTTTCAAGTACTATATTGAATAAGTATGGAGAAAGTGGACAGCCTTGTTTTATTCCTGATTTTAGTGGAATTGATTTGATGGCCTTTCCATTTAATTTGATGTTGGCTACAGGCTTGCTGAATATAGCCTGTGTTATGCTGAGGTATGTCTCTTGTGTTCTTAGTCTCTCTGAGACTTCTATCACAAAGGAGTGTTGGACTTTGTCAAAGAACTTATCTCTATCAAATGAGATCACTATATTTTTTTTTTGTCTTTAGCCTCTTTATGTGATGGAGTATGTTCATTGATTTACAAGTGTAGAGCCATCTCTCCTTCATCTTGGAAATGAACTCAACTTGATCAAAGTGAGACAAGCTCATTGATGTGTTCTTGAATTTTATTTTATTGAAAATCTTTACATTTAAAATTTTTTTATTTTAATCACTTTGAAGCCTGATCCCAGGCCATTTCCTCCTCTCCTCTCAGCCCAACCCTCACATGCCCATCCCCCATTTCCCTCTCCCCTTCTTCTCAGAGAAGGGGTACCAATCCACCCTGGCACTTCAAACTTCTGTCACTGATGCCAGATAAGGCATCGAAGCTAGGGCAAAGAGATACAAATGCAGGCAACAGAGTCTAAGGTAGCCTCTGCTCCCATTGTTAGAGGACCCACATGATGACCATGCTGCACATCTGTTACATATGTGTAGAGGTTTCAAGCTCTTTGGTTGGTTATGCAGTCTCTGTGAGCCCCCATGGGCCCAGGTTAGCTTACTCTTTAGGCCCTTCTCGTGGTGTCCTGACCCCTCTCCTACTGGCTCTCTCAATCTTTCCTCCCACTCTTCCACAAAAGTCCTCAATACCCGCCTATTGTTTGGCTATGGGTCTCTGCGTCTGTTTCCATCCGCTGCATGATGAAGCCTTTCACAAGACAGTTGTTTAAGGTTCCTGTCTGCAAGTATAGGACAATATCATTAATAGTGTCAAGGATTGGGTCTCTCCCATAGCGTGGGTCTCGAGTTGGGCCAGTCATTGGGTTGCCATTTCCTCAATCTCTGCTCCATCTTTATCCCTACATTTCTTGTGGACAGGACAAATTTTAGTTCGAAGGCTTTATGGAAGGGTTTGTGTGTTGCCCTCCCTCCACTGGAAGTCCCACCTGTTTAGAGGGGGTGTTGACATCATCAGGCTCCATGCCCGTGAATGTTAGGAGTCTCAGTCAGAGTCACACCCATAGACTCCCTGCCTCAGAAATGCTCTCCCACCAATTTCAGTTTTCTCTCTTGGTCCTCACCCTTTTTCCCTCTACATGAGATCCCTGCCCCTGTTACTCTCCCTACCCCCTCTCCCACACAGCTCCTTCCCTCCATCTACCTCAGATTACTATTTTATTTACTCTTCTTTTGTGAGAGTCTAGCATCCTTCATTGGGCCCTCCTTGGCTTCTCTGGATTGTAGCATGGTTATCCTGCACATTATGACTAATGTCCACTTATAAGTGAATGGATACTAGGTCTGGGTTACCTCACCCAGGATGATATTTTCTAGTTCCATCCATTTAAATGCAACTTGCTTGATGTCTTTGTTTTTAATAGCTGAATAGTATTATATTGTGTAAATGTACCATTCATGGGTTGAAGGTGGATTTTTTTTTCATATTCTGGCTATTATGAATAAGCTGCTATGAACATAGTTCCTGTGTTATGATTGAACATCTTTTGGGTATATGTCCAGGAGTGATATAACTTAAAGGATATTTATCTATCATTTTATTTTTTTTAAATATTCATTCAGTCTCTATTTTGCAAAATAATTTGAGGAATATTGGCTTAAAGTTATTCTTTGTAAGTCTAGTAGAATTCTTCACTAAAACTATCTGAGCTCTGGGCCCTCTTTTTTTTGGGGGGGCAGGGGGAGATTTTTTATTACTGCTTTTATTTTACTAAGAAATGCAGGTCTGTTTAAATTGTTTGTTTCATCTTGATTTAACTTTGGTAGGCCAATGATATTTATTAAAAAATTCATACATTTCTTTTAGGTTTCTGGTTTCGTAGACTTTTAAAGTATGTCCTTATGATCCTTTGAATTTCTGATGTAGTATCTCTCTTTTAATCTCTAATTCTATGCATTTGAATCACCTCTCTCCATCTTTTGATTAAGTTAGCTAAAGGCCTGTTGGTTTTGTTTATTTTCTCAAAAACAAAACATAACAAAACTTTATTTTTTATCAGTTTTTGTATTTTTCTTATTTCATTAATTTCAGTCCTGAGTTCAATTAAATCTTCCTGTCTACTCTCTGTGGATGTTATTTCTTCTTATTTTTATAGAGCACTTCAAATGTGCTGTAAATTTTTGAGTTAATAAAATTAGATCTGTCCAGTTTTTTGTTTGTTTGTTTGTTTGTTCACATAACACTGTGAACTTGCCTCTTAGACTTGCTTTCATTGTGTCCCATAGATTTTTGTATTTTGTGTTTTCATTCTTTTTCAATTCCAAAAAAACATTTTTATTTCCTTCTTGATGTCTTTATTGACTCAGTTTTCAGTCAGCACTGGGCTGTTTAGTTCCATTGGTTTGTATGCTTTCTACGGCTTCTACTATTGTTATCAGCTTTAACCCGTGGTGGTCAAACAGGATGAAGGGTGCCATTTCAGCTTTCCTATATCTTAATCCGAAGACTTGGTTTGTGTCCTAATATGTGATAAATCTTGGGGAACATTACATAAACTGCTGAGAAGAAAGTGTATTTTTTAATGTTTGGGTGGAGTCTTTTATAGAATTCTATCAGGCCCATTTATGCTTACTTTATGTCTGAATGATCTGTCTATGGATGGGAGGCAGGTATTGATGCTCACCAATCAACATGTAATTTTCACTGTGGTAGTGTTTATTTGATGAAATGGGTACCTTTAAGTTGGTTCATAATTGTTTAAAATTGGAATATTCACCTGGCGGATTTTTCTTTCCCTTTGTCAGCTATTAGAATACTTAACGCCAGGTTGCTTCTTTGTGCTGCTTGCTTAGAATATTTGTTTTCTATTATTTTACTCTAATTGATGTTTATCCTTGATGGTGAGGTGTGTTTTTTAGATGTGGCACAAAGATGAATCCTGTTTTCTTATTTATATTTTAAATTTATTAACTTTGCGTCCTGATTATTGCCCCCTCTCTCATTTCCTCCCAGCCCCACCTCCCCTCCTCTCCCCTTTCCCCTCCAACCTTCCCCAGTCTCAGAAAAAGGAAGCCCTTCTCCCCTATCATCTGACCTCAGCCTATCAAGTCTCATCTGGTATGCCTGCATCCTCTTTCTCTACAGCCTGGCAAGGCCACCCTGATCAATGACTAGACAACAGAGTCCATGTCAAAGACAGATATTAGGGGACCCACATGGAGACTGCTGCCCACCGCACTACATCCCAGCAGGGCCTCTAGGTCTTCTCCATGTATGGTCCTTGGTTGGTGCGTCACATTCTGCAGGCCCCCTGGGCCCAGATTTGTTGGCTCTGTTAGTCTCTCTGTGGAGCTCCTGTCTCCTCTTGGTTCTTCTATCTCCCAGCTCTTCCATAAGACTCCCTGCACCCTGCCAATGTTTGGCTGTGAGTCTCAGCATCTGCTTCAATCCCCTGCTGGGCAAGGTCTTTCAGAGAATATCATCTATGGTAGGCTTCCATCCTGTTCACTTTCTTCAACTGCTCTTAAGAAAGAGAAGAAGCTTTGAAGAAATAGAGCCTGACAACACGGCTCAGTGTATAGAGGTACTCGTGGAGGAAGTTGAAAGCCTGACACACACATGGTGCGAGGAGAGAACTGAGTTTTGAAAGTTGTTTTCTGACTTCTATGCATGGGACTTAGGACAAATAAGTATGTACCAATGCATGAAGGCACACACACATGCTTGCATATGCACACACTATATCTATATATCTATATATTAAATGTGTCATATACATAGTTGTTAAACCAAATAATTTTTTAAGAAATTGAAGAAGACAATAGAGCACACTTTCTCAAGGATTGGTTGAAATAATACTGTGAAGTGGTCATAGTACCAAAAGCAAAACATAGATTCAACACATTCAACACTAAAATCTCCATCCAGTTCTTTACAGAAACAGAAAATCAATCTTAAAATTTATAAAGAAACGCTAGAGTCCCTGAATATTCAGAGCAATCATAATAAAAATATAACAGTGTTAGAAGAATTACCGTATCTAATTTCAACTTATATTGTGGATCACTCATTATAAAAATGACATGGTGCTGATGCAACACACACACACACACACACACACACACACACACACACACACACACACACTAATGGACTAGAATGGAAAATCCAGGTACAAACATACATAATCCCAATCCTGTGACTTTTGACAAAGATGACAAGAATATACACTGGAGGAAAAAGTATCTTCAACAAGTGTGTTTGGCATGATTGGGTCTCTCTCTCTGTATAAGAAGGGGGTACTTCTCACATGAACTCTGCTGCCCACTCCTTGATCACTTCCCCCTGGTGAGGCAGCCTTGCCGGGTCACAGATGAATAGGACACAGGCAGTCCAGATGAGACTTGATGATAGGGAGGAGGGCTTCCCCTTTCTGAGCAAAGGGAGGGGAGGAAAGTACTGGATCTGCTACAACATACAGACATACAGGCAAAAAACTTTTAAACAAGACTCTAGTTGCTCCAGCAACAAGAATAAATGATGAATGAAACTAGAAGGTTCTGCAGTGAAGGAATCACTCCATCTAGAGAAAAGATGGTTACAGGATGGGAGAAAATAGCAGCTATATATCTGACAGAAGATTCATAAACAGGTCATATAAAGAGCTCACAAACAAACATCAAGAAAGCAAAAGCTCAATAGAAGTATGGGGTATACATGTGAACTTAAAATTATCAAAAGAAGAAATGTAAATGGATAATAAATAATTTTTAAAAGTATGTTGAGCATCATTAGCTATCAGAGAAAAATACATATATTTATTATTTTTAAGACATCATATGATTGATTTGTCCAGGCCAACTAGGGGTTTGCTATTTTTCTGCCGCAGTCTATAGGGTAAGTATACTAGCAGGAGTGTGCCACTACACACTGTTGTTATATTTTATATTTTGTTATATGATCTTATAGCTTGAACAATCTTTATATGAGTAATTTTATAATTGCTACATGTGAAAATCACAGAACCTTAAATAATGATAACTTTTTCTTTATAATTCTAATAACTAATTATAGTTATAATTTTCTCTCCTTAATGTACTTTTTATTTCATTATAAAAATTTACTGTTAGTGAAAATAATAATATATGTGTTTTCTTTTATTTAATTTTATATTTTAATTACGTTTATTTTAAAATTAAATTTTAATTGCATCATTTTCTCTCTTCTCTTTTCTCCCTCCAAGCCCTCCTATGTCCCCTTCATCTTCTCCCTCCTAAGTCCATGGTTTCTCTTTTTTTACTTACTATTTTACATATATATGTATGTATATATGTGTGTGTATATATGTAGGTATATATAGACATACATATATGTGTGTGTGATGTCAAACTTATAAATGGGTATGTGTATAAGAGTGAAACTTGACCCTTGACTTTTTCCTTATACATCACCTTCAAATAGGTCAAAAACTACAGTGAGAAAGAGGTGGATATGCTACAACATACAGGCACAGCTAAAAACTAAAAATAAGACTCTAGGCTCAAATAATAATACCAACAATTGAAGGCTTAGGACTACATTAAGCCAAGGAACTTCTGTACAGTGAAGGAAACATTCTAGCTGGGAAGAGATGGTTTACAGAACAGGAAAATTTGGTAGCCATATATTTTATAGATGCTACATGTATAAATATAACCTGTTAGATCCCTCTAGTGTTACTTGTATGTATATTAGTTCAGGGCTAGCTACTTGATATTGGATAACTAAGTAGAGGATTCATCCCTTGTGAAGACTATTTCTCATCCACATCCCCTTAGAATGATGACTGAAAGTATTCGTCTTTGAGAGACATGAATGTTTGTCTTTCTTATGTATGATTTTAATGAACAGTTTGAATTTCAATTTTGAGATAGAAAATTGTGCCTGGTCAGCTGAAAGATGTAAATATGTAATAGCATCTTTTGTAGCTACTGAAACAAATCATTTAGCTGAGGTAGTTCTGGTGCTATTTCAAAATCATATTCATCTAGCCAGTTTTTAAATAATTATAGACTATGTGTACACCACACAATGACATTACAAAGTTTATATACCCTGTTTAATTAAATATGCATGCTTATTTCTTAAAGACCAAAAAACTCACAAGACATTCTACTTCTCATAAACATTTCTATTCCTTCTTAAATGAGTTAATACACTTTAACATAAGACTCATAAACACTTAAAAGAAAGCTATTAAAATGTCAAGTGTTCAAAGTGTTATATTAAACTCATGAGTAAAAGAAAACCATTATAACAATTTGTGGTGCACCTCAGCTAGCTGAAATGTAGACATTCTTAGGGTAGCATGCGTACATTCCTACAGGCTAGCTGACATGGGTTCTGCTCCCTCATTCCAGAAGGAGTCACTTCACAGAGTTTGGCTGGTAAACCTCATTTATAAAGAACACTAAGGCTCTTCCAGCTAACTCAAAATTCCTTTAAGAACTGTCAAGGAAGAGAGACAGTAAGGGCAATTCAGAGGCAGTAATGAAAGAAGGAAGAAAAGGGGGAGGGGAGAGGGAGGGAGAGAGGGAGGGAGGGAGGGAGGGAGGGAGGGAGGGAGGGAGGGAGGGAGGGAGGGAGGGAAGGGGGAAAGTAAGAGAAAGGACAAGGCAGAGGGAAGAAAGGAAGGAGTGAGAGAAGGACAGAGGGAGGGAGACAAATGGATACATGCTAAAGCAGATGTGGATCTAAGCCCTCCATCGTCTGCTTAGTGACTTGCCACCATATGTTAGCCGCTCTACTTAAGATGTTTGGGGCACAGAATTCATTAGAGAGAACGTTGACAGGAGAGTTGTGGGAAATGGAAGTCAACTGAATACTGAGTTTTCATTCCCCGTTAGCCCTTTAAAATATCCAGCTGCTACAGGGCAAACTCAGAATAGTTATGGAAGAAATAGATTTGTATTTTTTTTTCTTAAGGGATGTAGCTAAACAAGAGAACAGCGTTCTCATATTAATAATTTAATATGAAAAATATGTTAATTTTAAATAGCCTAAATTGTAATAGGTGGTAACTGAACTTAAAATTAAGCAGAGAATCTATACATGAGTATGTACACATTTATATGTGCACATTTCCCTTTGTGTTCATGATAGTTTAGATTTTTAGCTTATCTGGGCAGTAGTGATTGTAATCTGGGAACAGAAGGTGAACCTTTCCTAACACTAATACACATAGTTACTGAGGGTGGAGCTACCATGGGGGCAATTTCCATGTCTGCTTCTGTAAGAAACTTATCCTCCACACAGTGATACTAAATATGCTGGTAGTTTCCACAGGCCGAGTTTTAGTTGGATTATAGCCTTAATGATATTTTTATACATCATTTTAAAAAACTAAATTCTTCATCTTGCAAACTTGGAACTAAACTTTGTACATGTTTTTGCTTTTTAGACTTTACTCAAAATACTGTACCTTTTTTTCAAGCTTTGTTTTGTGAAAAAAAAATAGTCCCTATATGTCAAAAGAAAATAACATCTCTTACAAGAAAAAAGGCGGGTGAAATAGTGTTCAGTGAAGGAGATAACCCTTCTGCATACTTGTGTTGGATTCTTCAATCTCCAAAGGAGGTCGTTCATATAAATTCAGTAAAGACAGTAATGTGTGAATCTGATAGCACCCTGACCTTATCCACCTTAGAAAGCAACTCTAACATCTCAAATAGTAAAACCTAGACCAAAAGTAACCTCTCCTGCTGCCAAACAGATAGATAGCCTATATCTGAACTCAATTTACAAAACACGGACATCACTGTATGTTAGCCACTTTAATAGATTCAAGTTTATTTTCAGTATAGACATCCACCTGCAGCAGAGAGTAAAGCAATTCAAGACTAAGAGAAAAATGCTGACAGGACAATAAGACAAAGAGAAGGTGTCAATTAACCTACAGTGACAGGCTCTTGAAAAGAAAAAAGAAGAGGAAGAGTAGAGAATCTATTTATTCATCGTCAAATATCATTTCTCTGGGACTTTTTCCTCTTCCTTCAAAATTTCTAGATGTGGTAGACATATCCACACACTGAATGTGGTCGAAAGCTGTCAGGAGTTCTGACATCATCACCCCAAGGTCTAATCCTATTATACTAGATGAAAAAGTACAAGGATGCATACAAGACCAGACCGTCTTAAGAAATACGTGAAATATTTTAGGTGCTTGGCCCCTAAGTGTTGCTAGAACACTAACAGGCAGCAATCTATGAATCCAGAGATGGCAGTAAACAGGATTGCTTCCAGTTTATGAGGTGTTAAGCCTGTTTCGTAAAGCAGTTCATGGTGACTGACAGTTAAAACATTGGGTCACTTGCTAGTTTCTGGGTTATGTGCCAAGTGGCACAAGGCTATGAAAAATGATGGTACAAGGAGGAAAATCTTACAATAAATGGTCCTCTTGTGCAGCCACCTATAGTAGGGATGTACAAAAGGTGGAGAAATAGTTCAAAACTATAAACATCTCCAAAACGGAAGTCTGAGATTATAACAACCAAAGTAAATAGCCATATATAAAACAATTCCCAGTGACAACTGAACATTGTCAATATTATAGTGCTACCTTGGGCAATGCGGGTGGAGGAAGTGGAGGAAAGATTAAAGATGTTTTTATTCTAAATGGCTCACACTCAGAATTGTGACGGTTTGTACCAAACAACCGAATATGTGTGAATATCTGTTCTATGCGTTGATAGGTTTGCAGAAACTATATAATTTTATGATGACAAATATCTATGTTAAAAAGCACAACACAATGCACGTCAGAACTTCTCAGTCCAAATTGTCGACTGAGCATAGAGCACAACCTCTAATTTCTCACTCAAGATTACTAAAAATATTTGACAAAATGGAAGTGTCTTAATGTAAAGGAAATAAGTTTCCAGGTTCCAGACTCAGAGAAGGGATTCCCGGGGATAGCAACAGCTCAGTTTGAGTAGCTGTGAAGCTCCAAGACTAGTCAGAGGCAGAGAGTGCAAATTTACAATAGAAATGTAGATAAACGCAGAACCCACAACTCTGACTGGTAATGAAGCAGGTAATGGGGTGTATATGTGTGCGCATAGGAGGGCAAGCAGTATAATCCACGACGATGAGAAGAAAAACCCCTGTACAGAAACCAAAGTATATATGTAGAAAGCCCTGAGCCTGAACTCATGGGCTCCACATCACACAAACCTACTTAAAAGAAAAACTACTCTGAAGGTGCCAGGTGGCACTCAGAGGAAGGACAGCAGGTTACCAAGAAGAGACTTGATACCCTATGAACATATACAGGGAGAGGTAATCCCCCTCAGGAACAGTCATCGGGGAGTGGAGTAAGGGGAAAATGGGAGGGAGGGAAGAATGGGAGGATACAAGGGATGGGATAACCATTGAGATGTAACAAGAATAAATTAATAAAGTAAAAAAAAAAAAAACCACAACTAGAGAAGCCTTCATGTCTTTAGATAATAACTTTTTGTTTGTTGTGACTCTGGAAAATGTATGGACTCAAGGCTTCTTAGAGACTAGTGGAAGTTAGAAGCGATATAATATTGAAATGACAGAAACATCCATCCATGGAATCGAATGGAGGACAGAAATAGACTCATTTTCAATGTTAATTGATATATATAGCTCATCAGCCGTGCAGTTTTAACTTATCTACAGATGGTGCTGAAATAATGGGGTATTTATAAATCTCAACACAAAGCTTGCCATATTCATACATTAACTCAGTATAAAACTAAGGAGTTTCTTAAAGAAAACACAAATGTGTATTGTCTTGGGTTGAGTGGTGAGTTTTCTGATACCAAACAGTGACACATGAAAAAATACGAACAAATTAAACAAAAGGAAAATTAACAATATGTGGACTTAAGAATTAAGTCCCCCAGATTCTGGTTCTCCCCCAGAAACATGCTATAAGACTAATAGGAGTGACTATAGCCAAGAAGTCAGGCATTAACCTCCATACCCAACCTGCACTGTTGATCACTCATGAGGAGTTAGACCACTGGGGGCCTGATGAGCACTTCTCCAGCTTATTAAGGACAAAAATCCACAGAGGAAACAGCAAGCCAAGAACACCAAGTGCCTTAGATGCAGAATACTGGTTATAAAGCTCTGGCTTATAAAACCGGCTATGGCTCCTATAGAAGCATGTCGCTATCTGCCCTAGTTTTTGTTTGCTCGCTGTGACAAAGCCCTGATCGAAAGCAGATTAAGGGAGGAAATGGTTTATTTGACTTATAGTTCCACAGGGACAGCCCATAATAATGATGAGGGGGACATGGTAGCAGGCTGACAGAGCAGGAAGTGGAAAGATCGCTTTTGTTTGTTTGGTTGGTTTGGCTCTTCCAGATATGATTTCTCTGTGTAGCATACATACAGCTGTTCTGAACTTGCTTTGTAGACCAGGCTGGCTTCGAACTCACATTGATCCACCTTCTTCTGCCTCCATGAGTTCTGGGATTACAGACATGCGCCACTGTGTCTGGCTGGAAATACTCCTATTTAATCACTAAGATGGCACTGGAAGTGGGGACCTTACAAAGCATGCCCCAGTGATGTTTCCTCCACTAAGACTGCACAATCTTCCCAAACCAAATGAGGTGCAAGTGTTCAAATAGGGGAGACTACAGGGACACAGAACAGCTCTCACTGAGACCTCCAAAGAACCCAGGCCCTGACTCAAGCAGTGTCTCAGATTTGCTTCCTAACAGTGAAAACAGACCACAACAACACTCTTCCTAAAGAACAAACCTTATTTGCAATATAACTTGGAATATCTCACACTACTGAAAGGGAATGGTTATTCTGATAACTCAATGGTAGCAAGAAGCTCAACCATAGTTTGAGTCAACTAAGGAAAATAACTATTAGGAGGCTTTCCTACAGTCAGAAGAAAGGAAAAAGGCTGATCCGATCTCGCAAAGTAACTTTTAAAATAGCATAAACGTACCCAAAGGGGTTCCTTCTCAATGTCACTAATAAAACAAATAACAAAATCAGCTGGTGATTATGGGAGAGCAATTTGTGAGTATAATATCATGTAGGCCAGATCCAATTTTGTGATTAAATATTCTCTCAGAGTAAAGGTGCACGAAAGGAATGACTTCAGAGAATTAAGGATGGAGGCATATAGATTGCCAGGAATCTAAACAAATATACAAAAATGGCCTAAAGGCTGGTTCAGAAGTATTGTCAATAGCAGCTACTATATATGATTTCAAAATGTCCTATTATCAGAGCCAGGTGTGGTGGCACACCTATAATCTCAGCACTCAGGGAGGCAGAGGCAGGCAGATCTCTATGAGGTCGTGGCCAGCCTGGTCTACAAAGCAAGTCAAAGATAGCCAAGGCTACACAGAGAAACCCTGTCTCAAAAACCATGTCTCCAAAAAAATGTAGGAAGTATAGTCCACATTGAAGGAACAAAGTAGGCAAAAGAAACTCAGTCAAGAGAGAATACGTATGAAGAATGGAAGTTCTTTTGAAAAGAAAAAGAAATGGAAATTTTAGAATTGAAAGCAGTCTCATTGAAATGAAAACTTATAGAGGAGTACACAAAAAGTAAATTAGATTAGGGATATATAAATAAATTTTATGGAATCTGAAGGAAAATAAAAATTAGACTGGAAAGAACTGGCCGTGTTGTTGGCATAAGAAAATGAACTCTTTGCCCTGTTAGCACAAGGAAAGGTGGTGCAAAGCACAATGGAATTTCCTCTGGAAACAAAAATTAAACCCTAAGATTTGAAAGTATACGGATGGAACTAGAAAATACTTTATTGAATGAGATAACTCAGAACCATTAAGAACAAAGTTTCCCTTTTATTGAAACTAGGTCTTTTTGGGTGATATATTCGATTGGCTTTCCCTTCCTCTACTTTTCCCAGTTCCTCCCCTGCTGTCTGCACCCACAACTATCTAGAGCTACTCCCTTTTTCTGACTCTCACTAAAAGACAATCAGGCTTCTAAGGTATTATTAATAATATCCAATGAATAATAATAAAATAAACAAAATGAAATATAATAAGATAAAAAAAAACTATCACACCAGAGTCTCAGAAGACAAACAGAAGGAAAAGAGACAAATATTGTATGGTCTTTCTTATTTAAGGGTTCTGGCTCCAAATATTTACTCAGGAATATATACAATATGGAATGTCTAAAGATACCAGGGGGGAAAGGTGACCATGGGTGGAAGCTCTGAAGAAAAGAATGGTAGGGGCACTAGAGTTCATGTCAGAGTCAGTCTCTGCTCTCCACACACCTGTGGAGAACATACGGTCCATTGGCTAGATCTGATTAGGGGTCGAAGTTTAGTGCATGCATTGTCCTTGGTTGGTACAGTCCTTTGAGTGGACCTCCCTGGGGCCAGATGCGCCAGCCTTCTTGATCTTCTTGTAGGGTCAGAGAGGAGGTCTCCTTCTGTTACAGACCTAGGGGAGGGGAATAGGATGAAGGAGGGAGGGAGGGGGAAATAGGAAGATACAAGGGAGAGGATAACAAATGAGATGTAATCTGAATAAACCACTTAAATAAATTTTTAAAAAAGAAAGAAATAGTAGGATACAGGAGGTATGACTGACTGAGAAAATGAAAACAAAGAGGCAGGCAGGGAACATTTATCTGGGAAGGGGAAAGAGAGCAAGACAGGGGGAGAGGGATGGAGGAGAAATGAATAATATTAGTGTGTGTGTGTGTGTGTGTGTGTGTGTGTGTGTGTTAGTTCATTAGAATGAAGTTACACCAATTTGGGAAATAGTGTTTCCCCAAGAACCATAGACTATATAACAAAAATTCCAGTGCTAGACCCCTAGAATTGTTGTTTAGGGGAGTCCAAGAGACTCTCAGAACAATATAGGATATTACCGTTGCCTTTAGGTGTCTCTCAGAATATGAAGGTAAGTCCTTGTATCAGTAGACTTCACACATTTCAGACACAGTACTTGGAGGAATCAAGCTGGAAATGACCCGGAGGCCTTCTCTCCGAGAACTGCCTCTCTTGGGTGTTATGCAAGTGGGGAAAGGCAATTAATGGTCCTGCACAGTTTTAACCACAACAATGGACAGCAGGGCAAGATGTATTCCAAAAAATGACATAGTGGCAGTTGTATCTCTGGGATAGCTAACGTCTACCTAATTACACATGAGTCCTGTTCAATCAGAGGGAACTCACTGTCTGCAACTGTAAACCTAGCCAACGACTAGTGCTTTGTGAGGTCATGGACCCCAGAGGGGAACCTACTCTTGTCACGTTCCTAAACCAGTAAACACCTGAACTGTGTAATAGATACTTACGCCCACAGATCAGCATCGTTCTCATTCTTCATCAAAGAAGATTCATTTTTAAGCGGGCAAAAATCATTACAGAAAGCCACAAATGGTCAAAACACAGATATCGAGTCTCCTTCCGGTGTCCTTCGCAAATTATACATGTACAGGACAACTCGTAAACCCTAACATTTACAATACATTGACTTAGACATTACTGCCAAGATAAGCCAGTATTTAGCCACAATGTGATGCTACAATAGGATATAAAATGTAATCTGACCCTTGTCCTACATAATAAACAAAAGTAAAATATATCATGCCTGTGATAGTCAGTAGGAAGCACAGGTCTAAAAATCTTTGTGACTGTGGGGTTGGCAATGTTTGCTGTTTCTTTTCCAATACAGGGGAATTCCTGCATTGAACCGGTCAGTTTTAGACTTCTAGGTTCTAGCCATTTTCTAGCTTTAGAGTACTGACTCAAAGGAGATGCATCTATGTGCCTCCAGGCCTGGTGTTACAAAAGCTTTGTTTTAAATAACAGTAACAGTACAAACAAACTCAAAATTAAAATAGTTAACTTGGAATTGATCAGGCTCTGTTAGTGAAGTGAAAACTGGGGCTGTAGAGAAAGCTCAGTGGATAAAGGGACATGCCAGTGCTCCTGAGCTCAGTGCTCAGCACCCACATGGCAGGAGGAGGTAAGGAACTTGACATGCATTACCCTGACTGCTGTGTGGGGGCATGGCACACCTTGAGCATGGGCCCACTCATCCGATGGACACACGCAACTTGTAAATTTTTGTATTTATTTTGTAACAGTCTACTTTTCTTCATTTTTATATTTTTTTCTTTACCACTAGTTTTAATGTTGTCTCTTTTAAACAACATGGAATTGCTCATTTTTAAAGGCCTTTTCACAATTAGAATGCTATAAATGTATGTAAAACAGGCATAAACACTATTGTCACACTAAAAACCAAACCAAAGTCTAGGAAATATCATTTCAATACATATGTATCAGATAGTAGATTGGAGTCTTACACTTCCAAAGAAACAAATATCTTAGGGAGACAATGAAAAAAGTACTTAAACAGTTGATTCACTGCAGACACCACTCACTTGGCCTTATGCACGAATGATACAGCTTCTGCAATCTGTAAACGTCAAATTAAATGCACAATAAAGTGGTAGCATTGGACCGCCACAAAAGCAGTGATTGTCTTGCTTTATTTATTAATTTTTAGTCAGTGTGCTGTTCTAGTGACTCTGCGCAGTAACACAAGCCACTGAGCAATGACGGTGTGTAAACTACACAACTTCTTTGGAAATACAAAAGAATGTGTGTGGGTCCATACCGCAGGAAAACATTTGCAGCTCCTGTAATACAGTCTCTATAGCTATATTACTATAGGCATTCCAGAGGGGAGGTAACTCTGAAACTTTACTGCTTCGTTGATAATAGTAAGAAATCTGAGACAAAACAGGAAGTATAAAATGTTGAAAGAGCAAAATTCTCCCTAAAATATAGTTCAGTTGTACTGTATCTCATACTCTTGGTGAGAATTTTAATAATCTAATGATGTTTTAAGTAATTTTTGAAAGTTACGGACCTTTCTACCTACATTTTCCCTGTAGATTTCCTACCTCATGACTGAAGCCAATATGACTATAAATTAACTTATCTTGTCCTCTTAATAGTTCTCACATTCTTTGTCTATGAGTCAGGTGAATACTGAAGTTTTTCAAGAGTGGATCTAGCATTTCCCTTCTAGTGCCCACAGCACGCTCGAGGATTCTAATCACCACATCAACCTCACTTTAGCTCCAGGGTGTTTTTTGTTTTGTTTTGTTTTGTTTTGTTTTTTGGAGGGGGGATGTTTACAATGATTTGGGATCATTCTCACTCTGGTCACTTGTCTTTTCTCATGGCCAACACTATGATAGCCATGCAGTTGGTGTGTAAGGTTCACTGGTCAGACAGTTTATCCATTGATCTGTTCATCTGTTGTCATTACTTTGTATTCTTTGGTCCGTTTTCCTGAGTTCTTTCTTGCACAGGAAAGGGTTAAATGGGTGAGTACAGAGATACTTCTAAAATGAATCACAAAAAGTTTAACATATGGCTCAAACTGTCTCCTTTTACCGTTTCCCTTTTGGACACTTGGTACGTTCACATGGTGCAGAACAATGGATGGATTTCAAAACCCAAACCCAAGCAGTAATTATGGAGTGCACACCTGGGGACTGCCCAAAGCACCTACTTCGTTACATATTTACACATATATTAAAAACAGAAAGATGATAATTTCTATACCCAGCATCCACACAAAACCATTTCTGCTTGGACTATTTGGACTATTAGTGAGGTAAGGGTTTTATTGGATCGAATAACCTGGATCTGAGCCATGGCCATTTGCCATTTCAAATGCATAGCAAAGACTGGTACTATCCTTGCACGTTTCCAGACAGGTACTTCCAGGTCCCTGCGACGGAAATTGCTGAAGTGGCAGAAGCCATGAGTGTTTCTGCAAAGTCATCAGGCACAAGCCAGAGGAGTGTGCTCTCCATGAGACATCAGGAGACATGGCTTGAGCCGTCGGTGTACACTTTCATATAGGCAGGAGCATGAACTGTTGTAAAACTTTGTCAGGCAAGTTCTCTTGGGTCTCCCAGCATTGTGCCGATCACAGCAAGATTCAGAATCAGCAGCAATGTGAGAAAAGGGAACTCCCTCCTACCAACCCCCCCACCCCTTATTTGGGCTCTGGTGTCAAAACCTCAACGGTCCTTTAGGATTAGGGCAGCAATTTCAGTGGCATATGTCTAAGCTAATTCTGATCTTTCAAATACCACTTAAAGTTACGAGGCAATATCTGTAGAATTCTCACCTTTCAAGGACGTGTGCATAGGAAAGCAGATGGCTGGCAACAGACTGTTTAATCCCAAATCAAATATCAGAATCAGCACTTCAGGATGACTGCTTATATAGACACTTTTGTCAAATAATGTGGCCAAGAGCTACACTTCCAACACAGTAAGTTCTATAAAGAGTTTGCAGTGTGTTGATTGATCAATGGCAAGTTCTTTAAGCTGACACAGCAAATAATTACTGCTGAGAGCCTAATAGCATCCGTCCCTGACTAGCATGCATCTATAAGATGATATCATGGGGCTTTAAGCATTTAGAATCTGAAGTCTTAATGTTTCTTTTCACCCCTTTGTATAAATTGCTGAAAGCTTGATGGTGAAGCCAGTAGATGGGAAATATCTTGATTTAGCATAATTGAGGGAGGCTTCAAGTAGAGATAGCAAGGACGGTGTTTCCATATTTATTGCTACTGGAAGAATCACGTGATTTTTTTTTGTTTCTTGTATGTGAGGTTTTCACTTGGCTTCTGACATGGCTATTGTGATTGGCTAGGGACTTTATCTTTAAAGCTAAGCACCTAAGACTTCTATCTTTCCCAAGGCAGTTCTCTTAAACAGAAATGGAGAGTGATGACAGCAGAGGATAACCCTCCCCAAAATGTGTTCTTCAGCATATATTAAAAAAAAAAACTGGATTTCATGGACAAAGAAGTTTCAGAAACAATGACTGCAGAGTCCTGAGGAGCATCGGCATTCCCACTGGGCTACTGCAATTTGAAGAGGCTGGTGTGACTGACTTTCTAGGAGGTTAGCATAGGCACTGGGTGCTGCTCTATTCAAAGATTGTCTGGGCATAGAATTTCTGCACATATATGAAATATGTGATGATACTAAAGTTCCATGGAGGCACTTTTTTTTTGAAATATTAATGATCATCTTTACCCTTAACACAGTGGTTTCTTTTTTTTCTGTATGTTCATTTTTAAGTTAAACCATTTCCCAGCCCCCTCAGACTGAGACATGCTCCAAGACACATGGGCTTTATAGAAGTTTAGTAGCTGAGATGGAAGAAGAAAGATACAGAGGCAAGAATGTGGAAGATTGCAATAGTTGAAGCAGAAATAAAAGAAAGTAGATTGAGGTCTTGGTGGTTGGAACCAGAAAAGAAGAAACTAGCTTTTCAAACGTTACAGAAGAAAGAAATGGCAGGACACAGAAAGGTCCTAGACATAAGGTAGAAAGAGAGATAATCAAAGATGGCCTCAAGGTTGTAACCCAGGGTGATAGGAGACTTGTCATGCTGCTAGCAATAATGGAGAACAGGAGAAACATGATAAGCCTGTCCTATTACTACGGTATTTTTAACTGTAGAGACATAGTGGGCTAGACTTTTATATAAGAAACAAAATTCAAAATCAAGTAGGACTCTACACAACATAAAGTTATTAAATGTTCCTCACCCAAGTGTCCACAAACTCTCTCAAAGAGGTTTTTATACTTAGTGAATGCTTGTATAGCTAATTGTTTTGATAAAACCACAAAATAATGTGCATTTTTTAACCTTAAATACCATTCATTGACACTTAATTTTCACAATAACAAAAAAAATGTATGCACTTATAATACTTACTGAATGCATATATGCTTATAATTGTATATATGCAAATATAATATATGGTTTAGATATAAGATGTATATGTGACCCACAAATGCCACTCATCCTAACCTGAATAGAAAAAAATAGTCTGGGGGTAAAAAATCTGAAAATTTAACACTGTAAAGGAGTTCCTATTCAATTTGCCAGGCGAATACAGATGAGAACCACAAATAAAAAGTCTTTATTTGCTTGAAGAGCCTCTGAGGTTTATCAGTGCCATTGAAATGCTGTTCTCAACTCAAGTACTTCTCATGTGTCAGAGAAGTGGCGGCTTTAACAAAGGCTGCATTAGTGTTTTGTATTTCTATTCTCAGTAAAATTCTTCAGTGAGTAAACATGAGTATTCAATAAAATTGCAACAGGAGACAATGGAAACTATTCCCATTTCACAGTGTAGTGATAAATAAATCAGTTTTAAGGAAACAATTTGTATTGTTGAACACTGAAAGGCTAGCACAGACATCATAAAGAGATTATTTAAGTCTCTTTGTTTATTTTCTATGACAATTCAGAAAAAAATGTTGGCACACATACATTTTTTTTAAGCCATGAGTACTTCATGTAAATAACAAATATTCAAACACATTGAATAGCAAATTCAAACTTTGGCTACTGAAATAATTTTTAACAATATCTAGAGCGATGATTCCCAAATAACAAAAGCAAACTAGAGCAAATTTATACACTTAAAAACAATGTTCAAGAATTTTGGGCAAGTTAAAATGGTACCTTTGTCTTTAAATATTTTACTTTATGAACATGTATGCAGTAGCTTTGGAAGCCATAAGAAGGCGTGAGTTCCCTGACACTAGAGTTGCAGACAGTTGTGAGCTGCTGTGTGGGTGCTGGGAACTGAACCTGGGTCCTCTTTGAGAGCAATAGTGTTGTTATCCACAGAGCCACCTCTCCAGCCCAGGTATCTTTTTTTCAAAAAACAGGAAAATTGGAATCTGTGGATTGTTAAATTAAAATAGCAGAGGACATCAAGTTGGGGTGGAAGGGAGGTGGGGGTAACCATGAAAGGACTTCAGGGGAGGAGCTCGGGTGAATATGATCAAAACTATATAAAATTCTCAAGGAATCAATAAAGTATATGTTACTGCTACTAATAAAATATACAAATAAACATCTATCTTTGTTACTTTATAACTGAAATTGCTTGGGTGATTTATAATTTAGCAGTTTGCTGTAGAACAATCACCTTGCTCCAGAGCAATGACTAGCAGCATGCTCACAAGCAGACATGGGTCTTCATCCTCGCTGTGCATTTTACTAGGAAGGTGGATACAGGTATACCACTAGGTCACTCTTTTAGTTCTCTCTTAGTTCTTCTTCTTCAAAGTTTTTGTTAAAAGGGAGAGATAATGAAGTTATCTCAATATATGCAGTAGTTGACTGTAGTGCTTATCTTGTGTTGGTACTTACCATATTTTCCAACATATAAAATGACTTTTAAATTAATTAAACATTTTTAATTTTTTACATAAACACTTATATTATTACACATATATACAATAAACTGCCTATAACAAGAAGAACCATGAAACAATGAGGAATTATATAAATGTTACATTTTTAGGGTTTTGGCTATTTATATTTGGCAGTCTTGAAGAAAACATCTTTCCTATCTTGATGCATCTAAAATTATGAATGTAAATCAATCTCCATTACATCTTGTCATTATCAACTTAAAACATCTATCTAGACCTAAAAACATCTTAACTACTAAACAACTAAGCTTCGTTGTAAAACTAAGCTACCTGGTCTTCATGTGGCAAACAAGCCGTGAGAGAAGAGTCCTCATTTCTACCACAGACAGAAATCTGCCCCTAAGAAAGGGCAAGCTTGAATGCAGACAGAGTTGAAGGCCAAACTATGCCAAGACAGGGTACGCAAGTCCTCAATAGTTCCTGCTTCACAAAATGTCTTCCAGATATATTCAGCCAGAAGGCTAAAGAATATGCTCCAATGTTATAGTTTTGGGTGACTGTTCAGGTAGCAAACTGTCTCTGTCATCTTCTCATTTGGAAAGCTACTAACCTGCACTTCTCACATACTCAGGCAATAGAGTTTATTCCTTCTCAAGACGACTTTTTAACACACACACACACACACACACACACACACACACACACACACACACACACACATGAAAAATCCATGCCAGAGTCAAGGGTTGTCTTATATACCAGGTACTTAGCTACAGCTTGCTTCCCCTTGCTTCATATGTGTGGTACATGCATAGGTGGGGGTGCTGCAGGTGAGTCCCTGCTCTGTGTGGGGGAGTATGGAGCAGGGAGGAGAAAGCTGCACACATCTTCCTGTGCCTCCAGAAGGAGAACATGAGCATGGATTGGCTCTCCATCAGAACCCACCCATTCAACTGAGAGGGCTACCAGTCTTCCAGTTGAGTGTGGAGCATGCCTTAAAGGTACAGTATAGGCTGGCACTGGCTGTCTAACAGCATTTAATAAAGTGCCTGGCTGTCTGTGCCTTGCCTGCAAAGAGACACATGCCTGAGTCTTCTGCATAGGGTGTGCATTGGAAGAGAAGTAGTCTTATAGGGCATCTATATGGGAGTCATGTTATATGCCCTGAAAATGCAGTAATGAAAAATTATTTTTAGCATAAGTTTTACTATAATATTTTCAGGAAATGTCTCCCTGTGTCCTCGTCCCTGATACCAAAACATATCTGGCTCAACATTCTAAGGCCTAGAAATATGCTGAACACTACATATGACGGAATGAGTCCATCTGCAACCTTCAATAAGACTGATAAGTTTAGAGAGTAAATGTGGTATCAAACTCGTTGGTATTAGAAGATATATTGTGGGTAGTTTTTGAGACAAGGTTTCTCTGTGTAGCCTTGGCTGTCTTGAACTTGCTTTATATACCAGGCTGTCTTGCCTGTCTCTGCCTCCCAAGTGCTGGGACTACAGCTGTGAGACACAGCACCCAGCTGTATTAGAAGACAGCCTGTTTAGCTAGCTACCTGGTGATTTCAGGAAACTATAAACAGCTGACTGTCAGTTCTGGTTCCTAATGCATGTTCTTAAAAGGGAAGAGCATCCCCTTTGGTCTGTTGGCTATGGAGTGGTTAAAGAAATGTTACTTTGTCTCTGTTCAGGAAGAGAATAAGGCAAGAGTAGTATTTACTACAGTCTTACCAAACACTTTGTGTTAACCATCCCATTTCATGCTCCCTAAAATTCTCAGCATTACATTGCACACATGCCCCTTATAAAATACTCTTTTATAGCTAAGAACTATCAAAATATGAATATGAAGTACCCCTCCAAGAGCTGTGCAATTCTTCGTAATGCTATGGAGAGTGACAGGATCACAGGTCTTATACTGTATTTTTGAAAGATAATTTGCTCAGGATGTTGTTATACTCTTCAGTGAGCGAATTTATCAAGGGATTTACAGCTGAGTGGGCTATTATAGGTGGGGTTTGTTGGAGGAAGTAGGTTTCATGGTACCCTTGAAGGAACTGTGTCTTCTCTGTCTCCAGAAGGTAAGCCTTTTTTCTCTGCCTGGCCACTTCACTATTGCACCTCTGTCCTGCCCAAATGTAATGGAGCCAGCCAGTCCTGGCCCAAGTTCTTTTAAACTGTAAGCTAATTTATACCTTTTCCCTTTTCTTTGCACTATGTATTTCAGGCAAATGCAAGGACTTAAACATTTGAATCAGACTGCTTCAGTTTGAATACAGGCTCTGACATTTGTGATCTCAGGAAACTTAACTTAATGTAAAATAGGGGAATAATTCAATGGCTCTATAAACTTCGTCTGTGTATGTGTGAATGAATGCATTAAACAAATCAAGCCACAATAAAGGGTTTAAAACAGTACAGAACCAGTAAATTAATGTCGTGTTGTATTAAGCCACCCTTGTACAGCACTTGCTGACTAATTCTGTCAGGAAATAGTAGAGTCACAGTCCAAACGACGTACACAGTGTGTCTGGCCAATGTCAGGAGCATTCTAACTTTGTGATTGTTTCACATCCACAGTTTTACTGGACCCTGGTTGCTTTGCATGTACACAGACAGGGTTATTTCATCAGATATGGTCAATTTAAAGCTCTGCACATCTTCTCAAAAGTATTACATGTGAATTTTATCTGTTAAGACCTTTGCTAATCTTGATAGGTGTCCTGAAATATTTAAAAAACCTCCATTAATTAAGGAGACACTAGCCATTGACTCAATATAGACTAAGCAAAAAATATCTATTACCTCTCATTTAAACCTCTTATAATAATGTATGATTTAAAATTTAAATATAATAAACAGTGCTCACATAACCAACCTCATTCTCTTTATTAACATAGCATATTCTGTGATCTATTTGTTACAGTCATGACCTAATATTGGCACATCATTGCTGACTGGCATTATTTTCCATACTTTTGCTATTGCCCCTTTACTGTTCCAAGACTCAATTCTAGGATAGCACATTGGATTTAGTTCTCATGCTTTCACTAGTTTCAGTTGGCTATGAGACTATTTTGAGCCTACTTGGTTACTTGTCTCCTAAAGAGCTTGCAAAGCACATGTCTTGGATAGTATGAAGAACAAAGTTGAATTAAGATTTGGAGTTTGTATTTGAAGGGAAAACTCCATGAAGTGCTATGTACACCACATCAACAATGCACATTATCAATTTGATTTACAGATGTTGATATTAATCTTGGTCACTCTACTGAAGTTAAACTGCTTTTCTCCTTTTCCAAACTCTGGTATTTGATAGTCCCATATAACACAGCCCATATTAAGAGACTAGGCAGCTGGTCATCGTGATGCACGTATTCATCTCAGTACTCTAAAGGTGTATTCAGGGGATCTCTTGAAGGCTGACTGGGAAGTTATGCTCTACTTCTTTGAAAGCAAAAATTTATGGTATAAATCATTTGAAATTCCTCTGCATAAGAAATTTGGCTATTGTCTCAGTCAGGGTTTCTGTTGCTCCGATGAAACAGCATAAGCAAAAAACAAGCGAATGAGGAAAACATTTATTTGGCTTATACTTCCAGAGAAAGTCAGGACAGGAACTCAATCAGGGCTCAAACCTGGAGGCAGAAGCTCATGCACAGACCATAGATGGTGCTGCTTATAGGCTGGCTTCTACTAGCTTGCTCAGACTGCTTTCTTTTAGAACCCAGAACCACTAGGCCAAGAATGGCACCACCCATAATGAGCTGGGCACTTCTCCATTGATTGAGCCCTACAGCTGGATTTCATGGAGGCTGTTCCTCAACTGAGGCTCCCTTCTCTGTGTGATGACTCTAGCATGTGTCAAGTTGATGCACAAAACCGGGTAATACAACTATGGTACTACACTGGCAAATTTGCTCACACATAATGCATAAGCCTGAGTTCAACCTGTGGGTATTTATTTTACTCTTTGGGATATATAGGTCATTATGATAGCCTCCTTTGTCAACTCGATAGGATCTGCGATAAATTCATATAGCCTCTGGACAGATTCATGACATTATTTCCTATAAGAACAGAGAGGAAAAGGCTGTCTCCTAGAGTAGGCATCACCTTCCAGCAGTATCCCAGATATAAGGAGCGCAACGGAGAGCTTTTGGTTTTTGTGTGTTCACCTTTGTACGTTCCTCATGAATGCACCTACTCGGCAACAGCCACTGTTGTTGGCATCTATCACTAATGTCAGACTCCAGCTTGTTTGGACTTCCTAACAAGAACTGAAGACTAGCAACTCTCCAGTAATCTGGTTCTGCAGCACTAGACTGAGCAGCTGAGCCTTCAGGATGTAGCCAAGTGAGCACCTCCGCTTCTAAAACTTATTTGTTCTATCAGTTCTGTTCACATGGACTGGCTCTTCTTACCGACTAACCCTGAAAAATATTTTTTTTTTACATATTTGTTGCAGGAATCTGATCAATTTTGGCCTTTGGGGAGTGCTTTCGGATAGTTTCTGTATTTCTCATATAGATTGGAGTAGGGGTTGATTTTATTTAAGAGTCTGATATTTTGTTGTTTGTTTGAATCGCCTCATTTTTTTTTCTTTCAATACAAGATCTTATAGACTAATTTTGCAGGGAACATATTCTAAGTCCAGAATTGGTGATTCATTAGGTATGCATATATATATATATATATATATATATATATATATATATATATATATATATATATATATACTCCAGTGCTTCTCAGATAGAACAAGGAACTAATGTCTGTGTTCTTGGAAGGTGCAGCACAACTATTTGCCACAGAGTTAGGTGAAGAAGATTTTAAATTAGAAGTGAATAAAATTAATCTTAATTTATCACCAGAGACTTTTCTTAGAAGTTGCAATCCTTTAACAGATTGCAGAATTCAGTTCACTCAGCAGAATCTGACAATGAAACTGTTATCTAGGAGGGAGGAGATTCATGGAACTTTCTACTCTCCTCTCCATCCGTAATACACCTCAGTGTTTCTAGAGGCTTTCGCCAGTCTTAAGTTCTCTGTTTGTTTGCTTGTAATTTCCTAGATAGACTACTAAACTATTTTCAAATAAGAACAGACTAGTGTTGTTCTTAGCACTTTTCAGTCATGTTTCTTGTCTTATTGCACCATTGCATCTCAATAATTTAAAAAGAGTTATAAGTTTGAAAGGGAATTAGAAGGTCATGCTAGGACTTGCAGGGGGGGTAGAGGAGTGAAAATTACAAAACTACAGTAGTGATGTACAAAAACTCTCAAAATATAATTAATGTATTGAAGAATGGAAAAAAGACATGGTCAAGGAATCTAGACTTAGCACATGACTAAGCCATGTGCTAAATCTTGTTAATCCAATAATCCAATAAATTGGAGTGTGTCTTGAAAAGAAACAACTGAGGTGTTGAATGGGAATGGTAATAGAAGCCTTTCTTATTTCACTTGTGGAGGAGATCATATAATATCTCACTAATAAACATAATACTGAAATTGTGCATGATACTAACAGATGTGCTTATCAAGTTCAAGAAATTCTTTTCTTACAATTATGGTAGTTTTAATATGAATGTTAACTCGTATTTCTCAATTCGATTTTTCCTAATCAATTGACATGATTATATAGGTCATTTCCTCCTTCAGGTTATTGATGTTATGGATTCCAAATATTGAGCAAGCCTCTAAAAGTTGAATGAACTCAACCTGAACACTGTGTATAACTTTGACATTAAATGTTGATGTGGCTTTGCTCAAGTGCCATGAAAATTTTGTGTCTGTATGAGAGATAATTTTTGCAGTTTTTCTTTCTCCTAGTCCCTTTCTCCAATGTTAGTATTAGAGTAATGCTAGACTAATAAAATAAGTTAGAAAATATTCCTCATACTTTCATTTTCTATAAAAGAGCATAAATAATTGATGTAATTTATTTTAAAAATATTTGCCAGACATTGATATTTTCTGAACCTAGTGTTTCCCTTCAGTAAGAATATTATGAAACACTGATTTAATTTCTTTACTGTACATTTGCTGATTTATAATATATATTAAAACTTGTGTGATACTGGGAAGTTTGTTCCTTGGAGTCCATTTAATCTAGATATCCGTTCAGTAAGTATAGAATTGTTGCACACATTGTGTTATTAGCTTTTAATACACTTAAAATCCATTGTAGTGACACCATTATCATTGTGATCTTGGTGTGTATCTTGCTGTTCTCAATTAGTTACCTATTATCTTTGTTTTTAAAGAACATATTTTTAAACCAAAACCTTTTGTTTTGTTGACTGCTTTTTTTCCCCGCTATTTTCAGTATCATTGATTAGTGTTATAGTTTTTACTATTTCTTTTGTCTGCTAGATTCAGGCTTCGGTTATTCTACCTACCTCAGTTTCCTAAGGAAAATATGTAATTTACTACTTTTGAGGGGGTTTTCTTTCCTAATATAAGAATTCGATGTCACAGATTTTTCTCTAAGCACAACTTCTGAATCTGTAGGCTTAATAATTTGGTTCTAAATGTTTACTTTCTCTTGAGGACACTATATAACTTAGAGTTTTATATTATACAAATTTTGGGGGATATTTACTTTTATGTTTCTACCATTGATTTATTGTTTAACTCTGTGTTTTGAGAAACAAATTTGTATCACTTCTTTTAATATTGTCTAAATGAACGTTCTATGCCCTTAATGTGGTCTATCATATCAAATGTTTACCTGACCTTTATAAGGACATACATTATAATATTTAATAGGATGTTCTATAAAAAATCAATTTAATAAACCCGATTGACAGTGCACTTCAGGTCAACAAAATATTTCAATTTATCGCCCACAATCAATTTAAAACCAAAATAAATCTCAACAGTTGATTTGTGTATTTTCTGTTAGTTTATCAATTTTTATTTCATTAGTTGTGTTGTCTTGCTGTAAGGTAAAAATGCATGAAAGACTGTTCATCTTTTTTTGAGAATGAACCCACTTCTTATGTGCCTCCCCCACTTTTCTAATTTTGAGAATGCTTTGTTAAAATAAATGTGCCCACCCCTGCATGATTTAGCTTAATTTTGCACCATATCACATTTTCTGTATCTTTTTACTCTTATAGTCTTTAGGTTGCTGCTGGACAGCATAGAATTAGTCTTGTTCTGTCCTTCATTCTGGCAATCCAAGTCATTCAATTCTTCTTTTGTGGCTGCTTATATTTAAAGTGATCTTCAGTAATGTTCATTTAATAATCGCATGACTTAGAAACTTATTTTTATTTTTTTTCCCCATTTATCTTCTTTCCTTCTTTGGTTTTAGTGTAACATTTAAACTCTTAATATGGGACATTTATATTTCATACTTAGCTTTTACTGTATCAAATATGTTTTTTCTAAGTTCTTTTAGTAATTGTCAAAATTATTAATAAATATCTTTAAATTAAATCTTTCTTCATGTAATGTCATATACCATCACCCACTTGACACAGACGGTCCACACAGTATTTCTAATTCTTCCTTTTCATTCTTTATGACTATACCTTTATTCATTAATTTCATCCATATTTATTTTACAATCATGCAATGTGTTGGCATTAGGCTTTTTTAACCAACATAAATATTTTAATATCTTACTGAAGAATAGCCTTTAAAATGCTCTTTTTTATTGAAAATTAATTATTTTCTCATACAATATATCCTAATGATAGTTTCCTCTCCTTCTGCTCCTCCCAGTCCATCCATACCTGTCCTCTCCTCCAAATCCACTCCCTTGCTGTTGCCCATTAAAAAAGAAGAAGCTTCTAAGAGATAATAACCAAACACGGCAAAATAAAATACAAGACAAAGTAAAAACTTTCATTTCAGACTTAAACATGGCAGCTCAACAGGAGGAGAAGAGTCCCAAGAGCAATCAAAAGAGAGAGAGACCCATTAGTCCTCATAGCTAGTTAGCTTTTAGTTCAACTGAGACTAAGAAAAATGGGGCCTGTGAGATGACTCAGGTAACAGAGGTTGCAATACACATCTGGTAACTAGAGTTTGATCCCAGGATCCCATTGTAAAAAAATGCTTGATGTTGCAGTGCACATTTGTAATCCCAGTGCCCACACCCCTACAGTGAGAGAACGATCACATGGAAGCCTACAGGCCTGCCAGTTCCAATGTGTAGAAAGGAAGAGCGAATTCACAAAAATTACCCTTTCCTCTGACCTCCCCACATACACACACACACACCAATGCACGAACTCACAAACACACAAATACATTTGTACACAAGCACACAAGCCTGAACTCACACAAACACATGTGCGAGATACACACACACACACACACACACACACACACACGTACACAAAAATAATAACAACAATAATAATACAAACTTTTTGAAAAGAGAATAAGTAAAATAAAATATTTTAGAGCATTCATTTATTAATTTCTCTTCCCTTTCTTTGCATGGATCTGAGTTTCTGACATATTCCTTTTCCTCAAGAACTTTAACCATTCATTTATAACAGCACTGCTTGTGTTGACTCTCACTTGTTTTTCTTAGAAAAAAAATATTTTATTTACTTTGCAAGACTCAATTTGCTGGTTAGAAAATTCATGGTCACTGGGTTTTTCTGTTTCAGACCATAAAGGTTGCAATCTACTTTCTCCTTGCATTGTTGGTTTCCTATGAAGACGCATTTAAATTATTTACTTTTTCCTTATAAATAAGATTTGTTTAATTGTAGCTTATTGTAAACCTTTATCTTTGTATTTGGCTTTTTTCTAGTTTGACTAGTAGATACTTATGTATGTTTGATGAATAGTTATTCCTTGGTGATCTCAGCCTTTTGAATCTATACTTTAATAACACCACATTAATTCTGCAAATGTCTTAGTCATGTCCCTTTAAATATTTCTTGTGCTTTGTTCTTCATTTTGCTTTTTGGGGTATTAAAATTTTAAGCATTTTATGCTCTTAAAGGTTATCTCATGACCCTTAAAGAGTCTGTTTATTTTTTATTCATTCCTCATTTTTCTTTTTGGTACTAAAGTCTGAAATTTTCCCATTCACTTACCTTTGAGGAGTTTAATGCTTTTTTTCTCACCATATTTGTTCTCCTGATGAAGTCTTTAAGCAAACTTTTTAATTTTGCTTTAGATTTTGTTTGTATTATGTGCCTTTTTAGGCCCTTTCAGATGTTTCTTAGTTTGCATCTCTAGCTTTTTATTATTTATCACTTCTGTCATCTTCTCCAGATTTTCTAGAGTAATAATAATATATATATGATATATATAATCAATATAATATATCAATATAATCTATATGATTTAAATAATAATAATTTAAAATTTATTCTCTGGACATAAAATTCACAGAGGATTTTGTAATTCAGTGGCTTGGCTTAAGTCTTCCCTTTATATTTCTTCTCAAAGAACATCTATGATTTAGAGTGGTTTAACACATAATTTTATTTTTCTGGGATTTTGTTCATATGACTATGAAGTAGGCAGGACTGAGCCATGATCTATAATGTTCTGATGAAACGTTAAGATTTTAATGCACCTGTAAGTCACAATCATGACCCTATACATGCTTCTTCTAATAATGTAGTTTATTTTTCCTAGCTGTAGCATTCTTAACCTCTTCCCTTGAGTACTAGCATTAACTGTGCTGGTTGCTTCATCCCTGGGTTAAGAAATAAAAGACACTGGAAGAAGGAAATTCAGAATACAAGAGAAAGTGTGCTTAGCAGAAAAAAGAAAAAAATCTACTTTTCTGAGTAATTTAGACTTACAAAGCCACATGGTTGCCTCCCTGCCACTTCCCACTGTCCCACATATACCACAGAACCCACCACAAGCTACTTTACTAGGAGGTTGAAACTCTAAAATGGAAAACTACAATATTTCATTAAAGATATAATTATTCTGCCTATCTCTTTAGCTTACCTAAGGTGAGTCCACCTTCCTAGGAGGAATTAAATATCCTTGAGAAATGAGGCCTGGGGTAAAGACATGATGTTTTAAGAACCCCCTGGGAGGAGTAAGAATCAAATTCAAGCCACAGGCTTCAGTGTGGCTGGTGTTTAGTGAGCAAGGGTGGAAGTAGCCCAGATGGGCTGGACTGGCTGCTACGGCTGATAGGGTGGGATGTCTCTGAGGGACCTGCAGAGTGTCCTAGAACTTCAGGTAGTGACGTAATGCACTCGCACTAAGACAGACTATTCTGACTATGATGTAGAAAACCTCATTACAGTGATGCAAACAGAAACAAACCAAGCATTAAGAAGCCAAGGCATGAATCTGGACAGGGGATAATGGTAGGTCAACTGGACCAAAGCAAGACCCATCTGTGGTTGGAGGAAATATAGTGGGTTGCATTTAAATATACTAATATTATTTATTAATGTATTCAGTATACATACTGAATATACTAATATTTGTGCATACAAAATAAGACAATTGCAATAGAATTGTGGTAGCTGGAATTTTAAAACAATGTTACAAAATCTCTCATACTGGAGATTATAGAGTAAGAAGAAAATTAAAGCTTGGTCCTAAGAGTTCAGCCAGTTGACTGTGAAGTTCTTTTGGGATTAAAAACAAAGTTTTGTTTTGTTTTGCTTTCTTGCTCTAAATGTTACCTAGCTCATAACTCATACATACTACTGTGCATAAGAATAAAGCTCCCATAGCAGTTTGGAGGCAATATTACAATATTACGTGTTTTGATTTTTTTTTTTTAATTAGACAGAATTAGGCAGACTTTAGGCATTGGTCTGATGTGGATTGAACCCCAAGAAAATGTAAGACGCTTTTATTGTTTTGTTAATAAAAATACAATCATATCAAAACACACACACACACACACACACACACACACACACACACACAAAAGATGTACCTGTGCGGTAGTGATGATGACCTTTCTCTTCTGGTAGCAGTTAGAATACCTTCCAGACCCAAGAATATGAGTCAGGAGGGCATAAGCTTCAGCTGGGCACCAGTTCTAATTCACCCTGTTCAGTGACATAAACGAGTGCTGCCTTCAATAACAGAAACTTACTGCTTGGTTGTGGAAAGTACTCAGTAGCCTTGGGAGTAAATAGCCTGGGATGTTTAGGTGACGCTTTCCCCCAATGAAATGTCTCCAGGTGTAACAATCATACACCACAACAGAGGATGCAGCTAGGAATGGTTCTCCAACACAAAACAAACTCAAATATTTCCTGGTGGTGGTGGTGGTGGTGGTGGTGGTGGTGGTGGTGGTGGTGTGTGTGTATGTGTGTGCGTCTGTGTGTAGAGGTGCTTTTCACTTCATTTTGTTTTGTTTTGTTCTGGAATTATTTTATCCTACTCATTTTTTGTTTGCTTATTTATTTAATTCTCGTGTTTTTGTTCCTGATTTTTTTTTCATTTTTGAGAGTTTTGTTTTTTTTTTTTTAGAGAAAAAGAGGAGAATGAACATAAAGTTTGCTGGGTAGGGAGGTGTGCAGTATCTGGGAAGAGTGGAGGGAGGGGGAAAACATAATAAAAATATATAAAAATTTTAAATCATATATATGTATATATAAAAACAGTAACAGATGTAAAAATGAAATGAAAGAGGTGACTTCAAAGAAGGGGGAAGCCTAGATGAAGGACAGGAGGGACTGGAAATCTGTGGAGCTGATTAAGGCTATTTCAGCCAATGTCAAATCAAATAATTCAGCGCAGAATAAAGCCTTCGCATCTGAGTTCAATTATTGTCATTTTCAATTATCAGCTATGTAACAAGATACACAAGACAAAATTCTGATGCTTTAAGGTTTATAAGGATAGTGCATATAAATGTGACCTTCTGCTCCAGGAGATTCCATCTGAAGGAGATGCTGAGGTAGGTGTAAACTTGCCTTTACAGACGCAAAATGAAGTGGGAAATGATGATAGTTTCATTGCCAATTTACAGAGACATAAACAAGAGAAGAAAAGCATGCCTATGAGAGCTTCCTAGCAAATCTATGCAAAACCAGTAACAATGGTTGTTGTTAGTCAATGCCCTTTACATACAAGTTTTGTACAAAGCAAACCCTGATTGTGTACTTGAAAAATACATAGTAATGTTCAGAGTGTAATTCTTAACGTGTTCACAGTGGAAGGGACAAGGATTGTGCTGAGTTTCATTGGTGGCTTCATAAGAAGGGAGGTTCTCATTCTCTTGAATTGCTTAGATATGGGTCGTCCTTCACTCTGCTGATACGGTGCACACAGAAGCATTTGACAGTTCTGTGAAGTGGAGATACTTGATACAGCACCAAAGAAAAATGCTTCAATGGGCATCACATAAAAGGAGAGGTGAGCAAATTAGTTTCTATTGTGTCCTTAAGTGTGGGCTGGTTATTAGCATCTAAATCATGTTATACAGAGAACTATAAGATTTTAAGAACTGTAAACCTCTCTCTCCTTTCATGCTACAAGAAACATTTGCCCCATAAAGCACTCCAAGCTGACCGCACAATGTTCCCCGGTGTTTGTGTGTCTGCCTGTCTTGTGCTGATGACACAGCTCACTCTGGAGGCCTCTTCTAACACAGACTAACTTGAGCCACTTGAAATTGACCACAGGACAGTTTTTTTTTTTTATGGCTGCAAAGCCTATGCTTATATTCCTTAATGTAAGACATCACATAGACTATTATGAGTTAATTACCCACAAGTCTATACATATAGTTTCAACAGCCTAAATTAGCAGGGACTGTAAGGATGGTCATAATTTCATAGCTCCTCTTATATAGAACCCTCTAGAAATAAAATTGTCTAAAGAGCACTGAGTCCGCTCCTCTACTTCTCCACCCCCATGATATCTGTATGAGAAGAGATGAAATGCTTCATCCATATATTAGTTATCGAAGTCACAGCTCCTCCTTTTAGTGTGCTGGCAGAGCTCTTATGATGATTTTAGTCTCACTAACTGTGATGTGTCCTTGCTCCTTCACGGTAGCTATGACCTAGTCCTATTAAGGAAACGTAGAGAATAGGCCCAAACTTCAACTACACATTTAAGGCTCTATTGTGGCAAGGCAAGTCTTTTTTGCTTTGCAAGGTTACAGAAGGATGTAAGGCCAGCTACTTTTCACAATATAACTGAGAGGGACGAAGGCTCCTTAGCACTGAAACAATGTGTTAACAAGAGATGGAAGCATGGTGTCTCAGAGCCCTTAAAGACTGAATTGTACCCACACTATCAATTCGTAAGTGGAGGTCATAGCTCCTGGGATTTCATAATGTATCTAAATTTGAGGGAAAAAATGCAGAGATGCTTCATATGGGGCTAATCTGATGTGTTCTTGAAAGAGTAAGTCTTGTCACACAGGACACCAGGAATGCATGAACACATAAGAAAGCCCTATGAGGAAATAGTCACTAGCAAACCTTAAAGCACCTCTTGTTTGGATTTCCTGCTTCAACAACCATGAGCAGAAAAATTTCCAGTGTCACTCAGACTGTGCTGTTTATCGCAGCCTCGCCAAACTAACGCACCACTATTGTTTTCCTCAAAAAATGTATAGCTAACACACAACATTTTGGACCCAAGTCTAAAGACTATTCACTGTCCTCAAATCAGCATCTTAATTGTTATCCTCAAGACTCTTCTGATATCAATAAATGTCTGAAAATGTTTGATAGCAAGATTGCTTTATCAAATTTATAAATCAAAGGAAAGGCCGATGTTTTGTTTCTTATAAAGAAATTCTGGTTATATGTATTGTGTATACAAAGTTTAAGAATTAAGGTCATAAAAAATTAACTTATTCTCTTTACAATGCGGTGACGCTTGAGATGGAGAGACTCATACTACTTTCTCATGGTCCCAAGCCCTGCCTTGTACTTTAGAAAGGGATATATAACAAATAGTGGGCAGAGAGTTGGTCATGAGGAGATGTTACATTTCTTGCCTAAAACTTGTCAAAAACCTAAGATTCTCCATACAATTCACACCTTAAAATAATTCTATCTTTAGCCCTAACATTCTAAAATCAACCCTGCTAAATTAAAATCAGGCAACACAGCAAATGTTTTAAGTTTTAAAATAATCACAGTTTGTGGAAAAAAATCTTGGAAGCAAATATTGACCCAAGACACATAGGTACATTCTGATGATCTTGTAATAGAGCCTCTCAATGTCTCTAACTAATAAAGCCAACTAAGTTTAATAAGGTTTCAGCATTCTGATTAAGTATAAAGTACTTTTCACCTTTGTTTAAACAAAAAGAATACCATGTTCGTACATGAAATGAATGTGAAAAAGGAGAAATGAGGTTCAACATTACATAAAGACATCATAAAACATTGATGAGAGTCTTTCCATTTTCAGCTTCCTTTTCCCAAAAGGAAACATTTTTACTGTTGGTAAATTCTGAGTATATGACAATGAAGTTGTTTGAGTTGTCTTTTTGTTACTTCACCCTGCCTTCACTTCATCTTTAATACCAAAATAATGTCTTTCATATATCTTACCTCCTCACCTGTGTTTGGAAGATTTCCTTCCATGGCTCTGTGGGCCACACAGTGTGCAGAGCTCTTCAACATTCAGTTACCTTGCACTGTAGATTGAACAAAATTTACACAAGCTGTTATGGTCTGATGCAGGACTATAGATGATTACGTTCCCTTTTTTATTTCACTTTTTGAGGACATTCCAGATAAGCATATAATTCTATAGTTAACAATTGTCTTAACATTCTGATTATCCTATAGTTTTTTGATGCTGACTGTTATTAATAAAACATGCTTTATAGTTCCTTAATATGAAGTCAGGATTGCTTTTATTCTGCCAGTATTTTAAGAATGAACCTATAGCATTAAAATCTTGAGTATCAGTTCAGTGACTCTAAGAATAAATTTAGTTTAATTTGTATTTAGCTATTAGGTGAACTTAATTCGAAGATTACTTCAGCATTAAAAAATGCTACTTTCTTGCTATGCTTGCTTATAAAACAAAATATTATGAATTCTCAAATTTTAATAAAATAAATCATTTAGGTGAAACAGGAAATAAAAGAAACTAGAATAAATGTAGAGAAACAAAATAAAAAGAAAACACAAATTAATGTCCACAGCCCATGAAAGAAGTTCAGATGACACAGTGAAGGTCATGTAGACTCAAGATAAAGGAAAAAAAAAACAAAATATATTTACGGAAAATAAGAAAAAGGAACATGAAAGTATGTATTATATATGCACAAAGAAAATACATAATTGGCTAATTAAGATGACTTCCAGACCTTTGACATTTGAACAAGATTTAGAAGTGGTAATTCAGATTTTTTTTATTTATTTATTTATTATTTTTTGTTTTCATCAGATTTTTTACTTAGTGTGTAGAACAGGGAGAAGAACACTATGTTGGAATTCATAACCAAGCATATAATATTCATACCATGAAATCCTCAGACTAAGACATTGTCTTAGATGACAAGGTCCCTACTGTAGAACCAGACTAGTGCTTCATGCACATCATTGTGCATTTCAGGCTGGCCTTGCAGTAGAATGATAAACTATTCCATTGTTGAGTCTCACCCACACCAATTCAAAACTACCAATGTACTGTGGGAATATCGCTGTCTATCTTTATATTCAAATGAGTGAACTTATTTGAGACACATACATATCTGTTAGATCATTTTTTTTTCCTGAATCATCTTTAATCAATCATTCACTTCATTTTCAAGTATCCTTGAAAACACTAAATCCTGCTTGATTTGTCCATATGGCCTATAATGAATCCTCCATAAATCTTGTGTTAATTTGAAAGGCTTCCTAATATAAAGGATTCAAAATAGAAATGACAACTGTGAGGCAGATTGAGGACATCCTCCATATACTTAATTGCTACCCAAGGATGAGAAACGATATTACTTAGATAAAAATTAAGATTAAAAAAGCTTTTAAGTTATAAACACTGGTTTGTGCATGCATTTTGGAGTGCAGTCACTCATGATTACTGAGGCAAAAAAATGTAGAACAAGCTCAATGTCAAGAAAGAAAACTTATTAAATTTATTTGATATTGATTATTTTTAAGGTAACCTCAAGAAACCAAGGTAAAATAATGATAGATATTCTTAGAAGGAAAAGCAAGATTTCCTCAGACTTTTCCAAAGAAACTCCAAAGCTACATCTACAGACAATGTAAAGTAAGAAAAGACACTCAGTTAATTCTGCATCCAGCTATGATGGACTCACACACAGGCATGTTTCAAATGTCCTAGAATCACATGCAAGATAAAAAACATATGAATAGGGTTTGTAAAACTAGAACCTTCTGGAAATATGAAAGTCTCACTGGTAGAAGATAATCAAACAGATCGGGGGAGCATTCCAATCTTCTCATGTCTAAAAGTTGTTGGTCAAATGAGATAGCTTTCAAATATTAAATAATATAAGTTTAAATATAAATTCTGTCTTCCTTTGAAAGTCAACCCCCTGTTTTACACAGGTAAGTGAGGAGGTTACCAGAGTTATTTTAAGGTTAATTTTGTACTTTCTTTGAGACAGAATCTTGTTTGGCACATCCTGGCCTTGAACTCAAGTTAATTAAGATTAAATATTATTATTAAAATATTATTCAATAACATTATTTTGAAACTAGAATTTAAAATATTTCTGTACACATGGACCTAAAAACAACATGAAATCATTCCTGTCATAAACTAATACATTACGGATACAAGTTAATATTAGGGAGTCTGTAATTAACTAGGCATGCTGGTACTCACCTCTAATCCCAGCATTTAGGAAACTATGGAGGGGAAACTTGAGTTCAAGGCCAGCTTGTGCTCCCAAGCAAGATTCTGTCTCAAAGCACAAAATTAGCTTTGAAATGACTATGTTAATCTCTCCACTTAACTGTGTGCACATGTCTTTAGTTAATAGGTATGTAAATGTTTTAACAGCTCTAAAAAGAAAAAGATAAACCACATGAAACATATTTTGAACCTTTCTTAATTTCACAGTTTTCATTTGATAAATGTAGGCTACAAACATACGACACCACCATTGAAGCAAAGAGGAAAGGAAGCCATGTGTTCCAGCTTCACTGAGATTGTACCTGGGTGAAAGAGAGCAAAGCAAGGGCTGTGATGCAGGGCCTCTCCTCCTGTGTGTCAGTGTATTTCTGGAGTGGTATCATGCTGCAGTGATGTTATGAAATACAGAATAAAAATGCTACGACTTCAGAGGCAACTCTTAATTAGCTGCGTCAACCTTGACAAATGGCTTAACTTTTCCACATCTGTCTTCCATCTTTAAATTAGGAAGAGGATGATGTGATTCTCCTTTATCTTATTTATATAGTTTACCGACTTAAAATATTTATCTACAATTATGAGTGTGGGTTTGTTTGGTTTTGTTTGTTTGTTTGTTTGTTTGTTTGTTTGCCTGCACCACATGTATGCCTTGAACCTGAGGAGGTTAGAAGAGAAAACTGGAGACCCTGGAACTAGCGCTGCAGACAGTTGTGAGGCATTCCATCAGTACCGGGCATAAAAACCTTGTCCCCTGGAAGAACATTCAGTGTTCTTACACTGAGCCATTTCTCATCCCCTTAAATACAGATTCTAAGGATGATGCACTGTGTGTCCCTTTCTTCACTGCTCATTCTTTTTATAAACAGTCTTGGAAAGTTTGGTTTATGAGCTCCTGGTGTTACTCTTACTCCTCCAAAACTTTCTTCAAATTTAGTACCAGTCATGACTGTCTTTCTTCAATGAAAGTTACTTGAAAGTATGTTCCTAAGAAGAAAAAAATAACAAAGTCTAAAAAAGACATTATTAAATATTCACTTGCAATCAACACAGTTACTACTTTGTGCCAGCTACATTGCATAATTGAGAGAAGCCAATTTGTTCATTCAAAAATTCTGTAATCAAATTGTTTTTTCCAAAAATCACTAAAATATTCAAAGCAAGATCTCTCATTGTGCAGCTAATTTAAAAGATAATACCTGAAGCATAGATTATTTCCCAAAATGCACAAGAAACCTTGGTAGTAGTTTACTACAACCTGATAATTAATATGTTACTAATTAATCAATAAATAATATTGAATTTCTCTTGTTCACCTCCTTTATCGTCAGTTTTGGATAAATCCATCTCTAAAAAATACATAAATAATAATAATGAAAGACTTGTAGGAGCCAGTTAGTTGCATGCCTCTTTTATTCTATCATACTTTATTCATTATGTGATGAGAAGGTAAGGCTCCTCTGAACAATGAACAACAGTAAGATTAGTAACACTACCTTATTAAATCACTCTCCAGAATTTCTCTGTTGATCTTCCTTATGAACTACCCAATGCAAAGTTGAACATATCAACCAGCTCTCATGTTCACTCTGCAGGTTACAAATGTCTAACAATTTGAGTCCTTCGCATGTTCCTCACCAAACATCTGAAGCTCTTCCTGTTGCTCTCCTGCACTTTCTTCCAACCCCAGGTCTCCACAAAACGTATTTCCTCACTGCAGCTGATAGTGCAGCTCTCTAGGCCTAAGTCCAGAAACCATCTGGTTACTATAGTACTTAACATGTAGGCAATTTTTTATATTAACTTTAGAACTTGAAGGCTCACCTTTAAATAATATTTACTGTTCTTTAAAAATGTGAGGAACATGAGAGAAAAAACAGCCCACCCTTTGACCATGTGGCAGAAAGGCTATTTTCATGGGAAGAACAAGCAATCGCACAGTGCTCTCTGGCTCTTAAGTTGAAATAATGGTGTAAATGTCTTCTGGATAGGAATATTTCACAGAGGAGGCATAGTTTTAGAATATGAGGTTACATGAAGTTTTTCCTATGAAAGCAGTATTTCTGAAAATATATAGTGTATATTTTCAAGTACGATCTCTGAGCTGTAGGCAGAATGAAACAGATGTTAAAAATAGTTCCATCTTAATAGAACTAGTTTGGTGGCTTAAGGTATCAAAACAAGAAGTGAAATATAGAGTCCTTTGGCATTAGAGCAGTCACATGGCTGTTTCATTGATTTTTATCACTTCATCATGCACAGCAAATCTATGTCAACATGAGAGGCAAATCTCAGAGGGAAAACCTACAAGTCAAGGCCATGAAGCAGAGGCTCTACTTCGGAAACTGCCTATTGTGAATCGAGAGAGAAGGATTATTGTTTTTCCACGCAATATTCACAGCAGTCCATATCCAGAGACGTGTTCAAGATCATTCTGCTCATTGAAAATAGCTGGCTTTAGTCAACAAGAACATATTTTTTAAAGAAATGAAAAAAATATTTTTACTGTTGCAGAATCACCAATTGTGTATTTCTTATAAAGAGTTACTTTTTATCATTGTTTCACTTTGATGGGTGCAGTGAATACAGCACTAAAAACTGAATGGATTTTACAACCAAAATACATGAGCTCACACATTAGGAGGTTGAGATTCTGAGGTTCAAACAGAAAGAAAAAAAAAATGACCTCCCAGGCCTCTCCTTTTGTATCTCCATGTGTGTGTGTTTGTCCACATTGTTTTTTAAAAAACTACTAGCACCACCACCTTGAATTAGAGGCCCACTCTGTTGTAAGATGACCATATCTTAACTCATTATACCTGCAATGACACCGTCTCCAGCAAGGTCACATTGTGAGGGACTGAGGGCTGGGGCTTTAGCATATGAAGTCTGAGAGAGCAAGATTGAACACTTAACTCCTGAGAACACTTACCATTTCCATTGTCCACGAGCATTACGGGGACAGAAAATGAGAACGTGAAAACACAGTCTTACAGTCAAGTAGCTTGCAATTCTGAAAGGGGAATACCCAATAGATACACAGAGAACTGCCTGGTAATATAAGGGAAGGCATGGCGTGGCCAAGCAAATGCTTCTACAGACCAAATGTAAGGGAATTCTCTAAAATTAGTATAGTAACAATAGAAATCAGTATAGGTGAATGAAATGAAACCAATGAGAAGGGAGATATCAAATGCTCCAACTATAATACAACTCCTAGGATCTGAGCAAAGCAGTCCAAGTCAGCATTCTACAGAGGTCCCTAAAGATCTGCTGCACCCTATTCACTATTGCAACGGGGAGAATTCTGCAAAGTGGGAGAGGGCACAAAAGAGAACGACAGGAAAGATATGGTCAAAGCACATGGTGTATTTGTGTGAAGGTGTCCTAACGAAGCCTGCTCTTCAGTGAATACGTGCTAATACTTTTTTGTTGTTTGTTTCTTTTTTCTTTCTTTTTGGTTTTTTGAGACAAGGATTCTCTATGTAGCCTTGGCTGTCCTGGACTCACTTTGTAGACCAGACTGGCCTTGAACTCACAGAGATACACCTGCCTCTGCATCCCAGAGTTCTGGGATCACAGGTGTGTGCTGGCACACACCTGCCTAGCTAATACATTTTTAATTAAAGTACAGTTCAAGAATCTTGATATGCCTGATGACAATTAAAAATTAACATGAATTATTAAAATATTTTTTATTTTCCATTACAACATTGAGAACTGATCTTTCAAGGTCTTCTGGAAGAATGTCCATTCTTGATCTCAAGTTGTACTATATAGAACAACAGTAACTAAAATGCAATGGTATTTGCATAGAAATAGGCTGATTGATCAATTGAATCAAATAGAAGATCCAGAAATAAATCCACACACCTATGGATACTTGATCTTTGACAATGAAGCCAAAACCATACAATGGAAAAAAGATAACATCTTCAACAAATAGTGTGGTTCTAACTGGATGTCTACACATAGAAAAATGCAAGTAGATCCATATTTATTACCTTGCACAAACCTAAAGTCCAAGTAGATTAAAGACCTCAACATATAACCAGATACACTAAATCTGTCAGAAGAAAAAGTGGGGAAGAGCCTTGAAGTCATTAGCACAGGAGACAACTGTCTGAACAGAACACTAATAGCTCAGGCTCTAAGATCAACAATTAAAAAATGGTAATGAAACTGAAAAGCTTCTGTAAGGCAAAGGACACTATCAACAGAACAAAATGACAGCCTGCAGACTGGGCGGTCGTTACCAACCCTACATCCAAGAATGGGCTAATATCCAAATTATATAAAGAATTCAAGAAATTAAACACCACCAAAACAAATAACCCAATTAAGAAATGGGGTTCAGAGCTAAACAGAGAATTCTCAGCACAAGAATATCAAATAGCTGAGAAACACTTAAAGAAATGCTCAAGGTCCTTAGTCATCAGAAAAATGCAAACCAAAATGACTCTGAGTAGTCTGCCTATTCTTTCCTTGAGTGCCACCAGGGCTCTCCATCAAGGGGAGGTCGTCAAATATGGGGCACCAGAGCTCATGTCAGAGTTACCAAGATAAGACTTGTAGGCCTGAGACCATAAAGGGGGGGGGGGGAGGAGATCGTCCTCAGGCACAGACCTAAGGGAGGGTAATAAGGTGGGGGTGGGAGGGTAGGAGGAAAGGAAGGATATGAGTGATGTGAGAACAATTGAGTTGTAATCTGAATAAATTAATAATAAAAAAGATAAAAAATGACTCTGAGATTCCATCTTACACCCATCAGAATGGCTAAGATCAAAAACTCAAGTGGTACTGCAGGATGTTTAGGATAATTAAGCAATACAAGTTAATTGTTAGTTGATCAAGCCACGATCATGTCAATTACTAATCTATTTTATCACAAGAATATACATGCTAGGCTTAACAGAATGATATGATTCTTAGATAAGGTAAAGTAGTTATATCTTTAAAAACTTCAGAGACCTACAGAATAGGACATTTAAAGACGCTTTTAGTATTTTAAAGATTCTTTGACAGGAAGACAGGTTAACTCCTGGCAACACCTAGTATCTCAAAGAAGATCATGAGTATCAAGGAATTATGGAGATGGTTTCAAATGTAGCAAAGCAGCCACTGGCAAAATGTCCTCGTTTCTACCACAGACGAATTCTGCCGAAAAATGGGCAACCTTGGATGCAGGCAGAGTCGACAGCCAACCTCTGCCAAGACTGGTTAAGCAAGTCCTCAAGGGTTCCTGTCTCACAAATATTTATGTCAGATATACTGGGCCAAAAGGCTGAAGATGATCTCCAATGTTATAGACAGTTTTGGGTGACTGTTCAGGCAGCAAACAGTTTCTGTCTTTTTTTTTTTTTCTTTTTTTCTTTTTTCTTTTTTTTTTTTTTTTTGAAGCTGCTAACCTGCTCTTCCAGGTAATTAACTTTAATTTCTTCACAAGTCTCTGATGGGGTTGAAGACCAGATAGTATCATTTTACAATTAAGCTCATTTGTTTAGGAGTTATAATGTTTTTAGGTCTAGATAGATGTTTTAAATTGATAGAGATGAGATATGATAGACATTGGTTTACATTCAGAATTTTAGATTCACCAAGATGGTTTCTTCAAGGTTGCCAAATTCAAATAGCCAAAACATTAAGAATGTAACATTTTTATAATTCTTGATTGTTTTATGGTTTATCTTGCTATATGTAGCTTACTGTATTTATGTGTAATAATATAAATATATGTAGAAAAGAAAGATGATAATAATAATAATTAATAATAAAATTAAAAATAAAATAAAAATCCAGTGGCAGCACATGCTGGTGAGGATGTGGAGAAAGGGGAGCCCTCCTCCATTGCTGGTGGGAGTGAAAACTTCTATAATCACTTTTGAAATCAATCTGGCACTTTCTCAGATAATTGGGAATAGGGCTACCTCAAGACCCAGCTAGACTGCCCTTAGGCATATACCTGAAATATGTTCCACCATACAACAATGGCATTTGTTCAACTATGTTCATAGCAGCCTTATATGTAATAGCCAGAATCTGGAAACAAAGTAGATGTCCCTCAACTGAAGAATATATAAAGAAACTGTGGTACATTTACACAATGGAATACTATTCAGACATGAAAAACAAGGAATGGATGCAACTAAAAATGATCATTCTTAGTGAAGTAATCCAGACCCAGAAAGACATGCATGGTATAAACTCATATATAAGTGGATATTAGCTCCACATAGATGTCCTCTAAGAGTCTCTACTCAGCAGGGGATCTGGACAGATGCTGAGACTGACTAGCTGCTAGACTCTGGGTGAGAGTGATATGGAAGAATAAAGGGACAGAAGGACCCAGATGCTTCAGGAGTCCCACAAGGAGACATCAAGGCTGGAGGATCTGGACTCAGGAGGAGCTGCAGAAACTGTTGTACCAACCGAGGACAATGCGTGCAGAAAATCTAGACCCCCTGCTCAGATCTAGCCAATGGATAGCTCATTCTCCATGAGTGGGAACTCCCTCTGACATGAACTCTGAAACCCCTAATTTGATCACTTCCCCTTGGTGGGGAGGCCTGGTGGCACACAGAGGTAGGGGAAGCAGGCTATCCAGGTGAGACCTGATAGGCTGTGGTCATATGGCGGGGAAGGAGGTCCCCTTCTGTCAGAAATCTAGGGGAGAAGAAGAGGGTGAAAGAGGGAGGAAGAGTGGGAGTGGGAGGATACAAGTGAGGAGATAATAATCGTGATGTAATCTGAGTAAATTATAATAATAAAATAAAATAAATTTCAGTAGGATGGCAAAGTTGAGCACGGGAGCAACTTTTACAGTGAGTGGAATTTAATGTGCAAAAATGTTGAAGGATTAGAAACCCATATACACATGCACTTTTAGATAATGACTGGGGTTCTAAACATGGGGAAAGTGGTCCAACTCATCTTAGGAGATTATTAACTGCTGCCTGCCAGGTGTGGAGTATATCACATAAACAAGAAAGACACACAGAACTTTTCAAACAGGTGCATAATATTCTAGGATGCAATTTCAGGGAAATTGATTAGAACACCACTGTAAGTTATGATGGAAGATCATAGAACTAACTCTTATAATTGAAACCCAGTAGAGGCTAACGCAAAGACAGCTCCTCCTTCCACATATGCGAATTCCCCATGTATCTTTTGCAAGCCTTCAGTTTGCCAGTGTGCTTCCTCCCTGACATTTCATCAATTATGAAGCAATCGAAGGCTGGGAACACCACAGAAGTGGACGCACTGCTCCGCCTGATTAGGGTGTGTTGGATCACCATGAAACAGAATGACACTAATTTGAAAGCCTGGGCCTCAAAGAACCAGAGCAATTTCCCTAGTCTACCAAACACCTGGTAGTCACAAGGTGAAGGGTGAGTTTGTGTTTATGACACATTTTCTATTTTCTGAATGTAACTGTGAGCAGAGTCATACTGAAATTTGATAAGAAAAGGTCATTGTTATTCCTGGACTGCATATGCAAAAACCATTTTTTAAAAAATGTTTCAGAACAAGAGGAAAAGAGTCCCCTCTCTGAGATTCAGGAGACCGCATCCAGTTTGGGGATCTCATTATGAGAAAAAGGAAAGACATACTGCAGGAAGTTCAGAGGAAATCAACAGGAATAATTAAGGAACCACACTATTTACTCTAGAGGAAATATTAAAAGAATAAATAATGCACATTCACTTGGCTAACTAAGGGAACATGAGAATTGTCTCCGAGTGCCTAATGTTTGTGTAAACACACGAAACTGAAAGTCAATATAAAGACTAGGGGAAGAAGGTAAAATTAAAAATTAGGCAATTAAATAAAAAAGAAAATTCTAGCACGTTACAAAACAAAATAAAGCAAATTCTGTACAAAAAGTTGGCCTAACTTTGCACAGAATAATTAAAAACAAACTAATCAATGTGTATGCTCTGTAGAAGCAAGGAAGGAATAATGAATCTTTGCCTCACAAGCTATCTTCTCTTTTCTAAAACAAAAACAATAAAATTTGCCATCACTAAAAGAGACATAATATGAGAAAATTTTGAGATTATCTGGAAAATAAAAATATAAGGCATTCAACTTAAATATTAAAGGTCAAATATTGGGTCTGTGTTGGAAAATTGCACTCAGTGTCCCCTTCCTAAAAAAAAAAAAAAAAAAAAAACAGAGGTGAATTCATCTGCAAATGAGAGAAACAAGCTCAACATCTGTATGCTGTTCTCCCTGTGGTCACTTCCATAAGGCTTCACAGCTGAGCACCGGCCTCCCCTGGCACTGGTCACCTAGCCACATCATCAAGAAGTGGCCCACATGCAGTGCTTCCTCTGCTTTACATGATGGAGTCTCTCCTCATGACTTGGTGTTTCCTACGAGTGTCTCTAGAGCACAAAGAAAGACACCTAGGGAATGCTGTCACCACTAGAAGCGCGGCACCTTTGCTCAGTACCTCTAGCACCTACTATGGAGGAGGTGTGGGACTCAGAAATCAAGCTAAGTGAAAATCTTGTGAGCTTCACTTTTCCCAGGGGAAAAGAAAGGAGGAAATCAGCTCCATATCCATCAATGTCCTGAAAATGACAAATTGTTCTGAGGGCTTCATGGGTTTTATTATGATTGTATTTCCCCCCATTTCCTCACTAATAGAAGTATAAAGTTATCATTCAAAATGGTTTTATGAAAAGCACTATTTCAGGTACTTTAAAAAATCATAATACAATGTTATCTTCAAATCACACTTCAAATAAGCTAGTACGTCTGGAAATCGGTCCTACAGCCTAAGACTGAGAGTAATCCTTGTGAGAAATCTCTATGTACAGAAAGCCACTCCTTCCCTTGACTTGGGGTCACAGATGCTCCATGTCACCCCAGGAGGTCAGTTTATGCATGTAAACAGAAATATTTTCAAAAGACTAATGCAGAAATTCACAGCATTCATTAATCATTTTTGGGTTGAAGAACCCTTTGGCGGGAACACTGACTCCCTCAGTCCATCACCACTTTGAAAAGAGCTCTCAGTCACAGTTACTTTTACTTTTCATTAAAAAGTTGAAGCCACTCCTGCTGTTGCCATAGGCTGGCATGTTATTATTGTCAAACAATAGCTTGATCTCTGATAAAAGAACTACCTTAATTCTACCTGAATTTTACAGACATTTTGTTCAGACACCTTGAATTTCAGTCCATTGCACAAAACCAACAGATACCCCTTCTAAGGTTTTATAGTCCAACCAATAAACAGTACTGCTTATTCTCTGACTAACACTAATTAAAACCTAATTCGATTAAAAACTTGCATATATCATTACGTATTCGTATGACTTAGCCTTTTCCTGCTCTGTATATCTCCCTTCCATTTAAATTTTAAGAAAGCCATGGTGCGATCTGGTGGGTAGTAAACTGATCACAAGGCTATAGCCAGTGAATTTGAAGACATATGGTGCCTCTTGGAGCTGGATAACAAATGCTCTCTTGTCCTAACACAGTTCATGAAATGAAGTGTAAAATAGGACACAAGTGGCTTGGGTACCGCCATTTAGCACCTGTTCCAGTTGTGTTAATTCAGGTTGGACATCATATGAAGGCAGGGACGTAACATGATGCAGAAATACTTTCAAATATAATTGCCAGTTTAATAGCTTGGCAAGAAATGAGTGTTTAACCTCTGAGGCACAAAACTGTGTTTGCTTTGAACGGAAAGATTCACTATCAGCCCGAAACCATGACAACATATCTATCGTGAGATAAAGATGGAATTCAAGGTAAGAGAGGCAGTGATTATCATAAGCCTATCATTCATTCATCCAGTCATTTAAACCTCAACTCAAGCAGCCCCTCCTTGCAGGTGACTTTTAAAGTGATGTACATTAAGAATAGAGTTCATATCAAATTGGAAGGTGTGCCCAGAATAATTATGGAGAAACTTAAAATAGTATTTACCATAATACTGGAAATGCACCTAAAAGTGGGATGGAAGCCAAGGACTCTGGAAGCTCACTCAGGAAGACTGAGCTACTTTTTGTTTGTTTGTTTGTTTGGTTGGTTGGTTGGTTGGTTGGTTGATTATTCACTTTACATCCCATCCTTCCTCTCCTCCCAGTCCCATCCTCTTTCCCTCTCCCCCATTCCTTAGAAAAGGGGAGCCCCCTTCTCATCCACCCCAGCCCATCAAGCTGCATTAGGACTGAACATGTCCTCTTCTCCCTGTGGCCTGGCAAAGAAGTCCTGTCACAGAGACGTGATCAAAGATCTGGCAGCAGAGTCCATGTCAGAGGCAGACCCTGCTCCCATTATTAGAGGACCCACGTGAAGTCTGAGCTGCCCATCGGCTACCATCTGTGTTGGGGTCCTAGGTCCAGTCCATGCATGGCCCTTGGGTTGGTGCTTTAGTATCAGCAAGCCCCTAAGGGTCCTGCTTAGTAAGCTGTTAGTCGGCTTGTGAAGCCCCTGCCACCTCCAAGTTCTTTTCTCCTTATCCCCACTTTTCCACAAAGACTCCCTACACATAGCATCGTCTCAGCATCTCTTTCAAAGGGCTGCTGGGTAGAATCTCTCAGAAGACAACTCTGCTAGGTTCCTGTCTGCAAGCATAGCAGAGTATTGCTAATAGTGTCAGGGGTTGGCTCCCTCCCATAGGATGGGTCTTGGGTTCGGCCGGGCATTGGTTGGACCTCCCCTCGATCTCTATTCTGTATGTTCTATCTTTGTCCGGGCACATTTTGTAGGCAGGGTAAACTTTGAGTTGAAGATTTTGTGGGTGGGTTAGTATCACTCCCCCCCGCCCCCGCAAACTAGGAATCTTGTCAAGGTAGGGTGAGTCCTCTTCAGACTCTATGACCCTTGCAAATAGGCGTCTCTGTTAAGAGTTGTCCTCATATCTTCCCAGAATCCCACCTTGCCTTATGTCTCCAGCTTGTCTCAGAGAGACCATTTTTAAGAGGCAATTTCCTATACAGGTTCATAGGAAATTTTAGGAGGTAGGCCTAGCTGGAAAAAAAAAAAAAAAAGGAGGTTAGTGCACATTTTCCCCTGGACTCCCTCTTAATTTTTGACTTGTAGATTAACTATTTAAGATTTTTTTAAAAAGAGTTTTTAACCTGTTTCTATGTAAATAGAATTCTGTGTGCCTTTATATGCGCATACCTGTGTGCACGTGCAAGTGGAGGCCAGAAGAAGGTGTTGGAGCACCTGGAGCTGAAGTTAAGGTGATTTGCAAGCCAACCCACCTGACATGGTTGATGGGAAGAACAACAGGCAGGTGGTGTCCACCTGAGTGTAGAGCCTTCTTTCCAGTGACCCCTCTTACTCTGGTCTCTGCCGCCATTCTGCCCTGAAGGAACTCTGACCAAACAGTCCTCCCACCATATTGTTTTTTTCCCAGACCCATAAAGCTATATAACTATTGACTGAATTCTCTAATCAGTGAGCCCAAGTAATTTATCCCTTCTTTGAATAGTTTCTGTAGGGCATTTCATTACAGTAATGGGACAAGTCACTAGACAAACAAAAATGTAGTTGGGATGAAAAGTATACGCGTGAGACGTCTCGGTTAGAAATGTTAGGGCTTCGTATATTTCAGCCAGCATCTTACTTCTAGAAGTACTGCAAAGCTAACTGACTGTTGCGTGGTTGCTTTAGAAAACAAAAACTAGACCATTGTTGCCAGCCTTAAGATGTTGCAGCTATAGTCAAAATTTTAGTTGAATGATTTAAAATGAGTCAATGTGAGCAGTAGAATGCAAATAAATGAGCTAAGTTACATCACACCAGGGTTTGATGTCAATTCAGTGGTGCTTAAGGTCATTTCAGAGACCTTGCTAAACATAGAGCATGACCACCTCGTATGATTCATATGCAAAGCATGACAACAGCAAAGTACATGACATGTAACACGAAAGGGAAGAAATGTGAATTCTATTGATAGGTACTCACTTGTGTCAAGGGAGTCTTTTTTTGTCCTATAGCAGCTTTACCTTTAGAACTAAGGGGTGGTTTGTGTATATGCTTCCAGCGAGGTTCTACAAATGGCAGGGAGCATGTAATGCGTGTGTCAGGACAGTATAACATGTTCAAGAGACCAAAAAAAAAAAAAAAAGGATAAGTAAATGAGATGGGAAAGAATGAATGCATGTGAGGGACACAAGTTATGAAAGAGGATAAAATAGTAATTGTTTTTCTGGTTCTAATTCTGCAATGGACTTTTAACTTTTGGTGGTAAAGAAACATATATAAAAAAAAACATATTCAATGATGGAAGGACAACATCCAGTGAATAAGGCCAGGCGTGGTGGCACATGCCTTTAATCCCAGAACTCGGGAGGTAGAGGCAGGCAGATTGCTGTGAGTTCGAAGCTAGCTTGGTCTACAAAGCGAGTCCAGGACAGCCAAAACGACACAGAGATACTGTCTTGAAAAAACAAAAAAATCCAGTGAATAACTCCATAGCATCAGGATGGCTATAAGACTGTTCGTTGTGATGTCTTTACTCTAGATTTGGCTAATTTTTGTGTGTGATAGTTTTTATCTCCCTCCCTCTTGTTCTCCTGGCTCTTCCCTTCCTCCCTCCTCCCCAAACCTCCTTTTCCAGTCCTCAGAAAAGGAGAACCCTCCTCCCCTACCATCTCACCCTTAAATTAGTAAACTGTGCTACATGGTCTCCATGAAGTCTTCCATCTGTAAGATCTGGTTTTGGATTAATGATTAGAAATCATTAACAAAATTGTGTGATGGACTTTCATTACTATACAAATTTCACAGTCTAGTAAACATTAGCATAAACTGAATTATACACATTGTTTGTGAGTCTCCATTAACATTAATACTGTCTATTTCCAAGACAATCCAGTGACAGATATCCTGAGGAGAGAAAACAGCTTGTTCTCTGGAGTACATTTTGGGAAATTATACTCACAACTTTATTGATTTATTTAGTCCTTCAAAAGCCATTTTATTGCATGCCAGATATGTACTAGGAAATTTTCAGGTTATTGGAAAATAAGATAGTTACAAAAATGTTCCGTGAATGTGCTTGCTATTTTTAATACTGACATGCCTTATATGACCCTTTGTATTATAAGTCTTCCTTGGTATTTTCAGAGCCTATTTTGTACAACAAAATGTAAAACTTTGAAAAAACTCCAAATAGCACCATAGTGAGATTTAGCCTATGTAACATATCTGGCTTCCACATGGATGCCTTTAACCTTTGAAAACCATTTTGTCAGTAATGATTTTAGGGTAGTATTTGCAATATTTAATCACCCAAAGACTTCAACATGGGAAAATGGAAGTACATAAAACAGAGCCCATTTGCCTATTGCTTTGGAACTAAGTACTCAGCAGTATTTTTTCAGTGCATCCTTATCACTAAGAAGAATGATAATTGATTTGAAAATGAATATCTAAGAAAACAAATAATACATCAAGTTTTATCATTTATTATTTTCAGTATATTTTAAGAAATGTCATAATTAGTCAAAATTAGTATGAAGAGTATAAGCAATTTAGAGTTGTTAAAATTTCAATATAAAAATGAAAGTGCACAAAATAACATAATTTTCTCAATATGTATATATAGTACGTATATATATAACATGTATACATATATAATACATATAAAGATATAAAATTATTCAAACACATATCCAACCATTATTATTATCCATTATTCATCCAACTATGTCCACAGCCTCTGCTTCAGTCAGACTACTCAACAGTGGTCTCAATCCCTTTTCTGTACCACCTGTTTTCTCAAGCCATTCCTACCTGGAGAAGTGCAGTGTCTTTCAAAACAGAGTGAGACATTTCACATTATTGGGAACAATGTGATAGGAGTATATATAAGTGTCTTTCATGAAAAGAAACTTTTAATACTTAAAGATTTTTAGAACACCTTTCTCTTTTATTTTTTTTTTCCAGGGGAGAACACGAACACAGTCCCCCACTACCACAAATTATGCAGTTGAGTTCCCCTCATTTGGGGAAATCGCAGGGGTCAGTACATCCGGAGTTCAATGGATAAGCCTTGCCCAGGGAAAATCACCTTTGTGATCATGGTATCTCCCCTGTCAGGGAAGTATACCTTCCTCTTTTAAAGCATCAATTTTACTTTCTTTGGAAATCAGTATATTTTTTTTCTATAAAATGCCGACTGGTTGGTAATTTCTTAGAGTATAATGCATCTTTTCTTATTATTCTCTGTAATACACAATGAGCAAATGCACATTTCCTCATTGTAATGTGTGACAATTAAATATTTTGTATCAAAATATTAAGATTATATTAAAATATAGGAATTATAGTCGTGAATATGACATGGAAACTGTGTAACATGTGGCAAAGGTGACTACAACCCTGTGTACCTGCCTCTGAGCTCCAGAGCAACACTAATCACCAAAAGTACTGAGGAAGGCGGTGGCAAATAACACTGAATTCTATATGCCATAAACTACTCTAAGCCTTTTGTATAGTCATTGTTTTTAAGATTTAAAACATAGCAAACAAATAATTATTATCAAAACTCAAAACATTAGAGAAGTTAAGAAGTTGGTGCTTTCAATCAAGAAATTTACCCATTTTCTTTAGGTTTCTCTATTTGGTAGAGTACAGATTTTTTAAAAGTATTTTCTTATGACTGTCTGGGTCTTCTCAGTCTCTGTTGCTATCTCTCCTTTTCATCTCTAATTTTATCCATTTGGCTATTTTCTCTGTGTCTTTTAGTTAATTTGTCTAGTGGTTTATCAATCTTATTGATTTTCTCTAAGAACCAATCCTTTGTTTCATTGATTATTTGTATTTTGTTGTTGTTTCCATCTTATTGATCTCAGGCCTCAGTTTGATTGTTGCTATTATGTAGGAAAAATACCTACAAATCTCACTGAACACAGAGAAGTCAAGCTGGTGCCTAACTAGTGCATTTATCCTGATTGATTAGTGTTCATCTTACTGGAAGGCACTCTGCATGATATCAGAGGAGAAAGGTAAACACCAGACCAACTACTAAAGCCTGCCATCTACAATTGTGACACACCTTCAAGACACACTGATGCAATAGTGGCACAAAAGTTGTAGGAGTAACCAATCATTATCTGAAAAGAGATGAAACCCACTCCATGTGGTAGGTACTATCACCAACTGTAATGGAAGTTTTGGTCTCTTTTAAAATTCAGTTATGTTATGTAAATATGTTTTTGTTTTAGTCCCAGGTGTGGGATTTTAGTTTGGGCTTTAGTTTGTCCACAACTGATAACTGCTTCAAGTGGGGTGTGGCCTTTGCCAGCTGGTAATAGCCTGCCTCATGTGGCACAGAGAAAGCATGGTCTTTGACAGCTTCAGTTAATGTAATTCTGAGGACTCTGGGGGGGAATATAAATACAGCAACCTATACACACACACACACACACACACACACACACACACACACACACTCACATACACCAGAGAGAGAGAGAGAGAGAGAGAGAGAGAGAGAGAGAGAGAGAGAGAGAGAGTGAAAAGGGTGGCAACATGGAGAAGACAGATAAAGCAAAGGCTTCACATTTGGAGGACGGTGCTCCCAGAGAGGGGGGGGGGCGCTTCAATAAACCCTAAACAGCAGGGAGAAGTAAAGGTCTACATACTCTCTACCAATTAATCTTCTTTCTCTCAGACATAGTCTTGGGGTGTCAGAAGAGATTGGAGTGAAGAAGAGAGGTAGAGGCAGTAAATACTTCAAATAAAATAAAATTCGAAAACTAGCATCAACACCAACACTGCCCAGTGGCCAAGACCTGGAGACTAGATAAGTTATGGACCTAGAGAGAAAACCAAATACTATTGTTCTGCTAAAGAAATATAGCAGTAAAGTGACTCCTAACAATATTCTGTTATACTCATAGATCATTATTTTGCTCAGCCATTATCAGAGAAGCTCCCTCCTGCAGAAGATGGAATAAATACAGAGACCCACAGCCAGACAATACGCAGGGACTCGACTTTGGAGTTAAGTCCTAAGTGAGATGTCTCCATTAAACACCTCTTCTCAGGACTCAGGTAACTCTGTAGCACACAGGGCAGAAAGACTGTGAGAGCTGGTGGGACAAAAGACACAAAGAAAACAGCACAACCTGCTAGACACAGCAGTATTAACACACATATGAACTCATAGAGACAATGGCAGCATGCATAGCACCTGCATAGTGATGGGCCAGATGGGGTCCCAGCACAGAGAGGGGAGGTGGATACTGGCCCCCAACCCTAATCCAGAAACAGTCTACAGTCTCTAGCTGCTCGAAAAGGAAAAACTAGTTTTCAACCATGGAGTATCACAGGGTATACAAACCTCACTTAAGGGCAGTTCCCATGCCCAGCAATAGGTGGACCAACACAACATAAACTCAATGGTATTCGGGCAGGGTTTTTTGTTGTTGTTGTTGTTGTTATTAATTTGTTTGGTTTGGTTTTGTTGTTTCTGTTTGTTTGTTTGTTGTTTCTGAGTTCTTTGTCAGGGCATGTTTTTCTTTACTTTGCAGATATTTTGCTTACACGTATAGTTATGAATTTGTTTTTATGGGTTTTTCTCTGTGTGAATGTGTTTCTTTGCTTCTGTATGTGTTTCTTGGCTTTTTATTTGGCTTTTTTTTTTCCTGTTTGTTCTATTTTCACGTTTTTGGTTGGTTGGTTGTCCTATTCTGGTTTGTTTTTATTTTATCTTATTATTTTATTTTATTACTGGTATTGTTTTATTATTTACCTGTTGGCTTTGGGAAGGGGATGGGATTTGGGTCATGGGGAAATGAAAAGAATATGGGAGGAATTAGAAGGAGAAGGACTGTAAACAGAAAATGTCGCATGATAACGATTTATTTTCAATAAAAGAAATGTTTTTTTAAAAAGAAATTGGACCTCACCCCTTGTTGTGGGATGAAATAATGATAAACATCTTTACAAATATCATTATATCATCACGTTAGCTTTCCGAGCTTCCTGTGGAGGTTAGGCACATTTCTTGAGGAGATAGCTAATATTTGAAAGCAGTAAACACCATTAAGTGCCATTGAATTTCAAGTTAACTTGAGGAAGTTCTTTCTTTATTTTGTACTGGTCAGACAGTCCAGAGCCTGACACAATGTGAGGATGGACCTCATAATTCCTGACATGTAGAATTAAATTGTGATAGTTATGCATAATTTTGGAAAGGTACATTATGACACAGGAAGTTGTTAAGTAGGATGAACCTAAATAGAAAAACAATTTATGGAGACTGCAAACAGTCACGCTTTTATTTCATGCAACTTGGCGTAGTGCATAATTAATGCTTCCTTAAATTTGCTTTCTGTGCTAGCATGTAGTCTTAGATGAGTATGAATAAAACAAAACCTTAAAAGCTATCTGACAATTGGAATAGAATACCACATGGTTTAACTCTTTCTTTCCATCACTGAGAAATCTGCGTACCTTTTAGAAACTAAGAGAGCAAGAAATTTGGTGGACACGCCACCTTTTTATGTTTCCACTATAACATATTTGAAAGAAACTTTTTTCAATGATTAATATTTTAGTACTGTCCAGCAGTGCTATTTTTCTCTTAAACATGTATATGTCTTTTTTTGAAACTACGTGAAGTGAAATATGACATTATTTTATATGTAAAAGTTAATATTTCTATTAAACCACATTTCAAAAGAACGTCAAGAAGAATTCAGCTGTGGAGAAATTCACATATCCTTCTCCTTTCTTACAAAGAGCACAGTGTGTGAAAACACAAAGGAAACGTGTATTGTTGCTTTAGTTACCAAACATTCCTGTCAAAGGTCTCCCCCAGCCCTGCCTGACTGTTGTTTCCAGCATTCTCTGTCTCTCCATTATCTTTTGCTTGCTAAAGTAGCTTAGTCCACAATAAAGGCAACGGAGTGGCAGCTTCACGCTGCCCGTGAAAACTCGGATCCGTATAAAGCATTTCTCCCACTTTTGTTAAGCTTCTTATCACACACACACAAAAGAAAGAACTCGCTCTTCTTCCCTCTCCACGCCCCCGCCCCCGCCCTTTTTAAATGATGGTTCTAATTTTACTGAGGCTTTCTTGCCAGGGTACCACACTGCAGTTCACTCTTCAGTAGGAAAGTGAACCCCGAAGAGCCGGCTCGAGGTGGTGACAAACCATTTCCACTTCTTATGTTAACATTTCATCTCAGAGGCTTCTTTTCTCTCTCCCTCTCTCTCTCTCTCTGGCAGCTACAAGGTTCCTCTTTGTCTCTGTTTCGCTTACTGTGTAAAGGTACTCCGTTGACTACAGTGAGGAGAGCTTGAAAATGCCAACTTGAAGCTGGCACGTGGTTTTAAGATTTTTGTTGAAGTTGACGCCCCTACAAGACTTCCACTGCCCTAGACAGCAGTTTGTTCTTTCATGGATTTCCTTTCTGAGATGCCTCAGGTGGAGTCAATATGTTACCTTCCCCCTTTGGGGAGCTGAAGAAGTATGTGATTTGATGACACTCACTTGATTACACACATGCTCCCTTCCCGTTTCCATCCTAGAAATCCTTTCCCTTGATTCTCTCTCCTTGGAACACACTTAGCCTAATAAAGCAGTGCAGAGTCTTACCTAAGCTAAGCGAGTCAGCCCCTTCAACAGGAGGAATTCCCAGCAATAGGAAGTTCACGTAAGGCTATCCTCTTACCAAAGCAAAATTCTCTTCTCACGGTAACAGGTTTTATTTATTAAATGGCAACGAGTTTAAAATATATATATTCAATGAGTCCTAGGTGTGGTGGCACATGCCTTTAATCCAAGCACACTGAGGCAGAGGCAAGTGGATCTCTAGAGCTCGAAGGCAGCATGTTCTACATAGTGAGTTCCAGACTAGTTCATGGATCAGAACCCTTAACCATGAACAGTGGAGGCATGCAAATATTACTGGAAGGAATCATGTGAAAAATCTTTAAAGTATTTATACTATTGAACCTAGTAATTTTATACTTGAAGTATTCAATTAGAGATAATAATTATAAAAATATTTTAGGTTTTATATACAAGAATAATCATTAAATCAAAGTTTATTTTGAACTTTCAAAAATGGTAGATAGATAACTTTATTCTGTTTCACATAAAGAAATACTCTATCACCATAAATATCACATTGTAGGATAATATGCATTCATGTGAAATTTTTTATGATATATTGTTAGGTTATAAAAAAGCATTGCTGATCTTTTATACATTTGTATAAAACAGGACTAAATAAAAACAGAGATAGCACCAGATAGATTTCCTAAATGGCTATATTAGTTTGCATTCCCACCAGCAATGAAGGAGTGTTCCTCTCTCTCCACATCCTCACCAGCATGTGGTGTTGCTTGAATTTTTGATCTTAGCCATTCTGATGGGTGCAAGATGGAATCTCAGAGTTGTTTTGATTTGCATTTCTCTGATGACTAAAGAGACTGAGCATTTCTTTAAGTGTTTCTCAGCCATTTGATATTCCTCTGCTGAGAATTCTCTGTTTAGTTCCAAGCCCCATTCCTCAATTGGGTTATTTGGTTTGGTGGTGTTTAATTTCTTGGGTTCTTTGTATAGTTTGAATATTAGACCTTTGTCAGATGTAGGGTTGGTGAAGATCTTTTCCCAGTCTGTAGGCTGTTGCTTTGTTCTGTTGACAGTGTCTCCTGCCTTGCAGAAGCTTTACAGCCTCATTAGGTCCCATTTATTCATTGTTGACCTTAAGGCCTGAGCTGTTGGTGTTCTGTTCAGAAGTTGTCTCCTGTGCCAATGTGTTCCAGGCTCTTCCCCACTTTTTCCTCTAAACAATTTAATGTCTCTGGTTTTGAGTTGAGGTCTTTAATCCACTTGGACTTGAGTTTTGTGCATGGTGACAAATAGGGGTCTACTTGCATTTTTCTACATGTAGACATCCAGTTAGACCAGCACCATCTGTTGAAGATGCTATCGTTTTTGCATTGAATAGATTTGGCTTCTTTGTCAAAAATCAAGTGACCAAATGTGTGTGGATTCATCTCTGGGTCTTCCCTCCTTTTGTATTTCTCTTCCTCTCTCTGTTTTATCTTGAGATCGTCCAGCTTTTTTTTTTAATCTCCACTATAACAAATACAGCTTGGTCTTGGGACTGCTCCTCTACTTTTTCCTGCTTGCAGTGCCCTACCCACACTCACTGCAGGGCTGAACCCTCTGTAGCATCCTCCTCCACTTATCACATCCACAAAGAAACCTTTTGGCCATCCTTCCTGTGCCACAATCTTTCTCACCTTGTCCTTACAGCCTTTTTATTACCTAAAGTAGCTGGTACTACCATTTCATTTTCATCTCTCTCATCTCTATATAATGTGTGCTCCTTGGGAACCTGTCTGCCCTGTAAGAATGGAGAAGAGTGAACAAACCCATTGAAAGCACAGGATGCTGACTAGATCCAGAACTTTCCGCACCTTACCTGGAACCTTCATTTTCAGTATACTTGAAAAATCCCCCTCAGGAACAGTCATAGGGGAAGGGAATAAGGGGAAAAGAGGAGGGAGGGAAGAATGGGAGGATACAAGGGATGGGATAACCATTGAGATGTAACAAGTATAAATTAATAAAAGAAAAAAAAGAAAAAAAAGAAATTTCCACATTCAAGTTTCTTTCTTTCCTTTTTTCTTTTTTTTTCAAGACAAGATCTCTCTGTGTTAGCCTTGGCTATCCTGGACTTGCTTTGTAGACCAGGCTGGTCTCGAACTCACAGCAATCCACCTGCCTCTGCCTCCCGACTGCTGGGATTAAAGGCGTGCATCACCACTGCCCGGCTTCACATTCACGTTTCTCGTCCTAATAAAACTCAGTGTCTATATGTCTGCAGGATGTGGAGACAAAAAAAAAATATGTTGATCACATGTGACCAGCAATTCACACTACTGTAAAATTCAGACCATAAAAGTGAAAGGCTGGCACAAGGTGAGTTAACCCAGAATGGCTTCTCAGAAGAGGGGACCCTTGGGTTTATTAAGGATGTATGAAGATACAATCTGGATACAATTTGCCAGGGTAGAAGAGTGGGAGAGTACACTGAACATGGAGTAAGAGCATCAGATGGAATGAAGCAAGCACATCTGGTTTACTCCAGTGAAATGACTTAACTTTCCTTTGAGAAGGACATAGAATTTGGATATAAAATGTCTTCAACATGTCTTGTCTTGAAGCCTTGGTCTTCTAATAGTGGCATCATTGAGGTGCTGGTAGGGGAATGGGATAATGAATGTGATTGCTTCACCAATGGATTAACCTATCGGTGAGTTCATAGCAGAATGACCTACTAGGAGGTGGATCCCAGCTAGGGGACCTGTGTCATTAGGCACATGTCTTTGAAAGAGAGGGCTTCCCAGAATCTCTCTTTATGTACCTCTGTGTTTCCTGGCTGTGATGCAACAGTTTCCTCCACCAAGCACTCTGTCATGAGGGTTTGTTCCTTGCCATGGGTCTAAATAGCAATGGAGTCAAACTAACATGGATTGAAACCTCCAAATTCTGAACCAAACAGGACGTTTTTCCTTAAGTTGATTTTCTCAGAAGTTTTACCAGAGGATGATAAGGGTGTACTGTCACAGGAGGATGTGGCCTATCTATGGATTTTTGTTTAACACAATATATAGAATGTATATAACACAAAAAAATCTTTAATATTTTGATATTATATAAAAAGAATTTATCAGTTCATAAATTTATCAAGTCCTGGCATAGGTTGTATTTGTTACTCACGGTGTCATGGTGGACCTGGGATACCACACTTAGCTTTATGCAAAAAAAAAAAGAAGTGCCTCAAACTGAGGCGTTAAGTATATCTTCAGGATGATAGCTGGACATACACAGGGCAGTGACTGTTAGTAGGTTGAGACTCTGAGTCTCTTTCAGGAGAGAGGAGAAGACAGGATAGGCTGGGTTCCACAAAATTGCCAGTGATTTAATCAACTGGCTCTACATAGCTAAATCCCAATAAAAACTCCTTATGCTGAAGTTCAGGTAAGTACTGAGGATAGTGGCACGCTCGGCTCAGGTGTACCAGATGGTGGCACTTCCTAAGCTCACTTAAGCACTGCTCCATATGTCCTCATCTAGCATTCTTTATAATAAAAGCATAATCGTATACTGAGTGCTTTTGTCCGATAAACCATGCTGGTGAATTATTGAGCCCAAGGAAGTAGTGGGAACCCTTGAAATGTATAGGCAGTTGGCCAGAAATATGGGAACCCTTGGGATTCAGAATACACAGCTGTGTTTGAAGGGCGAGAAGCCTGGTGGCACACTGTAACCTTAACCTCAGAAGTTTCTCTTACCTCTACATATTTTCACTGTGCCCTGTGCGGAAGGACTTGGTTCCGCATGACCTAACAGTAGGACTCATAACGCACTAGCCTATCAGAAAATTTAAGAACAGTTTCATTTCCAAGATATTAATCAGTCAAAATTTATACTACAAAGATGTCTTACCACCAGTAATAGAGAATTAAATCCATAAAATAGGGTTTAATCAGAAATTGAACTTAGTCTTGTATCATTCAGACGCAAAGAAAACAGATAGAATGCATCGCCAGGGTCTGTCCAAAGAAACAGAAGCTATCAGCCTTTAGAGGTTTTGCATGTCTTGGGGTGTTATTTCACAGTTCAGAATTTCTCCAGAAAAAAAAAGTCTGTTCTTAATAGTGTATAAGTTGGAAAATAATATAACCTACATGATGCCTACTTATGTCAAACCATATACAAAAATAAAGACAATCTGAAGCCATGTGTATTAAAACAGTATTTTTCATATCTGTAATGTAGTTTTGCTTTTACTTATGCACCATCTGTATTCAAAACTGGAACCAATGGGCAGTTTAAAGAGAAATGTTGTAGCAAGGCTCCAATTGAGTACAGGGCTTTTTTTTTTTTCCTGATGTTGTTTATTTCAATAAAAGGACAAATATTTTCTTAATGTGGTAAAATTCAGGGAGTTTGTCTGAGTCTTCTGAAGAAAGTGGTTTTTATGTTCATATCAAAGAGTCCCTGCCACAATTGCACCTCTAACAAAAACCTCAATTTATTTTTATTTTTTATTTGTAAGGCACAAAAGTTAAGAACTATCTAGCTCAAAATATAGGAATGAACTTAAAATATAGCAGAGCAGAGCAAGAGGTGTTGGTTCTTCCAAGAGTCTATATGGGAAGTAGACCAAGCAATATTATTGTCATTTTTTATATCTAATTATGTGGAATGTTAACTTTGAAAAAAAGAAAGTAGATGAAGAATAATCAAATCTTCAGACTATGCCAAGTACTCTCTGCAGCAGCACAGTATTGAACTACAGGGATGCCCTGATGCAAGGATGCCAAAGACACCAAGCAACCGAGAGAAATCTGACCAAGATGACACAGTTTTCGCTGACAGGCAAGTGTGAGGTGGAATCTGTATGATGAAGAAGGTGCAGGACCAGGGCTTTGCTCCCTGATGTTTCATTGGCCCGAGAAGAATCACACGTTCTTTCACGCACTAACCTCTCTCGAATATTTCTTTTTAATTTTATTTAAGTAGTTTATTCAGATTACATCTCAATTAAAGATTTGTGTCTGTATATTGATTTCTCTAAACCCACACCCCTCACTTGTATTTTTCCTGTTTCCCCCTCCTTCCCTCCTTCACCCTATTCCCCTCCCCTACATCTGAGACAGACGGGGACCTCTTCCTCCACCATATGGTCACAGCCTGTCAGGTCTCATCCTGGTATTCTGCTTACCCTAGGTGTGGAGAGCTGGGACTGACTCTGACATGAACTCTAGTGCTCCCTATTTGACCACTCCCCCTTGGTGAGGAGACCTGGTGGCACCCAGAGGAAGGGTAAGCAGACTACCAGGAAGCAACCTCTCTCAAATCTTAACAGGTAGAAGTCAGGCCTACTAATTGTTATAATACAGACCCTATTCTATCCCTGCAGTTCATATAAATGATATTTAAAATGATGGCTATGTATTGTCAATATCTACATGATAAGGATATTCACACCTTATTTCATTTAATCTTAACAAAATATCTCTATGAGGCAAAGTAGCATCCGTTCTATTTTTTTTTAAAAAGTCACTGAGGAAAGGTTGCTTGCTCAAGATTGTTGAGTATCAGTATGCAAGTGTGGCCCAGTAGCACAGGATTTGTCTAGCATGGGTGAGGGCCTGGGCTGGACTCCCTAGCAGAGCAAACAGATGATCAGAAAGGTCTCTCAGATCATATAACAACCAGCAAGGAGCAAGGCGAAGCCATGAACCAAGGTGGTCCTTCTGAAGCCCACGTTATGTTCATTCCACTGTCAGTAGGTAAACAACATTCTGGAGACCCACCTCTAACAGATGCCCCCTTGTGTTCCCAGTTCCCTAGCTGAATTCTGATTTCGAGGATTGGGCATGGGTTTAGAGAAATCAATATACAGACAGAAATCTTTAAAATCAGTCCACTTGGTGTTTTTTAGAATGAAAGTAACTACCAGCCAAAGATAATGTCACTTATATGTTATATGCTATATGTATCTTGCTTTTGTTCATATAAATAATGAATGGTATAATAAAATAAAAAATGTATATGAACTATGAATCTATTGTTAGAAGCCATCTTTGATGTTATATCTCTGTATATTCTATAATTACATAATGTCACTTATATGTAATATGCTATATGTATCTTGCTTTTGTTCATATAAATAATGAATGGTATAATAAAATTAAAAATGTATATGAACTATGAATCTATTGTTAGGAGCCATCTTTGATGTTATATCTCTGTATATTCTATAATTACATAATGTTTTGAAATCCGAATGAGGCTGAATGTTTATTCTTCACAGCACATAATTACTTAATTATTTTCTTCCTAGTTTGTTTAATGAATATACAGATTATATAATGTGAGTACATTCATATCCTATCATACGAATTTTCCTCGTCTTATGACCAAACACTTTTTCTTAAAGACCAAATGACATGTTATGTTAAGCAATATTCTCTTATACAGCAGAGCCTCAATAGACATCATCCATCCTCTTGTCATCTTAATTGCCATAGCTTTGTACTTTAGCTTAGCAGGAATCTATAGCAGTAATATTGACTCATCATATGGTCCCTTGGCATTCAGATAAACAGGCACCACCGAACAATTGATATGAGCACAAACCACAGGGCAAAATGAGGATGCTAGCTTTTTTAGCCTGATAAATCTCTTTCTCCCCTACTGGGCAGAACAACTAAAGATTGTTCATAGTAAGAAAGAGAAATCTGTGGTCTGGGGAGATATCCCAGGTAGCAAAGTGTTGAGCATACACAAACAAAGACATTAATTCATGCTCCAGAACCCACATAAAAAATCTAAGTCTAAGTCAAAAACATTTTTTAATCCAGATGTAGTAGCACTCACTCATAATCCCTGCCCTGGGGTGGAGACAGGTGGAATCCTGGAGCTCAACAGTCATCTAGCCTAACCTGCTCAGTGAGCCACAGGCCAAGAGGAGACTGTACTTCTTAAAGAGCAAGGTAGACCAGAGGTCTAACTTAGTGAGTAAGAGTTCATGCTGGACAATGAGAACCTGAGTTAGAATCCCCAGAACCCATGTGAAAGGCCACGCATAGCTGCATGTGTCCTAATTTCAGCATGGAAGAAGAGAAATGGGAAGATCCCAGAAGCTCTCTGTTCAGCCATCCTGGTTAAAACAGTTTCTAGCTCTGACAGAGACTTTGTTTCCAGGCAGTATGACAGGGTGCAATAGAGAAAGACAAACGATGTCCTCCTCTGGCCTCCACATGCATGTGAATGGGTAGACATCCATACACTCAGGTGTTACACCACATAACATACACGTGCATGCACACACACACACACACACACACACACACACACACACACACACACGGGGAGGGGGGAGGAGCTGAGAACTCTTCTGCAACTTTTATAAAATGTTATTCAGGATCCCTCTTCAATACAAAATACTTCCTAAATTCCACACATCTGGGAAGAATTGAATCACCTGCACATTGATGAACAAATCAATGATTAGTCCAGATAAAAATTCAGTCACCTGGATTATTTAACATTTCATATTAACTTCGACTCTAAAACAGTAGTCAGCTTTAGCATATTGATAGTGTTTAGTGGAGGCGCTGCTCTACACAAAATTTTTCCCAAGAACCAAGGTGAGAACCTTGTGAAGGAGGCTGAAAACCAAAAGGGCTCCATTTGGTGTCCAAGGAATAGAATAGCAAGAGGGTAACTGGATAAGTAAGAGTGAAGACGAGGAAGAGTAAAACTGAGTGTCCTACAAAGGGAGAAATCACAGCCCAGCATGTCACTTGGCAACAGTATCTCCGCAAATACTGTGAAAATGTGATTTTAATTCTCTAGAAAAGAAAACCGTGATTGATTATTATGGTAATCTCAAGTTAGACTAGAATGAAGAGAAGAGCAGAGGGCTGTGATACAGAATATCCTTGCAGCTCTGTGCTAAGGAATGTGGATTGGTGCCTTGAGAGGAGAACAAACAGGGAACGCAACCTCAACTTTTCAGCTTGTAGATGTAATTGCAATGCTAAATTTCCTTTAGAGTCCTAGAGGACAAGAGCAGAATTGATCCAGGTGGTGAGTGACTGACGTTATAATGAGAGTATTTTCATATCCAAATTTTTCCCTCAAAGAAAAGCAATGGGATTTTAAATTTGCAAATAAGAACTTTGCTGCAAATAACCCAACAAGGAAATTGCCCAACACTTATATAGGACCTTAGCAAATTGAAAGAGGTACAACTAGTTATTTCTTTGGTAGTCTTTAAGATGAATGAATGAGCTCAGCATGAGCATTTTTGCAGGGCCTCAAGAGTCTTAGTAAATAATCTGTAAGCTATGGAAGTTCCATATCATTCCCGGTCACAATCATAGCAGATGTTACACATCCAACTCTCATTCTAGTACACAGTAAAAATAAAAGGAAAAACCTCCTTCTATTTATGAAAATAAGGGCAAAGAAGGTAACTGCTCTGACAGACTATCATTTCAAAGATGGCAGGCCGAATAGGTTTCCAGGGAAGAAAAGTGCATTAAAATGGCAAATAATGGCAGAGTGAATTGATCATATTCTGATTTCCCCACACACAGCTAAACTTGAATTCCACTTCATTCACAGTTTCAGGGGAAACCTGAGAGATATAACCTCTGCAGTAGTTAGTGGCAACTTTCTATGAGATTGGAAATGTATTCACTGTTAAAACATTGAGTCACTAAGCCTTCCAACTGCATTCCAAAAGTCTGCCAGGGACATTTCAATCAAGGGTGTGCGAATGGGACAGCCATGGCCATTTCAGCTAAAAAGCTTCTTAGAGAATTATGTTGGTGAGCATGGTGCCCTCCAAATGACCTCACATGTGGCCATGGGATTAAGTCGTGGGGAAACCTACTCATAGTTGATTCTTTTCCGAAAAACAACAACAAAAAAGAAAGAAAGAAAGAAAGAAAGAAAGAAAGAAAGAAAGAAAGAAAGAAAAAGAATGAGTCTCAAGTTCCCAGAAAGAATGTGAAATTACCCTGTCTCCCAATGGAATGGTTCCCTTTTATTTCCGATACAAGTAATGCCTATTGGCTCCTGTGGTGTTATCCTTCTTGCTGTTCTTGCAGGGTTTTCTTTAATCTGTCAGATCAAAGATTGGTCAATAAAAATCATCTCGGCTTTTGAGGGGAGCAAACAAACTGTACTCAGTCCTAGGATAACTGTTAAGGTTTCACAAAATTCTAGGGGAAATTATCCACATTTGCTTAATAAAATTGCCAATAGAAAAAGAGAGAGGGAAAAAAAATCAAAAATAAAAACAAAAAAACCAAATGTTTTCTATTTGGTGAACCCGTTTAAAATATACTGAGTTTTCCAAGTTGAAAACATATTCCTTTTCCTGTGCTGATTTTTTGTTGTTTATTTGTTCCCTTCTTTCTAAAAATTTTAAATGAATTTTGAATCAGTGAAAGATCTCTTACCAATGACCCTGAACACTGAAGTCCAATTTTTCTGCAGAAAAAAAAATTACATGGAGGTGTCATTTTGAAAAAAGAACATCAATATAAATGACAGCCTCAATATGAACTGCCCTTTGCAATAAAAGGAACGTGCCTCGGTCCCAAACGAAAAGGACAGCTTCTTTGGCAAAAGTGTAGACTAGTTGTTTTCTCTATTAAAGTTTGGTCAACTTTGCTAAGTACAAGTAGCAAGTTTCAGTACCCGATGGAGTAACATCTACTTTTCGACAGGTTAACAATTAGTGGTAGCTAGATCCAGGTTCCTGACTTAATTCACAATGCCTAAGAAGCACTTCCAGAAAGTCACGGTTCTTATGACAAAGCACAAGGCTCAGTTTTCTTAGCAAATATATTTTATCATGAACTTATTAACCGAGAGTACCCTCACTTATAACCCAACTAATCTAAACAATAGGAAAAGAGGATTAAAGAACACAATAACAAAACCTTAAGGATATCAGTTCCGAGGAACGATTCTCCTGGCGTTGCCAGCAGGATTTCTTCTGCTGGAACCTGGAGTAACCAGAACCCAGAACCTCGGCAGAAGCTGGAGCCCCGAAGCCTTCCCTCGAGTGGTTCTCTCTAGCAGCGTCTTGAAATGGGGCGATCAACAGCCAAAACTATCCTAAGTCTCCAAAAGCCCTGCCTCTTACTTCTGGCTCTCTTATATATTCCCCCTCAGAGTCTGTTTGCCAGTGTTTTCAGCTGGCAACAATCAAGCTCCCGCACAAGGTAGTTTGTCTTCCAGTGGATTAACATCACCTGTTCTCTCACAAGACCATTCCCCATCCCACACTTGGGATCATAACAAAAACAGGTCTATCTATCGTTCAGGACATAGTTTGCCAGTACCAAACCCATGACGTTTTCACACTCTTACTTCCGTTTCTTGGTTGCTTCTTCTTAGAAAAACATTGCTTTTTTCTGATATGATTTTTTAAAAGCTTGTTTAGATATTTTAAATGTAAAAAAAAAATTACCCATAGCAGGAAAAATTCTGCGTGGTGGGGAGACAGAAGATAATTCTGCAGGAAACGCCATCATGATGAGAACAGCATATAGACACTGGTCAAGTCGGGTAGGGGGCCTCAAAGCAACAGCTCCAGGGACGTCTTTTCTCGAGGCCAGGAAAGCCAGGATATTTCTGCTTCCTGTTTCACTGTTATCTCTTACTCTTGACAAGAAGCTACATCTCAGGACTTGGGAGCAGGCATCTGGACACAGTGTGGTTGGGCCAGTAGGGCTGACTAGGTCGTTCCCTTCCCCACTGCTTATCCCAATTTCAGCCATAGTCCTATAAAAAATCCTCCAGACTAACATCTCAATGCTGTGCATCCTGGCACTAAGCCTGCTATGCGGGAGCTCTGTTTTCTTCCCTCTTGAACTTACAATAAACTTGAAAAACAAAACCTCTGTGACCACTGAATTTTATCTGGAGACAAGAACTGAAAAACTACAGGTTCAGAGCAGCATTGATGGAAGTGATATCTTCCAGGACCCTAGGCTCTCCCACTAAGCTCACCAACATCCAATAAAAGCTTCATCACCCTGCTGCATGGATTGGTCCTAGGCCCCCATGCACGTATGTAACAGATGCGCAGCTTCATCTTCTTGTGGATCCCCCAACAACTGGAGCTGGGGCCCTCTCTGACTCTGATGTCTCCCTCTGGATCCTGTTCCCCTAACCAGGACGCCTTATCTGGCTTCAGTTGGAGAGGATGGCTTCTCGTTCTGCAGTGACTTAATGTCCCATGGGGGACCCCTCGCCCTTCTCTAAGGAGAAGTGAGGAGGATGGAGGGAAGCATATGTGAGGGGTGACTGGGAGGAGAGGAGGGGGCTGCAATCAAGATGTAAAGTGAATAAATACGTTTTTAAAGAAAGCTTCTTCAAACTCAAACACCCCAAAATCTCCTGTGTCATTTGGGAGAAAATAATGATTGATTTCAGTCAGTGTTTTGGTAGGAAATGCTAGTTATTGGCAATAGCTACTCTAAATACTTCTACATATTCTACAGAATGTCTCAGAAGAAAAGAAATAATTGCAGTAAATTAAAATCTAAGTCTATTAAATAGAAATATATAAGGATCAATTCCCAAAGACACAATATAATCTCCATCCAGCTTCACATTTTTATATATTTAACTTTCCATGAAAAAAGACATTAGTTCTGATTTTTATTCCATAAACTCGTTTTCAATAACATTTTAGTGTTACGTGATAACTTTTACCTATTATTTTTATAGGGCTATTATAAAACCAAATGAAAGGCTGCCAAGAAGCTCAGAGAGGAGAGTGCTTGTTGCTAGCATGAGGAACTGTGTCTCCCGTCCTGGTACCATGTAAAAAGCCAGGCACGGCAGTGCACATCTGTGATTCTAGTGCTGGAAAGACAGAAGAAAACAGACCACAGCAGCTCCCGCACTGACCACTGCAGCCTACCTGCAAGGTACAGACTCAGTGAGAGACAGTGTCTTAAAAAAGGCAAAGGTGACAAGTGATTGAAGAAAACATCAGAGGTCCACCTCCAGGCTCCGCACACACAAACATGTATACCCACACACCACCCAAACACATAAAAAAACAAAAAAAATAGCAGGAGGAGTCAGACTCACTGACCTCCCAAGAATTATCATTACTTACCTGCAAATTGAGAAAACAATTACTTAGATATCCTCAATTCTGAAAAAGCAGAAACTGTTATTTTTTTTAACATAAATACAACTGAGAGGAATGACTTTGAACTATGTGAGGCTTGGACTAAAATCCCAGATACGTGACTTATTTTTACATATTTTTTTTTATATTTGCTGAGTTTTGGTTTCTTTTTTTCTACAAAGTTGGTACTTCAAAGCATGTTTCTTTGTGGCATTAGTAGAAATTAGAAGTGCACATGAAATTCCTAGATCATTCTGGGCTTTAGCATAAGCTCTCTGAATAATTTGCATTTACTGATTACATACTATTTCCAGGCCTGATGTGAGTGCTAGTCCCTTAGCTACTCTTTTGAACTCGAAGCTAATCTATGAGGTAGACACTAAAACAGCCTTATTTACCTAGGACCAACAGAGAGCCTGAGTGGTCCAATCTAATAAGTGGCAAAGGCAGGTTTTGAAGACAGAATGTCAAGGGCTTGACCTCTTGATCATCATACAATATTGCCTGTTTAGTTAACGGTGACTTCCAACTTGTCAGCTATTTGTGTTAATGTGTATAGCTGGGTTGAATAGAAAGTACTTGAGGTTTGCACCCTCTTAGCTAAGGGTCAAAGGCTGGTTTGGGCCTTCATTATTGATAGGCACATGGGCAGGCCATTCAGTGTCTTTTATTTTCTTTGTTGTAATACGAGTTATTACCTCCAGATGCTGTGGGGAAAACCACAAAGGATGATACACGTGAGCCTATTACATGAAGGTGGTTTCTTTTTTTCCAGTGGGCTATGTTGTACTGTGAGAAAAAATACATTGCACTTTGGTTCAGTAGTCCAGATTGCTTAAGATCGCAGGACACATGCTTTTCAGGCTGACTCCCAAACACAGGGCCCAGCTGTAGCTTCTAAAGAGCCCCAAACGCCTCAGAACTATCCCAGCTCAAGCAACCAAAGTTTGTTATTGGCATGTATTCTTTACTACCAATCAGTGAGAATGAAATATATCAAGAATCCAAACTGAAAAACACTTAAAACCTTTTAACTTTATGGTCTCTGTGTTCATGTCAAAGGTCAGCTATTTGATGAACCCAATTCATTCCACCAAATGTTAAAGATATTTGGACATGTTTATTAATCCCAAAGTAACCTCATTTTTGGAACTATAGAAAAACAATGTTTAAACAATCCCTATGCCAAATATTACATGGATAGAAATGTTTGTCCACTATAATTCACTAATTTGACTTGATCACAGAGATACAAGTAGTAGTTAGAAGCCATTGCTGTGGATAGCAGCATCTGAACATGCATATTGTAGGTACTTCCTGAGAAGGGACAGAGAGATGGAGATAGAGGTGAAGAGGCAGAGGGGTGGAAGAGGGAGGGATGGGCGGGGAGAGAGAGAGAGAGAGAGAGAGAGAGAGAGAGAGAGAGAGAGGGAGGGAGGGAGAGAGAGAGAGAGAGAGAGAGAGAGAGAGAGAGAGAGAGAGAGAGAGAGAGAGAGAGAGAGAGAGAGAGAGAGAGAGAGAGAAGCATTGTTAAGGCCAAACTGAACCTCAAGACTAAAGCCATAGACCAGAGCCAAATTATCCTGGGCCATGTTCACTTGTTCAGTCCCTTTGAAAACCATACATTGCTCATACCCATGTCTGACCAAACATCATTGTATTGTGATTCTCAATATCTTACAATGCGTCTTTCACAGACCACTAACGTCCATCAACCCAAAAGCTAAGAGCACCATCAAACAGCCTTTGAAAGGGCTAGGGAGTTTTTCTTGCTTTGCCCTGATCTGCCTACCTGTGTCCTACAACAGTGTATTTTGGAATTACTTGGATTTATGAATTTCTTTATTCTTTGAGTAACAAAAACCCTATGTAATCACCTCTATGGTAAAACATAGTATTTTGGAAAACATGAATCTATGTTCTGGGGCCATGAGTGCTTATATTTGGCTCCAGAATAAAAAAAAAATCTATCTTTTATTCCCTTTTGAGATGAGAAATGTGCTTTCGGGTCAAAACAGATTTCTTTGCCCAGCCAATGATTCTTTCAAAACATTTGTGAACATGTATTAAAGCCCTATGGCAACTCTTCTAGAAAACTCATATTCAGTAAAGTCTAATAATACAGAAAAGTAAGAGAATATCTTAACATACTTTGGGACTTTTAAACAGTTTTTTTATACTTCCATTTAAATGTATGAACAAGAATCTATGAGTTATGCTTTGAAAAATATGTTTTTTGACTATAAAGCTGGCACATATTTTACTGTAGAAATATTGGCTTATACAAAAATGAAAAGAAGGCAAAATATCTAATGCAAAATCTAGGTTGAACACTATAATTAGTAATTGGTGCAATTTCTTAAAACAATGTCTCCTGTACATATAGAGAACTGGTTGAAGTTATTTCTAGGTTTTAGGTATGAAATGTAACTAACTAAGAAGTCTGAAATGGAATGGCAGTTAATGGACATGTACACAGTAAAGACTGAGCTCTTGAGGTTTCCAAAGAATTTGCCTAGAACCCACTCACACCACATTTCAGAAAACAATTTGGATATTTTTTATGGTCCTGAAAGTTGCTGTGGAGATGAATTCAAAGGTGCCTGACTAGTTTATTTGGTGGAGAAAATGTCAAACAGCATTGCAGACAAGCTGTAACATGGTTATTGGTGGGTGAGGTTTAAATCCAGGTAGACATGAGACTTTGGAACAAAAAGCAGAGGAAAAAGATGTGAAGAACAGAATTTATCAAGGACATATCAGGGTTGTGCTGGATAGTTTTATGTCAACTTGTTACAAGCTAGAGATGTCTGAGAGGAGGAAACCTCCATTAAGAAAAATGCCTTCATAACATGAGGCTGTAGGGTATTTTCTTACATAACAATCTATGGAGGAAGGCCCAGGCCACTGTGGGTGGAGCCACTCTGGGCTGATGGTCCTGGGTTCTATTTTTTTTTAAATGTAGACTGAGCAAGCCAGAGGAATGAAGCCAATAAGCAGCATCCCTCCATTGCCTCTGCATCAGCTCCTGCCTCCAGGTTCCAGCCCTGCTTGAGGTCTTGTCCTGACTTCCTTTGATGATGAACAATGATATGGGAGTGTAAGCCAAATAGACCCTTTTCTCCCCAAGTTGCTTTCGTTATGATGTTTCATCACTGCAATAGTAATTCTAACTAAGATGAGAGCAGACAAGAAAGGCACAGACAAAGAACCTGTAATTATTAAATAGTAGCTCAACTAAAAGAAAAACCATACACTTTTAACAAAAACAACATAAAGGAGGCCTTAATGATCAGACCCCATCCATCTAAGTTTCCAGGATACAAATCTGATCTTTTCACTTAAAATCAAAATGCCTTTGGGTTACACTGCTGGGACAGTGGCTGGAGGCAGTGTTTCTCCTGGGTCCAGCTGCTCAAGCATTCAGAGAAAGCTCCAGCAGTGGTTGAAGTATACATCGTTAGACTTTGAGCTGTGAGTAAGATGCACTAACATGGCACTCATTATGCAAGCATGCATAATGAAGAATGAGAGCCTATAGCAAACCTTACGCCTTGGAAGTTTTTAATCTAAGTTTCAGATCGAGAAGAGGGAAGCCTCTCAATTTGTAGCAGGCTTAGGAGAGTCCCTGCAGAGAGTCTCAAGAGTCCAGAGCACACAGAACTGAGGGGGAAGCTTAAATTGCAGAGGAAACTCTGGAATGTTGGCAAATCCAGGAATGTGGATATCTGCTAAGGAATTCGGTGGACCCACCCCAACAGAGAGTCTACGTGTGATACAAGCGGCAGTGCTATCTGGGTAGAGGTGCCCAAGCTAGTTGGAACTCACACCACGCCACTACATGCTACAGGTGCTTGATACAAAGTGTATATGTTAATATGCTCCCTGCTCAGTTCCAGTCTCTCCCAGCTCTGGTTTCCTCTATATTGGAACAGGAAATGCCGTTCTGCCATTTGGTATAGGAACTTTCAAACAATCTTTCAGACTTTTCGGGGGATCACAGCTAAGAGTTTGCCTTTGGTCTCAGGGGAAAAAAAAAAAAAGCTTTGGGCTTTTAACAATTGCCAGGACTGTTAAGAGGGTGGGGAATCTGGAAGTTGGACTAAAAGAATTTTATAGAGAAACATGGGATAATGGGTCAAATATTACAGTCCGAATATGAAATATCTTCCACCGACTAATGTTTGGACACCTGCTCTGTGGCTCTTGGCACAGGCTTTGGAGTTTGTGGGGCGCAACTGATGGAGGCAAGCGGAGTGCTGAAACTGGGTTTCTCATAGCTGTTTTACTTCGCATCTCATTTTGTACTTCCTGGTCCTCAGCTATGATGCGCAGAGCTTCAGCGTTATCTTGCACCGCCACAATGCTGCTCTCTACTACATACTGAAATTTCATAAAGCTACCATAAAGTACTGAAAAGAAAACAAAATTCAATGAGCCAATGGGCATTCCAAAGGTCTTTATTCTTTCAAAAGAGAGATTCTTGGGCATTAGAGGTTTGGAGAAGTAGTTCTGTGTGGCGTGGACCAGTCAACTTCAGGTCAAAGTCTGAAACACTTAATGCTGCTAAAGACCCTTTTACAGTTCCTTCAAATTTCCCTGCTATGTTTTAGCAGCTTCTGATTTCTTTTTTCCTTCGTGAATCAGAGGAAGAATTCTCTGTTTCCCTCTCCAATTGAAGCTGTGATTACACAGTGAGAGAAATAATTTGTCTTTTCATGAGTCCACTGCACCTTTAAACTTAGATCATTACAAGTAGCTAAATCTGAATATAGTTACAGGATACATTTTAAATAATTTTTTGTGCTTTATTTCTTTGATCATGATCCTTTGGAAGACATTGAGTATTATCTAAATATATAGTTAAATAGAGTTCATATTAATTGTAGAAATAGTGTACTTAACTGTTAATACCTTTCAGCAAGTGCTAGGCTTTGTCTAAGGTACTGCTTTCTCATTGTCCTACTGCTTTAAGCTAAGCAAGCAAATTGGTCCCATGATATGAATAGTGAGAGAAGAACAAAGGTTCCCGATTAGTAAAATTAATATCCCTGATAAACAGAATGAGAGCCAGATATATAATCAGGTACTTAAAATATTCTGTTACCTGTTCAACAACAAAATGCAGCTCCCTCCATTACTAACAGAGTTCACCCATTAGCTCAACAATTATATTAATGGAAGCATGATTTAAAGCACATGAATGCCTAATGACGTATTTGTAACTTTGCATATGTGTATTTATAAAGCAAATATACCATATGTGAGTGCTTATATGTACCATCAGTAAATAGTACCTAAAATTTTTATTTTATATTTTTCCCAAAGACATAGAAGCAACTCATGAGAGGATATCAAGGTTTATTTTTTTGAACAAACCACTCAGATAAAAAAAATAAAAAAAGAAAACCAAAACCTGAATACTTCATAAAGAAAATAGGTTGCTCGCTCCTAAAATTGCCTCTAATGTTAGCTGAATATTAATAAAATCCATAAACCATTAGTACATTATAGCTGCTTTGTTCTGAATTACATAGACCTTTTATGTTTATTCCTTAGTGAAAATGCATAAAAAAAATGAAATCTACTCTAATTGTACTCTCTGAAGATAGCTGGTAAAATCATTTCTAGCAGCTATAAATCAATTGTAGTATTAAAATGACCTGCCAGGTGCATCTTCTGGGTATCAGACTAATTAAGGGAATGTATTAATTGCAACTATTCATCAACCACCAGCGTTGTTAGGTAACCCTTACGATGAATCTTCTTACCGTATTATCTAGCAATAAAACTGCAATTTTATAAAATGTGAAGAAAAAAAGTAGAGAGAGGAAAGCTGAAATAACTATCTCTGCTTCTGATTCACAAAGATCTTACATGGTCGTAAGGTGTCTTATGGAAAGACTATAAAATTCTTGAACTCACTCTCATGATATTTCTGGAATATTTTGTTTTGTAAAATAATTATATTTCCTAATAAATTCTAGGCCCTCTAAAGCCTAGTTATTTCATAGCCTTTTCTTAAATAACAATGTATCCTCTTGTTTATTTGTGTATGCTACATATAGTACTGTGAGTAGAAATGTATGTATACATATATGTCTTATGTAGAAAACACATCATTGCCTCGATGTGTGTGTGTGTGTGTGTGTGTGTGTGTGTGTGTGTGTGTGTGTCCTTCCATGATGAAAGTCAATTAAGATGTAACGGTAATTAGCATCAAACGACTGTCAGAAAAATGTAGGTTTTGATCTTAAGTAGTAAAGTGAGTAGGCTTTTGAAATTAATTTCAAATGACGGTCATATCATTTTTACATTTTCCATTCCTCAACAGAAAAAGGAGATGTAAAATTGGAAACTATCCTAAAAGCCCAACTATTTCCCTTCTTTTTTTTTTTTTCAAACCAAATTCTAAGAGAACAGTAAGAGGCTCACTCATTCTGGGGTCAATATTAATTCACTCACTGATTCACATTTTCCTTATGGCAACAATTTTTTTCAAGTTTGGCTCTCTTCAATACCCTAAATAACATGAGTCACAACATGACAGCTTCTAACGAGAAGAAACTGTATTTTTTTTTCCCCAGTCATTGTGTAAGTGGCTGGGAGATTCTAAATGGTTGTGGATTTCCCTGACAAATAAGTCCCTCAACCTGGGTCTGAGCTCCTAAAGATGCACTTTCCCTTCAGATAGGACCCTGACAAAACTACCCTCCAGAAATGTACCCAATGTTTATATCATTGCAACTGCATGAGGCTGGGTGCAGATGGGATTTTTTAAGGCAACCTTTGCTACTCCTGGGGTGCATGCTCTCCCCACTGTGGGGAGAGAGAGAAATGAAGTCACTGGAATAATAGAAGTTGATAGTGGCAAAAAGCAATGGTCTGAGCAACACTAAGAAAGAGGGACAGCCATTCACACACCATTGCCCCACAGGAATTGCATGTTTTCTTTTGGTCCTGCCCAGTCAGCCTTGAGATAAGCTTGCTTTTCCCTGTATGGTTGGGGGTTTGAAGTAAGAAAAGAAACTAATACGCTGTGTTTGGAACTTTGGTGTGTGTGAGTAAATTCGTCGACGCAGGCACGGTGATGCAGAGTTAGAATCCCACATTGCGAACTGAAGCTATCAATTCATTCTCGTCCTCCATTTCACCAGTTGCTAAGACAGAGACACAGAAAGGCGTGAAAACTGGTCTTCACCTTCTCCGAGCCACACATTCCAGCTAAGATTGAGCTATCTGGGCAATTCTTGCAACTGGAAGCGCATTCCTCTAGGTTGCCCTGCCTTTCCAGACAGCTCTGGGCCACATGAACAGACAGGATCATCTTTTAAGAGGGACTCAACCATCTGAAGTTTGAAGAGGGGGAAGAACACTGATTTGGCTTTTTTAAAGAAAATATTTAAGGCAGTTACTGTCCTTAGTCTCACACAAAACCACTGAGAAGAAACCAAATCTCCTGCCCAGTACGTTTCCCTCTTATTGAACTCTCAAAGTTGGCTCAGGAGAATAAAATACACAACTTCAGCCCAAGCAGGATGTATCACTGATCACTCACCATGCCGGAAACCAGGTTCAGGAGTTTGAAATATCATTTTTTTTTCATCATCACCATCATCTCAGATGATGGAACTCATGATACTCTGAAGAGATAACTTCCCTAAAATTCCAAAACTCTATAGTAAACAAGGATTGGCATCCAAATGCATTTGATGGTCAGCCGGTGTCCTGAGTTTCAGATAGCCCCTCCTTCATGGGGTCAGGCTCAGTGCACCAGGAGCAAACATGCCCAGCTCAAGCCAAACTAGCTGTACTGTGGTGATTTTGCTATCTGTGCTCTGCTTACCACATGATGGTTTCTGAGTTTTCTGAACTACTTTTGTATTTCTAGAAAGGCATTCTTGATGTCAACAATTTAATTTTTTTTTATTCCTCTCCAAGGGGTAGTCAGGAAAACTGACATTCCCATCAAACAAAAGTTAAAACCTTTTGTGAATGCTATGTTCCATTGGGTCTTTGTGTACTCCTCTGGGTTTTTTATTTCATGTTATTGTAGGGATAACATATTTTCTTTCCCTGAAACAGGAATTTTTAAAAAGGCATTAACAATCACCATGTGTTTGTTCTAAGAAAATCTTCTCATCAATGAGAAGTAAAAAAATCAAAACTTTCTCTCTTCCAAAGATTCTATTATAGTTAATACCAATTAATTAAAAATCATACTAGAATACATGAAGCAATCCATATGAAGCTTATGTACTATGGATACTTCAGATTAACAATCCAAAATGGGATGACTAAAGAAAAAGCTCTTCCTGAAGACATAGCAACTGAGCAATGCTTTCATGCCTGTATTAAAGAAACCATGGAGGGCATTGTTTAGGGAATTTCCCAAACATGTCCTCAGCTCACTGGTCAATATTGGTCTTGGAGGCTAAACCAGGGATAAACACACGTCACTTCAAGCTGAGAAGTGCATTTGGATGTTTCCCTTTTTAATACAGGGCTGTTGTTTATATTTCCCTTTTCTTGACAAACTAAAAAGGAGAAAAACTATCTCACCTTCATCATCCATTGTGTCTTCATAGACAATATTCCTGCAGACACTGTGCAACACTGAAGCATACTCAAGTCAGAAAAAAAAAGGCATATAAACTATTCAGTTTTGCCAGTCTGCTCTATTTCTTGACATCTTAGAATTCTCTATGCTGGGAATAATTAAGTCACTCAAGCTGACATTTTGCATGGCTCTTCATCTCTCTGTGTACACATCAAAGATGCAATTATCTCTGACAACATTCAGGCTTATAAATATATTTACTATGTCTCCTCTTTTACCTTTGACACAATTCCCATCATCCATTATTGTTTCCAAATCCATCCACAGTCAGTCTTATTCTTCACTGAGATGATGTTAAAAGGGTTTTGTTTTGATTTTTCAGAGATTTCTGCCTCCCCATGCTCCACCCCATGCCATAGGTAGAGGAATTTCTTTGCTAAGTACATTGATCCTTCAATTCAGTGGGAAGGCTCTTGGACCATAATCCACTGAAATTCAGACTTCAGTTCCAGAGGTAAGTGGAGTTTTAAACCACACATTTTAGAGAACGCTTTCTTAGGCTTATCAGGAAACTGCGCTTCTTGCTCTTTGGCAGCACCATCCCTTGCACACAGCTGTTTTACAACACTTTGCCATCCAAAGAGCATTGGTATATTATGTGATGCCTCATTAACTGTGAGCTCCCTGAGTGCAGGAAGCATGGTTTATAAATCTTATCAATCCAACACCTACTACATTGCTTGGCAGAAAGTGCCACTAATTAAATGTTTGTTGAGTAAATGACCACCATTTTGTATGTCCACTCCTCCCCCAGTCCTATCTGGGGAGTCCTGTTAAAAGCCTCTATGAATTTAAAGTAAACACTTTAGCTTTCAGTTAGGACATTCCACTCTCTCTTTTTGTACGGAGTCAGACCCTTTTAAAGTGCTGGCCAGTGGCCTCCTCTTCTCTTTCTGAAGGGTCCTTAATCCAACTAATTTCATATGTCACATTGCAGTTCTAGTTGGGGATAATGATTGTTGTGATGATGAAGAAGACCAGCAAAGAGTCTACAATAATATTCGTTTGCTTTTCACACATTTCGTTATTTGTTTACAATATTATTTTGTGTATACACATGCCACAACATGCCTGTAGAGGTTAGAGGGAAAGTTAACGATTCTCCCACTCCCACCATGTGGCTTTCATTCAGGTCCTCCAGACATGACAGCAAACACCTCTCTCCACTAAGCCAGCTCACTGGTTCTGCAGTAGCTATTTCTTTATATTTACTATCACTCGTTCTCTACAGCAGTTTGGAACCTTTACAGGTAAAATACTAGGGCAGGGAACAATGGTAATTGGTGGGCATCAATGATTCTCATCACGGCTCAGAAAGCAGTGCTGTTTTTGAGGAAGGTGCAGAGGGTGGGGACTTCCCAGCACAGTAGATCTCTTTTCACTTCTCCCTTGAACATTCATAACCTGAAAGACTACTTGTGAGGTCTGAATTTCAGTTTTTTAGCTTGTGTAAATGACAGATGGCATGTAGAAATTCAAGTTTCCTTTCTACTCAGCCCCCTCATTGCTTTCTGCAGTCATCACTATGAGCCTTTGTTAATGGGGATGTTTGTGACTGTCTGCCTGTCCTCTAGGATTTATGTGTCTAGTACTGGGAGAACACCAGACTTCTAAGTATCTCCTAAGTAGCTTATATCTTGTATAAACTCTATAATACAGTAGCTTCTACTTACTCTTCTTATGAACAATCGCTCAATCCAGATATTTTTTTAACTAACAAATGAATTGTTGGATTTCCTAGTGTTGGCTTTACCATCTAATTGGAGTTGTAACATGCTTCAAAAATAAGCTAAGCTGAGGCAGGAGAAGTACTCAGTAGTTAAAAATCACTGCTTTTGAAAAGGACCCGAGTTCCATTCCCAGCATTTAAATGGTAGCTCACAGCAATCTGTAACTCCTGTTTCAGGGTATCCAATGCCAGCTTCTGCCTCTGCAGGCACCAGGCAGACATGTAGTGCACAGGCAAGCATGCAGACAAAACACCTATATGCATAAAATAAAAGTTTAAATTAATAAATTAAATAAACTAAGAGTGATAGAGTTGTGCTACATTATATAAGAAACTTATCTGACAGAAATTGAGCAAAATTTGTTCAGAAATCAAGGCATTGCTTCCATTTCCTCAGGAGGGAGTGGGTGGCTTTACCAGGCAAGGAACATTTAAAATAATTTTCTAATGGAACATTTTAGTGTACACCGGGATGGCCATTCTTCCTCTCATGGGTAGATTTGACAACTTCAACTTCTTAATGTAGCTGTTAGAACCCTCCTTCATCACAGTCCTACTGCTATGTTTAGTTAAAGCCCTCCATAGCCTGAAAATGGGAACCAAATGTCTCCTGTCAAGAACGAGTCTTAGCACATAGTAATATAACCAAATGTTACAATTTATCTTTTGACTGCCCTGGAATTTTCCTGTCAGGGTGCTATTTCTAACTGCTTGGGTGACATTCCTTGGAGTTTGCCTCTGACAGTCCTGGAAATTATCGATCAGCCTTGGGACTGCCTGCTGTGAGTGTCTGAATGGCACTTGGTGACACCTCTGGCTGGGAAGGAGCCAACAGACCACAAGTTGTTCCCAAGTCGCCATTACCCTGGGTGCCTTCAAGTACACAGATGCCTCAAAAGGAAGTTTATACAACAGAAACTCAACAGAATGGGATGCAGAAAGAAGAGATGTGGTTAGTACTTGAGGGTATCACCCCGAAAGTGTTTATAAAGAAACATTCACTAGTGCTCACAAGCACCCCAGCCAGCAAGGCTGGCTTCCACAACACTCACTCTCTGCGGCCTTTTATCCCACAGTCTTCTCAAAGGGCTAGTGGGCCATAAGCAACAGCACAACAGGGAGTACTTATGTCAACCCGCGCACACGTTTCTGCTCACTGAAAAATGAGGTGTGGCTAAGTAGACCTCAGTACTGCCAGGGTCTACATATTTTATCTGCACACTCCCAGGAACTGCTTTCCTATTACAGACCTGATTGTAGCTACAACAATAAATGAAAATATGCTGAAAGATGAGAGTCTAAAGTCATAATGGAAATTACAGACACATAAAGTAACAGCAAGGTGCCTAGATGGTCATTGGAGTTGGCGTACAGATGTTCTCCCCTGAGGAGCCACAGCACCCAGGTCCTCCTCCCCTTAGCTAAAGAACTGAGCTCTTATAGAAGAAACTTGGAAAACCTTTCCTTCTTTTTCTTTGTTCTAGTTCTCTCTCTCTCTCTCTCTCTCTTTCTCTCTCCCTCTGTTTTTAAAACAAATCATGTTGTGGAGTCCAGGCTAACTGAACTTCCCCATCTTCCACCTCAGTCCCCAAGTACTAGGTGACAGGCATGCACCACCACAGGAAGCCAGAGCTAGAGAGCCCTGAAAGCTTAGCTTTCTTGTAGTGACTCTATGGCACTTCTTTAACTCGGGCACACAAAATGCCTGTGCCACTGTCTACCGTGATTGAGCACCTGCACCTGTCAACATGGTACAAATAGTTGACTATTTCTCATGTAACATGTACACCATCAAACTCCATGGAGAGGCTGGATGTGATGACTTGCTTTCTGGTTTCAAGTGGTTGAAAGTCAAGATGAGTTCTGGCCACTTTCCTAGCACAGCAGGGAAAGGATTTCTGCAGGATTCCTAACTTTGCTCTGAAATGGAGAAGGCGATGATTCTGTGGCCAATGTATCTAGAGACTTTTCTTTTGCCCTGGGAGATATAAGGAAATAAAGTTTTGTGATACACTGCGCCTGGAGCGTGTTCTGTGTACTAGGCTATAAATGATAGGTTGAAAAGCACTGTCTGGTCATGTGAGCTGGTAAATCGTGTGGATTTCAGGAAATTCTTTGACCATTCTTTTTCTTTCTCACTTTAACTTTTCTCCATTCTATTTTCATTGACAAACCAAAATGTCAAGTCATACTTGGACTATATCAAGTAATACTGAGAACCATTGTTCTCATGCTCAACAGTAGACTTTCTACCAGGGTTGTCTTTAAAGTTTGTGATCTATGGATCACCTCATTTAAAGTATCCCGAACCTGAAAAGCTATATCTTTATGCTAGATAACACAGCAGTCCTGCTTAAACTATATGCTACTTTTTATTCTGCAACTTGTATGTCTCTGGGGACAGTGGAATACTATTTTTTTTTAAGTTTTACCTCTTTAGAGAGAGAGGGGAGCGGGTAGCTGAGACTATCACAGGTTAACACACTGTGCAAATCTGTATTCCCAAATTCTGTCCAGTGTTTACGAGCAATGCAATCTCCACTCTAATGTTTGGGAGAATAGTAGCCATTGTACTCCATGGAAGAAATGTGATGGATAGTGGGTGAGACCGAGTTATCCTTGTCTCAAAACACATTCCATGGAGTACAATGCGTGTGTGTGTGTGTGTGTGTGTGTGTATGTGTGTTTCCTAGCCAACTGAATCTAAAACCCATAGTGCCTTTCAGTCCAAGTTGGTAAACTTAAAATAGTTTGAGAGGCTGGGGATGTAGCTTGGTGCAAGGCTCTGGGTTCAAGCATCAGCGCTGTAAAAACAAAATACCAAAGCAAAATGCCTTGGGAGTTTAGTTTCTACCCTTAAACTAAACAAAAAAGGAATACCTCATTCTTTTTCTCTTCTTACACCTTTTGACAATCTTGCCTTTTGTCCTCTATCTCCTTCTTATCCTTTTCACCTTTCTCTGCTTGCTTCCCTCTCTTGATCCACAAGCCGAAACCCAGCCCTCTCCTCTCTATACCTTAAAGTAATTTGGGACAGAAGCAAAGGCCCCCGGAATCCTTGGTAATCCGCCCCAGATCCAGCCACTGAGCACTGGTTAGGCTCCTGTACAGACAGCAGTCTCCTCAGGCAGCTACCGTAGAAATTGAAAACCTGTTAAAGTATCAGTGGGATAACGTGAGCCCCGAAACAAAAATCATACAAATAGAAAAGAAAATGTCCCTTCAGTGCGAAAGTTAAGGTTGAGACAGAGATGGGGCTCTGGGTGATCTCTATTGATGGGCCTCAAAGTGGCCGCCGCTTAGCGGGCTGGTTATTTTGCCTGCATTTCTGGTGTCATTAGGCCTCTGCCCCAAAGGCCAAACAGCTTAGTCGACTGCACATAGTTTCCTGTTTGAGAGTGAATAGCAAACCTGACATAATGCATATTTGAGAGTTACTCAGGGGGCAGGAAACCCAGGCACAGAACAACCCAGCCCAGCGAGGGAGGCTACTTAACTTGATGTAGGAGAGACTGCTGCTTAGGCGTGCTTGTTAAAGCTGCCTGCCTGTGCTCTGCTTTCTCCCTCTCCTGACACAAATATCCTTGGGGAAAAAGGGAGCTGTGTGCTCTTGCCTTTGCCCCTGTGTGACTTAGATCCCAGTTGTCTCCTGAATGCTTTTCTTTTCCCGGTTCTTTACCTCTTTTCTGTCTCCACCTTTCCTAAATTGTGCCAAGCCAAACCGTTAGACCACAAATAAATATTTCTGCTGAGTAAAGTTAACAATAATGCCCTCATGTGTTGAGATCACCTTGGAAATTATTCCCATGGCTCAGTATTTTCACTGCTACCAAGTCACAGGATATTTTAAAGCAGAAATTTCTTTTTCTTTCCTATGTCAGTCTTCCAGCACTAGGAGCTTCTAACATGATAAATGTAATGCACGCCAAGAATTAAAGTCATACTGCTACTGCCGCTTTTTTGTCTCTTTTGGTACTTCTTTGTCTCTGTTTCTCCTCCAATGCTCACCCTTCACACCCCTTCATCGCTTTTCAGTTTTCAAGTCCCACGCCCCAAATTCCCATCCTTCCATACTAAAACGCCCTCCTCTGTGTCTGAGCATCTCCTGCCTCCAATCAGGCACACCATCTCTCTGTCTCCATTTCCTCCTGTTTCTTCACCCTGACTCATCCTCTCGTCCCAGCACAACCAAGCTCTGTAAGACTGGGACATGGATCAGGAGCAGGGAATTTAACAATGGCAGAGCTGTGACAAGTTAATTCAACTCCTGCTGTTAAATTAACCAGCGTTCCAGCCGAGTTAACGCGTCACCCAGTTTCAAAAGGTTAAGCTCCAAGCTTAATCTTATTCATCATTATGAACTCTTCAAATTGGCTGAAATATTTAAAATTCAGTGAAATGAAAGGACTGCAGGAAACATTTAAGAGCCAACTACCCAGTCTTCAAAAAAAAATGGAGAAATAATCTACAAAGATTAGCAAAAGGAGGCTTCTGAATGGGTGAATAGAGCCATCGGAGAACCAGGTTAGAGTGAACAATGAAGGGCACCAAGGACAAGGACACCTTATCTACTCACTATCGTGGAGAGATTCGACGTTAGGAAGACATTTAATGGAGCCCCCTGAAAATGCTCGTCCTATCTCATGATAAGCAACAGACCAAAGCTGAATGCTAATGCAATGGACATGTACAGTAATACCCGCTCTCCTCCAGGATTTCGGATACAGACAGAAGGCGGGACACAGGATGCTTCTTGCTCATCACTGACTAGGAGGGACATCAGAGTCTCTCGTGTGGCCTTTACTTGGGCGTTTGGACCATAGAGGCCACATGTGAGTCTTGAAGGAAGAAGCTGTGAATCAGCAAATACCACCAGAGGCAGAGGGCCTAATATTTCTTTTGCTTCCATCTTATTTTATTTGTTTCTGGAGCAGGCTCTGCCACAACGTCACTGTATAACCACGGATGACCTGGACCTTCTGAGCCTTCTGCTTTGCTTCCTCCTCCCAAGAGCTGTGCAGCCCATCATTTCTTACTCGGCAGTGTTTAGCATACAGTGGTCTCGGTATAGGATGCGTCTGTTATTATGATCTCTCTAACACGCCTTTTGTCACACATCTCTTGAAAATTTGGAACAGGGTAATCACTGGGGATGGTGGGAACACATACTCTTCATGGAGCTTCTACCTCAGTCTCTCGTCCCATCCTGGAGCACACGGACCCACTTAAAATGTTCTCAACATATGCACAAGCTCTGGCTTCTATACATACACTGGGCCTCTTACGAGCTTAGTCTCACGTCCAAGTCTCTTCTCGCTCCAGCTGGCAAATTCACGTGTTTTCCCAAACTCCTCATATTCCACCTCTTCTCAGAAGCCTGTTATCACCAGGGTATCTTTAATCACATTTCATATAAATTGTTTTTTTTTTTTTTTGGAAAGAGGTTGTTTTAGATTTTATAATGTTGCCTTGCTGTTTGTATACTTTGTATATTTTACTGTAGGATACATATCTCTTGTAGGGCAAAGACTAAGCCTGTTTTTATTGCATACTCTGCATGGCTAGAATATTGTTGCAATGTTATGCATGTCTAGAAATCCTAATAAATAAAAACAGGTCCTTGAACATCTGTATGCCCTCTATATTAACATTGTGCCAGATTTACCTAACTCTCTTTCTTTCTCTCTCCATCACTCTCTCCTTCCCTTCATCTCTCCTTTTCCCTCCCTTTCTCTCTCCTCATTGCTTTGTCTCCGTTAGTCTCTCTCTGATTTCTCTGTCTGTCTTTATGTCTTTGTATGAAAGTGCATCTCACAGATACATAAGAAAATCCTTCCCAACTCATGTTATGACTTTTTATTTGCTCTAATTACACCGGCAGAAATTATCAATCTGTAGCTAAAGAATAACGAAGAGAATGAACATCTTGTCTTGATTCTGAAAGGCATGGCTTTCATGCCAACATACTGAACAAAATGCAGAAATGGCTCTCATTTTTTTCTAAATAATAGTCACAGCACACTCTCTTAGCCTGACTTCAACTATGTAACAAGAAGTGGTTAATTTCGTTAAGAGCAAAGCTATTCCCATCTCTCTCAAATCTGTACCTGCCTTGAGTGAAATAAGACTAAAGTAGAGTTGTGTGCCTTCTGAAGCAAGGTCAATTAGGGTCTCTAAGCCAGCTAGCTCTTCATGGTACCCACGTTGTCATACGCCCTGCTAAACTGGGACCAGACTCTCCAAAGCTCAAACTCAATAGAGCAAGTGTTCATGAGCTCCCTGGAAATGATCCTAAGTAAATCAAGCCTTTAGCCATCTTGATGCAGATGTCAAGCATATGAGAAGAGGCTACAATGATGTCTCCAACACACAGCCTCTGGCCACACTTAGCCATTGCACTCCCCAGAGGAGTTTTAGAAATAAAGCTTAAACAACCAGGAAGATTGACAAATACTTTTCTTTACCAGCCAATGGAAACATTTGTAAGTAAAGGTTTATCTAACTTAGAAATAATACCAGTACTTAAATTTAATAAAAATAGATTAAGTCAAAATGGTGTACAGTATAGCTCTTATATTTAAACATTTACTCTACTAATGCAGTTTCTCTGAGAGTATGATGTTACATATATATTTTTATATCTCATACTGTGTAGAAATGTATTTCTAAATACTATTGTTAATCTAGTGACTATATGTATTTTAGACATGCTTTTTACATATTAAATATATAACATCTAGTGTACAATTTTAAATACAGCTATACTTTTTTCCTTTTCATATCTTTTAAGGCAGAGGATAAGTACTGATGCACTGACCATGTGTCCTAGGTAGTGTTGGTGAAGACTTTCCTAGTGCTCATCCTGTGACCTCTCAGTTAGCATATGCTGGCAACACTTAGCTCTTTCATTTTCAAGACTAGGTATGTACAATCGCATTTTCATCACCATCTTGGTTCATTCTTACTTTCTTGGTAAAAGCCTCACTCATTCTTGCAATTTTTATGTATTTTTTCAATTAAAAATGTTTCATGCCCGATTTCCAATGCAAATCACCTTAATAGATATCACTACCTGAAATCTGAATCTTTCAGATACAAATCATCTGTAGCCATAAGGAAATGTACCTAAACCGAAAGGCTCTTCTGCAAACTCTGCACAATGAAAACACTGAATTCCAACACATGTATACGATAACTACTTTTAAATAAGTGATCTTTAAAATTAAAATCACTGACAAGGAATTTATTAAAACAATGGACTCCATAACAAATACAGCCATGAAACTACACAATGTGGAATATTTCTTTAATTATTATTTCTTGTGGAGAATATAAATCAATTCTATACTTGAAAAGAAGGGCGAAGATAATACTGTGAGTCTCAGTCTTAATACCATGGTGGCACTGATGGTTCTCGCCATCATTAAGAAGTTTGCTGTCCACGTTATGTGAACTGCTGTAATTTCTTACATTCAGAATGGTGTCCCTTAAACAAATGCCACTGATCATATTTTAGTTTGGTTTGGTTTTATCTGCAAGGAAAACATTTAAGATCCATAGCTATAAATATACGTTGTAGACATAAGGGAAATTACATTTATAAGCTACACGTGGTATTAAGCTAACATAGCATCAAATTATCAGTGACATGAATGCATCAGACCATGGAGGTGAAGATCTTATATCATAATTTTCAAATATCATCTTGAAGAAAGCAGCTAGAAAGCCCAATGTTCCTTTTGTCTACACCTGCCAAGGCCAGTGCAGCCTTAGTCCTCACAGGGACCTGGAAAAGAGAGTAATAGTACATGGAGACACAAGACTCTAGGTTCACTTAAAAAACAAACAGTATTTCCCCCATTTCTGGTTATGTACTCTTTAGCTAGTTCCTAGAGGCAGCACTGAAGCAGAGCTTGATCAAACAGTGTCCGTGACTCCTCTACCTGAGTTCTCCCTTCTGCACTTCCTTGCCCTTGTGCCCTTGTTTTGACCTAGTGGGCAAACCTGTCTTTATTTTATGCCTGCAGTTTTCTGAGGTGCCAGGGTCACAACTGGGTTTGTTCTTGAACAAGAACTGCAGACTATCTGGACGCCAGCAATTACCCCTTCACAGCACTAGGATTCCAGGCATATAGAGAACTAAGCACAGCATTTTACATGAATGCTGGAATCTGAGCTGTGGTCCTCATGTTTGAGTAGCAAGTGTTCTTTCCTACTGAAGTATTCCTTCTGACTTCATATAAACATTGAGAAATGGAAGGGCAGGTAGGTCTTCATTTGCCTGAGATAGCTCCACTCTCAGTAGGACACATACTAATTCAGTTCTTAGCAATTTTCTTAATAATCCCAATTTAGACTAAATTATATGAACACCATAAGTATAATAGCCCATTTTTACAACCATGGGAACCAAGATGCTTGGCTGAGATTATAAAAATAATAGACTTGAAATTAATAGGAAGCCTGTGCTTTTTTGGTGTTAAAGGCATATTTCTCAAGGAATAAACTTAGGGCTTGTTCCAATTTTTAAATAGAGGATCTTCCCCCATCACAAAGTGACTCTTCATTGGTAACCAAAGGTCAAGGCTTAGAAACATTTCCATTTACTGCAACACACTTCCGTTGATGGTTAGAAAACAGCTTGTTTCCATTTGCTGAGAAGTTGAGTAGGAGATAATTCATAAGAGAGATGACCAACAATTCCTTTCTCAAGCCTCTTCGCTCAGTGACGTGCCCCTATACCCACTAGCTTAGATCTGGATGGACCTGGGCTATTCTGTTAAGAGATATATTGGAAATGTGCCCAGACCAGTTTCTAGTCCAAGGCCTCTGAAGATGATGTATCTTTAACCCTTTGTCTCCAAGGATACTCTAAGCTCTTGTGGACGTCCCTCTACTCTAGGACGTGGATACTAACACATAGGGAATATGTTCAAGATTTTAGGAAGAGTAAAGCCAGCCAGCCACCTTTTGCTTAGGCACCAGATGTGTTTGTGAAGTGACTTCAACCCTTCCGTTTATTCTATCCACCAGCCTAATCCTATCAAATTGTCTTGCTTAGTATTATATAGAGAAGTACAGGCAAGCTAAGCCGAGACAAGATCACGACATGTAGCAAAGCATCAATGGCTTTAAACTTCTGAGTTTTGGAGTAATTTCTTTTGTAACAAATAACCAGGGTAGAGTTTAGCAGTGGAAAGCAAATATTTATGATAGCAAAGATTCTAGGAACCAGAAAATTTCTAAGGCTACCTGAGAAGCAAAGCTGGCAGAACCAAGGGGTGAATCCACGAATGAATTCCAGAGATCGTTAGGCATTAAGGACATGAGAAAATATTAGAGGCCAATAAAATGGCCAATCAAATTACATGCAGAGACCAGCTAACAAAACTACTATCTTCAGTGGTAAGCCAATAGAAGAGCATCTTTGTGATTTCAGAAGTCTTGGTAAGGAGATTTCAAGGCATAGATTCTTCAATCTGCTCTTGACAAAAAAAGAAAAAGAAAAGAAAAGAAAAAGAAAAAGAAAGAAAGATAAGAGACCAAATAAAGGGGAAATCTTTCTGTTTTGAAGCATAATGTAGAGAAAATAGAAATACCTAGGGACAGACAGTCTTTCCTAACCAACAAAAACTGCTACCTGTAAGAAATAGCCTCAGAGAAAAGATCAAATTCATGGCCCGCTCCATAACGCATGGGTTGGAAGGAAAGATGAAGAAGAGGGTGAAAGTGTAAAACCCTTTTCACAACCTCAGAGAGACCAAAGTCGCTGTTTTATGGGTCCTTTCATCTGGACAAAATGACTACTAAGGACAAAAAGCCTTCTTAGACAAACCCTGTACTCTCTTTAAAAATATTGAGCTTCTGAAATTTTAGTGCATTATTCTGGGTTCACAGAATATCCTAGGTGAAGAAGAACCATTTTGAAGATAGTGCTGGCTATCTAGAGGAATAGATTACAAACTAATACACATAAAATCTACAGAGCTTTTAAAAGAACCAAACAACTGGGACTGAAAAAGGTAATAATCTCAAATGAGACATACGTGTTAGGTTTTCATTTTGTTTTTTGTTTCACTTTTTTTTTCCTGTAGACAAAAATAAATCTGTAAAAATTATGTGGCTCCATTTATGAGCTGGTTGTTACCAAAATAAAAGGTGTATTAAGTATTAAAACCAGGAGCTCAAAAGGAGAACCATATAGGCCTGGAGAATCATTCCCATGCAACAGTGCTGGGCTCTCAATTATTTAAGTGGTAGCCTATTTGACCTGGCTAGCTTTAACACTTGACACAGCCTAGACGTATGTAAAGAAAGCCTCAATTGAGTAATTGCCTAGATCCAATTGGCCTATTGGCCTGTTTGTGGTTTATTAATTATTAATATAGTCAAGATAGTAAATATTTTTTATTTAATTAATTTATTCAGATTACAACACAATTGTTATCCCATCACTTATATTCCCCTGTTCCTCCTTCCCTTCCTCTTTCACACTATTAAGATAGTAAATATCTTGATAGCTTATGGATTTAGGATGGGCCAGTCCACTCTGGATGGCACCATTCCCTAGACAGACAGTCCAAACTATATATATCAAAAGCATGTCTGTGAGCCAGTAAACAGTATCTTCTATGGTTCCTTGGCCATCTTGTATGGACTAAGAATGAGGCCTGCCTTCAAGTTTTTGCCTTAAATTTCTCCCTTAACTTCCTTCAATGTGGGACTTTGACCTGAAGGCATAAACTAAACTAAAATAAACCTGTCCATCCCAAGATGTGGGTCATAGTATTTCTCACAACAACTGAAAGAAACTGGAACAATGTGCTTGACTACATTTCAGAATTACTGTTGATCAAAAATAAAATAAAATTTAGAATAATTCACCATCTCTGGCTATTACAATCTTTCTACTGTCTCTTCCATGTAGATCTGTGAGCCCAAAGGGAGAGGTTTGATAACGACATACAATTTAGGATTGAGTGCTCCAAAGTCTTTCTCTGCATATTGTCCCATTGTAGGTCTCTGTGTTAATTCTCCTCTATTGCAAGAAGATTTTTCTGATAAGGGATGAGCAGCACAACAGGATAACACATATGGACTCACGGACACAGTGGCAGCATGCACAAGATCAGCACAAGTTCATACCAGACAAAATCCAAGCACTGAGAAGTGCAAGTAGACACCAAGTCCCACCCCTAACCAAGGTGCAATTTGTAACTGACACTTAAATTTGGAAGGAAAAAATAGTTTTCGCCATTGGAATGCCATGCCCAGGAATAGTTGACCATCACAAAATGAACTCTGTGGTTTTTGGTGAGCTTGTTTCATTCTGTTTTGTTTTGGCATGTTATATTTTATTGGGGTTGTTGTTGTTGTTGTTGTTGTTGTTGTTGTTGTTGTTGTTTTGGACTTCGATTTTGGAGTGTTTTGTTTGAGGGGACAGAGACAGAGAGTGAGAACACAAATTTGGATGGGTATGAACACAGGTTGGGAATCTGGGAGCAGTTGTAGAGGAAAATAATGATTAAAATATGTTAATTTTAAAATTTTTCAAATAATATTTAAAAGTTTATAAAGAAATTGCTACACAGTTCCTTTTTTCTTTTCAAATACTGCATGTTAATGTCATTTTATAATTTTCTCAGCATTGTATATTGTAGGCAGGTAGAGGCAAGAGTAATTTGCTCCTCTAAACATACATGAAGGAACCTAAATCACACTAGATACATTGCCATTCGAGTGGACCGTGTGGCAACATGCAAGTGCATAAGAGACTGTGTAATGCAGTAATTAGTGCATTTTTACATTTTCCATGAGAACAACTTAAGGTTTCAGTTAAATGTGGTGGATTAAATATGGCTGGATAGTCTTTAAGACCCTTGTATTGACTTGGCCTATCCATTTTCCACTGAATCTGCTATTGCATTATCTGAATCAATTCAATTGCGGGAACATTGGGACCTTTTTGAATTGCCTAATTTCTGCCATTCAACACAAAACATACATTAAAAATCTACAGTAAGCACTGAACCTACTCATGAAACATTAGACACTTTTCTCCTAAGACTAGGCACAATGCAACAATGCCTACCTTACACTTCTACGCAATCTCTAAATGTGTTAACTACTATAATAAAAAAAGACAAATATAAAAATATTTAAAATAATACAATTTAAACATTATTTCTATAAAGAATACAGCCAAAGTATGTGTGGAGACAGAAAGAATTTGGAACCAAACAGGAAGTGTATAAGCTTCCCAAGATACAAAGTCAAAATGCAGAATGGTTAAATTGTTAGAAATTGTGGAACAATATAATGTGTAAATGACACACATACATGATTTCCTTAGGTTTAATCATTTAAGAAGTCTATATACCGGGTAAAAGAATATAAGACCTCTAAGTAATCACTCAACAACGAAGAAGTAAGACTGAGCGGATGGCTCAGTGATTAAGAACACGCACTGTTTCTACAAAGGAAATGAGTTCACTTCCTTCCATTCATGTAGGATGACTCACAACCATCTAAGACTCCAACTCTCCGGGCACGTGCACTCAAATGCATACAGACCACACACACACACACACACACACACACACTTAAATGTAAAAATAAATGTTTTTAAAAATTCTAAGCCCAGCACAGTGGTGCATGCCTGTAATACCAGGACTCAGGGAGGCAGAGTCATGTAGATCTCTGAGTTTGAGGCCAGCCTGATCTACAAAGCAAGTCCAGAACAGCCAAGGCTACACAAAGAAAGCTCTGTCTCAAAAAATTAATAATAACAATATAAAGGAAAAAGAAAAATTATATAAAATAAAAACTTCTGAAAAAATTAGAGGTGTGTGTATGCGTGTAAATAAATAAATTGCCTGATTGTAACACCTTCCACTAAAGTAACCTCCAATTTTTTTCCTTAGGTTTATTTTTAAGGGAAGAAAAGGCAATTGAAAGCAGATAGAAAGAATCAGAGTGAAAACCTGCTGTCCTTCAGTTAGCAATAAATTCATAAACACAGTGCCACATGTGTGGTTCTCAGAAGGAAGGAAAATCAGGGCTTGCAGGCCAGTGGTACAGTGCTTGCTTAGCATGTACTAGTACCCAGGTTCAATTCTCAACATCATAACATGTGAGGAAAGGGTAGAAGAAGGTAGAGAAAGAAGAGAGAAGGAGGAAATTGCTAAAATTTCTGTATTCTTGTCCTAAAGACATACAGTTTCTATCTGATCATGAGAAAAACATTAGATTAATCCCAGCAAAGACACATTCAACACAGCACATGATGAGTGCTCCTCAACACTGCCAAGGTCATTGACAGAAAGAAAGACTGAGGGCCTCTCATTCACAGCTCAGGGTTACGTGGTTTCCTGGAAGGGATCCTGCAACAGAAAAAAAAAATGACATTAAAAAAAAACAGCCAGGAAATCAAAATAAATGTGCATTCAATAATAAAATTACATATTTAATGACAATATGCCAATATTATTTTATTAACCGTGGCAAAGGTTGGATACTATTTTCTAGAGACTAAGATAAGAAAAACCAAGTTTGAAGTCTATGAGACTATCTGCACTATGCTCTCAATAATTCAGAAATCTAAAATCGCTTGAAATAAAAAGGTTTTTAAGAGAACAAGTTTAGAAAAATTATAGTAGGAGACTATAAGTCAATGCAGTTACTAGTTATAATAGCTAAGACTGACAATTGTTATGATAAACACACATAACAAAATAGAGCCTTAGAAGTACATTAATACTAACATGGTCAATTGAATTTAAGCAAAGCTAATAAGTAATTTCAAATATAAAATATGTCTTAAACATATGGAGATGGAAAATTTGGATAGAATGCACATAAAATGCACTGTGATCCTCATTTCACACTGAAGTTATCTCCATGTGTGGAATGGATAATCATGGCTGTGAATTTGACACACCTGAGAAAAAGGAACCTCAACCTCAGCTGGTGAATTGTTTCCATCAGATTGGCCTTTCCACACATTTGTGGGACATTTTCTTGATTTCTGGTTGAGATGGGAAGGCCTCGCTCACTATGAGCATTGTCAGCCTTAATGAGGCAGACCTGGGTTATATAAGAGAGGTGCTTGACAGGCTGGAGAGATGGCTCAGAGGTTAAGAGCAGTGCTTGCTCTTGCAAAGGTTCTGAGTTCAATTCCCAGCAAGCACATGGTGGCTCGCAACCACCATCTATAATGAGGTTTGGTGCCCTCTTCTGGTATGCAGGCACACATGTAGGCAGAATACTACATACCCAATAGGTAAATAAATAAATCTTTTTCTTTAATCTTCTGGCACTTTCTCAGAAAACTGGAAATAGGGCTTCCTTGAGACCCAGCTATTCCACTCCTTGGAATATACCCAGAAAATGCTCCACCAAACAATAGGGACATATGCTCAACCATGTTCATAGCTGCCTTATTCATAACAGCCAGAACATGGAGACAGCCTAAATGTCCCTCAGTTGAAGAATGGATAAAGAAACTGTAGTACATTTACACTATGGAATACTACTCAGCTATTAAAAACAAGGAAATCCCAAAATTTGCCGACAAATGGATGGGACTAGAAATGATCATAATGAGCGAGTTAACCCAGAAGCAGAAAGATTCACATGGTATATACTCACTTATAAATGGGCACTAGCTCAAAAGGCATGTCCCATGAAAGTCTTCACTTACCCGAAAATTAAGATAGATGTGAGAACGTCCTACTGAGACTCTAGGTAAGAGAAATATAGGAGATGGGGAAATAGAAGGACCCAGAGGGTCATAGAAACCTACAAGCCTCTAGAATAATACAAAAATATGTGGGTATATAAGAGTAGACTGAGGTTGGGATGTGTAAACTACTTCATTTAGATTGAAAGAACAAATGTCAAAAAAAATGTTAAAAACTGAAGACTCAATATATAGGTGTTCTCTTCACCATTCTTAAAGTTTCTACAGGTCTGAAATTTCAGTAAAATTGGGGGCAGAGGGATAAAGATGATGCTATCAATGTTGTGGAATAATCAAATTAGACTTTGTTTGATATTCTGCTATAGAAAGACAAACAAAAAGAAATGATAAACAGATGTGCAAGAGATTAGAGTAAGATAAAAATAGAACTAAGATTCACAGATTTAGCACCATAAGGGTCATTGGTGACTTAGATAAAAGTAGTTTCGAGCAATTGATGTAAAAAAAAATGAGGAAGGTTTAGACTGTTGTGGGAGGGTAACAGTTTATGCATCTATTCATTTCTCTTCTTTCAATGGCAAGTTAAAGGTCTTTATATGAAGCTTAGTCCAGGGAAATTTGAATTTGCATAATGTCCATGGTTGTACACAAATTATTGTTATTATACAGCAGCGTTGCATTAAGTGCCTTTCTCTGAAGGAAATTAAAACTATGCTCACTCAAGGTGCTGTGCAGAAATCATGAGCACAGGTTTATTCTTAGTCACTTAAAACAACTGAAATATCCTTCGGCTGGCCATGGAATGATGCCGAGATGATGCTCAGTTTCAAAGGAAGAAGTGAATCAGTACATGCAGCAATATGAGCTCTTCGAGGCATTGTGAAGCTGAGGGACAGATGCAAATGGGTGGATAATGTGTGATTCTATACTGGAAGCTCCAAGGAATGCAGAGAAGAGTATAGAAAGCACGGCATAGGGGAGGGGAGTAAGGGGGAAATGGGAGGGAGGGAAGAATGGGAGGATACAAGGGATGGGATAACCATTGAGGTGTATCAAGAATAAATTAATAAAACAAATAAAATGAAAACAAAAACAAAAAAAAGCACGGCAGTACCTTTTTGGAGTATAGGATTAATATAGACCATCTAAAGTCCATTGATGGGATCTCCTTGAACTGTGGACCTCTCAGTTGTAAGGAAGGTTACCCAATTCTGAATTTATAAAAAAATCTCACCAATTAGGGAGGATTTTACTACATGTAAACTAAATTCATTTTTTTTAAAACAGTGGTAAAGTGATAAATATTGAGGCCTGAACTTCTGACATTGCCTGAGGAACGTAAGCAAACCTGTGAAGTTTGGTGAAAGTAGCCTTGACCGTCTCTCGAAGCAGAAACTCCAAACTGCTGTTCCTCAAACAGGACACAGTGCATTGATCTTGTTCAAGTCCAGAAGTCCCTGGACCCCGGCGCTCCTGAAGTAGGCATTTCAAAGGGACGCAAGCTTAACAGTTGACCTGAGGTTATCTGCGTACGTGGTGTTGTTGCTTAGGATCACTACTCTATGAGGAAGCGCTGGAGCAGCGCCGAAGGACAGCGGCTACCACAGAAGAGGGCACTGTAGTTCCTCTATGACTCTTAGCTCTGAGAGGTCCTGACCGTGCAGGGCTGTGGTGGGGGTGGGGTATGCCTTACTCCTTGCTACTTTGAAATCCTGTCCAGACAACAGAAGAACACTCGAGTCTTATTACTGTGAACAAATAACAGTATAAGACAGTGGTTCTCAAACTTCCTGATGCTGCGGCCCTTTAATACAGTTCCTCATATTTTGATGACCTCAACCATAAAATTATTTTTCTTGCTACTTCATAACTGTAATTTTGCTACAGTTATTCACTGTAATGTAAATATCTGTATGGTCTTAGGCAACCCCTGTGAAAGGGTCATTCGAACTCCCAAAGGGGTTGCAACCCACTGGTTGAAAACCGCTGGCATAAGAGAAGCCACATTACAGAGCATGAAATGTCCAACACCATCTGTGGTGAGAGAGTATAGGTAGCCCTGAAATACCCTTATTACTTAATAAGAAAAATAAACCTAACTATAATCATAAAAATAAGTTAATAAACTTCACATTTTACTCAATAGCTTGGAATGGGGGGGTTGCAGAATAAAATGTAATTTAACATAAATGAAAGGAAGAAACAAATTAAATGCAGAGAGCAATATATTTTAAAAGAAAATTGTTACTGAGGACTTTATTTACACCCAAATTAATATCCAATTAAGGCTTTTTTTTTTTCAAATAAAAGTAAAGCTTTAAGTATAGTTACCACAACAAATAATATAAAATTTAATAACATATTTCTAAGATTTTATCAGTAAAATGTAACTAAGACTTAAAAAATGTAAACAAACTATTAATCTTCAAAGACATGGGAAAGGTGATCCGCAATTGAATTTAAGTTCCTGTTCCACAACCTTTATTTGTGAGACCTAGTCATCTGGTGACAGTAGGTAGTTTCCATCTTTTCTTTATTTCCCAAACATTGAGGCCAACATCTTGCTCTTGAAATCAGAAACAAAACCCTGAAGTTTACTGTGGAAAACAGTCATTTCCATGAAGCTCCCATTGCTATGATTAATGAATCCTGAATTTGAGTTTTGCAATCCTCCTGCCTCAGCAAGCCATAAAGGCAGCAGGTAAAACTTATCTTCCTTTTCAACCCAAATTTGTATCCAATGACTATGTGTCACAGTCTATTGGAGTAAGTGTTCTTGCTTGGGAGTGTAGAACACATTAGGAACGTAGTTTTTAAAACCCAGAGGCTTGAGGATCACAAGTGAGCATGAACCTCAGAAACTGTCAAAGAGAGCCTGGCCCACACCCTCCCCCATCACTTAACAGCTCTCTGCAACTGCAAAGGAGAACTGTCAGATGGCAAGAAGTGTTGAAATACAAACTCCTTTTAAAATCCAGGTTGTATTTTTTTTTTTTTGCCAGATTTAAGTAGTTTTCACAACTCTGACAAAGTAAGAGGAAATTTATTTTTTCTATAAACAATGAAAGTGTAAAGGAAAGATACGGCTACATGTGCCTCTGCACATGCTGACAGACAAGCCGCTGGTTGTCGTCAATGGCAGGGGGCACAGGACAAACTACTTGTACACTCTGTGTCCGGGGAACACGTGGGAGGTAAGAAGTCACTGTCTTAGCAGAAGAGGAAAGTGGGAGGGAAGAGGAGCACGAGAAGAGAGAAACATTGGCACAACCTGGCTTTACACTTCCTTTCTCATTAAAGACTTTAAAACTTAATGGCAAATTTCAAAATTATCTAGAACGTTAGAGACAGAATAAAATGTCTGTAGGTATGAGACTGGAAGTATTAGAACCATAAAGCAAGTCAGAGAGAGAATGTGGGAGAAAGACTCACCTTTTTAGCAATTGTAATTGCTGCAGGCAATAGGCAGCTCATCCTGAGGAGCCATGTTTAGGGCTATGTATGATTTCAGCACTGTTGGCAACAGCGTGCACCACACAAGGTTTGCATGAATACAGTTATGTCCTGTGAAGGAAAATTGTGCCAGAAAGAATACTGTCAACTCCTGGCATCCTATCTTCCAGGTAGCTTTAGAGATGTGAAAAGTCCTGGCTAGGGCTGAAGGAATCAGTAAAAGAAAATGTTCCCCCCTCATACTCCACAAACTTAGGATCATGATAGGTAAACAGAGTTAAATTTTGTAATGAATCTGATTTTTACACATATTTAATTTCATATATGTGTTCAGTGTACATTGTAATTGTAACAAAATCAACAGGAAGGTAGCCACTCATCACATGTAGGAGAAGACCATTATAAAGTGGGCTCTGACTATAAGTTAACATGAAAGTTCTTTATGAGATTGGATTCAGCCATGTTCTACTTAAGGACAATGCAAAATAAGGGGATACAATTTTAAGGATCAGAGAATGAAAGCATATATTACAGAGATGTACCAAATACCAGGTACAGATACTTAATTTCTAAATCAAGGATGTACTTAGTAACCAAACAACTGCTAAGCACATAATACTTATCAACCCCTAGGACAGATGTGGCCAGCACAACGCTGGCAGAAAAACCACAGATCAACAGAAAGGCCAACGAAAAGGTGATGATTTGGAGACTAGAAGAATTCACTAACGTTAGAAACAAAATATTAGAACTTCTTTCAGTGTTTGTATTCCACAAGTAATAAAGCATTGAAGCTATTCCAACATATAATATGCAGATTGGCATGGATGCCCTCACTGAGCCCAAATGTGTACCCATCACGTGCTCTCTTCTTCATCATGACATCCCCATGCAACCGTGAGAGTTCAATAAGACAAATGGCCTTTGCTCCTGTTGGAGCCGTTGTAATTTAAGGGCAGCCGTTTAGCAGATTGAGAGCTTTAATGAAATTCACTCACGCCATGTGAAAAAGAAAATTTAAAAGACTTGCAAAGGAGTCCACAAATGGAAAGCAATTCTTTGAACACCGGTATGACTTGAGCCGGTGCTGATGTTCTGTTTGTCCTTGGGGACCAGACACTTGGTAGTTAGAAGACAATGACAATTTCATCAGAGCTTGAACAGTCATGCTATTCTCTCTTAAATATAGGCCATCATGGTGTTAATAGTTTCTAAGAGATAGATATTAAAATCCAATGATAAAAAGTATTGCACTAGGATGTATTCAACCATTCACTCCATTTCAATTTCTATGACTGGTTAAGTTTCAGAATATATCTAGCATAGTCATCGTTGGTTAAATTTATATTTTAATACAAGTACATAATTTATATATTCATACATTGAGATGTAAACTAATAAAAGCACTTTACTTTATGGCATCTACCATCAAAAATATTTGCAAGTCATTGATCTGCAAGGTATAAATTTTCTAAATAGTAATTTTATGAAACTAATATTAAGATTCAAGAGTATGTTAAAGGAGATTTTTGAACACTTGAAAAAATGTGTGTGCAATAAAAAGAATCCAGTGGTCATTGGGAAAAAGTGTTCTTTCCTGAAAATAAGACACAGCTGAGTTCTTTGACTGCTAGGAGGATGAAATCCACAATCGGGCACTTGTCCCATCATTCACTGAGTCCCAGTTGGTACCTTTACTTCCTCTTCAGCTACTAGAATCTCCACCATCACTGCCATCATTCTCTCTTAGGGCTCTTGGCCTACTCTGCATTTCCGGCCTTCCACTACTCAACATTCACTCCCTACAACTAAGTCTATGCCTGAATCTAAAAATCAACTTCAAGTGAACTATGCACAGCTGTACTCCCTAGCATCACTTTACACTCACAAACAAGTGCTCCTTAATATTACCCAGAACTGTATTCCATTTCTTAGATTTCTTCTTTATTTGTCACACTATTACATGTGTTATGAAATGAATAATTTCTCTTCAATCATTCCTATATTGCAATAACCTTGTTCCCGATTTAAGTAAGCTAACCGAACTTATAACAACCAACCACTTGCTCCTGCTCCCATAAGCCCTGTTTCCTTACATGACAACATGAAGAATGTCTCAAGCACCTAAGTGTGATCTCTCAAAAATTAGGAAAGTATCAAATATATAAGCTTATAAATGCCACAAGGGTCCTGAGTTATACAGACATTCCACTGGCTCTAAACGGTAGTAGCTAGAGTATGGTCACTTCCCTGTGATGGTACCATGAATGGTTAACTTAGTGTATCAACTTGATGAGGCCACAGAGTGCTCAAATATTTTCTGAGCATGTCAGTGGTGGTGTTTCTGAGAGAGATGAATGTTCACCATTGTCTTCCTGGGGCTGGTGGGCCTGCACAATCTATTCAACACTTGACTAAAGAGACAAATTAGGAAAAAAATCTTTTCCTTTCCTCTACTTAACTGCCCTCCAGCTAGAACCCTCATCATCTGGCCTCAGCTCTAACATAGGCTCTCTTGAGTCTCCAGCCTTTCAGTTGTAGATCTTAGACAGAATCCCCAACTTCCATAATTATAAGAATCAATTTCATGTGTTTATTAAAGAGATGACCAACCAACAGACAGCTCTACAATCAGTTTTTTTCTTAGACTAACATGGCTCTTTTAGTCTCCGTCCCCATTGGGCCAGGTTTTGAGAACCAAGTGACATCAATGTATGCAGTAGGTTGTATTTCATGAGAGGAGTTTTGAATGTGGGGACCTGAATATTTTATAATGGGAGGTAAAAGCAAACTCCCCTGACCTTCCCATGGAGGGAGCCATTTTCTTTATTATACTGAACAGTAATCAAACCTGTCTCCTCTCCAAAGGGAGACAGATGTTCTCTGCTGTACAAACATCGCTGGAAAATAGTCCAGTGCAAAAGGGCAGTGAGTGGCAGATCTCAAGACAAACAGAGATTCTGGAAATATATGGAGAATTATCTCCTAACATAGTTGACCCCTCTACCTACATGTCTGCCTTAGGGCTCCCTACTCAAGAAGCTATACTAGAAATTTCTCCTTCTCTCACCTAAGTGATTGTGGTTTTGACCTGCTCTTTCTTATTTACATAAATTTCGTCATCTTAAAAAAAATTTAAGGGCTTCTTTTACATCGCATCTCCATCCTCATCTCCCTCTTTCATAGCAAGTATCATGAAAACAAAACCATCTGTGTAAATTCACAGGCTCCCAGGCTTTCTTCTCCCACTCCTTCCTTCTCGCTTGGGCTTCGCTTCCCTGTCACTCTAACAAAATTCAGTCATCAAAGACCACTGCCAGCAGGGTGTTGAGGACAACGTTCCTCTTGCCTACTTTATAGAGTATTGTTGGCATGCTTGTGTCCTCAAGTGGAGCCAATGGAGCTTCCTAAACAGAAGCAACTGTCCAGAGGACAGCTCAGGGTGAACCACAGTACAGAACTGATCAACACATCACCACATTGTCCAAACAAATGCTTCTTACTTTAGCTCCAAGGTGCTGGGTCAAGAACTACCACTGGCCAGCATTAGCACTGAGGCTGGTAGCCCAGGAAATGATGCAAATTACTCAGCCTTCTAGGACACTCCTAAAGATGATCTTTAAAGAAATCTTGTCCCTGTTGATTTATCCCAGTAAGTCAAAGGCTCCCATTTATAGTAACAGCTAATCCACAAGCAATCTATCCATGTTTATTTACTTGTGTATAGTTTTGACCAAAATAGTGTATGGTTTAAGAAAGAAAAGACTTATTTCAGCTCATGGTTCCGGACGGTTCATTCCATACCCGTTAGGCTGCATGTGCTTGAATAGAAGATAACGGTCGTGGAGCACATGACAGGATGTACTGTTCACCACATGGAGAGACCGGAAGAGTCCTGGGATCATATTCCACCAAGGAACGATGCCTATGGTAAGTTCCTCTAACTAGTCGGTTAACTAGTCTATACATCCCGAAGTTTTCAGAACTCCTCAGAATGGTGCTCTCACCTAGGGACAAAGTTCCCAAAACATGAGCTTATGGAGGACACCTCAGATTCAGATTATTCAAATCATCCATATGAGCCCACGCTTGGCATTTTAGATACCTTAGACCTATAACTCCAGAAGAAATACAAGGAAGAAGGAAGGAAGGAAGGAAGGAAGGAAGGAAGGAAGGAAGGAAGAAGGAAAAGCCTAACAAAACTCTTCTGCAACTCTAGAAAAGTGGCAGCCATGACAAAATTAATACAGCTTTGGGTCTCAGCTGAAATGCAATCAGACAAACAGATATCATGTGTTTTATGCACATAATAATACATAGATATGCCTTTGTGTGCTTATATTATTAATACATCGAGTTATCAAGATACATACAACACAATTCCCTCTTAAATTTTGAATAAGTTAATGTGCTTACCTACATATAATATAACTGCATTCAAAACTGCCTGTGCTTTACAAGTTTCTCAGATTTTCCACTAATCACAGAATAAGGATAAATCAAACAAGCACTGCGAATCTTAAAGAAGAAGGTGCATGTCAGTTTCATATGACTCCAGAAACATGGGATGCAGATGGCATGCATCTTATAATTTTTTTTTTAGGTAAATGAGGGAAAGAAATCTAGATTAGCAAAACAGCGTATGCCGTTTGTTGTCTTGATAATAGTGACAGAAAAGAGGAGAGCAGCCGTTCGTTCATTCCTGGGACATTTTAAGGCAACAAAGCACACTGTGCTGGAGTGCGCTGTGGCTCAGGGGAGATAGTGCTGTACCTCCGTGTGTGTCACACTGATTTCTCCACATCCCCCCCTGTCTGGGTTGTCCCTGACATTTCTTTTGCACCTGTCCCCTGCCCCCAACATACACCTCTTCCCCTCCCCTTCTTCCTTTTCCTCTCTTCTAATTAGGACAGGCCTTTCTTCCATCCATTCTTGTTCTAAATAGACCAGCTTAGTCTATCGCTGCTATCGCCTCTTCCACGTTATCTTTTTTTAGGCACAATGCCAGCTCCATTTTTCTTGTGATTTGTGAAAGTCTTTCTTTCCTCTGTCCCTGCCCAGGCCTCCTACCCCCTGCCTAAGCCCTTCCTTTCTCTTCTATTATCTAGTATGCTCTCTGTTATATTTCTAGCCCTTAAAGTTCACAGGGCTCCTAAGAAAAGAAAACTACAGCTGTGGAGAAACAGCAGAAGTTTGGCCAAAAACCAGTCCTGGTTATTTGGATCTAGTTTACCTTGTTGCTTCCAGACAACAGCTTAGTAGCCTAGATGTCAGGGGAAAGCCCTCTAAAATAAACATCAGGCAAAGTTTCTGGTGAAAGTAATCTGTTTCCTCGTAAATCTTAGGGTCCTACTTCAATTCCCAGCATTAGATGATAAAACAAGACATATTTAGATTTTCCCTGGTCTATTAGGGGAACTGATAGCACCTAACACACAGAACAGGGATCCAAATGCATTCCATCTCAGACTACAAGTTGTAAGTAGGAGGAAAAATATATTTAATTTGAATGAGATCTTTGCAGTCTTTTTCAGACACTGGGAAAAATACTCAAGCACCTAATATTTGAGCTTACAGACTTGCAGAGGATATTTTTTTTTAAAAAAAGACATTTCCAAAGGAAATTTTTGGAACAGAAGAGCCAGTTTAAATTTCTACACTTGACCCACTTTTCTCTTAGATTTGTAACAATCTGAAAACCTTAATCATTCCAATCTTTGTTGTTGTTGTTGTTGTGTGCTTTGTTTTCCTACTCACTCTTTATGTTTATTTTTATGGCTGGATTAAGTTGCCTAGAAGCATTTTCCTTACACTGTAAATGCAAAACATCAGGTGAATTTGCCTCAATCCTGATCTGCAGTGCTGTTCCCACTGCACAAAAAGACAACTTTTTCACATGATTTGAAAACAGCATGAATATATTTAAACCTTAATAGGGAAATTGATCATCACAAACTTAATTGGATTCCACCCCTTATGAATTCCGAGTGCATCCGCAATAGTCTATTCGCCTTCTGACCTGCAGAGGAAACAAAAATCCTCCTGATTATAACTGGAAATATTTTTAATCCCATATTTGCAAAACCAAAATTACAAAAAAGAAAGAAAATACACACGTGTGCACACACACACATGCACACACCTCCACACACAAACCAACAACAACAACAACACTGAGAATGCCAAACTAAGTCGTCTGCTTGCTCTATCCAGGAAACATCAGTCCAGAGACCTTCAAAGGAAGCAAACTTTTCAGACAAGTCTTTTCAGTAAACCACACCTGAAATTAGTCTTACAGGAAAAGAAAGGATACAGAAAATATGTGAATTTAAATTAGAGCACAGGGCAGCTAAAGATGAGCAGAGCAGACAGTAAAGCAGACAAAAGAGGAGCGGGAGCCCTGCTGTTTAACCAGGATGCTCAAACAGAAATACAGTGAAAGCAGAAATCCAGATTCCAAGAGTCTATTGGAGAGGAATAGTGTCATGGCGGAGAAGGCGTGTGTTAATGCTGCACCGCTTCTGCACAGCTATATTTTGCCCTGCAAAGTTCTGTGAAAATTGCACTGTGCCAGTAATATTTAATTGTAGCATAAAAATTCAACCACCATTTACTTGATATAGAGTAGGGATGGTATGTAAATTAAGTAAGTTTCTAGTCATGTCTTCTTACTCACATCTGTTGGCAGTTTAAATAGTTTTAGTGTCATTAATTGTTATAAAAGTGCAAGATTTGCTGTATGCTTGCCACTTAGGACCAAAGGCACAAAAGTCTAATTGAACTAAGTAATTAGTAATTTGTCATTTCCTATTGTCAGCAATTACTTTCCATTAGAAATCCTCACTGAAAATTCTAATTTGAAGTGAGGTTTGCATTTTATTGCTGTCCATCCAAATTAGTTTAAAATTGACAGCTACATTTTCATTTAAAATTTTAAAGATATTAAATGTGTTTGAAGAAGCTGAACAGAGAAATACAAAGCACATGTGGTGCATGCACACACGTGTGCACATGCGCATGTATGTGTGCACATATATGTACTCACATAGTCGTACACATACAAAACCATACATAAAAACACACATATACAGAAAGAGAGCTAACGCCCAAAGAGGTGCCTTTTATTTCCAAAGTAGAAAGTTACTGTGGAACTCTCACATCCCCAGCACCTCTGCAACACTACAGGTTTCTGATTTTTACATTTGTGCACAGCCCCCTGCTAAGGTGCTTTCACCTGTACACAGATGGACATGGAAACAGCACGCTATTAGGCTTCTTTCTGGGGTTCCAGTCTCCCTCTGGGATAGGACTGTTGAATGGTTTTTCATTTGTTCTTCCTTCACGCTCCACTGGCAAATCAACACTCCCTTCCTTCAGCGTAGAGCCGTGGCAGGGGGGTGGGGGGTGGGGGTAGGCAACGGGGGGGGGGGGGAGGGTGTTGGCGGAGAAGGGGTCTTCACATCAGCCCTCAAAAGTAACACCAAGCATGTGATTGGTCACCAGCGTCTGCCCACTGATTTGCTTTCAACTAAAGGTGACTCCGTGAGCCAAGCTGATGGTGGCTTGGTTCCTTTGGAAAAGGTGAAGCCACATGTGTTCTCTGGATGGTCTTCCTCTGCTAATATAGACATCAATTTTCTTTAAAGTCCAGCTGGGCTACTTGAATAAGTAAATTAGATGTCCAGTTGTCAAAAAAAATTTAAAGGCAGAAGTGGAACACATGCATTTCCTACTCATCCCATTGTTAAAGTCCTCAAAGGTCCAGCAGATATTTAATTGAGAGGCTTGCATGAATATTCATGTACACAGAGGCCCACACACTTCAGTGAAACAAACAGAAGTTATTTGAAGAAAATCATGTTCATATGTTTATTATAAAGTTGTCCATGCCCATATAAAAACAGATCAGATTTATTATCCTAGTGTTAAAATTACATTAAAAGACAAAAGACAATGAAATCTCACAATTACATTTCTAATAACTCATTAGTAGGAGTAGTGTTGACTGTCTATATTAATTTAAACGATCTGGCTTGCTAATTTATTTTTTTCCCTAAATCACATGAATGTTGAAAATGACTCATAACCCTGGAAATGGTTAGGAACTTCCTTCATTCTTTTAAAATGGCACTGTAGCTAGTCATCTTAGTCCACACACTTTACTTTCTCAGAACAAGGCTTACATAGTAACTCCATTGGTAACAAACTAGCCACACCACACATCTGTAACACTTAAGTAAACATGAATTAATGCTAATTTACAATCACATCCAATGTAGAGGCAAACTATGCTTTCTTGGGTGTTGAAAATGTTTACGATAACTGTTATGTTGCAGAATGTCAGTGTATCTTAATTATCTGCTTGTAAACAATATCTCCCACAAATCTTAAAAATGCACAGAAAACTCTAGAAAGAAACAGGATACTTGTCTCAGTATAATTTGACTTTACTTCCTAATTATCAAAAGCATGTCCTACTTGCTTTCTTCATTGTTCTAGAAGTCAAGACCAAGTTTCCCCACGGGATCTACTAAAATAAATTTAAATTTTTTCACTATTCTGCTACAAGACTTTCTTACAGAAACCCAGTATTTTACATAATACCTCAGTTTTACATAAGTTCAAATTATTCTAATTGTAAAATTGTTGCCCTCATCAGTCACATGTCAATACACCCACATCGTTCTAAAGCAATAGGATTCATAGAAGAAGAAAAAGAAGCCACAGACACAGGCTCTAATTTAGCTTATTCTAGAATTGTATGTAATTGCCAATAAGGCACTGAAGAGAAGAGAGAATTAAATTAAAAGTTCAATAAACACTGATCAATATGCTTGTAAATACCAAGTCTATAAAATGATCTTCCCCTTACATGTAGTTCTACCACATGAACATGTTGTATATTTTGAAATTTGGGCTGATCGTTGGGAAATCTAGTTAAATTTGTTTCTAATAGGAATAAGCTGGAAACCTTAGGAAGACTGCCAGGGAGTACAGGAAAAAAAAAAACCACGGAAAGAGAAAGCATACAGCAGCCTGGTTTGTCAAACTGTCACTGCCTCTTGCTTCAGCATTAGCTCACGATCAGCTGAATAAAGAACTCATCTGTGTCTGAGATGTAAATAAATCACAGGCCTCAGTTACTTTACCACTAGCTGTTTGTCATTCAGGAAAATAATGGTTAATCAATGTCTAATCAATGAAGATGTGTAACATATTAGTTTGCAGTCCTTCATCATCCTATTTTCTTCAATTGCCTGGGGGTTTGTGTTCAGTACTTACACAATCGATTACAATTGAGAGTGATCACTCAGCTCGTGTTGAGAGCTGTCAGCTGTGCTTTCCAAGACGCTGCTTGACTCTGGTGTTTAATATGAGATGCTAATATTTAGCTGCAGCTGACAAACCAGGTTCCATGGTGGAGGATTTTATGAGAAGCGCTTAAGTAACTAATTGTATCACTACATGTCACTTGATGAAACTAAACTTTCCCTGACTTCACAATAATCATAAGCATTACTGGCTTGCTGTGGAAAATTAAGGGGAAATAGCTGCCTGCTTGAGTCTGATCATGCCTGCGGGGAAGGGCTACGAAAGGCAACTACCAATGACGCCTTTATAAATAACTACGGGGGCTGAAGGAGGGGACCAGATCCTTCAATGTTCATACAAAACAACAGTTTTCAACATAAGAATCCTTCGCAAGTGTTCTTGAATGCTCCCTGGTCTCTCACAAACCCCACAAGCCGTAGCCAGCCTTCACTTTTAAACCACAACCTTTTGTGACCCTGCGCCCTTCAATTCAAACAAGAATGTTAATTGTTGGATGCACCCATTTTCCTTATCACTTAGAAGACGGCCATCACCAACCTGCGCATGCAGAAGGGAGGAGACGGTAAAGGGGGCGGGGGGGGGGGGGGGGGAGAGACTTGATTATACCAACAAATTGTCAAGCTGCAGAGAGCCTTAGCTCGAATTACTGTTTCGGTGACTTGTTTTGGAAGTTGCGCTGATGACAATCATGGAGACCAATGTCACAAACTAATAACAATATAGCGTTTCATTCAAAGCCTTTTTGAATCTTGATAGTACTGATTTAAAAGAACGAGCTTAGCTGCCACTTGGCTAGTATCAGTGCTAAGAGCGCCCTCTCGTGCCCACAGCTTTACAACGTCGTGGGAAGGCAGTTGAGTAGTTGTGCGCAGTTCAAGCTCATTGACACTTGCTTTACAGCCAACATTAAAGAACTTTAAAAAGTGTATCTATCATTGCAAGTGACCTAAATGTGCTCTTAAGCTTAGAAATGCTTTAATATCGCTCTGTGACCAACTATCCCATAGAATAGCTAAATGACATATGAGTTTTTAAAGTTATAACAGAGCATGAATTTTATGAGCGTACTACTACAATGATACAGTGTCAAATTTTATGGATATTTCGGGATATATTTTCATTGTCTGAATTTCTGGAATACCTAGGAAGATCTTAACCAATGACAGCATCTTAAGGAGAAAAGTCATTGCCCATTTGATGCCGTAATGTACAAGGAGAGTGGAATTTACATTCTTTCCAGTATCAGTAGAAGGGAAAAAAAAAAAACCTTTATCTCTGCATCCAAATGTTTAATGAATCTGATATGCTTTAATAAAGAATCAATTGTAAAGGCAACCAAAGAGCAGCCTATCAAATGATACATTTATCATTTTTGTTTTCTCAATTCGTTCTCTTTATTTCACAAACAAAGGCCCTAAGCAACTTACTACATTTCACTAAAATAAGTCTGATCCCCAAGTGGGGGGAGGAGGAAGAATAAGAATAAAGATATATAAATATACATATATATATATATATATATACAGTGCAATGGATATGGTTGGATTTTGATGTAGAATCTCAGAGTAGAAAGCACCAGGCACAGAGAAAGCACACATTCCATTTCAAATGATGTATGTATCTTTCTGGGTTGGTGGACTAATTGTATAAGGAAGGAATCAGAAACCACAAATTTACACTAAGACCTTATGCAGCCATAAACTATATTCATAATTTAAAAGCTGTTTAGCTCATCCAGCCTAAGGAGGAAAAAAAAAAAAGGACAAAAACTCAGCCTCCAAGTGAACCAAAGCTGTCAGACTCAGAAAGTCTTGCATTCAGAGACATAAAATAAATAGTAATAAGAATAAGGACAAAATGGCTACAGGTACCCAATCCAAGAGAGACATGCTGTCCACCAAAATGCTAGTCTTTCATCAAAATACATTTTCCTACTTTACAACCAAATTTCTTAAGGAAAAAAAAAACAGTTTCTCTTTCTGCATCCTGAGGTGTTTCCCATATTTACTAGATTATTTCTAGCAAAAAAAAAATCAAAAGGTAATAAAACATTATGCATTTATAAGTTATCGTTCTGTATTCAAGGCAAACAATACTGCATTGTCTCGCACAGAATCAGATCAAGCATTGAAAAAGACCTGATCAATATGTCCTAGGGGGTTCTCTTCTTCCTACCACTCTCGTTTCTCAGTATGCAGACAGCGCTGTTAGCTAGATGTCTGATAAGTTAGGCACACATATCTGTGACCAAATGCTTACAGTCATCTTAAATGACATTTTTTGCCATCAGTGGTCCTGAAATCAAGCACCTACACTAAAAGAGGCAAACCAACAAAGAGATATGTAAAAGATCTTCATCTACCTTGGCACCGACACCAGGGGAAGCGAGCTCACCCCACAGACATCTGCACTTTGATGCGCCAACTGTGATAATGATGAAAAGTTAATGGATTCTTATCTACATCAACCTGATGATCGTAGACTTTGTTATTTTTTTTTTATTTTTAAGGAAGGGATTTGTGCTGCATGAATATGAAGGCATATATTCACAGAATTTCTTAGATTTATGGGCACAGGCGCTACAAAGCCATCTCCTTTCTGAGTAGATAAAGTGAGTTCCATGCAGTTACCATGTAGGGGTCTTTCAAATGAGACCACAAAATGGCAAATCGTTCCCCTCCTGTGTGGACATTAAAGATCCCCGAGCCATTTCCAGAAGAGTAAGGGTCTGTCCCCATGCCACTGTGAATGTTCCTGGGACCTACCTTCAAGTCTAGCAGCCTGCCTTTCTCTGCAGGCTGCTGGTGCTTCAGATAACCTGAAAAGTCCAATATATTTACTCAATTTATTTTTTAAAAATGTTCTCCTGATGGTTCTGAAAGACCTTTTTAAAAAAGCAAACAAAGGTCTCTTTAGGTAAAGTTACATGAAATCAACTTGCTTCCTAAATATTTGATTAGTCCTTTTTGAACATAAATGCCTCACTATTAATTTTATTTTGAAAAACAAAAACCAACCAATATGTAATAAAAAAATCTTATAATCCATGATTCATGCTTTCTGATCCAGGTAATGTAAAATAAATGATATAATCTACAAAACAATGACAAATGAAAGACTTAGAAAAGGTTATGGTTTGACAAGGTAACATTTTTGAGATCTGGACACCAATCAGATTGATGTAAGTATTGGTGATGCGACACTCCCTGACAGTAAAGTCTTTACCGGTGTCTACAACATATAGAAGAGCCCATTGTGATTGCTTAACGTCAGCTTTTGTTCATGAGCTCTTTCATAACACTGAAACCAGGAAAATGATTTAAAGCACTTCAATTTGTCTATTTACCTTAATCTTTAACTATTCCCATACGTCTGGCTACATGATGTATGACTCTTCATAAACCAATTTTTCAAAGATGTATACGACAGAAAAAAGTCAGGCTCCTAACCTTTTATGTGTTGAACTTTATAGAGCTCTAGAAAACAAAATGCTTTCAGCTCTTAGAAAGGGGGAGAAAGTGTGTTGGGAGAAAAAGGTTCTTTTCTTTCTTTCTTTCTTTCTTTCTTTCTTTCTTTCTTTCTTTCTTTCTTTCAAGCAAATATTTACAATCAGTGAAACCAGAGAAAGCAGTCATTTCTAGGTGAACATGTGATTTTTTTTTTTTTGGTGTGCCCCATTCAAATGCCTTTTTGCATTTGAAAATGGTGATGGCCTTTGTTTCAGAGAAAGGGAATTTAAAAACTAATATCTATCAATTAAAACCTTAAGCTTGCATAGTCCCACTGCCAAGGTTGAGGTATTGTGTGAGGAGGAAGACCAGCCTGCAAAGCTGAGTAGATTGGAGGGCATGCAGATTAGGGATGCTCCAACCAGAGGAGCCTGAAGCTTTACTTTCTGTCTTAGAAAAAAAATAGTAACCAGAGAATTCGTTAGCTTTGTCTACTTGCAATGAAATGCTCTGACCACATAACTCATGCTATAGTCACCCCTCTGGGGCAAGGCTGCCATCCCCAGCTTCTCTGGAACTGAGGCGAGGTTGCCTCAAGCCTACCTAAGTAATTTAGAGAGACCCCGTCTAAAAACAAAACCTACTGAAAAGTATCCAGCTGTAAACTTGGAGTTAGCGTATACGCCCTACATGGGCAAGATCCTAGATGCAGTGCCCAGTACTAGGAATCAGAAATTCCGGTGCATTTAAATTAATGCTTAATTAACGGACATATTTATTAAGATGGAAGTGAAGAAAAATATATCCCCTTATGCATGAGTGTAGCACATATTTACAGGGCACCTATTGTGTGCTTGGCACTGGATAAAGAACTCTAAACAAGATAAAGTCATGCCCTCTCCTCTTGAAGCCTGTATAATTTTAACTAAAAAAATCAGCTTTAGGACAATTACTACCAGGTTACAATTATGAGCTACTCAAGAAGTAAATTTTTTTTCTCATACTTTTAGTCCTTAAAGCCTCTTGAGCTCTGTCCTTATGCAAATTTTGTTCTGTACCTTGTGTTATTTTTAAGGTACACTCTAATTTCCCAGCTGGTTTGGCAAAATTAGAAAATGTAGTCTTCGTTCATAAAAAGCACAAAATATTAGAATCCTTGTGATGAATACAGAATGCAGAATAGACTTAGCAGCTTTCACACATCTAATGAGGTGCCTAGCCCAATCCCAGGCACTTTGCATATGTCCAACACTGATGAGTTCACTATATGCAAGCATCGTTGTGTTTACCACAAATACCCACAATGTCCCTGAGCCGATTAAAGTCAAATAAATTATTTTATAGCATAGTCTAGTATGTCTTAAAATGGAAAAAGTCCAAGGGGGGGGGGGGAACCCCAATGGGATATTGAAGTTACTTCATTTCTGTGTCTATTAGTTAATTCAAATTATACTAGGCTATATCCTACCACAGACAGATAAACACTATTTTTATTATGTAGATTTTATGAATGTCTTAATAAATTTATATTAATTAATAAGCTATGATACTTAATGCAACCTCCCTAAGAAGTAGATCCTACATTAAACAAACAAACAAACATTTAAAAAAAAAAAACCTTGTCAAGGATTTTGGAAAATGTTATCATTTATTTTATTACCATTCCCAGGCAATGGGGAAATCTAGCACACAAAAATTGCACTTAAAAAATAAGTTGAGTCTAGAACTTGTCTAAAAATTAATTAATCAATTAAAATAAATATAATCAACAAACTACTACAAATAAAATACATTAGGGATGTGTGCTTTCATCACCACTGCAAAGAGGTTCTACGATTTTCCCACATTATTAGAGCAAATTATCGTAAAAACAATATCTTAGGATTATCTTCTCAAAACAGAGGAAATCACACACATTCACCAAATGAAACATTAAAGTTACGTCTTTCATTGTGCATGTGTGTCTGCACAGGTATTATGCACATATGTATAACATTTACTACAATAAATATGATACTAGTTATTCTTCAAATGAAATCAATTTACAAGCATTCACATGCACAAAGTCAGGTTTATATGTTCTGATGCCATTTTAATGTATGTTTGTAATTTATGAGACTGTGACTACAAAAATCACAAGAAATGTCCACTTCCCCAAGCTAAGAATATTTCCATTTGTGTTGCTTTGTATTACTGGGAATTCTAACTTATAGCCATATTCCAACTGTAGGCTAACAGCATTGTCCTCTCCAGGTGATTTGGACTAAGAATACAAATGCAAGGGCCTAAGAGCTATGCAGTGTGAAATTGATGTGTGTTTTAACAAAAAATATGCTGGCAGTTCTTGGCATAAAATACAAAGCAAACACACTTCCATGGCATTTGGTAAACTGCTATATTCTGTTTACTTAGAAATCTTACCCCTTATCTTGTTTCTAATCCACTGATAGCCTTTTTTTTTTAAATAAAAAACCAGAATAGTAGAAATTACATCAATAGTTATGTGCCTATATGTGACTGTTTATTGTTTGATAGTAAGACTTTGAGAACACAATATATATGCCACTCATTTACATTTATACAAACATAAATATTAGTGAACTCTAATTTGAAATCATTTAGTACCTTTAAATTTCATAAAATTGTTTTGAAAATAGAACAATTTTAGAAACGTGTCATGTATAATAAAACAATTAATTTTGTGCTGTGTCTCATCTGATCTAATACAATTAAAACTATTTCAAGCAAAAAGCTAGCTTGAAATATATCCTTAAATTTTGTATACTCTTTAATCATTCCTTTTAAAACTTCCCATACAGTGGAGAATCTGACTGTGGATCCTGTCTACCATGTAGGGTCAATGCTGTATTGAATTTTCAGACCATTTTCAGACTACCTTCTGGCAATGGAAGCATTTTGACCACTGACACTCCCTCTGGGTATAGCTGACTATCCTGGTACAATGCACCATTCCCTATTATTGAATCTACAACAAACTGCTGTAGGTTATTCATTGATTGAGTGTTTAAGTATATTCCTTAGGAGCAAATAGAGAACTAATCTGTAAGCAATCACATAAAATAAAATAAAATAAATCAGCAGAATTCTGACTTCAAAGATGCTTTGAGCTGCAGCACTTAATTATGTTCATTCTTTGATTAGACTGTGTCACAGTCAATAAACATAGGTGGAACCGTGTATCTTTATATCACAGTAGATTCCCCTTAGCACTTCATTGTCTCACAGAGAGTCTGTGGAAGCACCTGCCAAATGTGCTGTGCAAGTTAAGGCAGCATTAGCTCCTTTTTAGAATCATATTTGTTGGCCTGGATCAGTTACAATATTTGATAGAATGTTTATTTAATCAGTGAATTTGCAGAGAGTGCATCTAATTTGTCTAATACAGATGAAACTAAATATCAGGTGAACTGTTTTCAGTCTGGAAAAAAAAAATAATCCATCCCAGCCAGCCCATGAGTCTCCATTAAGCACCAGCTCAAAGACCTCTTGAAATATCCTCCAACAACGCACAACCTGGACTTGTGTGTGGTGGCATGTGGGAGAGCGGACAGCCCTGTGTCTCTTCACAGTGCCCTTCTGTCAGTGTGTATTTACGGCAGCTTTCCGCCCAGAGATCAGTCCAGCTGCAGTATGGATGGCAGGGGGTTCTGAGATCCAGGGCATGGCAGCATACTTTAACTCCTTCAATATATTTGCTGTCCTTCTTGCTTGAAAAGCAGAATGAATGTTCTGACTTCTCAGAGCAAAATGATTTCCTGAGGAAATCTCTGCCCTACCAGGATGGTTCACTTTTATTTGAATTAAATTGATGGGGTTTGAGATATTTGAGCAAAATGAGCATTGATAAATATATAACAATAAAGTAAATTTTTTAAAAAAGCAATATAGAATGCTGTGTGTATCACAATCATTCTTTAAGAAGTATGTTGGGAGAACTGTGCACATATCACTTATTTGGGGTTCTTGTTGTTGTTGTTGTTGTTGTTGCTGCTGCTGCTGCTGCTGCTGTTGTCATTGTTTGTCTTTTGCAAAGCATCCGATGGATAGTAGGGTCTTATTTGTTTGTTCTTTTCTGTTGCAATGAAGTTCTTGTGAAATGCCTGCTCTGCCTGCATCAAAGAGAGAAAAAGCTCCAAATGTTCTTAGCAAAAAACCTTTAAAAGTCACAATTTTTTTTCTGAAATGCAATCGCCACACGGTTAAATGTTGGTGCTTTTTACTTAATTATTTTCATGTTAATAGCTGTGTGGAAGGCATCAGGAGGAGGGTCTCCATCTGCCTGCCGCCTTGCTAATGCAAGAATCAGTAAAGCCTAAGGATCATGCCAATTAGTGAAATGCATGTGTATTTTGAGAGATCACTGAATGCGGAAGTAGTTTCTGTCTAATACAACATTTCAGTAATATTGCTGCTCAAGAGGGTAAATAACCAGGGGACAGAAAACAAATTTTAAAATACAAGAAAAGCAACAACCAAAAAGAAAATGTCAAGGTCAGTGTCCTATACTAACCTCTCTAAACTTTTTAGAGTTTTTTTTGAATGTGTTAATTAATGACCCAGGTCAGTTCACCTGTGTGGTTATTCAGTGGAAATTTGTGTGTGTGCCTGTTCACAAAGGACAGTGGACTATGGGACAGAAACATAGAAGTAGAATTAAGTTGTTTATAAAATAGTAGAGAAAGTATGCTGGTTGAAAAAGGAAAAGTATGCAGCTGGCATAGTGTTTGAGATTGACAGCATGGTCCCCTCATCTCCAGCTCTACATTTGGATTAATTCTGAAAAACCCTTAAAATGAAAATGAGGAGGAAGTGCCACACAAACACTTTCATAGTCTCTTGACAATATCACAAAATATTATTCTTTTGTAAATTATGTTTTTGGTTGGTTAGATTTTGCAATGCTATGAACAGTCCTTTCTAGCTTGAAGTGGGGCTACTGCTGCTGCTGCTGCTGCTGCTGTGTGTGTGTGTGTAATATTTTATTGTATGGACTTTATTAACTGCACATTTTATCTTCTTTAAAATGAATATATTTAATCAATCTACTTACTGAGAAGGGCATTAAAGAATTCTAATAATTTTAATGGAACAGTTGTGATTCTGCAGGGAAATTTCTTTCTTCAATCTAAGAAAAGTCCAGCTAAGCTAAAGGTTAACACATACGTAGAAATGTCCACATAAGACAAAGTTTTACAAATTCAAGCCACTGCCAAATTCAAGGCACTAACTGCCTTTATCAAATTAGAGTTATATATATTATAGAAGTATAGAATATATATATATATATATATATATATATATATATATAAAGTAAAACTATTTTAAAGACTTGAACTCTCCATTGAGAACAAAATTGAAACCAATATCTGTAGAGAAGAGATGAGGCTGAAGAGTTGTGGGGTACATGGAAGGAAAGAATTATGGAAGTTAAATAATAAAAGGAAGGGTATGTAATGTGTGGTGGTTAAATTGCCTCTGCCAACAGTTAGAAAATAGTGTTCATCTGCAGTTGAGTAATACAAACATAAATAAATGGCCAGGATGACAATTTACCCAGTACTAGAAATTTCAACATAGAGAAGAAGAGGCCTTTCCTGGCATGTGCCAATTCCTAGGTTCAATCCCAAGGATCATAAAAAAAAAAAAGAGTTCACCATGGAGTCCTATGGCATATTTTATGAAGGTGAGTGTCTGTTTTCATTCATATGAGGAAATGGCATTCCATCAGCCACTGCCTAGTTTCTGACCTATGTTTTCAGGACCTCCTTTCATAGCAGACATGTGAGAGCAATGATGCGCCACAGACTAGGACGCACTGGATACTAGCAGCAGTCAGTAGTACATTTGAGTTCAGGGCCCTTTCACATGGGCAGCTCCTCAGGCAGGAACCCCCGGCTACGAGCCTACCTTACAGGAAAAGCTGAAAGCACACAGAAGAATCATCATATGCATATACCACTGGAAGGATAGCTCCTTGACCACTTCAGAGAATACCATTGTTTTCTCTCTGAAATGCTATAAATGGCAGGGACTGTGTAAAGCACTTTGGAAATCTGAGCAGCCTTGCGTTTCTTTCTGTTAAAGACTGAGGTTCTATACCCTATACTTTTGTAACAGTAAGCAACACATTTTCTTCTCAAGGCTACTATGGACTCCACTCCACCACAGAACCTTTGAGTTAAGTTAGAGTCTACAGTGGCCATCTTTCATTTGGTATAGGATTGAACACATTGCCAAATATTATATAATGCATCTCTCTTAACTTGAAAGAAAATTTTAAAAATTTCCATATACCAATATATAGTTGATATAATACGGTATGAAAAAGTAAAGGTACTACAAATACAGAAGACACAGACAATAAATTTAAAATAGCCCTATAGGCACAGACAAGGAAGAAGACACTTGACATAGTAACATTCATGAAAGGAAGAGCAGAACAGAACTCTTCTTGAAAAGAAATATATATATTAACTTCCATTGAGTCCTCTTCCTTTTAGTATATTTAGACAATTCAGATACTTTCTAATATCCAATCATTTATTTATCTTCTATTATGTAAGGCAGTTGTCTCAAACTAGAAAGAAATGGGCTCCTGTTCTTCATCATTAAGGCTTAATATTATGAAACAATATTCCTGATGACCTTGTTGAAGGCATTTGAACCAAAAGAAGCATTCTGTAAGTTTCATCTGGTTTACAGGCAGTGATAATGCAAAGATTTAAAAAAAAAAAAAAGGGAACAAGATTTTGAGAATTTGTTTGTGAAAAGGAGAGTGGTTGAAAGAAAATCATTAACTAGATAAGCTTGAAGCTTAGCAGGGAGAAGCTGGCTAGAAGGTTTCATGAGGGTTTATTTGGTATTGACATATACATGTATTGCCCTCTCTACTGGAATGACTCCAAAAGTGCTGTCATGGTTGGTTGAGTAAATAATACATGCTTTAAAAAACAATTATAAATCTGTATTCACCTGATGGACTTTGTATTCATTCCAGTCAATTGGGCATATAATACTCGTTTAAAAAATAAGTACATATAATGCATTAAAAACTGCTTAAACGCCCATTTAACCGGAGGGGCCAAAACAGCTCTAAAATGGAGCGTGTGATTAACACTAATGGAACTTATGCATATGTAATGAAAGGAGAACCCCCAAACCCTTTTAAACAGGGCTGTGACAGGAGAATGACAGCTGGGAAATACTGAGGTTTAAGGTTCCGATTGTTTGTACAGGCATCTCTGCCCTCATAGTAACCAATAATTCTCAGAGTGGTGAATCTTAGGGTCCCAAGCAATGCATGCCATGATACTGAGGGGAAAGCAATGCTAAGGGAAAGGCAGTGAGAGCCTGATGCTAAGGGAACGCTGTTTTCTAGTTGGATTGCTTCCCTACTCAAACAGCTAGCACCTTCTGATACGTCCCTTTATACTACAAAGTCTTACACCAGATTCCTTTTCATTTTTCCCGTGTGTGTATGTGTGTGTGTGTGTGTGTGTGTGTGTGTGTGTGTGTGTGTGTGTTGTAGATGTATCCGTGTAATTGTGTATGCATGTTTGAGTGTGTAGGGGAGTGTGTGTGTGCATGTGTGTGTATGTGTGTGCATGTGTGTATTTGAATGTGGAGGAGTGAGGTTGACATGAAGTGCCTTCCTCAACTTTCTCCACTTCCCTTTCCCTCACTGGCCAGAGGCTCACCAGTTTCAGTTAGTCTAGCTAGCTAGCTTGCCCTGAGGAACTTCAGTATCTGCATACTGAATGCTGGGATTACTAGAAGATTCTGTGCCTACCTGATTTTTACTTCACTTCTGGGGGGGTCTGAGCATCAGTCTGACCACCTGCACAGGGGATACTGCACCACTCATTCTCTCTGGCCTTATAATTTTTTTAATAAATTCAAGCACGATAAGGCCCTATACAGTTCTTTAAGTCTTTAATGAGCATAATTTGAAAATAATCTCAAAACATGTAAGCTTTGGAGTGCTTTCTCTTTAAATAGAACAAAGGATATAAGCAAGAGACAGCACAAAAACAGACATGACATTGGACTATCTGTCTTGGGTTGGCATTTCAACGAAGTATGTCTTAATGGCTTAAGAACTAATTTAAATTCTTCCTGTTGAGCAAAGGCTTCTCCATTAGCCTAAAACACGGGGGTTGAAGTTATCAATAGAAGTGCTTCATAGAGAAGGCTGATGGGCGTGAAACGAATCCACTACTGAAAGGAAGCGCACATTTGTGTGAACATTATCCCATTCACTCTCTCTTTGTGAGTTCACTTCCCAGAGGAACTATCACTGAGCCACGGTGCCCAGGTGGTCCTCTATGGGGATGGCATGCAGGAGAGAGTTCTGACAGGAGCCAAAGCCGAGGATATCGGTGCACCTTCAGATGGTGGGAGAAAGAAGACTGTGAGCACTCAACAGGCAAAAGGAAAGCCTGGGACTCTTCAAGGAAACCTCAAGACAATATCTCCATACATTGTTAGGGATAATTTTCACTCTAAATAGATGTTTTGGATAAACAAACACTTCACACATGATTTTAAAAAGGGAAATAGTATACAAAACAAGCAAGCTGGAAGAACAAAATGGAACAGAGGAAAACAAACAAGAAATGTTGGTACCTTGGAGGGCCATTAGCAGACTACATAAAAAAAAAAAATGGACAGCTATAAGAGTCCTTTCAACATCTTCAAAGGTAGCTCCTGTCTCTGCAAAGCCACATGGTCTGTGTACTACTTTTGTATTCCCATGAGACAACTGCTATCTCTCTCTCTAAATGCCCTGTGTAGCCTTAACAATAAATCCCTATAAATTGAGTGTTGCGAACTCAAGGTCCCAATCTGCTGAGAGTAATAAAATATGGACTCCCAGAAAAAGGGTAGAAAGATCTCCTTTCAGACTTTGTGTAGCCTTTCTTGTCCAGGGACAGGGCCTTGCTGAAGTGCCCCCGTCAACATCGGCCTCTCACTCTACAGTTATCTAATATGGTCCTAGACATGTGCATAAGCTAGGTGGTTAGAAGGATGGCATCACTTGATTCTCTTTTTATTCTTGTCTGCATGTACCAGCCAAGTAAGATTCTGTGCTAGGGAAAACCAGTGAAGTTCCCACATGAAAGAAAATAGACAAAGACTGAGGAATGGTGAGAGAAAGTATAAGCAAAAGTAGCCTGCCATAAAGTCCCATTTCACAGGTGTTGTGTCAAGCTCACCTATCAAATCCTTACCTTTAGTGAGTGAACTGAGGTTAACTTGAAAATTTGTGTAACTTTCCCAAAACACATATTGAGTGTACCCCACACTTTCCCACTGGAAGTCCAAGGTTCAACCAGAAGCACATAGTCATTACCACTATGGAATATGCTGGACGCACAATCTGAAAAAGCAAGAGTGAGATTATATTGCATGAGCTACAGAGTGACTGGAGGCAGGATGTTAGGGAAGGCTAAAAGATGGATGGAAACCACCAAGCAAAGAGGCAGTGGAAACAGTTTTTGTACAGAAAATAACACATACAAAAGACCAGAAGATGAGCAAGATTTCAAGGTGAATAATTCAGAGAGAGAGAGAGAGAGAGAGAGAGAGAGAGAGAGAGAGAGAGAGATTGAAAAGCTCAAGCTCAAACAGGAATTTGGATCTTATCTTAGGTTTGGAAAGCCATTAAAGATAGTTGACAAGGTCAAAAATATAATTATATTTGTATAATTTGGATATATCTAACTTCAATATGTAGCATATTTAAAAAAGAAATAATTTAGGTTTTACTAAAATATCAAGCAGTATGTATTTCTTTATCTGAATTAAATGACATTTATATATAGCTCTGCCTCAGAATGATGTGGCTATTGTTTACACTAAGGCAATGAGAAGAGAATTCTGTCTATGCCTTTGGTAGGTTATATGAGGGTAATACCTGACAAGTGACTGGACAAAGCTGAAGAGAAGGGTAGGCCACAAGAGAGCCCCTCTTGCTAAGTGTACAAAAAGAGAAATTGGGTACTCTGATTTAACCAAATGAAAATGAAGAGTTTAAAAGGGGTGATACTGGTTGCAAGTCTATCAACTCTTTCCTGTTTAAAAGCAGAACACTGGAGCTAAATTGTGAATTCTTGCTTTTCTGTGAAGTAGATCCTCCCCTTCCACTCATAAAATACAAGCTTTCATTTTTGTCCAGCTTCATAATCTGACCTTCTCTGGGTTGCCAATGCCTAAGAAATAGCTTTAAGACTATAGATTAACCAGTATAGGGTGTACTTGACATGAATTTTTAAAGGATGTGGTGTCCTCGAATAAATGATCCCAACACAAATTTAAGATTCAATCAGCATTAATGGTGGTATTAGCAATGATAACTTCAATTATAAGCATAACACATTTTTCCTTTCAGAGATTAATTTATGTAGAGTAGGTACTTGGAGATTGCTCTGCTAGAGCCACACTTCAAATCTGCTCATGATCAAAGGAGAAGCATTTGTGCTAGTTTGATTTCAGATAAAGGGAAATGTTCTTTAAATTTATGTAAGTTATCTTCCAGAAATGTAATTTCTTCAGTCATTAGACAAAATGCGTGTAAGTTGAAATTAAAACAAATAAGGTAAGATATTAATAAAAGAAATCTGTGTCCCCATCTACATTTTATATTCTGCTCAATATGTAGATTAAGAGAGCTATAAAAATACTGTCTTATATAATAATAAAATATGCAGTTATCTTCAATATTATTTTTCATCATTTCACTTTCTAAAACAAAAATTCTTTGAGGAGATGTATCGGTAAAATGATGAGGTAATTTTAGGGACACTGATAGCTATTTTTAAAATGAAGGTCATGAGCTTTCTCTCAGAAATGAAAGCAAAAAAAAAAATCTGTAGCATTAAAATCATCTAAGCTAAAAGCTCAGAAGAAGTGTCTCCTCTAAGTAATTTGCAGAAATAAAAATAAATTTTCCTGTGAACCTCGACAAAATGGAGTAGAAATATACACACTCTTAAAGAACCCATGCAAATATATAGGTTGCTATTCACCTGTAATCTGTAAATTATATTGAGTTAAGTTATAAAGAATTGTCTTTGAACTGTGAGGTTTCTAGCATGTTATTGATGGCAGGTAGCATTTTGTAAGACTGTTTCTCTGCCATATAAAATATAGCACGCCTGTTAAGTTCCTTGGCACAGCTAAAATGACTAGACTCATTTTCTATAAGAAGAAGCAAAGCTTTGAATCCACTCTTCATCTAAATTTTCCCAGTTAAAGCATAGCAGATGAGACCCTGACCCCCAGGAACGTGTCCGCCAGCACAACCTTTAGTCTAGCTTGCTATCTATTGCTGCTTGAGCTCTTCTTGGACCTTTGGGGATAGGCGTACTCTACTTTGCCACCCTATGAGAATCTATGGTGGCCTAGTGCCTGTGTGTTTATACTGAAAGACTGAATACATCTTTTTCTTAAAGATTTACTTTACTATTTAGTGTGCACTGGTGTTTTGCCTGCATGTATGTCTATGTGAGGGTGTCGGATACCCTGGACCTGGAGTTACAGATGGCCATGTGAGTGCTGGGAATTGAACCCGGCTCCTCAAGAAGAACAGCCAGTGCTCTTAACTACTGAGCCATCTCTCCATCCCGAAAAGAATGGATCTTATTGGTAATATCATAATTAATGGGGAAAGGGTATCAAGTACTGTCCTGACTTAATCACTGAGGTTATGCCAAGTGCACCACTTACGCATTTAGTTTTCTGTGTACAAAATGGCTCTGAACTAAATATAGAAACCATTCTACATTAGCAGCGTTCCTGGTGGTATTATCTATTATTACACAGACCATCACATAATTTTAACACTCAAAAAAATCTTTCATAAATCCTTGTTCTTAGATATTTGAACATCATAAACAATAAGTTATCCAATAGATATTTGTTATACAGTCAAAACCCCTTATTAGGAAGCATGAAGAAAGTAAAGTCAAAGACCATCGATGATGAGCATAGAAACAACCATCCCCTTGAAAAGATTTTTTAAAGACATCATTAAAACGTTAATACGGGTACAAACTAGTAGAAAATCACTCACTTAATAGAAAATTACAAAATACAATTATAAATAATGTCTGTGGTTGGGAAAGAGTAAAATGGTGCCAAATGCAGCATCAAGAAAGTAATAAGAGATGGGGGAGTGAAAAAACCTGCTACATATGAGTGAGAAACTGCATTCAGTTTTCCAAAACCCGCAAAAAGACAGAAGCATGGCCAGCATCTATAGTACCAGCACTCAGCATGGACATGTGGCCAGAGACAGGAAAATCCCTGGAGGCTCCTGAGCAGTTTAGTATGGTGTACACAACAGAAAAAAAGAGCCTTTCAAACAGGATAGCAGGTAAGGACTATCACCCAAATGGTCCTCTGATCACATACACTACATGCTATGTATGTGCCCTCATAAACACTTATGAATGTGTGCGTAAACACACACATATCCCTGTGTGTGTATGTGTGTGTGTGTGTGTGTGTGTGTGTGTGTGTGTGTGTGTGTGTGTGTGTAAACCATACATATCTACACCCAGAGGAAAAATATATATGGAACCATATCTTTTTACATTTACTCCAAATTATATATAATACATATATGTGTATAAATATATATGAATGTTTACAGAAATATAGTTCAGATGAAGTGATGCCACTTGGGATGATAACGTCAAATGTTTTTAATATAAGTTGAAAGGTAGCTATTCCTAACAAAAAAAATTCTAAAATAGAAATACATATATACACACATATGTGTGTGCGTGCATCTTTAGATTTTTGAAGCATGAAACACAAATGTGTCCCCTCACTCACATTTTAATGTTACATTGTGGCAGTTGGGTCTTGTATTAAAATTCTATCCTCCATGTGCATCAGCTTTCACTGTTTTGTTTTTTTGTTTTTTTGTTTTTTTTTTAACAAAATGCAACAGTTCAATCTGAAGCAAAGGAAATAAAGCTTTGATGACTCTTGAAGAGTTTGCGATTAATTCAGGAAGAAATTACCTTGGTTAGCCATGCCTGTTCTCATTAGTATCTTGAAGTTTGTCTTTGCTGAAGAACTGGTGGGAATTTGATGGAAAGCCAAACTCAGTACATCGTGCTGCACAGGTTGCTTTTTAATTACTACATTGAAGGAGATGCTAGGGTTGCCTTCCAACTCATTGTGCGGTTCGTGCAGCTTAATAGTAGCAAACAAGATAAGATATTAATGCGTTTGTGCTTCACAGACACGAGAACCATCAAACCTACTTAGATAATGTCAACAAAACGAGTAAACATTGTGTTGTTCAGGAACAGTATAAAAGGACTTTTAGTGGAGGCCTGCATGGACATGCCATGATTTTTTCCCCCAAGAAGAAAATGCTGTGGACAGCTAGTCAACGTCAACGTTATGCAGAGCGAAGTGGTGATTGTTCTCAAAGAATATGCTATGGATGCTGCAGTGTTTAATCAATTAATCATGCAGCTGCTGTTACGCAAAGCCTCTGCAAGGTGAGCCGTGAATATTCACTCATAGTACTCAGGAGCTGAGACAGAGGGCACATGCAAAACAAAGAAAGCTTTCCTCAAAACCCCGTGTCGTTTTTTAAAAGCAAAATAGAGTAAGGCCAGCTGAAAACCTGAACTAAGGATAATCACACTGACAGCAATAGATATAAGCTAGTATCTGCCTTATTTAAAAATCTAATAATAATACCTCTCAGGTTTTCACCAGTGGGTAGAAGAACATAATAAATTATTGAGAAACATTATATGAGAGATACAATTCTAAGTACTTCACGTGTAGCTTCATTACTCCTTCCAGAGCGTTATTGTAGTCTTCAACTAGAACCTTTTTCTCCAGGCGATATTTGAAGTTAGCAGAACATGGGGTGGAGACACGGTACTATTGCAATAGGTACCTAAGAGATGCGCGCCAGGAACAGTGCTAAAGTCCTCAGTGCACATAGCACATAAAGAATTATTCAACGTGACATGGCATGAGTGCAAGTTGAGAGACCCTGCCCTATTGCCATCTTCGCTTGACAGAAAACAGATGTGAGGTTTAAAGGACAAGTATCCCACCCAAGCTCTCACTAGTAACAAGTGACTGGAGCTGGAACTCAAACTGTAGACTTCCCAAACCCTAACTCCACCATCGAAACGGGCTGTTTGGCATCTTCCTGCAAACTCACTTCCTTCTTTTTTTTATCACCTCACAAAGCAGAAATCCCCAAACATTGATTGGGAGTTCCTAATTTTAATGTTGGAGTTGACTTCTGCCTCCTTCGTCTTCATACGTATTTCAGATTCTCATCAGCAAGTGTCTCCCAAATGTCTGCAATTCTAACCGTGAGCATGTCAGAAAGGCCACCTGGCCATGTCGCCACTCCTCTTCCCCTCGTTAGATTTTTGCCTCACTAACACTTTTTCCTTATTCTATTTTTTTTAACTTCTCAACAAGCAACAGGGAATTCCTTGGAGCAGCCCCTGTTGGATTTCCTGCCTTCCCTGTAGAATGGAATTCTGGGTGTTCCAAGAGCCTCCCAAGAAACACAAGGACTTGGCACTTGTTCTTTCTCTGCAAGTGTCTGTGGAGTTTCAGACAGCCCATAGGGAAGTCTCTAAGAGCTGACTTTCCCACTCTGTGATAATGAATGTTCCAAGCGAAAAAGATATACAACCTAACTTTTTTAACTAAATAGCTCAGGGCCCAATGCACAGTGTCTAGTTACCTACATGCATCCGAGGGACCGGTGTAAAATGGCCTCAGTAAAGCCGGCAGTCATCGTGATGCAAGAGTCTCCACACTGAGTCAATTTGTTCTTGTACCTGTTACAGAATTAACACACATGTCTCTCTCTCTCTCTGAACTGGCTGCTTCTCTGAGCTGGCACATCAGGAGCTAGAACATGTCTTTAAGTGTAGACTTGGAATGGTAGAAGTTTAGTGTTCCTCTTGTGCATCACTTTGAGGGTTGTTATTTCTATGTTATTTCTGTAATGAGAAAGAAGGTGATGCAAGAAGTAACATGTGCGTTGCCTAAGTAGAACCAAACCCAATAACGTGGATTCTGTTCTCAGCATTTGCATGAATCTGGTTCTTAACATCTGCCTGTAGGCAATGGATCCGCCCATCGTGGTTGAAGCTGAACACTAGGCACAGTTCCAGCTACAACACAAAGACACACAAAACAGACTAGTGATCATAACAAAGCTTTTGAAACTTCCTTCAGGATCCAAAGTAACAAATAACTTCTTTCGCCCAGCCCTAAGTAATTTATTTAGATTGCCACAGATCAGAATTGCCCACCGTGAAGAACATACACCTCCTTTGTCTCCATCAATCTAGTTTCTTCTTGGTGATGAGTAATTATTAAATCCCAAGTAGCAGAACAAGAGAGAGAAGGGGAATCCTGTAGCATTCAGAAGAGTCAAATTTCCTAGGGTAACAGAAAATGAGCACTATCTTAGTTTCCCACACCATGACATCTTCCTTGCCTGCTTCCAGTCCCACCATCACTCACCCCTTTTTGCAGGCTCATCATACCGCCTCCTTTAAATCCCCCCAAGGGAAGTAGAGAAATGATCATTGAAAAGATCAGAACAGTTCAGAAATTCAGGCTTCCCATCAGAAAAGCTATCAAGGAAAAAAATGATGAGAGTTTGTCTAGAGTACCACTAGAAGCCGCCGAGGACCCTGAATCCCAAAGGTGAGCAAGTGAGTGAGATGCTGAGTAAGGTCCAATGAGCTTCCTAATAGCTTCCCCATCATCTGGGAAACAATCAAAAAATGCCCTAGGAATAGATCATGGTACTTTTTCAAGTGAAATCAGCTGTTTCTAAGGGAGCCTTATGATAGTTTGACTTAAAATTAGCCATTGTTGTTTTCTGGTAATCCCACATAGCACCTTACCTAAACAACACACACACACACACATGCATACACACACAAACATGCACACACAGAGGGGGCATTCACGTACACACACACACACACACACACACACACACACACACACTACACACACACACACAAACACATGCACAAACACACACATGCACACACAGAGGGGGCATCCGTGCACACAAAGACACACACACACTACACATACACACAAAGGTGGGGGCATGCATGCACACACACAACACATATACAGGGGCATATCATTTATACAGCATATTTCTTAGTATTTAAATAAAATGAAAGCAAACTAGTTAAACCAGGCTACAGCTTCTGCAGCCGAAGCATTCTGGAAGCTTTTCCAACACACAAGTCTGCTACGTTGCCATAGCCATTTAGGTTATCTTTCCTCTTGTCACTTGAGAACAGAGACTGATGCACAAAGTGGCTGTAGAGCGTGGACAGGAGTCTTCACATCCAGGGGACTATATCTGAGGGCCCCTCTGTCTCCCCACAAACCCTGTTTGGTGTTCACGAGTCCTTGAAGGCTTGGACACTGTCTCCAGAGTTAAAAGGAGCATAGATTAGCCCACTGCACTGCTTTGCCCAGGGTGTAGTATAATATTAATTAGTCACCTTCCTGATTATTCAGTCAAAATATGCCAGACTGAAATAAATTACATTCTTAGCACATATTTCACACCCCTGGATCAAGTCTTGCAAGGGTTTTCTTTTATTATTTATAAGATCATGTGCTGTCTTCCTGCGGAAAATGAGATGGTCTGCATGAGGAAAAAGGTAAAAGAAATGCAGAGAAATGAAACAATCAGATATTCCCTAATGATATTTAAAAATAGAAAACTTGCTACTGTTACATGCAGCATGTTCCATCTTTTGAGATTTAATGGCTCTCTTGTGGTTTAATGGAGAATTACTTTCAGTAATTGATTATTAAAATTTAAAATTGCTAACCATCTTCATTATTAGATGAGCGAACATGTTATCCTTGTAATTAAAAAAGCCCGAGACTCCCTTTCATCCTGTTGACAGAGCGGGCAGACTGTCTCCACACTCAGACTTGATGGTTTCAGGCTTCTTGTTTGACAAAAATAGCTAGCCAGTCATTTGATGATGAAAATGCAGAACATCCACAGAGACTGAGCAGAAAATATAATGAACGAAAAAATAAAATAATAAAAAGCCCTACAAGCTAATTAAAGTTTTCAGTCCCGACTCATTAAATGCTATGCATCACTTACGTGCTATTTCAATGTGCTGCACTCAGGTAGCACGGGGGCACTGATACACTCTCTTTAGCCTCTCGCAAGGTGCCCACAGAAGGCAGTCCAGCCATCCCTCCTCCATGAGCAGTAGTGTATGACCTTTGACATTTCACTTCAGATGTTTACCATTACAAATCAGTGGCTTCCGGAAGCAAACTCTACACAGAGGACACGGAAAACTCCATTTTCATGTTTTGTTGTGCTGAATATGCCCAAGGTATCTTGCATACAGAGATGCCAAGAATTAAGCTCCCCAGTGAGAAAAAAAAGGGTACACCCCCCCCCAGTCCTTAAGGAAGTGCACACCCAGAGTTAGAGAAGTGCCAACCAGCTTTCCAAACTCTGGAAGTGAGGAATCAGCCTGCATAGGACCCTGCATTTCCTTGCAAGTTCTTGTCACGTTAGAGCATCCCATTCTGTGCTGACAACACTCAGTGATTTCCAAACAGAGATTTTTATGACTGTCAGTGGAAAAGCCTATATCCAAAAAAGACACTGTCACCACTCAGCTCTTAGACGGATGTCAGCCTTCAGGAAAGAAAATTCAGCAGGCTTGAGATGTAGAAACATGACTGAGGCAAACATTTCTGTTCGTGAAGATTAATGCTGGAAATCAGGGGAAGACATCGGAGCACCGGCATCCTCATCCATCCACAGCCATTTAGTTCATGAAATCACCACGTTGAGTGCTGATATCAGTGAAATGCTGGTGTTTTTTTTTTTTTCTGAGCCAGTGTGATGAGGCTCTCTTTTTCAATCCATCCAGTCTTGATTATTCCTGAACACAAGTCAGTACCTTACCGTTGGTCCAAGTTCTGAGACTACAGTGTGGGCGAGCAGTGTTTTGGTCCAGCTGTGGAACTCTTCTCATGGGTTGTCCTTGTGTTTATCTTCCAGATTAGATTCTGGACCCAGCAAGACTTAGTTCGATTGCTTTGATTTCTTTTGCTATATTTATATAGAACACGGAGCTCAGCAGACATCAGGCCCACCGACACCCCATCTTATTTATTTACAGTGTTAAGAATGGAGGTTTGACAAGAGTGGGGGCTCCTCTAATTAAATATAATCTTGTACTTAGGTTCCATATAAATATAATCTTGAATTGAGGACCTGTTCTGACTGATCATAAATTTTCAATCATGGAATTATTTTCTCAATGTTTTTATGCAAAGAAAATCACTAACTCCTTCTCCAAACACAGGGATTAATTCCTCCAGCTTTTCACAAAGGCTGTTCTTAATTGTTCTTTCAGATCTCTTGCAACAATTTCGCAAAGTCATTAACAAATAAGGAGATGCCTTCCACCTTGCCCAGCCTCCCTGCCTTTGATGATGTGGCCGTTTATCCTAGGATGTAAAATGCCAACCTGCGTTTAGGGCTAGCACATGTTTCCCCTTCATAATCACTTTCCTATGCCCAAACATCATGGCACTCCATCTACTGTAATGAATCACACTTCAGGTGCCACTATTAAATTATATGTGTGCTAATAGCATAATTCCCATTTGATCATTTGCCTACCTTTTGCAGCACCTCGCAGAGTGCTGTTAATGTATAAGAGGTTACAGTATATATTACCTGGATGTTAAATGGACTGGAGAAAATGGCCTCACCCTGGATTTTATCCGCTTCGCAATTTCCTTTCTTAAATTTAAGCGAGAATGAGAGGAATTAGTCAATACTAGCACACTAGTAGCTCAAAGTTTTAAAAATACTTTCTTCGTCATACAGGACTGGCAAAGTCTCTTAGATGAATTCTTCATCTTCCCGACTGTCAGAGTCTAATGTATAAATTCAGTTTCCCAAGCCACAAGCTCACTCTCCCTCCCTCCCTCTCTCCCTCCCTCCCTGCCTCCCTCCCTTCCTCCATTTCTTCCCCTCCTTTTCCCTCCCCCACCCTCTCTTTCCTTACCAAGTTCAAAATACATGTACAGACTGTCTCCTCATGTCAGTCACCTTGTTCCACAGCATCACTTGCCACCTGCCTTGTTTTAATTGTCTGTAGACAGTTCTCCTCATTGTCATTAAACACGTCTTGTTGCAGCACCAGTGTCCAAAGCCATTCCTCTTCCCAAACCCTCCAGTGGTCCCCATTCAGTATAACTGTCCTTGAGGTCCTGTAAGCTCTGCCTCCTCCCCCTCTTCTTCTTCAGCATTGTCTCCACAGCCTTCCCATCCTTTGCCGACCTCAGGAGGACTGTACACACACACACACACACACACACACACACACACACACACACACACACACACACATCTTGCTTGCTGCTGTTTCTAACAGTGGTCTACTCTGAAAGACGTATTTTATGGCTTTTGTACCCCCTCATTCCTCAGCCCTGGAGCTGGTCCCCAATGGATTTGGAGCTAGAAACTGTTCAACTGCCACCTTATCACTACACTCTTTAGAGATATATTATATAAATGTGTTTGTTTTCCCTACAACTAACTGATTCATTTAGTTTGTGAAGGCAGTTTTAAATGAAGGAATGAATAATGCTGCAAATTGTTTGTCAGAAGAAAATCTACAGGTTGATAAAATCTTGGTACAAACTATGGGCACATAATTTCAGAATACCATGGCTCCTGGGAGGTAAATGAAAACACATTACGTTTTACTTTCGTCTCTTCCTTTTCCTCATCCACTTAATAATGACGGTGCATAAGGCACGTTCCTGGGAAGCTGCTAGCAACCGACACAGTTTGCTATTCTAAGTAGCATCTGCGATTGTTTGATTTTTCTCCATTTTTCCTGAAATGAACCAGGCTAGGAAGGGTGGAAAGGAAGATGAGAGACATGGAAGGAGAGAGGGAGAGAAGGAGGGAGCTAGAGAGAGAGGAAATTAAGAAAACTTTCATTGTTGTTTGTTTGTGGTTATGCAGATCTGAATGAATGAAACCATCATTAAGCAGCAAATGTTTTCCCTCAGCTTTTGCTTTTATTTACATCCTGATATTTTTTTCGAGCCCAATCCATGCTTTATAATTCCCTGTCAGCAGCACAACTGACAGCAGCTGCTGACACTGAAAGCATTTCTGGACAATATTTCAGCCTCCCCAATTCATTGCAAACTACTACGTAATGGGGATTACTTTAAAGCTAGTTTTTGTGGCTGAAAGAAATTCTTAGTTGTAGAAAATTTCCCAATGAGAGAGTTCATATATATTAAAGATGCATAAATTTCTAAACATTGTAATGGATTTGCCAACTTAGCTTCATTTAATAGATGAGATCTCAAAGACTCTACGAGATGAAAGATCTTCCCAATGCATCTGATTTGTTACCAGCAGAGCTGGCAGTAAGACCCACAATCTTTGGCTCCGAAGTCATTCTCCCTTCTTCACAGTGCTATGCACTGTGCCATTTTGGTAGTAATGCTGAAAATCCAACTCATGCCAGCCCTACTTCCCTGGTAGATGCAATCTAAAACTGGAATCCGAACAATAGCATGAAGATAACCATAGCCATAATTAGTATGAAATGCATCCTTCAACCTCTAAGTTACAAAATTTATTTTCCTATCTGTCACCTTATTCTGTCCTCAGAAGAGTACCTTGCAAATTATATAATAAAAAGCATTGCATAAATATTAATAGTAGCATTTAAATAACCCAGCATCTGCCTGGGGAGCAATCAAGATAAAAAGTCACGGAGGTTTTTTACACAGGTGACTAAGATAGGCTTGTACCAACTCTGCTGGATACCAGAAAGCTAGTGTGATAGATCACTTTTACGTACCTATGTGTTTATGTGTGTATGTGTAATTTTATATACCTAACTTTCCATCTTTGTTCTAGTATTTATATTTGGAATCCAAGAATGCTCTTTGCTATACTCCATGTGTCAGCAGAGATGAAAGCTATCTCAGGGCTCTGGAAATGGCAGAGAGTGAATAATTAAGATCAGGCATCAAGACATTGACATGTCACTCACTGGTAACACGGAGGGACGGGATGCCAATAGTACTTTCTAAATATGCCACCAAGGGAGGGATTTCCAAGATCCTTAATAAAATTGGCCCCCATACATAATGGATACTACCAGTCAGTACCTGCTTGCCACTGCAGAGCTTGTGTCAAAATTATGAAGGAAAAAAAAAGTAGAAAAGGATATTGTCCACTTGCTTATGGAGTAGACAACTGTCTATTCTGTGAAATGTGAAGGGAGTGAGGCAGGGCCTCTGGCCAAAAACACATCCCTCAGTACCTGTCATATTGCCTGAAATCATTGACTCAATCCTTTTGAGTCCTTCTCGAGGTCTTAGTCAAGCCTATTAAAATACACACACCCTTGGAAGACTCATATCTTCCCACAGATCAGGCTCTTAATAATTGCGCCCTCTAAAAGTGACTCAAGCCTGTGGAATGTAAAAAGAAGGATGCTTTAAAGTTTATATACCATAAACAAATGTATTTCTGCACATAAATTTTTCCTATGTCTATCATACATATCAGAATGTTGAGTAGGACTTTTCCAGTTGTTTCCATATGAGCAGGGTCTATATTTGAAAATAATTGACAAAAAGTGCCAAATTCCAAAGAGCATCATAGCAGGCAGGGCAGCCTACTCTCAGGACTGCGGGATCATGGCAGCCTTGACAAGGGACTAGAGGCTGATTTTAGAAAGGATGCAGGGCAGACTCATCATAAAAATGCTAAATTAGTACACCCTTTTGGGTAGGAGGTAGGCTCAACATTTTTTAACATTACTAAGTACCTGTTTGAATTCCTACACATCTACCAATAAGCTTTAACTTTCAAATATGTAATTACATGTGCCTGTTTTTCTCTTTAAAGTAAAATGTTTTGTGTCTGAGTAACATTTCATTGTGTATATACTGCTTTTAACCGATCCAGTCACCTGTTAATAATCGCTCCATATCATAGTTAGGCAATGGAATGGGGTGGGGAGGTCTACTGTTTTGAAAACCTTATCAACTGGGAAGACCTAACTCTAGTCAAACCAATATAATGAATACTTAGATTGTTAAAACCTACTAGGTTTGACATGTGAGTACAAAAGAAGTCAAGCTATTTAGTGTGAGATTAAGATAGTAAGCCAAGTCAAGAACAGACACCTAAGTATACAAGCAAAAAAGAAAAAAAGAAAAGAAAAGAAAGAAAACCAACATTACTTACATGTATACAAGCAAAAAAGTATACAGCAAAAACAAAACAGTAACACACACACACACACACACACACACACACACACACACACACACACACACCAAAACAATAAGGGACAAAAAAAATCTACAGAAGTATAAGTGAGTTCTTTTTTTTTTTTGTCAACCAACCACTGAAGTGTGGTTAGCATAGCCAGTAAAACTCCACTGGAGAAAGCTATTTTTCCTTTGCCTTTCCTTATCATTTGCAGCTAGCTTCCTGGTTAGGAGTGGAAGCCCGCCCACGTTCACTTCTCCTTCTCAGAGCTTATTTCAGCAAGCTATATCCAGACTCCACAACTGTGATCTAGGGCATCATGTAAGGAACCTACAGAGGACTGAGGGATTAAAGCAGCCACTGGTACAAGCCATCAGAGGACGGGGAATAGTTGTGTCTTATTACCTATACTAATTTGACCACTACTATGTAGGGGGTGTTACCCTAATCTCAATGAGAAATTCTTAAGATTAGAGAAAAATGCTGGCTGGTTTAAGCCAACATACAATGTGTCAGTGAAAAACAAAAGGTTTAGTTAAGAGTCCAAATTACAATGGAGCCTAATATATACTCTCTCTGGCAAAAGCACTTCAGTGATACCCAAGTGTGACGGCTCTCAGAAAACACTATCTACTTTTCAGAAAAGACGTTCTATGGCCCTCAAGGGGATAGTGCTGTGACCAGGGAGAGATTCCACAAGCCTAAGCAGACAGTGGGGAAAGGCTCTATCCACTCACTGAAAAATGCTAGCCCTTCCATAAATGTCAATAAACACTGGTCTAGGGGCCATATGATGTTCCAATATATTTCCGTATAAAAGTTGTAACCAGGAGGGTCTTAAAATAAAAGTACTGGAGGGAAATATGTGAGTCTAGTGGGGAAGGCTGGGTCATTCTCAAGCCTGTATATAACAGCAGAGGAGATTCCAGTGCCCCTGAGGCAATTGAATAATCTGTTTCATTGACACAATTATTAAATCATTGATTAGTGCGCTGAGTGGTCCTGTATCCGTTGTCTTTATTGCAGGTGAATTGTAGCTATCGCCAGCTGTTTCTGTGGCAAGTTCTTCAGCTGCCGAGGAGCTGGCATTATGCCCAGACGCCGCCTGGGTGCCCCACGGCTTCAAAGTGTTTTTTTTTTTTTCCTTTCCCCTAGTGAGTGCTTCTCTCTGTCATTACATGGTTTCCCTGTGCGCTCATCACTACAACAATAGAATCCATAAAACTGAACTCAGAAACAAAGAGATAACTTATTGGCAACTAATGAAACACAGAGAGATTGTTCAAGCGGTGGGGTAAATGCAAACTGGCTTTGAACCAGCTTAAACATCTACTCGTATCCCATCGCCCCATTGTCAACATGGAGTGAAAAAGGCAAGTGCCCAAGCACCATAAAAATAGAGGATATATATATATATATATATATGTATGTATGTATATGTGTGTGTGTGTGTGTATATATATATATATATATACATATATATGTATGTATGTATATGTGTGTGTGTGTGTGTGTGTATATATATATATATATATATATATATATATATATATATATATATATTCTCTTTCCTTAAAGCTGTGCTCGATGCTGCCTCCAGACCGTATGTGTGCTCAGCTTTAGCCACTGCTTTGCATTCGGCCCACTTGTCCAAGTTGTGCATAGCTACTAAGGCTAGCTCATCTCCAAGTTTCTCTGAGAAAGATTCCCCCAAATAATGAAGTTTCCACTGAGCTGACCTCCCATTTCCTTTCTTCAGTCATTTCCGTACATGCCAATCGCTCAACCATCAGATGCTAGGACAAGTGTGGGCACACTGAAGACACATGCTAGTCAACAAATGGTGAGAGGCACATCCTCCCCGATGAAGTCCGCTCCCGTCTCCGATGGAGAGGAAGTGGCGCAGGTATTGGTTACCAGATTCACTGGGATTCAAGGTCCAGATCCAAAGCTTGTTCAACGCGCGTTTTCATCTCCTGCGACTCAAAGTTATGTTTTCTGTTGTTGTTGACTGGTCATTCCATTTTAGGGCTATGTGGTGCGCGCGTGTGAACATAAGATGTGACTGCCTATGCGCATGCGTGTGGGTGGCAGAGAGGTACGTTGAATGTCTTCCTCCATGGTTCCTCCCTCCCCTCGCAGCCTTACCATAGTCTCCCTCACTAAAACAAAGGCCTGCTGTTTCTAAGAAGCTGGCTAGTCAATGAGCTGTTAGGGTATGCTTGCCTTCACTTGTTGGAAGCCCAGTTGGTGTCCCAACAAGCCAGATTAGACCACCAGCTCTCAAAACACCAACTAAAAATCTAAATTAGTACTGATTTCCTCAGTTCAAACATCTATACTTTTTTCCTGCCTTGAAAGCAAGCGTGTGGCTCAATAATATAAGATTTCAAAATTGCCAAGTTCCCTTTGTTTCCTGTTCACATAAAACAGATGGAAAACCTCCAGTGATTAAAAAAAATAGACTAAATAATCGCCGAATCATGGAAGTTTTAACATAAAAGGGACGTGGGAGAGCACTGACTTTGTCCACTCCCTCATTTTTAAAGATGAGGCGACTGATGTCAGTGGAGGGGTACAGCCTGAGGCATAAACCAGAGTTCATTAGCTCAGCACAGACAGGACCCTGTTTGTGTTGTTAGAACAAGCGATTAAATGATTCCAATTCGTGCCATCTCCTTTATTCAGAAAGTTTATCATTCGCCTTCTCCTTTTGTCTGTGTAACCATGACAATTGCGGGGAATAATATAGTTATCAGTACAAAAATAGCCTCATTAGAATCAACAAGGAGCCCACCAATCAGCTTAGACCTATTAAAGGCCTGATAACCACTTTCCAGCCTTCTAGTTTGCAACACACGCTCTCTCTGGACTCCTCCCTTAGGCTAGCTCTTTCCTTTCCTTGTCCAAGCTGTCTCTGTCAGTCAGTTTGACAGCTGGGATTTACACGTAGAAGCCTGCCCGAGAAAGCCCTGCTCTCCAGCAGGCTCAACTGGATCTTGCCCTGGGATTTGTGACCTGCTGCTGCTTTTGCGAACCCCCGATGTCATGTCTGAGGCAAACGTGAACATTTCCCTCTGTGTATCCGGCAAAGGACAGAGAAAAACTGGGCATAATTTGAAAATGGATGCACTTATTAGGAAGATTCCTTCTGCGAGGATCGATTGATGTTTGGTTTCTTTCCTGGCATTTTTCCATCTCACTCTACCCTCCGTGGTGATGGAGTGAGCTGATCTGCATAGGTTTGCACGCAGCGGGGAAACGGGCCAGAGAAGGATCTTCGTGCTGCGCCCACGTTCCACTCAAAACAAGTACAAGCCAGAGAGAGTGAAAAGTGAGAAGTGGGGAAAGGTAGAAAGATCCTATACAGCAGTCAGAATGATTGAACAACTTCACTTTGATTAAAGAAGAGAATGTTATGATGAATTCTCTGGTTGAACTACGTGAAGAAATGGGAGGAGATAGTGGAACAGAGCCCAACAAATTGTCTCAAAACTAAGTTTTTTCAAGTTACACCTGGCCTTAAAAATAGGCAGATCTAGCAACAAAGCAGATTGGAGAAAAGTCTAGGAATAAACCTTCACGTGAATGGTAAGGAGATTTTTTAGGGTCAGATGCAAAGGAAATTCAGTAAAAAAAAAATAGGATTTTCAAAACATAGCAGTAATGCAATTAAATATCCCTAATAAAAACAGATCAAAATCCTATAAGTAAAATGAAAATCACTAAGACTTCCTGCCCCTCCCCCAAAATAGAAGAAAGTTTATGATTAAGTTAGGTAAAGATCCATGAAAGATAAAATTGATAAACTGAACCTTATCCAAGTTAAGAATGTCTGCTCAAAAGATATCATAAAGAGAATGAAAATACAGACACAGATGGGGTGAAAATATTTACAAATCATATTTCTGATAAAAGATTTTTATCAGAAGAGGTCCCCCTCATACACAATCATATCAGAGGGAAGTAAGGGGAAAGTGGGAGGGAGGGAGGAATGGGAGGATACAAGGGATGGGATAACAATTGAAATGTAATATGAAAAAATTAATAAAATATATTTTAAAAAAGATTTTTAGCCCAAACATATAAATAAACCTTGTATATTCTCTTCTGGTAATGCACACAATTTCAGTAATACTAGTAAAACAAATTCAGTAATAGTAAGACAAACATTTCAGGAGCCAGTACATCAGACAGGATGTGACAATAGGGAAGAAGGGTATGGTCAGATATAGAGAAGTTAAAAAGGAAAATAAGCCACTTCAGAACACTCTTAAAAGAGCAGAAGCAAAGCTCCTGGAAGCTCCAGATACTGTGAATGCTTGCTCACTAGATCTTTCATGTGCTGAAGGAAGAAATGACAATCTGAAGCCGGTCTTTGGACAACAGCTCACCGAATTAAACACCCACTCCCATATGATCCCAACATTTTATTTAGATACTTCCCCAAAAGCAATAAAAATCGTCATTACAAAAGCTGGTGTTCGAATGCTTACACAAAGATATTTTCCCAAACAGAAAATAACCAAAAAGTCCATCAATTAGACAATTAGTATTTGTTTTTTTTTTTAAAAAAAAATAATTGGTATTTTTATAGAGTAACTGCCACCCTAGCAAGACATGGGATGAAATTACCACTATGCAAAAATCTTTGCTGGGGTCAAAATATTTCCTGAAGCCCACATCTCAAATGATCACACTAAATGAAACAAAGTACACAGAACCAACAATAAACGAACTCATGCGCATGTGTGACTTCCTTTATATCGAATCTTAGAAAATGCAAATTTATTGTAGAGGCAGAACCCAGATTCCTAGTTGTCTGATGATGGGATAATAGAAAGGAGGACTGGGGAAGAAAAGAGGACTAGAGACAGAAGGAAGCTTCCCAAGGGGATGCCTAAATTCCTAATTTGATTATGGTGAAGGACTTGTGGGTACACAAAAGGGTTAAATACATCAGATTCTACAGTTATTAAAAACTAGGAGAGAAATAAAAATGAGCATATGCTGGTTTTTTTCCTGGCATGGTGCTGTAGTGATAACACAGCCCTTTTGAGGCTATAGGTAAAGAAAAAAAAAAAAAAGCATATGCAGAAAGGTCACTTACTTATTCAACCTATTCTCATGTTTTCAGACACCATTTACCACTGAGCATTTACTCCGTGCATGTCATTATACCAATAACTCTGCAAGCATCTTCTCACTTAATCTTCCCTGCAAATTCTCCTGCACCCATTTTACAGGTGGGAAAACTGAGGCTGTGAGAAATGGTGTAGAACACAGGCTGTCATAATTATCATGTGTCAGGTGAAGCCAGGTTCCAGAATAGGTCATAGCACAGAACTCCAAAACCACTGGTGTGCAGTTATGGCAGGCTTATTCAGACCAAGGGAGCAACCTGCTGGGTGTAAAGATGACAGAAAGTCGTTTGCATTTCATGAATCTACCATCTGAGGGAGCTGTGCTGCTCAAAGACAGGGTCTCCAACTCCTCTTGTCTCAGTTAAATGTGTGCGACCCCAGAAGGCATTCTCCTCTTCGGGAAGTGAACAGACTTATAAAACTCACTTCTCCATGATAACATAGCTTAAACATCTGTGAAAGTATAAACAAAAAATACACAGAGGTGACTAAACACAGAGGTGTAAAAGAAAGAAGTGAGCCACTGAGCCTCTGCGCGTTGACTTGTGTGGGTAACTGTGCTGTGTCTTCTTGGTACAGAGGCTTTCTGTTGGGGAACAAATGTCCCTTTGTGCCCTAACTCTTGTCACCACTTCTATACTAGGGCCCTTCCCTAAGGAAGGCTTCCCCCAAAACAGGGCAGGACAGCAGGACACTCTAAAAATCTGCACAAAAGTTACACAGAAGCTAGGAGCAGCCATGGGGAAATAGTTGGTTTCCTTTGTTTTTATCTTTTGTTCTTTCTCTGTTTTCCAAAATCCTGGCCTGCCCCTCTCACCCTGGAGTCTATGTTATTCATACCAAACAATCTGCTAAATAAAGGGGTTTAGAGGGTACAATCTGAAATACAGAAGGTCACATTTAAAAAGCAAAAATAAAAAAAAGTAAAAGCATAAATGATAAATGAAATAAAGATTTTTTTTTAAAAAAGAAATTTTATGGTATTTAATTAATCTACCAGTTTTCCTAAGTTGCTTTCAAGTGAAATGGCTCCTTCCCAGCGCCTTTTCAAAAGGTTAGAAGTGAATTCCCTGGGCTCCAATCATTAGCATATAGATGTCTCTAAGTGTTAATTTCTGTTTTCACTGAATGAATGTAATTTAAAATGAGGCCCTCTCAAATCAGTTAACTTCGGCCATTTGAGAAAGATAAGGAAAATGGACTCAAGCAGCAACCCCGCGCCGAACCTGCTTCTTCCGGATAAGTGCGGATCTGCCACAGCCACGCACTACTTTGGGAAATTACAGATCTGTTCAAAAAGGGGAATTGGGTTTGAGGTGAGCAGGTTAAAAGGACCCCAAACATTTGATTTTGATTTAGCTAATCATAAAAAGGAAATTGAAAATGAATGAAGAAATCAATTTTGAAAACTACGGCAGTTCCATCCCTAGAAAACCCAGGAGCATTGTTGATGAGACCCAACGGCGCAAACCTGGGCTCCTGCACACTGTTTGGCACACACCATCACTGGGCACATTTTGCCTGAAACTTTGTCCTACAAAGGGGAAGTGGCATCTGACAATAATCCCAAAGGTGGTTACGACTGTATGAGGTCTATTAAAGGTCAGAGGTCTGTTTCTCGGTTTGGGGGTTGGGGGGGGGGCGGAGCAGGGAAATAAAGGCTTCACCAAATTCGATGTCTTTTTCACACACGACAAATATCCTACAGCTGAAAAGCAATAGGCCAAAGGAGGTCTACGTTAGCTCCCTCCTGACAGTTCCCAGGCATTTATCCATCCATGAGGACCGTGTCTCCCTAACTTGATCAATTCTCAAAAGGCTCTATTTCTTTCCTATTTTTTTAAAGTTTATTTATTCACTTTACATCCCAATCATAGCCCCCTCCGTCCTCTCCTCTCAGGCCCATTCTCCCTCCATCTTCTCCCTATTTGCCCTCCTTTACCCCTCAGAAAAGGGGAGCGCCCCACCCCATCCCAGCACATCAAATCACATCCCTACTGAGGGCATCCTCTTCTTATACAGTGGCTGGGCAAGGCAGCCAGCCGGGGGGTAGTGATAGGAAAACTGGCCACAGAGTCCATGTGAGAGATAACCCCCATACCCCTTATTAGGGGACCCACATGGAGACCAAGCTGCCCATTGGGCGCACACATGACAGAAAAGAACGGACAGGAGCTCCACAGGAAGCCCCACAAAGCCAGCTAACCTGGGCCCAGGGAGGCTTGTAGAGACTGAAGCACCAACCAAGGACCATGCATGAACTGGACCTAGGGTCCCCTACACATAGGCCCTATTTCTTAAGACCACCATCGACAGGATCATGTTTTAACATATGGATTTTAGGGACACCTTCAGACTCCAGAATGACCTCTTCTCATTAATTTCAGTAAATCTTTAACAGCAAACTCTAGGCCCAGGCCATCTTCCTCCAGGAAGCATCTCCTTATCTGTCTACCTAAAGTGACTCCCATGCCGCTGCCTCTGTCTCCCTGCTTTCCACACTCTGACAATGTCCTTTCCCACCATCATCTGTCCTCCCACCGAATAATCACAGAACGAGAGCTCACAACTGTGTCCTTCGCAGCCATGTCCTCTGCCCAGCCCAGGTGGCCTTGTTCTTGACTCTCTGGAGGAAATCGTAAATGTTTTCCTGGCTTAATGATTAAATGACAGACACCTTCATTCACCAGTTCCAAGTAAGATCTTGGTAATAGCACCTAGACCTGATGAATAGATAAAGCCCATCGCTTGTAGAGAACAGAGTAAATGAGAGACGAGGAGCTCGCAGACTGCCCAATGTTATTTGAAAAAGCCAGATAGCATCTATGTTCTCACAGCACACTTACAGTACACAGTGGTGAAATGGCAGGCGATACAGGATACAGGCCTCGCTACCACACTCACTTATACTTACCTGTTTGCAGGACTCCTCCCACGCCTAAATTACAAGATTCACAAGGAAAGATGTCACATCATGCTCAAATTTGGACCTCCCCCGAGTCCCTCACACATAACAAAAGCACATTAAATATTCAATTAGTCCTCACCTTCAGCGGAACTCAGACACACTGTCATTTGCAGCCCTTCTCTAAATTGGCTTCACACTCCCCATTAACTGAGCCATTAATGGATGACCCTCATAAACACACAAAGCTATTGGCTTGGGGCTCCAATCCAAGTGACCGAGTCTCCTAATAGAAGTCCAGGAGAGCACCGTCAGTCCATTCACTCATTCTTCATCCGTCAGAGGCTGCTGAGCACTCACTCACACCGTATGTTCTAGGTGGTAAGATAAGTGCTAGGGGATCAAATCAGGTAAGGTCCTCCTTACACCCCAGAGCCTAAGATAGAGGAAAGGCCATGAGCAGTACCAACTTGATTGCCTCGTATACGATGTCCAGAGTTTCTCCAGCAATAAGGTCTCACCACAAAGTATTGGTAGGCAATTAGGAACAACAACAACAAGAGCAATAGCCTGTATTGTTTGGGGAATCTCTGGCACACTCCTGACCTGCAAGTCAAGAAGGGTATCTCATATCTGGCAACCTATGGCTTCTAGGAGAAGCAGTAACTCCCATGTACAATTAAATACTTTTATATAAATGCATGCCTCTATATATGCTTGTATGTGTGTGTGTGTGTGTGTGTGTGTGTGTATATATATATATATATATATATATATATATATATATATATAGAGAGAGAGAGAGAGAGAGAGAGAGAGAGGTCAGATTTCCATATGGATATTAAAACCATCCTTAGTGTTATTTATCTGTCATCCCACTCATCCTGTCCTCCATCCCTCTCTCTGCATAAGCCCTTCTCTTTCACAGTATTCCTCTTTTCTCCTTCACATGATTTACATTTTACTATAAGCCTTTCCTTAAGATCTTTATTCTACTTCCCCACTGATGGCATCCTTGTATAATATGTCAGCTACAAATTAATTTAAAGGTGCGGGGAGATGGCTCAGTCAGTAAAGGATATGTCACATGAACATTATGACTTCAGCTTAGATCCTCATCCCCCAGTAAAAAGCAGGCAGAGCACCACACATCTGTGACCCAAGCTTAGGGAGGCAGAAACAGGAAGATTCTTGGAGCTCAGTGGCCAGCCAGCCCAGCTGAATCCCTGAGCTCCAGGTTCAGTGGGAGACCTCACAAAACAAACATGCCTGAAATGGACTGGAAAGGAAAGTAGAGTCTGGGTCTAGGAAAACCTTGCAGGAGGTCACAATGGTAACTTCCCCTTGTCCTCACAGGGCAATAGAATTCCATAGATGGTGAAAAATGTTAGAGCAAGTCTCACTGCTGTCTTCAGAGGTTCTCCTGGCTGAGATGTGGAGGACACTTGATGACAATTCTTAGGTATCCTTCAGCCACTCGCTAACATTATGTTGTACCTAAGAAAACTTTTCCTCATGAAGTGGGATTCCCCAACTCTCACAGTAAACTCCATGAGGGACCCCTCACCTGTCTGGGCATTTGATCACACCATCCTTCATGTGCATTGCCACTGCTGGGAACTTTCATAAATCCCTCCTGTTCTGACACTGGACACAGGATGAGCATCGTGGGGCTTTTCATCCTTTGGAGAAGAGGTCACTTCTTTTTTTTGCTCTTTTGCTTCACATTTATTTTTACTTGTTTGGCTAAGTTTTAGATTTCTAGCCGTAAGGTCATATGTTTAAAGGCTGAAACTTCAGGCATGCTGTTGCCTACCTCCCTCTGCAGAGCTCAGCTCACTCTCCCAATTCTTCTTGACAAAGATGATGTGGGGCCACGCTTGTGCAAACACGGACATAGCACATACACACACGTGGGACAGTGATGAAGGAAACTGAGAGTTTTGTAGTTTTGTTTTCCTCTCTTCAAGGGTAACTAGAATGAACCCGTGAAGGTCACACAGCAACCCTATGGCTCAGATCGCTCAGCTACAATAGCTCCTTCCATCTGCCTGAAGAGCTATTTAAAGGAGTCAATTCTCCCAATGCCCATCCCTCCATCCGTTCAGAAAATGCCACTACATAAAAAAAAAAAAAAAAAAAAAAAAAAAAAAAACACTTTCTCTGTCCTAAATAATATCTTTGGCAGCTTACTTTAATGTGTCAGCTAAGATGACAAAGGTATCTGTGGGGGATACAGGAGGAACCTATGCAGCAGGACGGCACAATTTTTTGAAAAGGGGGAAAAAAAGTTACTTTTCTATACCAAAAGCTAAAGTTTTAAGGCTCATGAAACAAATGTGTCGCATGCTTGACAATTTACATTACAATTTTGTCTCATCTCTGTCCCTTCATATCCTGTGCAACAAATATGCATTTACCACTTGGCCAGCATTAAATTTAGAGACCACAAATGATAATATTATCACAGCTAATTTATATAATTAACATACTTTATGCTTCTCGAACGAGATGATGATAAACCAACTGTTATTATCTCCATTTTAAAGATAAGACCAACTGAGCTCTAAGAGGTGAGGTAATAAGTCATATTGCTTTATATAAAATATCTGTCAGACCTGGAGTTTTACATGTAGGTCTGTCTAATCCCAAGTCAAAAATCTGAATTCTACATAGCATTTCTTGTTGCTTTTAAAAATCTCATGATGGCAGGGGGGCGAGGGGAGACATAAAATGGAATCTATGAATATTTGCTATAGGACAAGGTATACACAGTGACATGGCACATTCTCAGAATGGGTGTAATTGTTAATCCTGTATTGTCAATGTAGCATAGAGACTATGGTGTTTCACAGATATCCATCTGAGCTTTAATATAATATTGTCATCTTGGAGATCTACTTACTTACTATCCCATCATTTCATTTTTCCCACCTATTAAACAAGAATACCCTTTACCACGTCAGCATGAGGACACCGTGAACGGAAGGAATACTGTCATACGCTTATGTGTTATAGTTACAGATTTTTTTTTATGAAGTTGTGCTTGTTTCTCATTTTCCCTCTTATCCTGGATATCACACAAATAACTGAACCTCTTTTATATTTGTTTAATAATATGCTTCACAACACAATAACTGAGCAATAACTATTCTTAACTATTCTTAACAATAACTATTCTTAACTCTCTACGTTAATTTTGTTTGTTCCGAGCGTATGTGCCGGAGATAACTTGCACTATGTAGCTTTCCTGTTCCAGCTCCTTCTCCTGCCATTACCTGGACCTCTCCCATGGTCAAATGCTCTACTTCCCCCTCTAACTCCTCCTCCCCTGGCTGGCAGGAAGTCCAGCCCTATTCTCTCCTCCTGCTCAGTGATTGGCTGTTAGCTGCCTTATTGCATACCAGGGGACAATTGGTGAGCAGAGTTTACATTCTTAGAACAAGGCTTGTAACCAGATATGGGAGAGAGTTTACAGAAATCAGCATTTGAATTACACAATAACCTTATGCCTACACCTAGGCCTGTGCTTTGCATGTAATAAACGTTCTTATTTTTAAGCCAGGAAGTAATCAATGTGGATGAGGTAGTAGGGAAAATGGCATTCTAAACTAAGGAACACTTACGATGGCCAAAAAGAGGCTGAGTGTGACAAAGAAAAGAATCTGGAGAGAGCATGTATGTAGTAATTTTGGGGGTTTCACACGGTAAAGGAGAATGTGTTGTTCCATGATGAAGTAAAGAGAGACAGTGCCATGACATCAAAATGATCTCATAGGTAGCCTTCAAATTAAAAGAGAATTTGTACTCTGTGGTGCCCTTGGCACAATGGCAGGATATGACAAGGTGGAATCGTCATTCTTTGCTGCTCCCACAATTATCAAGGTTTGTAATTCCTGTACCAGGCTGGAAAGTACCACTGCAAGATTTCCTTGAGTCATTTTTAATCGCGCTGGCCATTGGCAGTTTTATTGCAGAGCTCTTAATTAGTTAATGTATTTAGCTGACTTAACATTTCAAGGCATCAAGCTCACGTATCCCTTAGAAGATAACCTTGAAATTGTGAGCCCCTACCCCCTTTTTATTTTGGTCAAATTTCTGCTCTTCAAATTTTGTCTCACAACAATACTGCCAGTTTTATCATAGCACAGTGTATAAACAAGTCTGTGAGTAAAACACAAGCAACCATCAGAAAGAGTTGTAAAGAGGGACATTTGGGGAATAAAATATGAATATCGGTTAATGCCAAATAGAGATGTTTACCTAACAAATGTGCAGAACATGCTTGACATTTTCTCTAGTATCAATTTATTTTTATTTAGTTTTGTTCACTTATGGCTGCACAAGTGCATTTAAATGGCAAATTTGCCCTACACCTAAACCGTTCATACTCAATCTAAATTCATATATATCTTGTTTTAATTCCATGTTGACACATTTATTAGAGATAGATCAAAATCCCTATATTCATTCAAAGGCTTGCTCTTAGGGAAATCATTTGTTTCCAGAAGGCCCAATCTCTGCAAACATAGGAATCGCCATTGTGCTGTAGATAGCACATTATGTTATTTATAAAGTGCAACAGCAGAACAGAACAATGCCACCCGTCAGTATCCAATCAGCGGCAAAGTTGGCAGAGGAAAGTGGGATGCACAAGAGTGCATTGGCACATCCCCCTGTAAACAGGCGGATTCCAGAGCTTGGACTTGGCAATGGCTTGCGAAACTAATTTATTTCTTATTTGCGGGAAAAGGTTGCCACTTTGAAACACACTCAAAAGTTTCCAATTTCAGAGCATTGCAGTCAAACAGTGCAGCTAGCTTTCTCTCTCTCCCCCGTGATATCCTCCTAACACCCCCTCCTACCATCCACACACCTGATAAAATTCCATTCTATTCTCTGCCGTGGTTATGATTTTTTTTTCTCATTCTCTATTTCTGTTTTTAAAATTGAATCCTCTCCAAATTCTTTCCCATTTTTAAACGCCACCTGCTCTTCTTGCTAACACACCTCCAACACAGGTTCACATTTCTTGAGAGTCCCGTTAGATTTTAAAGAGATGTATACATGATATTTGTTGCTTAGCATTAATGGCACTGATTCTTTGGTCAAATATATTAGTGAAATGAAGACACATGAAAATACCATGGGATAGCAGGCTACCAAGAAGAGACTTGATACCCTATGAGCATATACAGGGGGAGGAGGTCCCCCTCAGTCACAGTCATAGGGGAGGGGAAGAAGGAGAAAATTGGAGGGAGGGATGAATGGGAGGATACAACGAATGGGACAACAATTGAGATGTAATATGAAAATTTAATAAAATATATTTTAAAAAATAAAACTAAAAAAATACTATGGGCACCCATAAATTTGGTACAACTGGAATCATAAGCACAATGGGGGTTCACTGATTCTTCTTTTCAAATTGTTTCTTTTTATATGTGTGGGTATTGTGCCTGCACACATGTCTGCACACACATGCACATGGTGATGTGGAAGACATCAGATCCTTTGAGACTGGAGCTACAGATAGTTGTGAGCAGCTCTATGTGTTCTGAGAATCTAACCTGGGTCCTCTGGAAGAGAATGCAGTGCTCTCAATTACTGAACCATGTCTCCAGGCCCCAGTATTCTGATAGAAGAGGACAAAGTTTCAAGACTAGCCAATTCTGGAAGAAGACAAGGTACAAACAGAGCTTGTTTCACCAGAAAATATTTTTTCTGGTATTAATGCCATGTGTTTATAGACTATAAAAGACAGGTTGAATCGCGGACCCAAATGAAAATCTGGAAAGAGAAAGAGGGATGCAGATTGGCAACTAGTAAATGAGGCATTTAACTAAACTATATCATCAATAAACTGTTTTAGAAATGGCTTCTGGGCAGGCTTTGGTGTCCCATGCCTTTAATCCCAGCACTGGAGACCAATCTCCCACAAAACTGGCAGGAGAGAAAAATTCAATGTTTATGACCACTGGTGATGTCTGCCAAGGCTAAGGTTTGGGTGTCACCGGATGGCTTGAGAGGATTTCCAGAGAGAACAGTAAGTGTAAAGGTGAAAGAGCACATAAAGAACAGAGTACCAAGCCTCTTCCCAAGTCTGCATTAATACAGCCAACATTTGCCTAGCAGGCAGGAGTTAGGGGGAAAGAACAGCTTTAACGTAGTTCTTAGTGTGGACTTGAGTGGAACTATGCAAGGTGCCCCAATCCAAAAAATTGATCGTGAGTTATTAGAACTTTTGTGTTTAAACAATTCCATCCAGGGCTGCGGCCAGCAAGCAGGGGACAGGTCTTTCCTAATTTCTTATTCTTAAAAAGGAAATACAAAAATCAAATAAAGTAATTCCTTCCTGCTCTTTCACTCCTTTATTGGATTCAGTATAAGAAGTGAAAATGTGTTCAAATTCTAAGGATACTTTATCCAGATTAAAAGAATTTTTACGGGTATTTTATATTGCTTATCTTCATTTATGCCTAGGTTTGTGCAATTAAATAAAAAATTAATCTCATTAGGATAAGTCTCTTTATAAAATTCATCAATCCCCTGTCTTCTGTAATGGATTTGATTCTCTCCTGGCCCAACTAAACTGTAGTCATCTGTGCTAGAAATTTCCTGTGTAAAGTTGCATGCCAGTTATTTGTAAATCAAAGCCAATTTAATACCAAACTGTACATTTGTTCTGTAACAAGCAAATCAAGCCAAGCATGTCTGTTTCTTTATGTTATGTCAAAAGAAACAAAATTTAAAGTTATTGATAATTCCACAATAAACATAATCTGCTCTCATGCATATTTACTTTTTGGCTTTAACTGTATTAAGTCCAACATAGCATCTATGAGTGTGTATTAAACTCTGCATTCAAAATACAGCTCTTCGGATTAAGTAATTTTATATTACTACTCATGACTGTAATCCAAAACATCTCTTTAGGGGTTTTTGCTTCATGCAGTTCATACAGACTTAGCGAATGTTTCAGACATGTCTTGATGGAAAACCAGGAGCACCCTCTTTTTCTTTCCCTCTTTTTGGGACCGAGGAAGAAGACAGAGGAGGGACCATACCTTCTCCTGGAAGAAGAGCTGTGCTTCTTCTGGCTGACGTGCATTATTTTATGTGGTTAAGCGTTCACAGCTCTCGAATTCATTGGTATAGCCATCAACACGTATATTGATAATAACGTTCCGGCTTAACAAGTTCTCTTGGAATTATTCATCATTAGCTTTCATTACTTTCTGCAAGTGATCGTGCTGTCTGAGAGCACCCTTTCAGGCTCTGCCACACCTAGACCGATCACCTCATGCTGATGAAATTTGAGCTCACTTCTTTTCCCCAGCACCTACCTCATCAAATCTTTAAGTATAATTTAATGAAATGTCTGTTGATATAACTATAAAAGTGGAAAAACTCATTTATAGAATCAGCCAACCATATCTGAAGTGCCTTTGCAATCTTTGACAAGTCAAGGATCACATAAGCATGTTGAATTGTCTTTGTGTTGTAGAAGTGGCCGTATACTTTGCCCCTCGTAGTTTCTAACAGACACGGTCCATCTCTTTTGGAAACATGATTCCTCACACTCAGATGATTAAAAATACATTTTGAAAAGTATCAAGTGATATGGCTATGTAAAATGCTATAGTCTGTATGGGTATTCATGGATTTTGTCCGAATTGTTATTTTTGTAAAACAGTAAGTGCATGACCTAGAAGTTTATTGTAAATATTATCATATAATGGAATCTATAAGGTAACTTTATGCATAGGAAGGAGGTTTATCAATATAATTTATAAGTGCAAAAGTATATATGTTTGTATATATAGTAAAATTTTTTATCATAGAATGTGAAAGCTAAAATTCCATGAACTCAAACAGGCAGAAACAATAGTGTGAATGAAGTTAAAAGGTTTGGAGCACTTCCACTAAAATCTTCATGAACAAGATACAAGATAAGAACATGTTATTTTGAAAATACAGGATAAAGTTACACATTTGTAGTCATTACATCTGGAGTGATCTCTTTCTCTATCTCTGGAGGATATTTTCATAATTACTTATTCATAGCTTTACCTTCTCCCTTGTTTGCAAGTTCTTTGAGGACAAAGACCTTGTCTTTTTATAGTTCAGTTCCTCAGCACATATGACAGTTCCTGAGACATAGAAAGTGATCAGTAAATGTTAAATAGGTAGGTATGTTAAAGGCATAAAAAAAAAATCACAGTCATAAACACCTTCAGAGACTAACTTATACACAAATTCAAGATTATTTTTATATATTGCAAAAAGTGCTAGCAAAGAAAAGAAGAAATATTCAAAATTACTTTTAATTTCATTTATATTTATTTTATGTGTATGAGTGTTTTGCTTGAGTTTGTATAGGTGCACCATGTGCATGCCAAAAAGGGTGCTGAGTCCTTGAGAACTGGAGTTTTTAGACACCATAGAGACACTGAGAATTGAACCCCAGTCCTACGCAAAAGCAGCCAGTGTTGCTAACCACTGAGCCATCTTCCCAGCTCTCAATATTATGTTTTAAATGTTGAGGAAGGGCTATGCTCTATTTTTGTACACTTTGGTAGGAGATAAATGTATCTATTATTCAAATCAGACCCATATTTGCCTGCCTGTCTTGGCAGACAGCATGGGGAGAATAGACCGTAGCATATGAGGTGCATTCCCTGCTCAAGAGAACCTTACAGTCTGTTTCAAACGCGTGCTAATTTGACAAAGTACATTTGAACGTGTTCTCAGAGATGTAAACTTCTGAATGAACAGTTTGCTGTATAAATCTAACTTTTTTTTTTCCTGGATGGTCTCAAAGGAAAGGTGTATTTTTTATGTTGCTAACTGAGGCACAGTCAGACTACGGACAGCAAAAGAGACCCTGAGTAGAAAACAATGTTTACATACAGGGCAGTAGATACAACAGGGGGGCAGAAGACTCTACCCAGAACAAACACAAAATCCAGAAGTGGCACAGAGAGCTCAGGCCATTCGCGTTTGTGCAATCTTCTAGGATAGTATTAGTACTGAATATGAACCGAGGTTTGTGCCTGAGACGCACGTTCTCTCTTATTACAGCTGACAGCTGCCTTTAAAAAAGAAATAAAAAGAAACTAGGATACAAACAACTGAAAAAATATAGTAAGGATGGACAACGATAATCCTTGCATGGGTTGTGGGTTTAAAAGCTGTGTGCTTACAGTAGTGGGCATTTTATCCTTTTAGTCAAAAATTATGGCATGGCTGTTATATTCACAAAGAGGAAAAGAAAATAGAAAATAAATTTTATCGAAGGATTTTACGCTACAGCCGAGGCCTTCTGCTTTGTGTGTATGTATATATATATATATATATATATATATATATCTGAATTCATAGAACCATTCTCTTGGTCAATATAGAGAAGTCATTTGTCTCAAGTCACAGAGTTAATAAGCAGGCTTGGCCCCTCAGTCTTTCTGTGCCTGAGATGTATGGTCTTCTTACCTGCCCCCCAATGCCTACTGACTCCCACAAATCTGACCCAGCTAAAGCATCTAGTGACAAGATTCCCCTACCCAAAGGCTTTGTTGGCCAGGTTCTAAAAGAAAGGATAAATAGATAAAAATAACCACCATCCAGCCGCTGAAAATCAGCACATTGGAGCAACTACTAAATAAGCAGCATTAGAGAAATCCTTCCACTCTACAAATAAATCCTAAATTATTAAAGAATAAAAATAAATTATGCTACCAACATTTTTTTCTAGTAAATATATACTTTTGGTTCATAAGATTTAAACATAATTTCACAGTCCCTGTGTTATTTACCGACGGTGCTTTTCCACAAATCAGATCATGCTGTGCCATTAGAACGCATAGTCACTCACGAGATCCCCCTGCCTCTGCCTCCCAAGCCAGCCTGGTCTACAGAGCGAGTCTAGAACAGCCAGGGCTGTTACACAGAGAAACCCTGTCTTAAAAAGCCAAAAGCACAGTTACTAATGACCTAACAAATCCTTAGTTTGAAAACAGCCCATCACTCCTCGGTGTTGACTGCCCCTGCTCATTTCTTTCTATAGCAGAAGTGGGGTTAATATGCAACTTCATACAAGTTATAGCCATGGAGTAGCCTGAGATGAGCTGATCAGCCTTAGAGATGAGTTCAGACTGGCCTGGAAGCTAATAGTCGGGTTCACCTGGTGGTGGTGTTTCTCCATTCCTTAAGCGTGGGGACATTTTCTTCTGTCTTCTACTCGTGCTTCAAAGGTTAGCCAATAAACATTAATGCCCCACAAACCCTGACTCCACACCATCTCAAGGGTAGGTTACTAGATTTAATCTTATGGATCAGCAAGACAGGGCCCATTTCAAAGGGCTCTGGAAGAGGCTTGACAGACACTCCATCCTGTAATATCAAACTTGGGTATCGGTGGTACTCACATTGAGGAACGCACTGCCAGCCCTCAGTGAATGCACCGCCCATGGAATGTGCTCAGTGCAATGCCCAGGTCTTAGAAAGCACAGCAACAGCATTATCTACCAAAGGGAGCCCCTTTGAAATCTGAGGTTACTGAGTCAGACACCCCATGACTTGAAAACAAGCATCAGCTCTTAAGTTGTCTTTTTTTTTTTTTTTTTTTTTTTTTGTGGTGTCAGAACAGCACCACTATCCTTACTGATTTTTTTTTTAAAGACGAAAATTACCTAATCAGAGAACCAGTGATAGGACTGAACATGTAGCAGAGAAATCTGGGGCTAGTTATCCCTGCCTTTGCTTTATTTGCACAGTAAGACAGGGAAGGAAAGCAAGCACCAGAACTTTAAATGGCTTGTCTGTTAGCGACAGTGGCAAGACCTGGGCTGAATCTTAACTCATGCCTACAGACAAGAGGCAGCCACGGCCTGGAGATACTTACATTTTAAAACATAAGAGCTGGCAATCAGAGCTGCTTAGGGGAATGTCTTAACTCCATTCTTAGCCCAAATACAGCTGCATTGTACACCAGGAGTGGGGTCTCAACAATGGTCTCAGTGTGATGGGGACATTCGTGTCTGGCTACTGACAGCACACCAGACCTTTGAATTGCAACATACCCTGCAGTCACTGAGATTTTAACTGAAGCAAAAAAAATATATCACTTACAAAATCTATTTAATTAGCTTTCGGATCCTACATCGATTGAACATGAAATTCCATAACCATTGTGGCACTCAATAATACAGAATTTTCTGAAATGGGAGTCATTTCTTAAAATGGCTATAACTATCCCACACAGAATATGTACCCTAACACAAGTTGTACTTATTGGCATTTACCCTGATCCTCTCAAAAGCCTCACTTTTTCTTACATGTGTTCAAGATTTTATTTATTAATTAGGTAAATCATTAGTATTAAAAAGACAATATAATAGTTAGGTAACTTCACAGACTAGCTGCATATTTAATCAACTGCTTCTAAATTTTTAATCATTTGAGTCCAGGTTCTTGTCTTGCAGCTTAACTTGATAACAAACCTACCAACTGGTAGAACTAATTGGTGCAGAGCCAGTCAATAATTTATAAGGGAAGGGAAAAAACATATTGGATGTTACGAGGTACAAGACCACCAGCCAGTTAATCCTGAGAGGTAACAGGGAAAACAACACTTGGTTGCACAAATCCATGGCGCACTGGTGACATCCACTGGCTGTCCACTAACATCGCCTGGATTCTACTACAAGGACTGTAAAGAGAGCTGGTATGTTTTGCGTTGTGCTTTTATTTCTTCCCTTGATTTTAATTAACCACAGTTGCACCACCTGTGTATCCATTGCATTTAACGCACAAAATGTCTCATTTCAAATCCTTGCAATTCAGTCATAGATGGTGACTTTTCCGTGTAAAGTGGATCTGATAAAATGTCTCACTGTACTGAGTTTGAAGTAAGAAAACTTGAGTGAGCAGAGAAAGTATTTTCAGTTTTATGCAATGAACAGTAATATTATAATTTCACACCTGGGAGTTTGGTGAACTTCCTTGCTACTATAATTTGGATAAAACCAATAGGCCAGGAAACATCAGGTAAATTAAAATTCTCAACGTTTAGAACTCATTCTAAAGTTTAGTTTGACTCTCAATTGAACCAGAATGATCTGGAAAGCTCATTTCCAGTGGAAACTTGGAGTGGAGGGGCACACCTGTGGAAATATAGTAGAAATTTCTGAGGAATTTCTCCAGTATGTAGTTCACAAAGCACACCTCAAGGAACACTGCATTAGCACTGAGACTGTCGTCATCAGTGTTCCACCATCAGACTTTCATACGGAGTTGAGAACACAAATTTTCCATTAGAGGCTGCACAGAATAGAGATTTAACTTCATTTTGGAACCAAACTCTTCCATAACGACATATTTTATACTGTTCAATTTCCTAAAACTTCATGCACTATCAATCAAAAGTTATTAAAGGAGTTGAAGAGGAAATAAAATGCTTGCTACAGAAGCCTGGGTACCTGAGCCCTGATCCCCAGCACCAACGCAGTCCTTGTCTACACATTAGAGGAAAGCTACTGAGGGAGATAGCACAACACTGACTACTGGGTTCCATATGCATACACACACATGTGCACCAACACACACATGACCATCTCCACACATAAGACCCAGAGACAAGTACACTTAGACACAAGGATAATCTTCAAAAACTATTTCCAAATCTTTCAGGTTGTGCATAAAGCAGAGAGAGAGAGAGAGAGAGAGAGAGAGAGAGAGAGAGAGAGAGAGAGAGGAATCATTTATGACAACTTGTGAAAACAAGACATGTGCCACACATGAACTTAGCTTCTCTAGAACAAGGCTAACTAGTATGAAATGTCTAGGATTGATGAACCAGTCAGTCTCATTGCAAATACCAGTGCTTGCAGTATTGTGTCACCTGCAACTTATAAACCTCCAGGTGATTTGGCTCTGCTAACGTTATCTAATTTTTCACTCATGAAGGTATTTCTTTTTGTGTGACTTGTTTTAAATACACACCTTACAGCTCTCAGGGGACTGATGAGTGTGCGGGAGAATTTGGTGGTGTATTCAGCAATCTTGAGTTAACTGTTAGTTAGCTCATGAGTGGCAGCAGCATTCGCCCTCCAAACCCAGTGACTAAGATCCTAGTTATTCTGAAGCTTCACGTATGACTGCAGCAAATGCACAGGGTTCCGGAACTTACATGAAAGCAATTTAATAAAGTTAAGTTCATAATTGTGGCATGGAGTATAGGACAGTTTTGAAAGGTACCAAAGATAAGGCACACAAGGGCAAGCAAGCACAAAGGCTAGGATAAATCCCTGATTGTTTCATGGTTCTTCTTGCTGTATGTAATTTTTTATTTATGTGTAATAATATACCAAAAAAATGAAATGAAATCTTTAGAAGAAAAAAAGACTAGGCTATTTTCTATAAGAAACTAAGGGAAAAAACAAGACAAAGGGAAAAAAAGAAACTAAGGAAAGGCATCAGAAGACTAGTTCAGCAAGATGAAAGGAGACCACATCTCTAGAATTTAGAGCAACTTTTATTTTTCATTTTCTGAAGGAACTGAAAATTATCCCCATTGATTACTTATTCCAGTAAGTTGTCTTTCTTTAATATTGGTAAAATATTGTAACAGTGTGCTGTCCACCAATGAGACATTACTGTCCTTTCAGGAAGGTGTGTTGAAACAATCTTCAGACTCCCTGATCTTATTCATGTGTGCTCAAGATGCTATAGCTGAAATAGGCCTGGGGAGCTTCCTGTTGACGCACTTTGTAATCTTTACCAGTCTTCCAAGAAGAAAAGCTGGAAGCTACACTAGCCTCGGAAGTTAAAAGAAAGTCCTTTTAGTGACAATTCTCTAGCTCCTCTCGGTTATAAAGACCACACAGCTCAGAGGCTAAGAGCACTGACCGCTCTTCCCGAGGTCCTGAGTTCAATTCCCAGCAACTACATGGTGGCTCACAGCCATCTGTAATGTGATCTGCTCATGACAATCTATGGGAATAAATGAGTCTATGTGTTTTGTAAGAGTCCAGATTGGAAAACTAGACTGTTGGATTAAAAAAAAAAATATTCGAAATGTATACTTTAGAGAAAACAGTACAAGGTCAAACCTAGTAATGATGAACAAATATAATCAAATTCAGGAAGGTATCAATAATATTATTTGAATAATATTTTTATGCATAATATGTTCTCTATATGTAAATTTTTCAGATATTAAAAGTATAGTCATTCATTTAAAAACTATAAAATGACAAAACAAAATACCTTAACATCCCAGTGCTTTTAGGTGATAAGAACGGAGGTTTAACTGTTTCTGCTACTATAGTCATAAACATGCTAACACTGATGCACACTCACACAGAGATAAATATTTCTGCAAAGTTGGAGAAAATTTTCCACCCCAGTATAAGCATATATAGGATTATCCATTGTGACTATAGCCAATCACCTGTTTCTATGACTCAATTTTTTACTATTATACATGGCGCTGTTGAAGGCATCTACTCTTGCCTGCTCCCCATGCATGATCTGTGAAGCATCAAGAGGGGTCCTATCCTGACATAAATCTGATCTTGGTTCTTTAAAATCTATACACAGCCTTTCTGTGTTCCTCAGAACGGAGCCCAAATCACATTCCATGGTCTATAAGAACCTATGTCATCTGATGTCACCTGCAACTTCACCTTCATCATTCTCATGCACCATGCCAATGAGGCTGGCATACTTTCTCTCATCAGCATCTTTGCCCTCAGAACCCAACTACTCTGCCATTGTGCCCTCCCCCCTTTCTTCATGTTTGTCCTCTTATTCTGATCATCCAGTGAGAAACAAGTTCTCTATATGTCACTACTCCAAGACTTTGCCTTCCTGTGTGACGAGATCTACATGAAACCAATTTTTGTTCTAGGAATCTTTGATGTTATCTGTTAAAATCACTTAGCTCTCATCAGCATCAACATTCATTCCCCTAGTGTCCCTAGTTCTTTCTTCCTCACCACTCTCATGTGATCATTTACAACATCCTCCATACAATTCATTTTTCATGTGATAGCTCTTAAGCAAGCTTTTCTAATTATCATATATCCCATCATCCCTCTCATTTCTCTTCTCTTCTCTTTAGTCACCCTAACAATGATTCCTTTTCTAACTCTAGGCCATTAAGCCAACTTTAAGGTAGCTGTAGAATGTTTGTCTGCATATTTATTTTAGTAGATGCAGAAGAGAAATTAAAAGATGAACAAAAGAATCGCGCTTATTTATAGTGTCTAAAACTGAGCTGCCTTACTATGCTTTTACCTAACTAAGGCAAAAACTTGCTTTGCTTCACAGTGAAAGGCTTTCAAGTCCTATTTTTCCACAACTCTGTTATCTGTTGTCATAGCCTGTGCACTTCAGCTATATTGCAGCTATTATCATTTTTTGAAAAACTCTTAACTTCTATCTATAGTATTTCTATGCTGCCTGGCACTCTCCTTCAGCCCTCTGACAGCACGGCACAGTTCTTTGCCAGAGGCTTTGTATTCCTAACTGCTGCTGGCCTTCTGGGATCCAACTCTACTTTCCCCCTCTTTTCTTTAAGCAGAGTTAATGCCCCCTATTATTTAGAGTACAGCACTTGCTCTGCCTTCTAGGACAGATGTTTATAGCTCAATAATCAACTTTGTATGCCTAAAAATAGCCTTCATTTAACAGGCACTCAGTGCACCCAGGAGTGAATATAGCAAGCACATACATAAGGCAATAACAGCAACTTCTGTTCATAATTGCAAGAGCTTCTAAGGTTGGCAAGGCCCAAGCTGAGTATAGAACCAGGCAAAGCAAGGGTACTTATATACAGTTTCCTAATTTCTCAGTGCAAAACGAGGCAGTTAGGAAGAGTTCTTTTAACTTCCCCACCTAGCTTTGCATTCTCTTTCTTTACACAGTCCATGTAATATCTCCAAAATGAGATTACATCCTCTGTATTTTCCATTGTATCAGGCACTATGATTTGGAAAGAGGATGCAACAACTGAGAATGCCATTGTAGAAGGTGAAAGCTGTTATGGATTGCTGTAGGATCAGGTACAAATGGATACAGTCTAGCTGTCCTCACTGGCCCTATAGAAGGCAGGGGCAGGACCAGCAGAAGTGCTCATGGCTACTTCTATATAGGCTAGGCGGATGCCTACACCAGACATAGAGGCATACCATACAAAAAGCAATCCATTGCCCATGTCATGAAGGGAAAAATAAAAGTAACATAGCAACAGTACTGTTCAGAAAGAGGGATGTCTGGGAGGCAGTGGATCTAACGGTGGAGCCATTAATACACTATCAATTCTGTGTTGAGATTCTAAAGAATTTGGTAAGCATTTTACATGATGGATTTTAATTTACGGTCAAGAAAACTTAGGTGCTGGTGATGATAAGGATGACAATGCTGGTAGCATTGGTGGTATACTCTACAGAGTTGAAAAAACTTATTTGGACAAAGCTACATAGCCACTAGAAATGGGAACTTTGAAAGCTCAGTTCCTCACAAAGAACTGATCACATGGTTTTACAACAACACAAATGTACATTTATACTGGTAAGAAACACACCTGGGGACTTTCTGCAATATATTTTAAGATGATTATTTTTGCACACTCAGCCAATAGTGTGGTCTTTTTTAAAGGCAAATATCAAAGTTATAGGCAAAGGAACATTCAGGTGGAAACATTACTAGCAATACCCCAGTTATGTGCATTCCTAAACGTCACAGATGGTGAAAGTGGGAGCTAAGTTTGGCAAAGATGATACATGCCAAACAGAGTAGGCATGGACCTGTTAATGAACATTCAGGAGATAGGATCTTGCACCTAAAGGAACCTATTCTTCCTCCCCGCCCCCCCCCCCCCACTGGGAGCATGAGTGGAAGTGTGAGCCACTCACTGAACTTCCAGAGACCACAAGATAGAAGCCTTGAGCACACAGACTTGAGAAATAGACACCACAATGCTAGAGGTAGACACAGCAAGAGACTGCACATCAGGGTTTGCAGTGGGTGTCACCTAGATGCAGAAGTGTACAGAACTGTGTCTCTGCTTAATTAGCTCAAAGGCTGTCTCTTTTACACATTGCAACACATCCTATGAAAGTTGACCATAAGCATCACCTGGCTTCTGGATGGATCAAAAGCACCCTGAAGCTTACAAATGCCTGGCAATAGAGAGAACAGCTTTTTCAATAATGAGGCCAGCTCTGAGACCTGCTCTCAGTAACAACCTTTCCTCCACAAGAATACTATAATCTGAGGACTAAACATACAAATAAAATGTCTACAGTTATCACTGCTGGTGTTCAGAAGCCAGAGGCCATGGTGCAGTCCGATTAACTAACAGTAAGCACCCTGAAAGAGGGCTAAACCAAAATGCCGATCTAGTCCACTCATGCTTGCCAAGGCCTATACCCTAAGACAAACAAGCAATTAATTTTAGACAAAGCACTCCTAATAATTGTTAACTTGTTTTCTTGGATATTTTTAAACATTTCACAATAATGCCCTTCGGCATAAGGGGATACAAAAGACCAGGGAACAGATGGTCTACCCCATCCCCTCCTTTCTGAGAGAGTGGAGCACACTGCAACATGTGAACAGAGAAGAATGCAACCAATCCATCCTCACACTTATCCCAAACTGTACAAATTAAATGAACATAGGTAAATCAAAGAGGAAAATAATCCAAAAGTAATTCATATTTTCTGGGGAATATGTTGAAATTCTCTGTTATCTAGCTGTGTCTGATATCATCAGACTTAAGGCCACATTAAATTCACAGCCCACCACACACTTTTTCAGAAGGAATAAAACTAACGATTTCCCTTCACCAACCTTTCCTCAGTCATTTTTTGACTTACACTGTCTGTAGATTATGAATGCAGTCAGAGTACATAAATAACAAAGACAAACACAAATTGGTCAATTGATTAGAGTTTAGTATTGCAAACAACATACTTGGCTGTGTTCAAAATGGTAAAAGGCACTCTAACTCAAAACACAAAGTGTCTTTATAAATTGGAAATAAATCAGATCTCCTCAGACCTGTTCTGGAAAGTGAAGAGGGACTGATAGGCTTGAAGATCCTGTCCTGTATCTCTAAGTCTTCATAGAGACCAGATGGGATTTTTTTTAAAAAGATGAATAGCCTGTGTTTTAGGTAGTTCAAGAGTTAAGCTTGCAATGCTGCAGTAAGTTGGACATTTTAAAATTCAACCAATAATTATTTCTCAGTAATGATTGATTTTATTACCATCTTGGAAATATTTTCTATGCTCCATTACCAAAATACATCACTATTGTCTAAGATTAAAGTAGGCACTTCTGACATATTTTTAAAGAAAAATTTTAACTTTCCCATGGTGATGTTACAAAGGTCACTTAGGGGAAAAAAGATTTATTAATATTTCCTGGTGTTTTGTTTCTCTTCATTTAAAAAAAAAACAAGTATTATCATTCCTGCAAAAGGGGAATAATAGTTACAGAAACAGAAAGAAACAAAGGAGACAGAAGACAGGGGAGGAGGAAAGGGAGGAGGAAGGGGAAGGGGAGGAGGAAGGGCTGTCTTCTTTCCAGAAAGTTCCCCAAGATGATGATGCTATGGAGCTACTGTCTTGGTGTCTTAAGTTTGCAAACTGATTAGCTACCACAGTAAGAAGCTAAAGGAAAACACACTGAGAAGGAAACAGGTTTATCTATAGAGATATAGAGCTCTCTGCAAACCAGAACATGAGAGAAGTGTGAAAGCCTGAGGTGGTCATTCACAGAACCATAGATTATATGTCTTGAGGCACATGGTAATTTTGGCGACCTTTCATACATTTTGATTAGATTCTTAAAGATAAATCTTTCCACCCAAGCAAAAAGAATGAATGACAACACTTCAATAGTATGCAACTAAGGAAACACTACTGGAAGAGAGTGTGTAACTGGGTGACTTTAAAACATCATAAATTATCACAAAAGTAAATTTTCCTAAAAATAATTTAGCTACTACTTAGCAATGTGATTTGGTTGTTTTTGTTTGTTTTGTTTTGTTGTTGTTGTTATGTTATACTCAGATATACACGTAGTTCAAAATTAGTTTATATCAACAAGGTGTAGGCAGTTTCATTTAACTCAAGCTTTTACCATACTTTTTAATATTTTTAAGTAGCACAGCTGAAATACAGTGTGGAAAGGATCTTTCTGAATCAGTTTTTGTTTTTTTGCTTTTGGCTGTGTTGAGGACCAAACTCTGACTTTCAGTCAAAGGCAGAACCACTTGGCTACATCCAATGCCTTATTCTCTGAGACAGTGTCTCACTACATAGCACAGTTGGGCCTTGAACTCATGACCATTGTGTCTTTGCTGATCTGTGCTGATGCTATACGTATGTCCTCCCAAGGCCTGTGTATCTACCCCCAGTTTCTCTTTCATATTTCATGGTGTGAATTCTGTAGCCACTAAAGACTAGTCAGTGCTAAAGTTTCACATTAAACAAAATATTGTATTAGTGTAAAGTTACACAAGAATACAAGCAAGTCTGTTTTTTTAAACTAAGGTTTAATTTTAACTAATAAATTTTGAGCAATGAGTATAATATGAATCCAAGTCTTCGCTAATTTGCAATGCATGACCTCTTTTTGTAACCCACAGGTGAAATATTCTTTTCACCACGATTCATTTTCAGCCTTGTGATCTCTTTCTTTAAAGATTCTTCTTTGCATCCTTTTTCTTCTATAGTTTAAAGAGTCACAGTCAATTTGGCTAGAGAGCCATCCTAGTGCAGTAATGCTTCAGCTTGCAAGGAAGGACTCCCTTGTTGAGCTGGTAGAACTCCACCAGCTGGATGAGGTCTGTGAACTTTGTATGGCCTTCATCCAGAGTGTGGAACATCTCACCATCATCTTCCACCTTCAAGAGGAAAAGCAATAAACCAGTAAAAGGAAAAACTAAAGAACAAATAAGCAAAAAGTTAGAATAATAATAATAATAAAGGGATAAACTGCCCAGAACAGCAAGTACAGTCTTCTATATACTATGTTTTTATAAGCTTAAATCAACAAGTATATAAAACTAAAGACAATGGAAACAGCATCATGGTTACTCGCCCTAGTAATATCACTTGCACCTAAAAGCAGTATCTACTCTTTGATTAAGCAATCTGGCTCTTTCTCTCTTAATTTTCCCAGTTTTCTGCAGAGTTAGGATAGCACAGCTACTGCCTACCTGCAGTGAGGATTCTGTACTCTTTACCAAGTGGAAAACTGCAATGTTTTCACTTAGAGTTGTTTCCACTTAAAATAAAATAATCACTTCCTACTTGCTGGGGTCACTGACCACATAATAAAAATAGTTAAAGAAGCAAGGAGGACACTTTAGACAGCTGTTGGAATAATCCAGAAAGAGGCCTCTCAAGAGCAATCGCGGGCACTCTGGCAGTCCAACGAAACACCTTCCTAAAGATGAACCACACCTCTGCTACTCTGTAGGATTCCAGTGTTCACACAGAAACATGAACACAGACAGACACACAGCAGCAATGCAAGAGAAACATCGAAGCAACCTATGCTAAATATTTTTAAAAGATTATTTAAGTGCCCACTAGTTATGCAGCTCCTGTGATTCCATCGCAGCTATAGAGAACGTAGCAGGAAACATCAGCAGAAGCATATATTTTTTTTGAGAGGAGGGAGAAGGCACAAGGGGCTTTTAAGCATTGATTTTTAAAATCTGTTAGTGGCATTCAGGAGAAGGCCTTTTTAGTGGCCTTTAACAATAGGTGGCATGAGGTCTATGCAATATTGCTAAATCATATTTCGTGGAAAGGGGGGAAATTTAATTTTTACAATTCCTGTATTTCTTATATTAATTCAGGCTCATAAAGCCATTTCTGCCAAAGTTAACTCTAGTCAAAGCACAAGCTCCCAAATTCTATTTAATAAAAGGAACAAAAGAAAACCAATGTTTTCCAAAGCATATGCATTAAGAACATCTCCAATACACAAACCTGAAGTCACAGTTACTTACGGGTATAATTTGAAAGTGTTTTATCTTTTGTCCATGACTCATTGACAGTACAAAAGTTCTGGGGTTACTCTGACTATCCCGTACCAAGAAAACTCTAAAAAGAAAGAAGGAGTTTTATCTTGTTTCTCTATATACTGAGATTTAATAGAAATATACATAGAGTACAAATGCAAGAAAGCATACATACAAATGGTATAGTCAGGGCCTCCTTAATTAAGTGGCCAATGGGTAAGACTAGCTAGCTTGGCAAACAGCAGGTAATAAATTTATACTGTAAACCCAAAACTATCATTACACTAATGGAATGTAGAATGGTGAATACACAACCTTTCGTCAGGTTGTGTACTCACAACTGCCAATATAATGTTAAAGTGACATCAATAATTACTGCTTTGTCCTTTTCTCACTGAGAAAAACTAGGTACTTTCCCATAGCTATCCATCACAGAGAATGAACATCGCTATTTTCACTGACGGGGCACGACAGGCCCCTGAAAGGAGGAAATTATTTGGAATGAAATAGTTTTAGCTTTCTTCGGTAGTGGGTCCTCTTGTTTCTACCACTATGGACTTAAGTAATAGGAAATGATTATAGTATAACAAATAAATCTCGAAATTGTTTGTGAAACGTTTAGATAAAGATGCCTTAAGTAAAAGAAACACCCAAAACAATGTGCACTTTAACCTTGAAGAGTCCAGCAGAAAACCTTTATAATGTCAGGCTAGACAAGGAAGATGAGGCCTAATGACCTAAGGAGAAAACACTACCAGGCAGGGATCTGAATTTACTGGCAGTGCTGTGCAAAACCTGGTTTGTATTAATTATTGGCAAGCACACTGTGTAAATGTCCCTATGCTGACTCCAATACTAATCTCACTGTGCCTGGGCAAAGAGGCAGCCAGTGTCTGCTGAGAGCATCCATTTCATGTGTCCTGTGTGAGAATCAGTGATTACATCACTGGGGGATGGGGCAAAAGGGCATTTCAGTGGTGAAGAAAGATGTAGTTCTCTTCTCATCCCAAGAAGATCAGCACTACCACCTAGTGGGCTGCTTGGCGCCATCGCATCTTTGCAAAGAAATAAAGAAGAACAAAAATGTTTAAAGAAACATGCGTTATTCCTTATTCAATTATTTCCCTTAATTTACAAATGCTGGACACCAAAAGTCAGGGAATTGTAATCCTCTAAAACACTTATGTAAGTACTTATCATTTATTTTATTTCTTGGTCTCTTTTAAGTAAGTCTACAATTCATCAAATTTATAACCACAAGGACTTTGCTTGATGTAGAGAAACAGTCACATGTCTACATGGAGCCTAATGGATTGTGCAAATGTGCATCTTTATCTAAGCATCAGTATCAAAAAGAGCTCAATGTCGTTAACATCTTAAGCCAATCTTTGCAGATACAACATGTGAACAGCACTTGTTTAAACGGGCCTGCTTTCTTTCTTCTTCAAATACCAACACAACCCCCTCACTTATTCTGCATTTGATGAGGAAATCTGGCTGGAATTTATACTAAGTGGATGAAATATACCAAATGAAACAGAAAAGGCTGATTATAAATGTTCCATAATTCATTTTATACTCTAATATACCTATCAGAAATGATCACCAAAAAGTAATTTTATAGGTACACATTATTTCAGAGAAATAGCAATGAAGATATTAAATGAGGCAAGAATTCAAAATATACAAGAAAAAGTTTCTCAATTAATATATGTTGCAAGGAGCTGGAGACATGGCTCAGAGGTTAAGAGCACTGAGTGCTCTTCCAGAGGTCCTGAATTCAATTCCCAGCAACCAGATGGTGGCTCACAAGAATCTGTAATGTGATCTAATGCCCTCTTCTGACATACAGGTATACATGTATGTAGGCAGAGCACTGTAAACATAATACATAAATAAATCATTGGGGAAAACCAATTTAGGGCAACATCATGCTATGAAATATATTTGGATCATATCTATTATATATGCAAACCAAAGCGCTGAAACCTCAAACAGATTTGGCTATCCTCATTCATACATTGGTGTCAGAGATGATAGAATTCATACAAACAAAATGGCTATTAATGCTCATTGGTCCAAAATAAAGTATCCTGTTGTTTGGTTATTTATGTACCAATAGTAAACACTGATAGAATACACTGACGACCACGCATGTAGCACATAGGTAAGCCAACATTAAAATATTGCTAAGTAATTATCATTCATAGGGGAGAAAATCCAAACATGATCACTCAAAGTGCAAATACCAAACTTACCCATCCACAGGCCCCTGCCGGGCAATCAGCTGCTGAGCTTCATCGCGAGAGATTCTGTGGTGAAACCACGGCTGGGACCGATGGATAGCTGTAGAAGGACAAAGGTTTCTCTGATGTAATCACGGCTCTTCACTGTATGCAATCCCCATCCTGTCCCATGTGACCACAGACGAGGGAACTGATTTTCCATCACCTGGTTAATGTGAGAGCACACGTACCCATGTTCACAGCAGAGCTCTGAGACGGGGCAGTGGGGCTACCGTGATTCCCCAGGCGTAAACATCCTTTTTTCTGAGCAAGGAAAGGAACAAAAATAAAACTCAACCTCTTGGGTAAAAATGACTCAAATCATCAACACTTGAGGAAAAAAACGAAGCTATTGGTACCCTCCACGCGAGTCCCTCCTCAACAGCAACCGAAAGAGCTTCAGTGGGGTTGTCTATGACTCTGCTCTCCTGTCCTGAGAAGTCCATGGCTACGAGAGAATTCTCCGATATGCTTCTCTGAAAAAAAATACACACAATAGAGAAAGAAACATTTGCACGATCAATATATATTTTACCAATGAGATTCAATGTTTTCCCGGCCATATGTGTCAACTCTAGATGGGGATCCTATCAGGGACACTTCAAGTGTCATGCCCAGCAGGGAGGCAATACATGCAAGGTGGAGAATAAAACCCAAGTCAGTACCACTTTAGCAGGCACTGGGTCAAAACTGGCAGGGTCTGACCTCATGGTTTATTTCTCTTACACAGCTAAGCACGGTAACACTTTGGAAAGAGGTTACCAAATGACAATCAACCATCACAGCAAAGCTTTAGGCATGGCTACGTGGAAACGCCCTTGCAAAGTAGCAAAGCATCTGTGACCGTTTCAACAAAAATCGGTTCTATTGAGTTGATCAACAGTGCAAAGAACATGGGACTCTTTCATAAGGGTGGGTTCTGTTCCCTGAGAGACTAAGCTCAGGATATTGGGGGATTCAGGAGGGTTGGCTCCATAGGACAGCAGAAAGATCACAGGTCACTAGACAACATCCATTCCAGCCTTCCGGGTGACCAGGCGTCAGTCATTTTCTTTCTTTGGAGAAAATAGGCCCACGTGTTTAGTAAGTCTGCTTCCTCCAACGCTTTCTCTAAGAAATGCCTCCTACAGGATTCCAAGTGTGGCTAATCAGAATCTTAAAAGTTAAAACCTGCAGAAGAGGTGAAATGGTGAGTTAACACTCATTGGTCCAGTGGTTATCTGTCAAGAAAACTGAAGGAAATGCCGAATGGATGGGTTTCTTTATGCTTTCTAGGAAGATGGCAAAATGACTCCTGAGCAAAGAATAACTGTCTTTGTTAAGAATGATCCACTAGTTCACCTTTCTAAGCTTTAAGATTTGTCAATTAAATGTCCAGTGCAACTACTTATGAAATAGCCTATTGTTTTGTGTGTTTTGTCTGCATTTATGTCTTTGCAACACACATGTAGTGCCTGAGAAGGTCAGAAGAGGAGACTGGCTTCCTCAGAACTGGAGTTAGGATTTGGGGCGGGGGGGGGGGGGGGTCATCATCGTGCAGGTTTTAAGAATCAAACCTAGGCCCGATTGAAAGCAGACAGTGCTCTTAATGCCTGAGGCATCTCTCTGGCCTGGAATAGCTCTTTCTAAAAGTCATAGCTGTCCCACAGGTTGCCCTTTTCTCCACACATCTTTATTTGCAAATGTTCATTGCAATGAGTCATTGGTGTGATTCGAGGTCTCTGGCTTCTGCTACACTGTCAGTACTGGATTCTGACCAGGACTCCTCTCAGATGGCCTCTTGTTGCCCTGAGTCAGGGAGCTCCTTCTCCTGCACACACTCCAACAGTTCATAGATGGGGTAGATGCTGGGGTAGGCCAGCCCAAAGCCCTGGACCTGGGTAGTAGCTGAGTTGATCAGCCCACTAGCTCCCCTGCATCCACACCACCAGGACAAGCTCTCCAGCAGTGCCCCAGCTAGCTCATTCAATGCTGCAGTCAGCAAGAGACAGGGCGAGCTCTCCCACTCTCGTGCCCATCAGGCCAGCTCACCTGCATCCATGCCACCACAGCCAGCTCTATTGTGATGTCCAGTCAAGGTGTGGGGCCCACAAAAGGGTACACTGAGGGTCACACTGACACACAATACAGCTTCCACAATGAGATGTTTTCTATGCTTTGGTTGGTTTATTGTTTGCGGGAAGGAAGGTTGCAAGGGAGGAGGGCAAATATGAAGAGATGGGGAGATGAGTAGGACTGGGGTGCATTATGTGAAATTCACAAAGAATCAATAAAAAGCTATCTTAAAAACCCCATAGCTATGTAAGATGTAATTAGGTCAAGGCATATATACTTAGAATTGGTATTCATATTTTATTTTTACTACTAATTTTTAATGGAAATATTCTTTAACCATAAATTTAGCTATTAAAATATAATAGTGTAATGATTATTAGAAATACCCTTAAAATAAACACAATTTTGAAACTTGTGGGAATTCCAGGAAATAGTGATTTACTGTCCCCCAAGCCCATAGAGTACAACATCATGAATTTTAACGTACTGAGATACTTGTTTTTTATCATTGTGTGTTAAATTTCTAAAAATATATCATAGTTGTTCAATAAAAGTACTTGTGTTTTACAATGGAAAAAACCTTTAACATCTTTGCTTTTGAACATCTATTTTTAAGATTTAGTGCCTTGATTCTGGTTTTACTCAGAAAGTAAAAATTTAGTGGAATAGTAATTCAGATATTTCCATAAGACAGAAATGTTTATGTTTAATGCATCATCATTTTCTCTTGTGAGAAGACACATGGAAAAGTGGAAACTATGAACATGAGACTGAAGTACATACAGATGGCGCCACAGAATGAAGACTCTGCCATAAATGAATGAAAAGGCCATTGGGTTTTTTTGTTAATTCTTCTTTTTTTCATATTCTCTGAAATAAATCAACCAATGCTTTTATCTTAGTTTCATGTTGGGAGGTTTTTTTTTATTTTGCACTAAATCTCTTAAAAGTATGTCGCCCCTCAAAGTCAAGAATCCAGAAAAGAGAAATAGTTGTCAAACTCTCTAGTCAAGAGTTTGCATAAGTCGAGAAAATGATATAAAACTTTCCCAAAGAAAACAGCACAAAATGGAAATACTTAAGTTATTCTCCATTAACTATTGGAAGGATGAAAGCCAGAGTGGGGTGATGACGGTAAAGTCCAGCCAGGCTGCATGTGGGGACCTTCGGAGACTGCCATTTCTTACTCCTCTAAGGAGTCAGCCAACTGACGGTGATCACATGTGAGCTTCAAGCAAAGCTTTTATCCACAGGAAAAAAATTTAGGGTTCCTTTATCACTGCATCACATACCCCTACTTATTAGCATCTGATATTTTCTCTTCAAGACATGTGAGAGGAGCTGCAGTCTTATTACGGCTCGCCTCTACTCCTGAGGCCCGCATGCAATCTCCGGTTTGTTGCAGGACTTTTGATTACTGACAGCTGCTCTTTTCTGCCAGATGCTGTCTCTGTAATCTCTATTTGCTGTCACACTTTAGTTTGCCCTTCTCACCCGGTGATCTTCTGTGCTGGGCTGTGGACCCGACCTTAATGAAAATCATCCACCTGCCCCAACCACAGAGTAACTGGCCTCGATCCTGATGATAGCTTGATCCTTATAATATCTCTACCTCCACATGCCAAGATGGGTTCTGCCCTCTCAAGTTCCTGATAACATAAAAATGATGTTAGGCAAGAGACAGAAACACAATCAGGTTGTTTTTTTTTTTTTTCTTCCCCCACAATATGGCAGGCAAGGATGTAAAACAAGATCCCATGTTCTTAATTATCTGGCAAATGCAAGGAGACTGTAAGACACGCGGGGAACACTTTTATTTGCTATGGTAACTACACCGTGGGAGAACAGTAATACAGCAAATGGTTTCTACTGAATGGCAGTTGGTGGATGAAAAATTAATAGTTTACCTTTAGTGGACAAAGAAATAGAGGCAAAGCAGAGTTTGACAGACTGGAAAGGTCATTTTCAGCTCGATTTCCCTCACACAGGAAAGCAATGCTGATAACGTTCAGAACTGGTTGGGTTTCTCAAATAGTTGCCTCCTTTTCTCACACACTCCTCTTGGGCGATGCATGAGACGTTCCCCCCCCCCCCCAAGAAACAGTCCACGACTGCAACAGCCTTGCTTTCATTCCAAAGAACGAGAGGCCTGGGACTAACACGGGTTTTACAACTCACATTTTGAAATCAGATGCACCCTCTCATAGTGCAGTTTGCATACTGTGCCTGTCACTCTAGGAGTTTTAACTACCAGGCACATCGTAGCCACAATCCACCATCTCATCCGAAGGAGCTGGGTAATTTTGTAGGCCCCTCGTTGCAAAGAGGGCACAGAATTTCTCCTGTGTTGTCACTTCAGCTCCTTCCTACAGAGCCACAGGACAGTAGAGATATGAGAGTCCTCAAAGACTTATACAGTAATCCCTTTATCTAGCACAGTAGGAAACCAGTGAGTAGCCAAAGTCATGCAGACAGCTTATGGTGAAAGGGGGAACTGGCGTGCTGTGTCTCCTCTAAGATTCTTTTATTGACCACAAAGTAGGAAGTACAGGGAAGAATGTGTAGAATGTGCAGGTCAGGGTCAGAAGTGGAGAACAGAAGGGACACAGGTGGATTTCCCCTGTCTCCTCATTTCAGCTAGGGCCCTATCAACAGGCCCTACTCACAGGAATCCTTACTTTGGCCCTGTAAAGAACCAGGTATGTTTGGCCTCTGAAATGGCTGCTGCAGATTCTCATCTCAGAGCCAATGAGGGGTAGCTATATGCAGCTTTACAGCAATGATGTTCATTACGGTGAATGAAATGTTCACGTTTCATAATGTGAAAAGAATTATAGCATATGCCTTTAAATGTGTATCTTTTACACAAGACTTCCTATAAGTAGCCCCTGAATGAAAAGCAGCTAAGACTGGGCACAGGGCCTGGCATCTATTAAGCCTCTAATGTTTCCATAAAAATGTAGAAAGGTGGGATGCACCACAGCTGCCTATAAATAAACAAAACGCCTTCCACATCTTCTAAGTTTCCACCACAGGAATTAAAAACCACATACATAAAAGCCTTAAACACTGCCCTTTCTGATCATAACCCCACCCCACCCCCCACCTCATGAACAGGGGGTCCTTTCCACACCTGAGGACCTGAACCTCTCTCCTTCCTTAGTCACCATGCTGAACAAGAGTAATTTATGGGGTTTGCCTTCCTATATATAGTGATCAATTAGCACTGTAACTAAAATCTCACAGACACCTTAACCACCAGCTGTAGGTCCCCATAGTGTGCAAATTCCCGTATTACACCATTTCAACAGACAAAGGTAGCAGTGACCCCCATAGTTGAATGCTAATGACAGTGATGAAACTGCAAAAGGAGTTTGACTACAGCATTGTCCTATGACTAAAAGGATATTAAACAATAATTGCTTCCAAATACTTAGTTGCTGTTAACACACTCGTCCTAATCACTTCAGACTTTAAAAGAAATTTGGAGGGATTTAGGAAAGGATTAAGATAATAAAATTCATTATGCTTTTTATATACATGTGGATTGAAAGATAAAAGAAAGCTGACAAACTGTGAAAACATCCACGTTAAAGAGATTGTGTCTATAAAATTCATTATATTGCTTATTTTCTTATTTTAAGGCTTGTAAGAATATGAAAAGTTATTTATTTATTTTTTTTTAGCAGTCAAAGGAACATAACTACAGAATTGGGGTGGCTTTTCTCTGCAGTTCTACCAGGCACCACAATCAGCATCATTTCATGCCTCATTCCTAGAATGGGGCATTTCATCTGCTACCTGACATGGGAGACACCTGTACCCTTTTTTGGTCACAGCCATGAAAAATGTATTTTAACCTCAGTGGAAATGCATATTTCAAAATGTACACTGGCTAATTCGTACCATGGGCACATATGTTTGAATTTTGAACGCACTCAACATCAGGGAGCACAGCAAAAGGAGCAGAACGCAAACTTTATATGAGAAATAAAGAGTTTGTGTTCATGTACAGGAAACTGAAATTAAGTTCTAGAGAAAGCACAAAACATGTGTCTGTGTGTATCTGCAAACAAGTATCCAAGGGACAGTTGGAGAAGCAGTTCTGTCCTGATGTCATGCATGGCCTAGACTTTAGCTTCCAGTTTTGTGGTTTCCTGAAAGGCATCTGGCTTTTTAAGGGCCTAAAACCTACAAAAAAATTATTAATAAAAAGTCAAAACACAGAAAAGCCTAGATATTTATAATGTACCTTCAAATTTCTAAGTAACTATGTTACTTGGCAATAACAATATTAAATTAATATTGAAAGAAGTTTATAACTGTACAACCCAAACCAATAGTTGTTTAGGCATAACCCACATAGCGCCAAGAAAAAAATATTTTGCACATTATCTTATTATGACCTAATCTTCACATGTCATAATGGCATTAATAGGGTCACATGAGTCTTTCAATTCTTTTTACATTAACACATAAACATATTGGCTTTCATTGAATGCTTCCTGTTTTTTCTGTGTTTTATTTTTTAATTACAGAAACTGAACCAATACAAAACACAACTTCTTTATAACATTACATGAAAATGTTGCAGAATTACTGTACTTGACCACAAGGCAAAGTATAAAGGCATTATATGTTTAGTGTAATTCAGCAGTAAATAATGTAATTATAGAGACCAGATTGAAAACCTTGGTCCTTACCATGGGTGACATGCTCTGGGAACTGTAGCCACTTCTACCTTGATATGGGTGCATATAATTCTGGTAGAGCTGCATGCCATACTACAGAACAGACAGAAAAAAAAAATACTCTCAAGATACCAACTCATTGAATATTAACACTTTTATTACTTATATATTATCAGTATAAAAATTAAAATTATTTTTTCTTTCTAACTTTCATTTATTCTTCCCTTATACATACATCCCCTCCTTCCTCCTCCCAGTTTCCCACCACTTCCCCGCTCCCCAAAATCCACCCACCACCCCCCCCTCCCAGAAAAGAACAGGCCTCTCAGGGACGTCAGCTTAACACAGTACAAGATACGGTAAGACCAGGCACAAAGCCTCATATTAAGGCTGGGCAAGGCAGCCCAGTAGGAGAAAAAGGGTCCTGAGGACAGGGGAAAGAGTCAGAGACACCCACACTCCAACTTTTTAGGAATTCCTCTCAAAGCAACAAGCTGACAACTACAGTACAGAGGATCTAGGGTAGACTCAGGCAGGCTCTACAATTGTCACTTCAGTCTCTGTGAGCTGCCATAAGCCCTGCTTTATTCAGTCCTTGGGACATGCTCTCCTGGTGTCCTCTGGCTTTCACAATCCCTACTCCCCCTCTTCCAGAGGGTTCACTCCTCCATTGCTGATGGAAGCACAAACCTGTACAGCCACTATGGGCATCAATACTAAAGTTGCTCAGAAAATTGGGAATGGATCTTCCCCAAGACAAAGCTATATTAATTACTCTTGAATATATGCCCATAAGATACTCCATCCTACCACAAGGATACTCGATCAATTATGTTCATAGCAGCTTTATTCATAATAGCCAGAAACTGGAAACAATCTATATATCTCTCAACTAAAGAGTAGATAAAGAAAATGTGGTACATTTATACAATGGCGTATTACCCAAAAGTTTAAGAAAGTGACATTATGAAATTTATAGGCAAGTAGATGGAACTAGAAAAAAAAATCATCCTGGATGAGGTAATGCGGACCAAGAAAGTCATACATGGCACATACTCACTTAAGTGGTTATTAGCCATGTAGTACAGGAGAACCATGTGACAACTCACAGACCCAGAAGGGCTGAGTAACCAGGAAGGCTAATGTGTGGATAACATTTCCTTGAAACAAGCAACAACCAAGTTTTTAAAATATTAATTTTAGAGCCTTAAAAAGATACATTTATAAAGGCAGTGTTTTCTTTTTTTATTTATTAATTCACTCATATTACATCTCAATTGTTATCCCATCCCTTTTATCCTCCCATTCCTCCCTCCCTCCCACTTTTACCCTATTCCCCTCCCTTATGACTGTGACTGAGGGGGACCTCCTCCCCGTGTATATGATCATAGGGTATCAAGTCTCTTCTTGGTAGCCTGCTGAGTGCCACCAGGCCTCCCCATCAAGGGGACATGGTCAAATATGGGGCACCAGAGTTCATGTGAAAGTCAGTCCCCACTCTCCACTCAACTGTGGAGAATGTCCTGGCCATTGGCTAGATCTGGGTAGGGGTTCGTTGCTTACTGCAAGGCAGTGTTTTCATTTTGACCCAAAGCTTTTAGTAAACCTCACCGGAACAGAGATCTAAAATTCACATTTCTCATTGGTGCCTAATTGTAGTAGGATAAGCATTCTGAGTGATACACTGCCTAGTTATATAGCTGAGTTGGAAAAGATGTTATCCTTTGGGGAATAATGATACTTTTAAAACATTACACATCCTAAGCAGCACTGAGAAACTCAGTCCCTCTGATGTCTGACTGGTAGGCTGTTTTGTTGATTAAGCAAATTATAAATTTGGCCTTCTGTGGAAGAACCCTTAGGAGTGCGTTGTCCGTATGTGCATGCAGGCCTATGTCTGACCCATTCTCCGGTATGTGGGGGGGGGGGGGATCCAGAGATCTATCAACTTAAGGTGTCATTCCCAAGTTACCTTCTTTTATTTATTTATTTATTTATTTAATTCATTAACTTTAGCAAAGGGTCACATTCTGTCTAAGGACCTGCAGGCTTACCAGCGAGCCCCAAGTCTGCCTCTGTCTTCCTAGCGCTGGACCTACGAGTGCAAGTCCTCAAGCCAGCATCCTTTCACATGAGTTCTGGGGATACCATGAGTCTAAGTAACTCAGGTCCTCCCACTTGTAAATTCACTTCATCAACTGAGGCATCTCCCTAGTCCATTTTTCTGTTTGTTTTATTTCATTTTCAACGTTTCGGCTTTGTTCTTGTTTTCGTTTTCGATATTCTTAAGGTATTTCGTTTTGACTCCATGCGGCAAAGCAGTAGGGAGTCAACTGGATTTCAGACAGAGGGTCTCAATTTCCCAGAAGGTAAGTGATAGCAGTGTCTTTACTTTCAGGAGACAGTTTCGCATAGATTAAACGGGAAGGCCACCGTGAGAAAGTAGGCCAGGCTTATGAGCTCAGCAAACAAGCACACCAACTATGAGCAAGCCCACTCTAGAGATGTCTGCATAAGAATCTGCATGTTCGCCCCTTACATTTGTCACGTCACTGGAGAAAAGAAAGCACGCTAACCTCTCTTGCCTTCTCTTACCTCTCTTACCTCTTTCTCCTCTCTTGCTATCTCTATCTCTTTATCTCTCTTCCTGTCTCTCTCTTTCTTCCTCTCTGGGGTGCCCTTCCCACTTCCATGTTCTTCCATGTTCATATAATAAACTTCTCCATAACATAAAAATGAAAAGAAAAGAGAGCAATAGGATGGGCAGCTCTATTTAATTATCTTGCCACACTCTTCCAATATGGTGATTGCAAGGAGCTGTAATGAAGACCCGCTAGGGCCTAGCCCCTGGATGCTAGTGTAGGCCTCTACTTTCTTCCCGGCCTCAGCTTTCGTCACAGTAATCCCCACCTCTTACCAGCTCTTGCAGCATCTGAGGCCGCAGTGCTGGGCAGCGAGTGAGGATGTGGACAAGAAGGTGTAGACAGGCGTGAAATGTACAGACAACAGCTTTGGGGAAGTAGGATAAGCCCCCATCAGCTCCAAGGTAATGATCATCATTTCGTGTCGAAGAATGACCGACACCACATCCGCCTCCAAGAGAGGCTGAAGCATCAGATACACGACACCTGCCTCTTCAGCCTGGGAAGCCTTGACCAGGCCTCACCTTCACACCCCAGGGTCAGAGCACAGCTTCGGCTGTGGAAAAACCAGCAGGGGCCACTTTCTTTCACATACTTTGCCTGCCTAGGCCAGCTCCTGTGCCTTGTGCTGCCTCCTAAGGGCAAGTGTAGGCTTATGACACACTTGTCCGCCTGCACAATCCTTAGACACCTCTATCCTGCCCAGGTCACAGGGGTCACATGCATTAGATTGTTTTTTGAACTAATGGAAAAACAAGGGGGTGCTGTCATGTCCAATACGAAGATTGAATAGAAAACACGGGATCAAGGAATCAACTATTACTCTCAGGGTGAATCTATTTAAACATTCCAGAACAGCTATTTTTACACTAAAAACTATTTCCTTAAAGTAATTCTCACAAAGTGAATATATTTGGTAATTAGAAAAAAATGTCAGAGAGGAATAGGAGAATTACTGCTCTCAAGATTTTTATTTTAACATGAATATAAACCCATAATTGTGTAATAATCCTCTATGCTGACTCCTTTATCCAATTATTTCTCAATTCCTAAAATTTGGGTTTTTTTTATTTAAAGTTTGATTGACATTAATAGGACCTAATGAAACTTAACTTTAAGCCAACAGTAACTTTATAAAGAAAGCAGAGGAGCTTAATTCCTAGACACACTCGTTTTAGAGAACAGATTGTAACCTCAAACCAACACTTTCCCAAGAAACACGCTGCTTGGCCACCTCTTATTCATCAACATTGAAAAGCCAGCTACCCACTAATAAGACAGCTTTCTTCAAAGATGTATTGTCCTTTATCCTGTCAGTGCCTCTGTGCTGCTGGGGGTCTTTAGAAAGCATTTAACTCTGGCCGAGAGGTAGGGCATGGGTCACTTCAACATTTGCCTGTCCCATGGAGGGGCAGATGGGCACCAAAGTAGGCTAGAAAGAAGCTGGCCGAGTTCTAATTGCTGGGACCGGGAATGGAAAGAGCTGACACAACCAGGATACAGCACAATAACGGAAGCAATTGTTCTCTTTTCTAAGCCTCAGATTTTCTACGATCCTTTAAGGAACTAGAGTATTTTTCCAAAGAGAAAAAGAATATCACCTATGCAGTTTAGGTTAGGTGTAGGTGTATGTTCTTGTCTGCATGTGATTTGTTATGTCGATGAGTGCACATATGTGGGCACGCATGTGTTTGGAAGCCAGGGGTCCATGTCCGGTGTCTTCCTCAATTACTTTCCATTTTATTTTTTTGAGACATGGTCTCTCATTGGACCGGAAGCATGTAGACTGTGTAGGTCAGCCGGCCAGCATATTCTTATATGTCCTGTCCCTCCAGTGGTGCAAACACACTACCAGTCACAATATAGAAACAACCAAAATGTCCACCAGTGAAGAAGCAAATGTCAAGGTAGAGGGGTACATATATCCTTCCAATCACAGAATAGGCAGATTCATAAAGACAGCTCAGATCAGTGGCTACCAGGGCCCGGGAGAAACTATTTATTGAAAATATTATCTCCTTTTAGACCTACATGGAAGACATGGTTGTACAACAAACGGAATGTGACAAACATAAATTGTTCATATTAAGATAAACTTGATGAATTTGAACTCAAGGAAAGCATTTAAAACTACAAAATAACTAAGTGTATACTAAAGCCACCTCTTTGGTGTATTTAGAAATGAAAAATGAGAGAAAACTAAGTCTTGTTTGGAATATTCATGTATCTCCATTTTCCTTTTCTGAGGCAGAGGAGGAAGTAGGCTTCTTTCTTGGTTTATAGCTGATGCTCTGGGTCCTGTTTTCCTTCCTGTCTTTGTTATTCTGTTTTTACTGTCTTTACAATGTGTTAACATTATCCTGGCACCCAGGGTATGAGTGAGATCAGAATAAACACAGCAGAGTAGAGAGAACCGGACGGGTGTCATGTTAGGTGAAGGAGAAAGCTTTATTTTGTAATTTTCAATATTTTAATTGAATTCAAATTCATCAAGTTATCTTAATATGAATAATTTATGTTTATCACATTTAGTGTGTTATGCAACCATACCTTCCATATAGATGATAATTAGTATAACACATGGTACATGATATAATATAATATAATATGCATCATTTATGTATTGGCAAATCATACCAGTTCTCAGGTATGAATTATGAAGAGTATCTCAGAAATTGCTGAAACTTCCATTTCATAAGAAAGATTTAAGAAGGCGGTAAACCATGTATTTGTGAACTTCAGTCACAATGGGAAACTGACTAATACGGGCAAGCACATTCTTTGGGTTGTGCCCCTTTGAGTGAAAAGTATTTCTTGTAATTTCCAAAATTATTAATAAGAAATCAGTGTCTTAAAAAGAAAATGGTTGATCATTTTTATAATTAGACAATTAAGGTTGTAACAAATTTACTGGCATAAACACTTTAAAAATAAAAGTGCTTTTTAAGATTATTGCATGCATTCTATCATATATATATGATAGAATATATATATCCATTGTATGTTTGTCTATGCATTAGCCCATGCATGTGTTCTCATATGCATGTGGAGGTCATAGGACAACTTGTGGGACTAGGTTTGGTCCTTCTGCCACACAGGTCTCTAGAGTCAAACTCAGGTCATAATGTTTGGGACAAATTCTTTTAATTTTCAGTCATTTCAATGGCTTCCAACTATGTCTTTTCAACACAATTTGAAACAAGTCAGTTCTGTGTCTTCTGTGTTCTCGATCTACCTTTAGAACATTCTGACTCTTTTCAAATGGTTTGTCAACAAATTACACTTCCAGAGTTTTCAGTTCAACATGAAACGCAAGGGAGGCTTCAAAAACATATTCAACGTAAAATGCATGCAATGATTTCAATTGGACTTGTTGAACTAGAAAGCAGTTGATAGAGGAGGAGCTGCTGGGAGAGGCAGATCAGTGGTATTTAAGAGTGTCAACCTGACTCTGGTGGAAAGCCAAACATCTAAGAATACTTGGACAGCACAAATTAGCCTTTAGAAAGAGCGGGGGGGGGGGGGAGAGGAAGCATACAAAGTTGGGTTGGAAGAGAAGCAGGTTGGATCCAGAGTTGGGGGAAAGATGATGAATGAGCAAGAGATGTTTTAGGAAATTCACAAAGAACACACACACATACACATTGAACATGAAATAATTCCAATTGCAATATCTAAGAGGAAAACTTTTAAAAACAAAATTCCCTGTGGCTTTGGAGTCATTGTACAAACCCAGGCTAGATTGTATACAGGAGACATGCTACACAGGCTAACCACATATATAAGACTCCCAACAATAAAGATGAGTCGTTTCTAGAAACAGAATACTTCCTGCTCCACACACAAAAGACACAGAGATTAGGGTAAGCCACTCTGTTCTGAATGTTTATCTCTTGAACTAAAGATGGCCATGATTCTTCCTCTTCTTCTTCTTTCTCCTATAGCCACACAGATTAGCACAGCATCTTCACATTTGGAAATCAAAGTGTCTTTAGACACTTAGGGATGTCAGAGCATTTCCTAGGCACCCGTCCCGCCACCCCTGCCTGAGAGATTACCTTGAGCAATCTAATGGCCGTCACCCAGCACGTCCTGCTCCGCTCTTCTTCCGCACAGAGCATTTTCAGGTCCCGGGGCCCTCCTGCTTTGTTAGGCTAGAAGGCCACAGCACATTGTTTATTGTTAATGTTTATCTCGAAGGTAACACCTGTTGAAATAGAAGCCACTAAAATTCTCCTATACATAAGAGAACTCTATCTCTTTTCAAACGAAACGGAGGGAAACTCAAGCTTACCTAAAAGGCTGAGGCTTGCTTTACTCATCTATCAGAACATTAAGCCTGTACCTTAAAGCAGAATCCATAGGTAGTTGGCGCTCCATGTTTTTTTTTGCCAGCCAGTGACATGTAAACATTACTAGTGCTGAATTCGCTGAAAAACTGCAAATGCCGTGGTTCCTTTAAAAAACATATATGTGAACATTGAAACTAATGCATGGCTTCACAATATCTTTTGCATTTCTCAAACTACACAATTTATACCTCAGACCCAAAAAAAAAAAAAATTTACCTCAAACAATATTCCAGAGCAACATCACAAAAAAAAAAAAAAAAAAAAAAAGAAAGGAAATAGCCATATCATTAAATAACCAGGAGCTGCATACAGTTTCATTTAAATTGATATGTGGCAACTTGTCCATAATTTTACTTCTGGTAATGGACAAATTCCTGTTTTAAGTTCCCTGTTCTCCTTAGCCATCATGTCAAGAAGAGAAAAGTGAAAGCCTTTAAGGCCTTTCAAAGTGTCTCCCTGATCTCAGTGTCAAGTGCAGGTTCTGCCACAGCAAGACGTGTTTGGCTTCCTGAGACAGAAATGGGGGAAAGAGTAAGCAAGCGCCTGCTCCTTTCTGACACACCCATCCCTCGCATCTGTGTGCTGACAGCAGGCTGTGTGGCCATCTCGTTTCACAGAAGGAAAGGAGCCTGCACAGAGAGAAGACTGGGGCACGGATATTACCTGGGATGGAATGTGTCTGATTGTCAGGGCAAAGGGAGATCGTGAGCAGCTATTTCCTCTCTGGAAAATCTGAGAGATTGGGAGCTGGCCATAGGAAATCGGCAGGTCGTAGGACTCTGTGATAGGTTAATAACTCAGAGAAGTGCTTAATTCTGGGGTTGCCTATAATCAAAACTGGCCAAAAGTGCATTTGTTCACCAAATCCTTGCTACCAGCAGTGTGGTCACTGAACCACAGAACCTGTCTCACCTGGGAGCTTGTTAGAAATGCAAAATCTCAGGGCCCGCGCCAGGCCCCTTGAATCAATATCTGTATTTTAACAAGATCCCAGGTGTTTAGCAGGGGAGCATAGAGCCCGCGCATGGGTGTGCACACGCACACCTGTCAGTTCAAACGTCTTGAGCTCAGGTTGTTAGGCAGGCAGCGCCTTTACTCACTGAGACATTTCTCCTGCCTGCTATGTGGATTAGAAAAACAGCATGCTGTCAATTGACACCCAACACTTAAAATACTATTATCTTCAAGTCTTAAGGCAGATTTTGCCTGCCTTTGGAGACTGGTTATATAAAAGTGACTTTTAAAAAAAAAGTGTAGGTGCTGGAGAGATTGCCTCAGTAGTTAAGAGCACTTACTGCTCTTGTAGAGGACCTGGGTTCAGTTCCTAGCACCTATCCGGTGGCCCACGACTTTCTATAGCACCTGTTCCAGGAGACCCGACACGTCTGACCTCCACAGGGTCCTGCATGCATGTGGTGCACAGACACGCACTCAGGGACGGAACATACATACACGTCAAATGAAATGTTTTTTCAAAAGAAAAAGTGTAAATCACATTAAGTTTCGAATCTGAAGCCTCAGATGAGGAAGAAGTGGGAGGAATTTGTGATGGGAGTGAGAGCACCCGGAGTCCGGGAATGCTGTACAGAGTAGGCAGACTCCGTGTAAAGCAAGGTTGAAGACCTCTAAAAAGTCTAAGAGCAGACGACTGGGGTTCAAACAAACTTCTAACTCGACATCAGCTACAAGAGTAGTCACCATACCAAAGCTGAGCCTGCTATCTTACAGCTAATAGAGAGTTCCTAGCAAAGCCGGGGCACCTTGCCTTACCTTGGATGTGCCTTTAGTAGAAAAATATAAACCAGATCTTCTGAGAAAAAAGTAAGCTTTCTTCCAAGACTTCTTTCCCTGCTCCTTCGCGTGTAAGAATCCGTGGATCTCGGGATATGTGCTTGAGCTTAAAAACATCTGGAAGACACATGAGATGCAATGCTAATATTACGGAAGCAATGATACCTGGTGTCTTTTACCCGTCAGACACAAACACAAATAGTATCAATGGCATTTGCACTGCACAGAGATTACAATGCGTGTTTGATATAACTGTATCAAAAACCTGGTACGAGTGCCAGATTAAAGTTGTTCAGAAAATACACACTCAGGGTAACCAATAAATGAGTGACAACCAAAAATCACACCTACTTGAATTTATACTTAAAAGTGGACATTATCTAGAGCATTAAGTCCTGATATGTTTCATCTTTTTCTATAGGGTCCCACACAAGTAGTTGGTCTGTAAGGGACATTATGTAATGCAGTATACTGTAGGACCACCATCCTGATTGCCACCACTAGACAGACAGTTGAGTCAAGTTTACCTTCCCAGTGAGAGCAATGCCTGCAATCTCCCCTTGTCTCCTATGACTTTAGTTTTAGGTGGGCAGAGGAGGCTGGTGTTTTAAGGAGAATTTTAACAGCATCTTCTATGCCCCATGCTCTTTGGCATTGGGATCATGTGATCTTGGCACTGAGCCATGAAGAGGTGGAGTCTTCACAAGTATCTCACCCTTAGAAATTTTTACCAGGAGTAGCACCACCAGTTCTAGATGGAGACCTGGCTTGATGGTTTCCAGGAACTGACTCATGGAAGCCAGATGTCAGATTTAAAAAACAAACAAACCAACAAAAACCCTGTGGTTACCCAAGACAACCAAGGGCCAGAAGCCTAATAAAAGTGGGGAAGGGCCTGGAGAGAGACCATATGGAAAGACAGGATGAAAAGCCAGCTTTGAAGGGGATTCTCAGCCCCCCAGCCACTGAGCCAAACGGCAAGAGAAATATAGCCCAGGTAGCAAACTCCTCCCCAACTTATGCTTCAGAAAAATCACTGGTAAAACGTGAAGGTACTTAAGCCATCAAGACTGGGAAGAGCTTGCTACAAAGCAGAGGTGATTAGCTGAGACCGTGGGCATGTGATGGTAGGGAAAGGAAAAGGAAAAAAACAGCCGTACATTAGTGGCCACGCTGGGTCCTTATTATTAAGACAGTGAAAATGCATTAGTGCCTCCTTCTAAAAGAAAACAGAAATCCTTATGAGTACACAAATGCAAAAATGGAAAAACTTAAAGTAGCAGAAATCATTAACTAAAATGGGGTAAAAATATCCTGAGGCCTGTAATACATCCAGGGAAATGCTGAGAGGAGATATTTACATTTTTAAGTAAATCACTAAAAAAAAAAAAATTTTGATGCAATGAGCCATTAATTAATTGATATGCAAAGCAGGCAAGTAGGGCTTTAGTTTGAGTGCTTTCCAAGTTATTAAACCAAACCAATTAAATTTTTAAAGAAGAGTCATAGGGGTCACGCTTAGAGAGAGAAGAAACCTTTTAAAAAGTAGAAACATTGCCTCAGTGGAGAGGAGAGGTCAGGGTGTGTGCTGGGCTATCTGAATCTAAAGCCTGTGATTTTCCTTTTTTATTATAATTTATTAAAGCAAGACAGTTTAGGAAACGAGGTGGAAGAAAAACTCCTTCTCACTACAAATCAGTAAAGCACCCACAGGCAAAGCTTTCGGGTTCTACCCCTCTTAAGGGTGCCTCTGTGAGATGCTGCAGCATTATAGTCATTAAAAAAAATAAGATGTACCCTATTTAAAAATCCACAGGAAACATATCTGTGACAAACAGCCTTGTCTATACTGGGCCAAGGACTATTACTATGATTTGATCTTGTGGACACCCAGGTTTAGCCTAAATGGCACCAACGAACCTGTGCAAAACAACTGAGGATGCCAGGTTTGTTAATCTATCGAAAAGAACATCACCCAAAGCAGTTCACTGACTGCAAGCCAAGACAATGCCTTGGGAAATGACCATCCCAAATAACAGCCAGGGTGACAGAAATGAGCCCAGTAGTCGTAAGGTTAACTTCACGGAGACGCTAAGACTCTTTTAGGATTTCCCCCACAGCCACTGGAAGTGTGGCTTTCGGAATGGATCTATCGCATACCCCTTCTCTTCCATTCATTTAACTGCTATGTGTTTTTTTCTAAATTATTTTAAAGCTATTTCTTACAAAAGCTATACTAAGTATCTGCCAGTAAAATACCTGCAGTACACTGGGAAGTTGGAATTTCCCAAAAGATGTACACTATTTTTTAAAAGATTTATTTATTTATTTATTTATTTACTTACTTATTATTTATACAGTATTGTGCCTGCATATAGGACAGCAGACCAAGGAGGGTACCAATACCTCACTATAGATGGTTACGAGCCACCATGTGGCTGCTAGGAACCGAACTCATGACCCTTGAAAGAACATCCTGTGCTCTCAACCTCTGAGCCATGTCTCCAGTCCAACACTGTTTTGTTTTGTTTTGTTTTTAACACAAATCACATGCACGTTTTTTTCCTTACATAAAACCCCTTTAAATGTTGAAATTTATTTACAATCAGGAGGAAAAATGTTATTAATTACTTTAATAAATTATTTATTTACCCAGTATTTTTTTTTTTTTATCTTCTGGAAAAATTAATCAGGCATTTAAACCTCTGACCAAAAAAAAAAATTTTTTTTAAACTTTTGAAGTGCACAAAAGTTTTCATTTTTGTGTCCTTGCATATTTTAATGAATATATCTTACCTGCAGGATTTGTGTAGGGGATCTGTCACCATTGGTTTCGGTTGCAAAAGACACCATGTGCTCTGGAAAGAAATACTGGCCAAAGATACAAGTTAAATTAATCTCAAACCAATGCCAGGAAAGGCTCCGCAATGACCAATACAGCACCCTAAAGTGAAATATCTTTAAACCATGTCCTAAACCCCTAAAAAATGATTTGGAAAATGCTATTCCTAAGCCTAAACTATGTGGCCTACAAGGAACCTAGGTGGCAGTGCGTCCTAAGAGAAGACGACATTCCAACAATCACACTCACAGAGAATCTCTAGCCCTGGAGTTTAGAGTTTGCTCTTAGCACTTCAGTCCTGCCTTCAACCACGTCAGCAGGTACTGCAAGAGTCCTGACCCACCTCAGCACATCAAGACTTGCAGGAGTAAGGGGCAAAGGCTGGCTCAAAAGCCAAAGCACAGCACCTGTAACAGCCGGGGCTCAGCTGGGAAGCCAAGAGGCAGCTCATTTCTACCTACTGTCTTTCCAAACATATTCAATCATAAAATTCACCCCCAGGAAGCTGTTTAAAATAGAAATCCCCAAGCTTCGTTCTTGACTTTTCTGATTCAGTAGGTTTGGACAGTAGGTTTGAAGTCTGTGTTTTTAATAAGTCCCGGGGTTCCCCAAGGTAAATTTCAAGATAAGAAAAGTTTGGAAGCATATAGTCTCCTCTATTTCCTTCAGGAGAGGGGATGAAACAGCCATCTACTGGCACCGCGGTGGGAAAATTCTGCATTGTTGGGCTGACCTGTGTGTTAGAGATGTTTAGCAGCTAGCTTCCCAGCCTCACCCCGCAGCTGCTCTCCCATTCATCCTGTGCTGTGATGATTTAAAAAAAAAAATGCCACAACATACCCAAGTCAAGACACACTACTCAGATCTACAGAAATGAATGTCAAACTTAGATAAAAATAGATTTAAAAAAATTAGATAAAAATAAATAAACTAAGGACTGTAAACTAAGCCATCTTTCCTTAAATATAACTTTTAAATGTATTCCTTGATAAAGACTCTCAACAAGAAAATGCTTTTCCTTCTAATCTAATTCTATTTCATTTTTATTAGAACTCTCATTTTCTTTGTCAAAGCTCAACCCATTATGTTTCCATTAATAAGTTACAATAAAAGAGAACCTAAGAGGTCTTCCAGGGTTTGAAAATATTCTATTATGGTGTGTATCATATATTTTTCATAACGGATTGTTTCAATCCAATTATCCAAAACTTAGTGTAAAAATACACCACAGCTGCAGAGACAAAAAACAATTTAAAATAATGAGCTCAGAGGCGATTCTGACTTCTCCAGATCCGCACACTTCATTAGGGTAATAGGCATTTACTTTCTTTTAAAGAGAGCTGTAATGAATGTAGTGTTTACCAGGTAGTGCGCTGTTCTTTACCTCGTTTCTACTTAGTTCAGAAGTTACTGCACTGAAAATAAAAGAACTTAAAGAAAGATAAATATCGCTCTTAAATGTCTGGCAAAGCTACAGCACTCGCAACAGTTACCAACTTACTTCAGAAAACGCCTTACCTTCCCTAATTCTATGAAGTGTATTAAACTGTAATGTTCTGGAAAACACTTAGGGACCTACAGCAATTCATTTTCTAAAGCAAATCCAGAATTTCTCTGGCTTTCTGTCTTAAAGAGCAGAGAAGAGAAGCAACAGTAAGCATCTCCAAACTGGTTTACCAAATGTTCTGAAATTAAATAACCAAGTTCATCTCCATTCATGTTTTGTCAACAATGTTGAAGCACTTTATCTTTGAATATGAACGACCATGCATCATGTTAGCTCATCATCGTTAGAATAAGAAATCAGAGCCTCTATTTTCACTTATTGTGATGCTTTTCGGCACAGCAAAGCTAAGTGACTCAGTCATTTCCATAACCGTTAGAGGAGCGTCCACTCACCATTGGGTTCTTAAAACATTCATATTTGGCATAGTTTTTTCTAAGATACAGCTTATTTTCTTCTTCCATGCCCCAATGAGAGAGCACTTCAATCACCAGCTCATGGTCTTCTATTGTTCTTTCTGTGAGAATGTTTCAGTGAATGTGTTGACAGACGCATAAATAGTTCAACAGACAAACGTAAAGATACTCACAAATAACATCGGCATACAAACATATAAAGTAAATTATGTATCATTCACAATGCATTATTAAACAGCAAGTTTCATCACAGTTCTTAAGTATCTACACTGGCAAGGTTTCTATTCAGTTCTGAATTATTACATCAACTTCTATACCAAAGCAGTCAACTAAAAAGAGAATTACCATAAAATATCACAAACGGCATTTTTGCTAATTCTCAGACTCCTTTTATTGCTATGCAAATTGCAGTATAAGTTTGATAACAAATCTGTGGTAAGACATGAGAGCTATTCTTCCTTTAACTCATCATGGTGCCAAAATTAAAATATTTGCTCCAGGTTTGAACAATTCACCTCATTAAGAGATGAAGAATTTTGACAGGTTCACTATGCATTTAAGACACATAATCTGGGTAGCTGAAAAACTTAAATAGATGCTTTAAAAAGGAAATTTCCACTCAAGCGGATACAGGTTTTTTTTTTTTATGAAGCTCAAGTCCTCGTGGCACTTTAGACTTTCATACCTAATTTAAGAAAAATAGATTCTGTATTAACAATGAAGATAATTAAGTAAGGTAGGAAGGTACTTAGTAGAAAAGATATTAAATGAAGCAAGCAATGGCAACATTAAAGAATTCAAACATAACTTGTAAAATGCCTATTGTAATGGAAACAGTGATAGTGTTTGTGACTGTATTATTCATAATAGCCCCAAACTAGAAAATACCCATATACTTCTTGACATGAGAATGATTTTTATAAGAGCAAACAACAAGTATATTCTACAATAATCTCAAACAGAAGTATCTTAAGTGAAAGAAGATGTATACTACAAGATTCCTCTCACATAGGTTCAAAGGGCAGAAACTTCATCTATGTGTCTAGGAATAATAAAAATACAAGACGAGTGGGCCAAGTGGAAAGCAACTGGGGGAGCTCACAATTCTGTTTATTCCTGTAGATGTTCATTAGTTACTCAGGAACAGGCAGTGTCTGAAAAGTCACCATGTGGCCACCATGGGATGTTCAGCTTTCTTCAATAAAGAGTCAGGAAATTTTAATTAGGAATCCATCAATGCAGAAGAGAAAGTGAAGACTAACTAAAAATATAAATATAAATAAATAAATAAAAAGGAATGTGAACTATTCTGTTCTTTACATGTTCCTGGGACCTTTTGACAAAAATTAACATCTCAGAAATTCAACCCACAGACGTAAATAATCACACTGACACAGAAGCCTATTCTTCTGAATAATTTCATCTCAACGGCTATGGATGAGGTACAGCAAGGGCTCATGGGTAAGCAGACGTCTGCTCTTAGCTGGGTCAGTCACCTTTGCTTCTGTCTCACTGACTCGTTCCTTTTACTTCTTCCCTTCCCTAAAACTCAGTGCCTGGATTTGCTCTTTCCTTTCACTCTTGTTGCCACATCTGTCAAGTTCCCTGAAGTGAAATCTCTGCCCAATATGGCTTTCCCTGATGCTAGTAGATTCTTTGCCTCCTTGAACACAATTTGTTGAAAGCCAAGCTTCACACCCTAAGTTTTCAAAGCAGTACCCATGAAATGATCATTCAATGCCACTCCATTTTCCATAACTGGCTTAAAGTCCTGCGGAAGAGAAAGTTGAGATTCCAGAAGATATTTGTACCTAAAGGCAAAAACAACACCATGTCCATGCAGTAGGAGGTGAATATATACACAATTTAGAAAATCAACCTTAAAAGAAGTGAAGGTTTGACTAACGATGAACCCTAAAGACTCAGTGCTAAGTGAAATCAGACAGACACAAAAAGACAAAGATGATGAGGCCCCCTAGAAGGTACCAAGAACATCCAATGCACAGCAACAGAGAGGAGAAGGGCAGTTTCCAGGCTGGATGCGAGGAGACATAAAGCATCAATGTTTAACTAGTAAAGAGTTTCATTGTGGAAGAGAGAGTGTTCTGCAGAAAAATGTTGGTTTGGCGGGGCTATGGTTCTACGGGTCATAGGCTGCACATAAGCCCACTTAACTGCATAGCTACATTGGTTAAGATGATCAATTTTATTTATGCTATTCCACCACTATTTTATGGTATGGCTCATTGTCCTTACCCTTCTCCTTCTTCCAATCCTAGAAGTACCTATCCTTAGAATCTTATTTTTCTGACTGTTAATATCATTTGGCCAGACTCTCTCAAATAAATATAAAATTCGAAGTCCCTTCTGCATCTCTTTCTACCTCCCACTCTGTATCCTTTACTCCCTATATTCCCACAATGAATAAGAAGCTTTAAAAAAATAACATGGTGTGTGTAGTCACCAAGTAGAATGTAGCATGGTACTTTGTGGCCATGGGAGAGAGAGAGAGAGAGATGGGGGGGAGGGAGGGGGGAGGGAGAGACACCACCTCCAGGATATAACTCTGTAAAGAAAAGATAAGTAAGAAAGAAATACTTCAGGAAATTTCACAGATCTATAGTATTGAATGTTTGAATAATGCAAACAATGAAGTTGGAAAAATATCCTACAATATTAGGAAGAAAAATATTATTAAAGAGCTATCAAAATCTAGACTGTATTTAAAAAAGCAAAATACATTTGCTTTATTCATTTAAAAACAAAGATCTGGCTCCAGCCTACGGATAATTCAGATAATATAGACAAAACCAGTAAGACTTCATGGGGCTGAATGGGGCTGTGTTTTTTGTTAGTTTCTTTGTTTGTTTGTTTGTTTTTGTTTTGTTTTGTTTTTACTTCATATGTAAGTTTGACAATAAAGATGAAGTTTTATTAGCATGGGAATTGACTTTTAATAATAATATCACACTAGATATTCTTTATACATTTATAAATCATCACCTCAATTTAGATGCACCATTTCGCATACCATCCCCCCCCAAGTCAATTTCATCCCATTCAGGACTACAGTTACAGAGAGCAAAATAATCCCGGTGGAGACCACTGATGATCAGCTAATCACAGCTTCCAGTATTTGTTTTCTTTTTGGTAAAGATAGCTCACTAAATACAGACATGAATCGACATAACATTCAACAGAAAGATATAAGATGCTAAGGCAGATTCTTCTGAGAGGAAGACAGGTAATGAATGTGTAAAGGGAATGAAAAGTTGCAGAACACCAATATGGAAGCCTAGGCATTGCCAAGACCCATGTTAGCAAGACCTAAAATACAAAGAGAAAACCAGCAGCTTTTTTTTTTTGTCACCTAATGAATTCTTCCCATGACTGTCCTCCTTTAACTGAGCCCTAAAATCAAGCACATTTTAGTCAACTAAGTAATCTACGAACTCTATATTTTTCAAGTTAAAAAACACAACAACATTAATTCTCCAAAACATAGTTCTTTGATATTGTGTTCAAAACCCACAATGAACTCCAACCTTTGAGTAGCCATTCAAGGAACAGCCATAGGTGCTGTTCATATGAATCCATCTCGGGTATTTTAAAGACTTTGGTTTTGTTCCTTAACTTCATAAAATCAACCTCAATACTCTGTTAAAATGTTACTGAAAATGTACAGTTACAGCCATGCTTTGAATTATGAAAGGATCGCCACCGGTTCTGTTAGGATCTAGGTGATCTGCTGAAGAAAGACCGCAAGGCAGTATGCAAAAACAGTGTTTTTATTCTAGCATGCTAGGATCGCCTCTCTCCTCTAGAGGGGGATCCTGAAATGAGCACTCAGGCTCAATTTGTACACAGTTGGAGAGATTTGGGACAAGCTTTAATTGGTTGGGCCAGAATTGAGTCAGAGTGTACGAAGGGGATTCAGGATTGGCTGTTTGGTTACAGGGGACTTTTTGAGTCACTGAGGTTTTGGCTCTTACTCAGGAGTTGACCTTAAATTTGATTGGATGGGGCCAGCTGTGCTCTTCATCAAGGCCATGAAGTATAAAAACATAGTATCTAGTCATTTTGTTCTATAAGCTGATTAGCTGCCCATGAGCTGCCCATAACTTGTGGTTTTTCCAGGAATTGTTAGAAACTTGGCCTAGTTAGGCAGAGTGAAAACCTGAAGCCTGTCATGGAGTCGGTCTAGTCGAGCAAACTGGCGTCTTTGGGGGTCTGGGGTCCCTGAGTGACGTTCCCCTCAGTTTACAAGTTGAACACTTGATCGTCCAGGTGGTGGTGCTATTCTGGGAGACTTTGTAAGTATGTGTTAGAAAGTGGGACACAGTGGGAAGAAACAGGTCACTGGAAACAAGTGGACTCATCTTGTCTCTAGTTGCTTTCTGCCTCCCTTCCTTCTCAACATGCTCGTGTAACCATGAAGGTCCCCTCACTACAGCACAGAAACCTGGGAGAAAAGGATCATCAATGAAACCCTCCAAAGCTGTGAGCCAAAATAAAGGCCTCCTGCTTGAACTGGTTCTGTTGGGCATTTGGTCAGAGTCACACAAAAGCAATCAACGTGAACACATTTTTAAAAATCATTTCACTCCCAAAGGCCATATTGCCAACCTTATATGCCTAATCAACAATTGGTTAAGCCTATTTCAAAAACACAAAACAATAACAACAAAAAGCAAGACAAAACAAAAAAAACTTTCTAAAGTTAATTGTTAGACATTGGAAAGTGAATTGTATACATAAGTAAAAAAATAGCAGGTATGCCTCCTTAAATTATTTCAAAACAGCCACTAAGAAGGTGAAAAGGGATAGGAAGCTTTGAAGAGTTTTAAATGTTTACAACAAAAATGAGAACTTCATACTACTTTATTTTATTTTTGTTTGTTTCTAATATATCTTCAGGGTCTTGGAGATAGATGAAAAGCGTTACCAAATAATTCTGTTTTCTGTCTAATTTTCAAGAACTCTTTTCTTTAAGAGAAAAAGAAGAAAAGAAAAGTTTCTTCTGAAACTGTTGATTTAAGTTCAAAGTCTTTTAAGAAACTTCAATCCGCCAAGAATGGAAGTGCTCACCTGTGACCTTCTGCCTGGATTTGTTCCCTGAATCCACTAAAAGCTCCACATTGGGCTCAAATAGAAGCCAAGCCCCTGCTCTTCTCATCACTTGATAAGAGAAGAAACAAAGTGGCTTTTACCTCTAATGCACCCAGGAAACAGTCCTTCCTACACCATTGTTACAGGAAACTCCAGGCAACAAATGCCCCTTGTATTTCCCAGAGCTGGGTTGAAACCACCTGTATTTTGTCAATCTTATTTTCTAGATCAAAATGAACAGCTTCTGACCAAGCAAAACAAAACCTGAATCTGAGAAGCAAAGAATAAACCAGGGCTCAATTTCTAAAGGAGTCCTTAAACTGAGAACGCTACTTAAAACCACCAAGAACCCCCGGAAACCACCCCCCCAGGCAGAAGAACTCCCCGAGGAAAATCAGAGGAAGATTACGGCACTTTGCCTTGAAGGCTTACAGGGCCTTTAAACTCATGTGTTAGCAAACCACAATATTCTATGCATTAACTCAGATCCATAATGGCAACTTACACTCACAGAAAGACTCGTTTTTCTATAAAGGCTTGCAGCTATGCTATCTCCAGCAAACTGGGAAAGCATGCAAAGTGCTTACAAACAGCCTCCATAAACTGCAAGGCACCAGGTGCATCTTCAGAGACAGAGTGCCCTTCCCAAGCCTCTCTCTTTACCGGACTTTGTAAGGCACACTTTAAATTACTGGATATAAACACCTCACAATTCAATGCTACTGAATTCAAAACACATTTGCTTGACTTTGACCCTGGGTTACGAAGACATAGGCAGGAGGCAGCGCTATCTAATTTTAACAAGATTATTACTAAGATGGTTGCTTTTTTTTTTTTTAAATTGTTACAACAGCTAAGAAAGTGGTTATTCCCCACTGCTCGAGACTCCAGGAAGATGCTATAGGATATTGGTTACCATAATCAGTTTCTAAATATGCCAACTAAGGATAAGCAAAAACCATTCCTTCCTTGCTTTTTCCCAGGTCTATATGAGAGTGCATATACATTATATATATGTATATGTGTATGTATATATGTATATAAACATTTCTCATAAAATTTAGGGAATATTGCATTTGTACACGTTTTCTTCAAGCATCACTTAATCCTGTATTTGTTGAAATCAGTCAGTTTTAAGATTTATTTTTTAATTGTGTCAGAGAGAGAAAGACAGACAGACAGACAGACAGACAGACAGACCCTGAAGTCTAAAAGACAGGCAGGCTGGGCATGTGGAAAAAGCTGTTGTGACAACCTGCTCCTTCTCAGACACAAAGGATGTCTCATACCACACAGGACTGGGTGTATGGTGGCAGCTGCCTTCCTTAATCAGCTCTCCATCCTGGAGTGCGGTACTGGATTAGCTGCCCGCGTGCCCCCCCCCTCCCCCACCCCCCACCCCCCCCTTGCCCCCCCCTCCCCCACCCCCCACCCCCCTCCCCCCCCTCCCACCCCACCCTCCCCCACCCCCCCACCCCCCCACCCCCCCCATCCACCCACCCCCCCCACCCCCCCACCCCCCCCACCCCCCCACCCCCCCCACCCCATGGGCACAGAAGGTGAAGTCCCATGGTGCTGTGGAGAGGACACTTCTTGTGGGCTTCACTGAGGTTCTGGAGGGTAACCATGGTAGTTATAACTCTGAAACCTGCTCAATTATAAGCAGCGCAAAAAGTGCGACAGCATATCTGCTCCAGACGAGAGGAGAAATGCAGAGGCTCTTTTGTTTGAAACAAAAGGGGAAGAAAACGTGTGCAGTTGCAGCTTCAGAGCAGGTAGCCGGAAGCTGCCCTCTCTGCACAACTCCTCCTGGCTTTGAGAGATGGTATGGACACGGCTGCACGTGTTAAAAAAAACAAACAAACCAGTTTCATTAAAAGCCTCTGGTCATTCATTCTGCTTATTAAAGCCACTACACAGTAATATTGACAATGAGAATCTCAGCCACTGTAGCAATAATACTAAAACACAATTAATCCTTTTTCCTGAAGAGTGTGTAAGTAGGAATGCGCTCGAGGTATCATGTTAATTGCCACTGCCTTGTACCAGGGCTTCAATTAGGAATCCAAATGGGAGCAAGACAAACATGGCTCCCATTAAGTTCCTGAGGAGTTGAAACTGAAGCCACACCCAACACACACACACACACACACACACACACACACACACACACACACACACACACACCAGCTCCACTGAATTGTGACAACAGAGGGCTCCATCTGGGGAACTATAGTGACACCCAGTGGCTGTCAAGGAAACTACAGAGCTGGGACCACTATTACAGTGTGTTGATACCCTGACCATTTTAAACTTAATGACTGTAAAACTGCACTATCACAATCATGCCATACTATATTCCACCACTGGACAAATCAAAGACTTAAAAGCTAATGAGAGCGTGTGCTTTCTATCAATGATTTAGCCAATTAAAATTCTCAGGAGTATATATTTTGGGCACAGGATATTGAGGCCATGGTCCCTAGGGTGGAAGAACCTGACGCAGCAACAAACACAGCATCCCTTTCTTTGTGGCATGGCTCTTTTGTCCCCAAAATGAATTTCTATTCCTCCTGCATGTGGCAGGTCTCTCTGTAGCTGTGACCTGCCGAGAATCCTGAGAGCACCCAGTCTCAACCGAGCCAATCAGCAGCTGCCTAGAGAGAGTCACTCCCTGCCCCCCAAACAATGTTAAATGCTAGAGAAAGGGGTAGGAAATCAAGTGATGGGCCACTCTGAGTCCATAAGTCCAGATAAAATCCCAAGCCCCTTTAGACTCGGTAGTCCTCAGCTCTGTCTTTCAATTCTTTAACTGACAGAAAACGAGCCCACCTGTGACCCAGCACCAGCATGAGGCACGGATGCTGGGTTCAAAGTTGCAAGGCACAAACCACCCATGAATAGCTAGCTGGAGAGTGGTCAGGAGAAGAAATCAGGGGCAGGGTGAGAGTTCCTGACTGACAAGTGAAGGGAAGGCCTAAAAACTCCACAAAGCGCATTTCAGTGGACTAAAAGTAGTTTATGCAACTGAATACCAATAACAACTGTGCTAAATAACACAAATGTGGAGGAAGACCCTAACCCTAACCCTAACCTTAACCCCTAACCCCTAACCCCTAACCCCTAACCCTAACCCTAACCCCTAACCCCTAACCCCTAACCCTAACCTGGGTTAAGTAGTGAAAATGAGGGGATGCAGAGAAAAAATACCTACAGTCTTAAAATGTTAGTAGAAGCCCTCTTGATGCTGTGACAGTCTTTATATTTAATTCAGAATCTCTTTCTTTGTCGATTATGTACAGGGAAGCTGATTACTCATGTGTTTAATAATATTTTTCAGGATTGGGGTGACTTCTCTGGGTACAGGATTTGCCTAGTGAGTATCAGGTCCTGGTTTCCTCAAGAGAAGCACAGATTTGTTTGTTTGGTTGATTGGTTTGGTTTGTTTAATGACAGATACCTACCTCCTTCCTTTTACGGCCTTTTCAGGGAACAAACATAAACATCTTTCACCAACCACTATTCGATGCATGGAATACATCTCAAACATGACCAAGAAATATCCGCCTGCCTTGTATGCTGAGGAAGACCACAGTGCTGCCCCGCCTCATCAACAGCTAAGTCATGTGGTGCTCAGGTAAAAATCAGTGTTTACAACTGCTTCATTTGGATATATAACCTGAGCACAAAGCCAAAGGAAAATCAACACAGGGAAGGACCAAAAGGGAATGTCTTTTTCATGGTCTTTGGCCTGACATGTGGCTGATGCCATGTGGAGATGAAATTCATGTGTTCTGACTTTACTTCAGATATATCTAGAAAATGCATGAAGTCATGAAGAAATACATTCATAACAATATGCAAAAGTTTGAATTTAGTGAGGTGTTCACAATTATTTCAAAGGTTCTATCTTAAGTTTTTGCATTTAAAATGTGTTTTATTTCTCAGCATAAATACTGAATAAGTTTTCTCTGAGTATGGCCCCCTTTGTTTACAGAATAGATTTTATTTCTGAATTTTGAAGTTGTTTGTCAGGTATAAATTGTTTTGACTGTAATACAAAATGTTTCCAAAGTTCCCTAAGACGAAAGACAAAGACGATAAGAATATAAAACACAAAATTTATATGTTATGTTAATTAAGAGCTAAATAAGTAATGAAATTGTCTGAAATATGGCAAGTATCTACTGAGACTTAACATTGGGCTTCTTGGGGATTAATTATCAGGAGCCGAAGCCAAGCTCTTCATAAGTGGTAATGGACAAAGGCAATGTTCAGGGGAGGAAGGAGATGCCGCTGGCCAGCCTAGCCCACTTCGCAATCCAGGCCTCCTCAGGAGGTGTTTCATGTTCCACACTCGGTTGTTACAAAGTGAAAATGAAGCAACAATGCAGGTGTCTGTCCTCAGAGAGGCCTCAGGGACACTGTCGTGCATTCTTTGAAGTTTGGGCACATGCCACAACTGTCTTCACCTCCAGAAAGTCTACCAACACTTTCTAAGCAGGTGAACTGAAGCAAACCAACTTTTTCAGAAGTGGTGAGGAAGCACCTGTTGTCTGTCTGTTTGCCTGCCTGTCTGGGCCAGTGTGTTGTTGCACAGCAATTTCTTCCAGATCGAAAGCTCCCCTCCTGGAGAGAGGCGCTGGAGACTTAGGAAGTAAACAACTGACAAGTAAACGTCTGGGGAAGTTCCTAAAGTGTCCAAGATGCACACCCTGCCCCACCTCTTGCCCTGCCCCAAGGTCTGAGAAGCAGTAAACAACTGAAGAGAGCCAGAGCAGCTAGGATGACAGGAAGAGACTGACCAGCTTAGCTGCCTAGACCGTACTCTCTGATCTGTCAAGTTCCTTGCAAGTCACAGAGAGAACGTCATGGCTGGAGGCTTTTTTGGTTATGCATCTGCCCATGATTTACTCACATTTCTGCCCCTGTAAGTAACCCCTGACCCATAGTGCTGTAAGCAATCACAACTCTTTGGACCTCCCAGTGCAACTTTGGTGGAACTGTTACTTTGTGCCTGTCTCCCCAGAAAAGACACACAACAGAGGATGTGTATAACCACACTGCACACATGTGGAGGCAAGAGGTCAGGATCTGTTCCTTTTTTTTTTTTTTTTTTTTTTAATGATCTCTTCTTGGTACCTAAAGCTGACAAAATAAACTAGGCCTGTAGGCCATCAAGCTTCGGGGATTTGCTGTCTTCACAAAGTCAGGAATGGGGGTTACAAATGCAAGCGACCACATCTGGATTTCTAAGTGGGTGCTTGGATCACACTCAGATCCTCATATTTATACCCCAAGCACTTTAGAAACTTAGCCATCTCCCTAACCCCAGAATCTTTTATTTTATTTTATTTTATTAATTTATTCATATTACATCTCAATGGTTATCCTATCCCTTGTATCCTCCCATTCCTCCCTCACTCCCATTTTCTTTTACAAGCAAGCCTAACAAGGAATTCTGTTGTCATCATCATTAATTTTTTCCTCCAATTCCATCTCATGAAGGAAAGGCGAAGCTCACTTCAGAACTGGACCTGACTCTGGAATGCTGCTTTGGTATATAAACCCCAGAACAAATGAAACAAGGGTAAAATTTTATACTTTGGCAGCTATGCCGGAAAGCACAAACTGTCCTGATTGATATACAATTCCTCTACTGTTCTCTAAATCATTGGAAGCAATTTGGCTGTTCATAGTAAGCTATGAGAAATCATTTTGATGATTGCTTAGTAACAGTTATATGATAAAAAGAAAAGCAATTTGTGGCACACTGAACACCTGCCCTCAAAAGACAGCCGTGAGACTTTGCAGGTGCGATTAAGTAAGGAATCTGCAATGATCTCACTGCTGCAGATGATGTAGGAGGTCCTAAACATTGCTAGGACAAAAAAAAAAAAGGGATGCGACACACACAGAAGAGAGCTAGGGCATCTGACCAAGGATGTTGAGCAGAATGATGTACCTTCAAGCCAAGGAATGCTAGGAGCCCGTGAGGAGCTAGAAAGAAGAAAACAGAGAATATTCTATCCTAGAGCCTTCTGAGGAAGCACCCAAACCTCAATTTCAACCAAAGGTATTGAAGTGTGAAACAGTAAACTGCATTGTTTAAGCATCTTACTTCATGATAGCTTATTATGGGAACCACATGAAACTAATGCAAAGTTGGATGAATGAAATAGCTTGTCATAACTCCCTCCTTTCTTTCTCATCTACTTAAAGACAAAAGCATATTTTTCCCACCTTAGTACCTACAAGAAGAAAGTAGGGAATAAAATTGTTGTCAAAGTCAATTCCCACTCTAAGGTCTAATAAATTAGTTATATTTAATTAAAAGAAGGCTTTAAAACTCGCTCCACAACTCACGACCCAGAGATGCATCCCATTAAATATTTTGAAAAAGATTACTATTTTTTAAGTCTTGAAAATGTGAAGGAGCCACTTTATTTCTTCAGCCACAGTTTAGACCAACCAAGTCACAAGCAAACCCAACAAAACCTACTTCTACTAACTTCTCAAAAGGTTTTCCTGCTATTATGAAATTTGTCTATGAAATTTAGCTCCATGTTTTGGTTTCAAAACGGATGCATCTCCACCATTATTTAAATAATGGTGACAAATTTATAGCATTTTTTGTTTCAATCTCGTGCTTTCTTTGTCTGCAACCAATGGCCCTCAAATAAAAATAATTTGTCTGGTTTTGTGCACGAGAAGAATGGCTTCGCCATCTGGTAGGTGTGTAGCCTGGAAACTACTAGACAGTGATCCTGTGTCCTTACCTACACCTGTGTGAGACAGGTACTCAAAGAGGGTCCAGCTGTTGTCGTCCACATAGTGGTTCTTCAGGATCAACAGCTGGCAGACATCTCGGGCCGTTATGTCACTGGGCACTTCTAGCGCCCTGCTGGTCTCATCCTCGCTGTAGACTTTAATCACCTGCGTTTGTGAGAAACAAGAGAAGGTGCTCAGATCTTCATGCTTACATACCTTGGTTACTTTTGTGTGTGTGTGTGTGTGTGTGTGACTAAGCCCCTCGCAAAAGCAACTTAAAGAATGAGGGGTTTAGTTTTGGTTCATCGTTTGAAGCGATTTGCACCATCGTGCTGGGATGTCATGGCAACAAGAGCTTGAAGCAGCTGGTCACACTGCATCCACATTCAGGAAGCAGAGAGAGAGGGATGCTCATGACCGGTTCACATCTTATATACTGAATCCAGGGCCCAGCCCAGGTAATGTTGCCGCTCACATTTGCATAACTCTAACCATGCCAGTTATCACATTAATAATTCCTCAGACATACCAAAACTTTTTTTAAAAATTATATTTTTATTAATTTATTCAGATTACATCTAAATTATTATCCCTTTATTTGTATCCTCTCGTTCCTCCCTCCCTCCTTCCCTCTTTCACCCTATTTCCTCCCCTAGGTCTGTGACAGAAGGGGACATCCTCCTCCACCATATGGTCACAGCCTATCAGGTCTCATCTTGGTAGCCTGCTTATCTTTTCTCTGAGTGCCACTTTTGTTTCCGTGGTGATCCTAAATATCTGAGGTATTAGGCATAAAGTTATGAGGTAGCCATAACTAATAAAATGGTTACTGTAGAAGCAAACTACTGTGTCAACCTTCACCTGATTAGCCACACCCTGCTTGCTGCAAGAGTGTTGAGAGCAACAGCTCCGTTGCGCCCCACGTAACATCATCCTACAGGCCTGGTGATGGACTTTATAGCTGAAGACTTTCTCCTCTCAGTCATCTGCTAATTTGTATATTTAGCTACACCTCCCCATGTCCCTCCTAGATGTCACCCTTGTGACCTGTGACAACTGCCTCATCCTGTATAACTAAAGATTTGACAAATTTTCCTTAATAAATGAGATTATGGAATTTCTCCATCTGTATCTGCTATTTCACTTAACAAAATGTCCTCCAGGTTAAGACATGAGGCAAAGAGGATATTTTTTCCTTTTGGCAAAAGGTCTTACTCTGTAGCCTGGGCTAGCTCAAACTCATTTATTTAACCGAGGCCAGCCTGGAGTTTGCAACAGTCCTCCTCCTTTACTCTTCCAAATGCTGAGATTACAGACAGAAGTTACTATAATCAACTCAGGATCCCCTCCTTTTAAAGAGTTAATAATATTCCATTCTGATCATATATACACATAAACACCACAGCTTCTTTAAACATCTGTCCATCAGAGAGACACACTTAGGCTCCAAGTCATGGAATTATTAATAACTTTACAATGTGCATGATGTTACAAATCTCTACATGAGGTAGTGACTTCAGTTCCTTTGAGTATCTGTCCACTGGGTCATGTGGTAGTTCAGTGTTTAATTTCTTTAGAAACATCTGTGCCAATCTTCATAATGCTTACTAGCATGACCTTCCTCCTGCATCAGAATGGAAGCCTTTCTCCCTTCATCTACATCAACTCTGGTGCAGCATCTTCTGGTCTCCAGGAGATGGCACCTCATAGTGTTCTTGATTTATACTTCTCAGTGCTCAGTGCCTTCTCACATGCCTGCAAGGTGACCATGTGCCTTTAGAGAAATGTATGTTTGATACATCTTATTTCTTACTTTCTGCTTTTGAGTTGTAAAAAATAGATAGTAGCCAGGTGATAGCGGCACATGCCCTTAATCTCAGCTCTCAGGAGGCAGAGGCAAGTGGATATGAATTCAAGGTTAGCCTGGCCTAGAGAATGGGTCCCAGGACAGCCAGGGCTACATGGAGAAACCATGTCTTGAAAAAAACAACAACAATAACAACACACACACACACAGAGAGAGAGAGAGAGAGAGAGAGAGAGAGAGAGAGAGAGAGAGAGAGACAGAGAGACAGAGAGAGAGAGAGAGAGAGAGAGAGAGAGAGAGAGAGAGAGAGAGCACCAATGTCAGATCATGGCCTTCAAATATTTTCCATTCTATAGGCAGACTTTTCATTCAAATGTCATTCTTTTTAGTCATCAAATTTGTGGGTTGAGCATAAATTCCCTGTACAATCCCTTGTGTATTTCATCTTCATTTCTGCTGGCTGAATGCTGTGCAGCCACACCTTCCTTGGATGCCAAAGTTACTTTATTCAACAACTTCTATCTTTTCTGCAGTATCTAAACTAAGTTCCATTTGATTACTACTTTTTCTTTTTTAAAAAAAACATGTATTTATTTACTATGTATACAACATTGTGCCTGCATGTGAGCCTGCCTGTCCGAAGAGGGTAGTAGATCTCCTTATGATGGTTATTAGCCATCATGTGGTTGCTGGGAATTGAACTCAGGACCTCTGGGAGAGCAGACAGTGCCCTTACCCTCTGATCCATCTCTCCAGCCCCTTGATTACTACTTCTTCATTTCTTCAATTTTCTGATATTTTTAAAAGCTATCAGCTTCTTATTAATATTCTACATTTCCCTTTCCTTATTACAGTTTTATAAATAATATAAGATATATGGGTGCTCTATATCAAATTATGATCATGAAGCCCAGAGTACCATCGGACTATCTGGAAAGATATTCCCATTTCAGATATGGAAGTTTGGTTAAGGTACCTTAACCAATGGTAGTTTGGTTACTCCTTTATTTATAGAGTAATAAGGAAGTTTGGATAAGGAAGTTTGTCTAGGTATTCACATGTCCTCCAACTCTCTTTCTCTCTCTTGCCATCAGTGTGGCCATGGAATTGAGTTTTAGTCAGCAGAACACAAGCCCCTGGAACAAGGAGCCTTCAGATCTGTCCCATAAAATTCTACCACATGCCCTGATTGTCTTTCACCACCCTCCCACAGAATGAAAACAACCACACAGGCCTTGAGGACAGGAAGGTCATAGACAGAAGGAGTCCTTGTCCCTAAATGACTTCAAGGACAATGCCCCACTAGGAACATCCATGGGAACAAGAAGCAGATTTACACACTGCAAACGCTCACCCAATGTCCACCTTAAATAAAACAAGTGAGAAGTTTCCACAAAGCAGCCACTCAAACTCGCCAAGCTGTGCTCTGGATGAGAATGTCCAGTATCGATTATTATCGGTATTGAGTTAATAATAAGATAAGCAGACACATGGCGATGCAGGCAGAGTGTAGAATACCATACATACGCATACTGAAGTGAGAAGCAGGACGATGCTGTATAGAAAACACGCCTAGCACAGGAACATCAGCATTCACATGTGGCCAGTAATTCAAACAAATGCAGCAGAGAACAATGCACCAACTCTGTCTTATCACTCTATGAAGTACTATTTATTACATCAAATGAGGCTGTTTCTCTCTTCCATGGGGAGGTAACATAGAGTGAAATTTTATTCTGTGCACTGTTGGGAGGATATTATTTTTTTTTTAAAAAAAGTCCATTCCTTTGACCCAGCAATTTCACTTCAAAGCTAAAATTCTCAACAACAACAACAAAAAAGTTTCGTTTTTTGCCAACTTTAGAAAATGGTTCTTAGGAAGAGACATGGCCAACAAAGCATTAATATGCGGGCCTTAAAAACATTACCAAAAGAAATTATATAAGAATATTTAGATCCAGGCATGGTAGCACAAGGCTGTAATCCCAGCACTTGAGAAGTAGAGACAGGCGGATGCAATTTCCAAGGCCAACCTTAGATACAGAGTGTGTTTGAGGCCAACCTGAGCTGAGAGGGGAAGAGATGGAGGGAGGGAGGGAGGGAGGGAGGGAGGGAGGGAGAGAGGGAGAGAGAGAGAGAGAGAGAGAGAGAGAGAGAGAGAGAGAGAGAGAGAGAGAGAGGGAGAGAAAGGCAGAGACAGAGAGACAAAGACAGAGACAGAGTGCAACTTCCTTACTTCCTTAGCCTTGGCTTCCAGCTCCCTGCTCCTCTTCTTCAGGCCTTACTGTTTATTTCAGAAGCACTCTCTCCCTCCCCAGTCACCAGCTATCTTTGTAATATGGCAACTCCCCCTCCAGCTCAGTGATAATGTGCTGGAGTTCTGGTCCTGGCTTTGGTGGAACCCTAGAAGCTTGCAAGCCAGGCATCTTGAAATCAACCATGACAAAAGTAGTTATTCAGAGGCCAGTGTCTTAAGAGCCAACAGAACTCATAGAGATATCTGTTCAATAGTTGCCTGGATGGGATCTCTTTTCTTCAGAGCTGTGGATGAGGAGATGTAGGGCAGAGCTGGGATTGGTCACAAAGACACTGGCCTTGGGCAGATGCAACCCATATCGAGGAAGGCACATGGCAATATACTGAATGTTTGTGCCCAACACAACTCACACATTGAAACCCTAATTCCAGAGTGATGGGATTACCTGTGCTGCAGACTTTTGTGGGTGGGGTAGTGGTGATCAGAGTATCCCAGATGCAATTATGGTTTTATAGAATGGTTCACTCTATGAGCCTAGAAAAAACATGACATTCGCTCTTGCAATCCATCCTTCCTGTCACATGTGAATCTCAACCTGGAAATATCATCTGTGTTCTACCCTCAAAAAAGAATGTTTATTTTGAAAAACCTGTACTTATATTCCACCTGAATTCCAATGAGATCCGTTTCAGAAGGCCATCTTGATGCTCAGGGCTTCATGATCTCTCCTCCCCACTTGTGCTAGCATACACCCCCTGCCCAGGGAAAATTTCTATTTCTATATATTCAGTATTTACACTTATGTCCCAGAAACCCTGCTTTGGTCATCCTGGATTAACCCACCAGGGCATTCAGCACACAGTAAATATTCAATACATCTTCCTGACATTTCATTTGCAACTATTTTCTACCATGGTAAATATAATTACTCCATAATATCTCTGTTTAAGAAAGTTATTTGTACATATAATTTCTCACTGGGGGAAAAATCCAAGTACAAACTGATTCCATATGACCACCTTGAGTAAGAAGCCATTGAGGCAATCATGGAGTGTCTGACAGCACATGCTCAAAGCCAGTCAGGACTGTTGCAGAAATTCCCTTCGTATCATCTATCTGCTAGCAGTTCCCTATAGAGTAATTGGTGTGGAGTCTCACTGTGCCATGTTATCATCTAGAAAGACTGCAGCTCATAAGGCCATGCCTCCTACATCTGAGTCTGAGAAAGACCGGGGCTGACTTTCTAAGGATGCTTTCACTGTGCCCATGCTACTCTGGTTACAATGGACTAGACCAAACTCTATAGGGCATGCCTGCCAACAGCCATTTGAGTATACCGTTAGGTGAGCATCACAGTACCAGACTCAGTAGAGCAATGGTGTATCCTGGAGCCAAAAAATACAGCTAGAGTGACTGTGAGATGGAAAGGCCCCACTACCTCCTAACTACTATATGTGTTTTCTTATAGCAAACTCTTATCACTGTGTCAAAGAAAACTGCTTCTTACTTTTCATGGCCCTCTTTTATTTCAAAGAAGCTACAAAAATGCAAAAGTTACAGATACTCAGGAGCTTTGCCAGATTGCAAATGAGAGCAAGGACTGTACAGAGCTGGAGGAAGGCTGGGAAGGAAAATTTTAACCACGCATGCAGGAAACACCACTGTTTCACACAACCTCTGTTGTTACAAATTTTGAAGATTATCAAGACTTGAAACATGTACAATTATATCTATCCTTAGCACATAAGTACCAGAAAATTAAATTTCAAAAGCAAAGTCAACAGAAACTTTCCTTGAACAAAGCCATAAAGCCAGTCGAGGAAGGATAGCAGGCTACCAAGAAGAGACTTGGTACCCTATGAGCATACACAGGGGGAGGAAGTCCCCCTCAGTCACAGTCATAGGGGAAGGGAGTAAGGGGAAAATGGGAGGGGGAGGAATTGGAGGATACAAGGGAGGGGATAACAGTTGAGATTTAATATGAATAAGTTAATAAAATATATTTTTAAAAGGCAATTGAGATTTATGGAATGCTATTGATTTTTAAAAATAATATGTACTGAAAAGAAACAGTACTTTGATTTGAACTTCATTTTAAGAACTGATTTTATAAAAACATTATTTAATGCTGATGTTTTTGTAACACACACTTCTGTATATGTGTTTATGTGCATACATGTGTGTGAAGTGTATGGGATAGCATTCATGCATGTGTGGGATATATGTCCCTATATGTACATCAGTGGTGTGTGTGTGTGTGTGTGTGTGTGTGTGTGTGTGTGTGTGTGTGTGGTATGTGTGTGTGCATGGACAGTGTGTATGTGTGAAATATGTGTTGGGTGTTCATGTGTGTATGTGTATGTACGTGCGCAGGGCATATGTTGGTATGTGTATGTGTGTATGCTCATGTATGTTTGTGTAGTGTGTATGCAATGTGGTGTGTGTGTGTATGTGTGTGTGTGTGTCAGAGAGAGAGAGAGAGAGAGAGAGAGAGAGAGAGAGAGAGATTTATGGGTTGTGTGTATGTTTGTGTGTGATGACATTTTACTTAGGTTAGCATTCCTTTGCAGCACACGCCTGGGATCTCTGGGACGCACTCAATAAGAGAACGTCTTTATGCCACTGGCACAGAAAGGCCGTTAGGACCTCTGTTCTGTCTATTTAGCTCCTTTAAATATTTGAAGACAGAGAGGATAATCTAAGTTTCAGCTCTCAAGTAGAGTTAGGCCTCTGGGGAAAAAAAGCACTGTGGCACTAAAGCCTTCCTATAGAAGAAGAAAGGAGGAGGAGGAGGAGGAAGAGGAGGAGGAGGAGGAAAAGGAGAAGATGTCAGCTCCCCTCAGAAGCCACAGGGCTGGGGTGGGTAAACCTCAAACTGGGACTGTTAAAGATCGTGGGAAAACAAATAGCACACTGTTCTTCAGAACCCTTAGAACATAATATTAGTATCCTGTTTCCTCTACAGCATGAAAGATAAAAAGGGCTGAAGTTTATATGACCATGCTATTTATTAAATCGATAGTATACGTTTCTAGCTAAGTGCCCCCCTAATTCTCAGCTTGCCTTATAGTGTGAAGAAAATAGATGAGAAGACTAATATCATTTGAAGTTGTCCACCAAAAGAAAGAAGTTTCGCTTGAGTCCAAGACTTTGCTTAGCAGTGGATTGGACAACAGAGTAACAAGTGAAACACAGCTCCGATAAGGTCTGTTTACGCCATCTCCCTCGCATAAACCGGCTGCCCAATGGTTCATACAATGGCTCTGATGAGAAAGTCTCCTATTTCTTTGTGTGGGTGGATGACTGAGAAACTGAGTAAACTGAACCGTCTTGGCCTTCAGAGCAGTTTACAGCTTCCAAATCTGCTCTGACAACACAAGCTAGAAGCCTGAGAATCACTGGTCACGGTGGCATAGTCCTTGAGGGGGCACAGTCTGGAGTGCGGACGAGTGTATCCATTTACAGGGGTATACTAGAACAACTTTAGACCCTCTATCCATCAACTCCTGTTCTGACATATAAAGTGTGTGGAGGAAAGAGATTTCAAAATCCACCTTTCAAAAAAAATAATGAAAAAAAAATGAAACAAGAAAAGAGAGGAAACAAAAAAAAATGGTTGATCTCAGGAAAACATTTGAGGGCCCTATAACCTCTAGACATAAAGAGACAAAATACGCCAAGTGTAAGCTGAAGGTTGTGTCTAAAAGAACCAAAATAAGAAGAAAGATGCAGAGCGTGGGCAATACACGCTGCCTTCCTCTCAGAGCGCTCTGCTGATTTCTGGGAAATGACCTGGAATTTGATTCTAAGGATAGATCATTATATGGAGAAGCCCGGGAAAACAGAGCACACACTAAGTAAGGCCCTCTCTCAGCAGCTGAGCACGGTAGTGGATGCCTGACGCACTGAGAGCAGTGGGAATGAGTCAGGATTGTGCACTGAGTGTTCGGCGAGGGCTTTCCAAACTGCCAAGGTGGGAAACTGATAAAAGCACCACCACCACCACCACCACCGTGCTGCCATCGTTGTCCATTGTCCTCTGCCTCCTCAGAAGACAGTAGAAAGAGCATGGCTTGTTATGGCGGGGGAGGAGGGAGGGGCCGTGTGAGCTTAATCATTAAAACCAAAAATCCACAGAATGGAGTGAGAGGGGGGGAAAGGCAGGGCAAACATGGAGGAATGGTGTTGGGGGGTGGGGGCAGGGGTGTACCTAGCTTTCTCCTGTGCTGAAGTTTCTATTTAAGGAAAGTACTGAGCTCAATTAATATTAGCTAATATTGAATTTTAAATAATTTGATAAGCATACATTAAATGGATCTTACTACAATTATAAAAAATGTTTGGCTCATTATCACTAACATATACTCATTAAGAGATTGAAGGTGAGGGGGAAAGTCCACGGAAGATTTCCCTGAACTGAGACCCAAAGTGGAGCTCAGTTTCTTTCTATGACTCTCTCAAAGTTATTAGCAACTGAAGTCAGACTATAAAACATCTTCTAATGGCTCAAGATTTCTTGTTGATTTTCAGCAGATAGGAAATGAACTTAAGTCATACGAATATTTTTATAGCAAGGTCAGAGCGGCCTTGGATCGTCACATTCTTCTAAATAAGGAATGTTATGGCCTGAGATAGGAGGAGACAGTGTGGGGATTTTGAGTTAAAACAAGCCTGTGTGCTTGCTTAAGGGAATGGAAATAATGCATTCATTAGTTCTTACTTCATATCTCTGCTTTTCAAACAATGAATCTCAAAAACAACTCCTGCTCCAGAAACTCCACCCCACCCCACCCCCGCCACAGTAACTCAAAAAAACTCCACTCCCTTCCTGTGTCCGTACTATACTCATTTCTAGTGTGAAGTACTGAAAGCAAAAGAGGACACGGCTTACAGACACCATGTAATAACGTCTTAAATTGGAGGGAAATATTTAACAGTCACTGTACCTGAGCACAAACTGTGCATTTTTAATTGGTTACAGTAATTCAAACCATGCTAATGTCACCAATATTGACTTTCAGGAGCTGACATGACAAGGACCATTCCTTATCCTTAGTCTGCTTTTCAGCTTCCTTCCGCACAGCCTGCTCCTTCCTCTGTGACCCCAGCCACCTGCCACCAACACCCCTCAGTTGCTTACAAGTCTCAGGCTCTTTCCAGAACACAGAACCATTGCACTAGTGCACTTACTCCTGGTGCTATCTGAACCATCACCCTGAAAACTGCTTTTCTTCCCTAAAGTCTCAGATGCTCCATTATTTCTATGAAGAAAATGCCAATGACCTTTCCAGTGTGAGGTCAGAATACCTATTCCGTGTGTGGCATACCTGTCCCATCGAGTTCCAAGGCCAGGGCTACTCAGAACGCCACATGACATCAGTTGTAGCTGCTTCCCATCCCTCCAGCAGCTAGCAGAACACGGAGCTAGCTCACAGTGGACAATTGAAACCGTTATGCCATGGTGAATAGAGTCATTGTCTGTAGCCCCATGTGAGACATTAGGGATTCCACAGCGGCAGCATTGAGCCCTCAAGTCTGAAACCACAGCACACATGCAGAACAAAGAGAAAATACTAGCAAGCTTTCATGGAACTTCTCAGCTGAGCAAAGATCAATCAGGGACTTGAGGAGGCCTGTCGTCATATTTGGGTTTGCATAAAAAGTTCAAACATATCATAAGGAAAAACCTGAGAAGAACATATATTATGAGAAAATGGTATGGAGGAAGAAAAAGATAATAATAATAATAATAATAATAATAATAATAATAATAATAATAATAATAATAATAATAATGATGCCAGGCATGGTGGCACACACCTTTAATGCCAGCACATGCAAGGCAACACTAGGCAGATCTCTGTGAGTTCAAGGCCAGCCTGGTCTACAAAGTAAGTCCTGAACAGCCAGGGTCTGTTATACAGAAAAATCCTGTCTTGAAAAAAAAATAATAAATGATATAATAATATTTTTGTAGAAAAAAATCCGAATAGCAGAGACTGGGGCTGCCTTAGCAGGACTAGGGAAGCTCTTCAGCAGCTAGCTGACCACGGAGGAGGGTGGCCTCACTCAGACCTGCTGAGCACCTGGTTCCCTTGGGACCACCACAATGGAGAACCAAATCTACAAAGTACCTCTCAAAACTGTCTGGGAGTATAGTAATATGACTTAAAATAGAAGTTTGGCTTTTCTCAGTAGGAGCAAAAGGCTGGACTGTTGAACAACCCCGTGGTGATGGAACCGTCCGGGAAAGCGTTTAACTACTGATAGCAGAAGATCAGGCCCAGGTCTTCTTCTTCCTCTTAAGTCTGGAAGATCAGGATTTGAGTACGCAGGTCCCTCAAGTTCCTACTAACCCAGAGTCTCTCAGTTCATCCCTAATGTTTTTTTACTTTGAAGACTAGGGATGAATGGTTACCAGCTTCCTGGCTTAGCACTCATTTGCTTGCTGTTCTTCATTTGGACAGTTATAAGGAGTGCCTGGTCAAAGAGAGCAGACTCAAGATTCAAAGACCTGAATAATCAGGGATCTAGGTCTGCATACAGATCCAGAATGTAATAGGAAAGGACTTAGGATGTTACAAATTAATCTGTATTCCTGAATTGGGCGAAAATAGCCCCATGCAGCCTCACTAGTGGATATGTCCTAACGTTGACCTAGAAAGAGATTTCTAATTGCCATGTATGAGAACCTGCCGCATATATAGCCTTCCATCCTAAGCTACCCCCACATACATACGTGCATGTGTGCACAGACACACATGCACGTATGTGCACATACACTCTCTCTCTCTCTCTCTCTCTCTCTCTCTCTCTCTCTCTCTCTCTCTCTCTCTCTCTCACACACACACACACACACACACAGTACATTTCTATGCCTTTGAATCCAATGTGTGTTATAGAGGATCAAGTGACAAATCCCACACTAAGTTCCCAATGACCTCATCCAAGGCATGTCTCCGGATGGTCAGTTTTAAGATGCATGTAACTCATCTTGGGCTAATTCCCCTCAGCACAGTTCTTACCTTCTCAAGTGCTAACGCTCATACTTAAGGCAGAAAAACCACTGGCACAATGTTATCCTGATGCCTCCTTTCAGCTTGGAAGTAATCATTTATTCCCAGAATAACCACTACACACGTCTAAGTGAAGAAATCCAAAATCGGTCCGCACGGTGAGAAAGAAGAACAAGTGGAGAGAGGCAGAGGGAAAAGAGTATAGAGAGAAGGAGACACACAAGATGAGTGCAGATATGACACCTCTGGCTCCAGCACATGTGTTGAGACATATGGCCTGAAGCCATGCTCTGTTAGGGACTCTTTGTCATCATTGAATTTTTTTTTTTAAATTTTGTTCATAATTTAATGTTTCAGAAACTCACATGAAGCATGCCATAAACAGCCTGTTGTAGTTTAATCAGAGGTGCATACAATAGCATCATTACGTAATATATAGTGCCAAACAGCCAATGATATAGTTATATATCATTGTGATATTTCTGTGATAAGTCTTTCTGTGATATTTGATTAGTACTCTACAGACTTTAAGTAGCACCAAGAAAATCACTTTCCAGATCCTAACATCCACGTGCTGCGGCAGTTCTAGTGACAACCAATTTATATTCCACGCTATAATTCTGGGGTTTGTTGTTGTTGTTGTTGCTGTTGTTGTTGTTGAACCTTTAAATATTTCTTATGTATCAGTATGCACATTCCTTTTTTTTAAAGTAATGTTGTCAGAATAATAATATAATAGAAGTTAGAATAATTCAAGCTAAATTGTGAAAGGAAGAAGTCAAGGAAGCAAGGAAGATGTGCCCTGGCAGAAGCCACGGAGCCTGCATAGGTTCCAACCAGGTGGTGTCTGAACCCCTCCCCCAGTGCTAGTCCAGTGTCTTTGAACTGCTACTGCTACAGGACACATTGTACAAAAAACATTAGCTAGCTAAACATTATGCCAGCATGTAAAGGCAATGTCTGTCCCAAAGCACATAGCCTTGGAAGTGCCAAAGAGTTGTTTGCTTTTAATCTTTTTTTTTTTTTTCCTGAGTATGTCAGAAAGTATGCAAATATAGAAACAGCCAGCAGAGGGAGTCTTTATTCTGAGTTGGTACAAATACAGACCCTGAAATAGGTTTCTCTGTCTGGGGCAGTGGCTGGGCCTTGCTGCCAAGTCTGCATGTCTAAGTGAAACCATTTGGTCCCAGAGTAGAAGAAGAGAACCAACTCCCACCAGTTACTCTCTGGCCTCCACCAAGATGTGCATCCCACCTCAGGCACACACAGACAGTAAAGAACGAAGGGAGGGAAATACATATCTTGAAAGTTACAACCAAAAGATTGTTAACTGCATGAAATTCCTTCCTGATATATTTATAATCTTGTATCAAAGCAGGTTTTTTTTTTAATTCTTAACCATTCGAGCTTTTAAGGTTAGTTATTTTTAGATTAATTTTGATAAAATGTTCTGTGATCATCTATACAGGCATATACACACGTGTGTACACACAAACACATGTGTGTGAGAGAACATTTTGTGAGGCCTTGTGATTTAGAATACTGATATCAAAATTTCTCTTCAAATATTAACTTGGCTGCAGGGGCTAATTTGATTTCAAAAGCTACAATGTTCTTGATATTTTCGAAAATATGGAGACACAGGACGGATCTTGAAGTTATAATCACTTTCCGACAATGTTATGATTACCAACACGATTTTTTAATTTCTCTTTTGGAACTGTCTGAAGACTGAGCATTTTTAATACCCTGCTGGCATGGAAATCTTTATATTTTCTGGGGGAGGTAGTATCTGAAATTACCAAAAGCCCTACTTATTTCCTTGCCAACAAGAGATTATTATTTTTAAATTCTGGCTCAGGGGACTGGGCCACAGCCAAGAGAACCAGCCCTTCAGACTGCCCCAAGCAGGAGTCTGAGACTGTCCATCACCCCAGCTATTTTTAATCATCCTTCTCTGCCAGGCATGAACCAGGCATTGTGGTTTACAAAATAACGTGCGGCTCGGTGCCTGTTCCCATGGAGTTACAGCCCAGGTGTCTACAGTGATGAGAATACTGGAATTTGATCTGGGTCAAACTGGTGACCATCAACTGACCATCTTCTAAAGCTTAGACTTCTCGTTCTTTAAAATTTACAAAGAGCTATCAACACTCAATGTTTTCTGTTGCATAGTAGCGGCAGTACTATAAATTTTAAAGGAAAATAAGCCTCTGTGTCTACAACCCAAGATTAACCCTTATTTCCCCGGTGTATTCTAAGGTGTTCTGACATGCTAGCTTAGTCACTGACTTGGAAGTTAGACTGAGGACACAGCACGGAACACTAAGTCAGAGGGCAAAAGCAGATTGGCAAAAGAGGTGAGAATTGTCCCATGTGAAGAGTACAGGTAAGAGGAGAAAAGTATCACATGCTGTTCTGTGGAGCACGGCCATGCAGTGTGTGTACACGGTGTTCTGTGGAGCAGGGCCATGCAGTGTGTGCACAGGCTGTTCTGTGGAGCAGGGCCATGCAGTGTGTGCACAGGCTGTTCTGTGGAGCGGGGTCATGCAGTGTGTACACAGGCTGTTCTGTGGAGCGGGGTCATGCAGTGTGTACACAGGCTGTTCTGTGGAGCAGGGCCATGCAGTGTGTACACAGGCTGTTCTGTGGAGCGGGGTCATGCAGTGTGTACACAGGCTGTTCTGTGGAGCGGGGTCATGCAGTGTGTACACAGGCTGTTCTGTGGAGCAGGGCCATGCAGTGTGTACACAGGCTGTTCTGTGGAGCAGGGCCATGCAGTGTGTGCACAGGCTGTTCTGTGGAGCAGGGCCATGCAGTGTGTGCACATAGTGTTTTGTGGAGCAGGGCCATGCAGTGTGTGCACATAGTGTTTTGTGGAGCAGGGCCATGCAGTGTGTACACAGGCTGTTCTGTGGAGCAGGGCCATGCAGTGTGTACATAGGCTGTTCTGTGGAGCAGGGCCATGCAGTGTGTGTACATGGTGTTCTGTGGAGCAGGGCCATGCAGTGTGTACACAGGCTGTTCTGTGGAGCAGAACCACGCAGTGTGTGCACAGGCTGTTCTATACAGCAGGGCCATGCAGTGTGTACACAGGCTGTTCTGTAGAGCAGGGCCATGCAATGTGTGCACAGGCTGTTCTGTGGAGCAGGGCCATGCAGTGTGTACACAGGCTGTTCTGTAGAGCGGGGCCATGCAGTGTGTGCATAGGCCGTTCTGTGGAGCGGGGCCATGCAGTGTGTGCACAGGCTGTTCTGTGGAGATGCACAGTAAAACCCATGCACAGGGGTTTACAGTATCTGCTCAGGATGTTGTGCAGAGCAGGGGTGTGCAGTGTGTGTGCCCAGGTTATTTTGTGGAGCAGGGTCATGCAGTATGCATTTCTCAGCTGGAGTGTGCAAACATGTGTGTCCAGGTTCCTCTGTGACCATTTTCTGTCAGGGAAGACAGGCATCATTTATTAGTAAGAGCTTTAGGGTGACCTTTCTCCAACCATTTTTCCTCATCCAAAATGGCTTTGACCATCAACCTTGTGAGGCTCTTATGAACACTAAAGAGCATGTGTACTCGATGCTAAGCAGATCACAGGTGCTTTGATTTCTACTGGTCCATGGGTGGGGATTGGGGGGAGTCTTCCAACTTGCCAAAGCCCCAAGTTGGAGCAGGATAAAAATAATGAAAAGGCCGGGGACTATGGCTTCTCGTCCTATGGGATAAAACTCTTAAGAAGAATACAGAGAAACAATAATGTTGAGAAATACCAATAGTAGGCCAGTATCTTCCCCAAAACACATTTACACAAATAATAGTAATTGTCAGCTGAGTAGCCTCTGTTTGAAGTGCTTAAGTGGAAAATGCATCCGATTTCTTTTCTCCTCGCCCCACTTGCCTCTTTCTTTGTGGAGTATTGCGTATACAATGAGCTGTCCTAAAGAAAGAACCCATCTGTAAACACAGAATTCATTTGTGGTTCATCTACACCTAAGACAGAGACTATGGACAATTCTATTTAGTGTCTTTGTGGCATCATATGGTTTCACATAAAAGCTTTAAATTTAGGAGCATTTCACATTTGAGATTTTCAAATTAAATATGCCCCTGATTTGATCTAGAGGAGGGGAATAGGGCAGAAGAGAGAGAGGGAAGGAGGGAATGGGAAGATACAAGAGGGGATTAAAAATCAGGATGTAATCTGAATAAATTATAATAAATTAAAATTTAAAAAATAAATAAACAAAATTAGGTTACTTCTTTCATTTCCAAAAAAAAAAAAAAAAAAAGTATGCTCACCTTGAATAAACTAAAACTATGCCTTTGCTGTCTATGTCATGATCAAAGGTGACACAGCCCCACTGTCATACAGCTAATTTGCAAACATTGCCAACATTTTTGGTCTTCGTACAGTTTTACATCTCACAAATATGCAGCCTGCCAGTCAATGACTAACAACTCCTAGGACACTGAAAGGAATGATAATTTAACTGCATACCTTGTTGAATTTCAATGTATGCTCCCATAAAAGATAGGTGATAGGTACAGAGATATAAACTGAGCATATTAATTATTTGTGTTTTTAAGTCCCAAGGCAGTCGTAAATACAGTTACAGAAAGCGAGCAGTGTGAAAAGCATCTGAGAAGCATGGCATTCCTCTGGTCCTGGTGGCATGATATGGAGGGCAATACTTATTTATTAAATTCATTTGCCACAATAAAAGGTTCTTAATATCTACATTAGTGGGAAATTTAAATTCCATCTCTCAGAAATCCAGGCAAAATACCAATGTACAGAAAAGGAAAAAGAAAAAAATCCTCATACAATTTAAATTGCTTATGAAGTTAATGCAGTATGGCATTTTGAAGCCATGCAGAGTGGTGTGTCCCTGAAGAAGCTCTACCTCTCAGGGGCTGTAGAGGAGAATGTAGTATTTGAAACTAGTCTGTATTACACATAGGGACTGGCTCTCAGCAAACACACACACCCTCAAAAACAGAAGATTTTAAAACCCCACCTAACAAATGAATGTAAAACATACCACATGCCTTTTCTTGAGTCAGGGGCATAATTCACACACTCTGGGCTTCTACTATGGGTTAACACTTATAAGTGTCTATTTCATGGTCACTATTGGTCCAGGCAAATCCAGCAATATGAGGAACATAGAGAGAGCGGCTCTTGTGTAAGAAAGGATACACCTAAAGTCACTTCATAGGTTATGGAGAGAAGTGAGCTCAGGTGCCATGCTTTGTACCTTTAAAACACACACTGTCCACCAAGAATGTTTCCTGAACCCTTATTTCTTGACTAAGGAAACACTGGGTAAGTATAACCCAAACCATGTTCTAGGTGGTCTCCCTTCTAGGTTAAGAAAATAGTTAAGTGACCCTAATAAAAATGACACGAACAGGAAGAAAAATCAAGGTTTAGCAAGAATGAGTAGGAATGTTACCACCTCACCCTCTAAGGCAGTCATCTGCCTGGTTGTCTGCCTAGTATCCCCACACAAGGGTAAAATGCATTTTCCCCAAAGGACAACGTCAAACTTGGCACACGGGCCATAACAATACAGTATTTTCTGCATGCCGAGGAAGGCAGAGGCACGTGTAGTGGTGATGGCTTAGCTTTGCCTCATGGCCACCCTTCACATACTCATCTCCTAAGAATCCTGACATCTGAATTGTTAGAAAAATAGCGTCCTGTTCAGAAGCTCCTATCCCACACCTCCGTCTCATAGGGTGTTGCCTGTGTTTTCTTCTAGAAGTTTTATGTTTGGGGTTTCATATTAAGGTTTTTGGCCCATTTGAGGTTATAGTTTTTGGCTGGATGACAGACACAGATCTAACTCCATTCCTCTACATATTGACACACAGTTTTCCCAGCACTATTTGTCAAATATGAGAAGGCTGTAGTTACACGTCCTCATGTTTGGGTATTCTATTTTGTTCCGTTGATTTTCGTGGCTGTGGCTGTGCCAGCGTCACACTGGCTTTGTTGCTACAGCTCTGTAACACATCTCGAAATATAAAAGTGCCATCCCTCCAGCGTTGTTCTTTGTGCTCAGGCTTGCTTTAGAGTCTTTTTTGTTACATATGCATTTTAGGATGGTTTTGCATTTCGGTGAAGAACGTTGTGAGAATTTTGATGGTATTGCACTGAATCTGTAAATTGTTTTTGGTGGTACATACAACACACTTCCCAGATCTCAGGCTCGGGAACATCACAAAAGAGAGATGAGAAGGATTGTAAGATCCAAAGGACCAGGCTATCTGCCATGAAAGAGTGGCTTCTATATACAAAAGGGAAGCTGTACCCACAAAAAAATTTCAACAATATGATCTCCTAAACAAGACCTTAATAATGATAATGGCAGCATCAGTTAACAAGCCATCACAGATGGGAGAAATCTCAGGGGTCCCCATGCCCAGATAAAGAGCAACAGGAAATTAATGACTGCTGAAAGAAAAGGGATGAGCCCTCCAAATGATTATCCAATTCCAAGTGGTCAGCCCTATACACATAAGCAGAACTAAATGGCTCAACAGGTTGCATGTATATATTTATTCCTCCGTGTGTGTGTGTGTGTGTGTGTGTGTGTGTGTGTAACAATAATTAAAGAAAAAGAGCTCATGAGCTTGAGATGAAACAGGAAGAGAGAGGAAACATAGGGCCTTGGAGGAGGAGAGGGAGAAAAAAAGATGCAACTACAATACACATGTATAAAATTATTAAAATAAATTTAATTTTAAATGAATCCTGGTGCTAGTGAGGAGAGCAGTGTACTGAGCTCCAAGCCTGCTCTCCCAGCATGCTTTGTCTTTGGTTACCCACAGTGTCCAGGCGCAGCCAGTAAGCATATGCTCCTGTTTGTTCCAGACTGTCACATTAGCATGAGCTAGCACTGGCCAGCTAGCCTGCAGGCCTGCCTTGTGCATCCATCCTCAGTGCCAAGACTGTGAACAGGATGCCTGGGGATACACATTTATCACTCCATAAAAAGGAAGGGTACCCACACCAGGGAGCATATCATAAGCAAGAGAGAATTTGGTTGCCTGAGGACATTGTGGAACCGCAGGACGAGCTGTGGACTGATCTTTACTGCAAAGCATAAGAAAAAAAAATTGCTTCCACGTTCAATGTCTTTGGTCTTTTCTCACTTCATAAAGTTAAATTCTGCTTATAATCAACGACGTGTTAAATTACAATTACGAGATAAAATATTAAACCTCAATTGCGAAAAAATATTGGAAAAACAAATACTGCAAAAATAAAAAAATCAATAAACAAAACACATAGAGAAGACTGAAAATACAAATCTAAAACATTCAGAAGCATGAGATAAATACACATGATGGCTACTAAGGTTTCAGTATTATAAAAGGCAACAATAAAATGATGTCACAGGACATGGTTGCTGGGTAACAAAGACTTATCCATTCATTCAGAATTAAGACACGGAGGAGAAAAGCAAAGAGAGATATCCAGAGGACTAGAATTGGTCTCCAGCTTGGGCAGAGACTTAGACAATAGCATTTGGGAAAGAGAGGAGGGGCAGTGCAGGCCAGAGAGCCAGCCCTGGGAGCTGGAACACAGCAGCCACAGGGTTAAAGTCATTGCAAGTGGGAGGATAAAAGGCTCCCTCGCAGGCTACCTGCAAAGCTGGTGCTTACTGAGCAGCTGTGAACCCGCTCAAAACTTTGTGGGGAAAACAGTGCTGTGGTGATTTGTAACCACAGACGTGACTGGCTGTATGGGAGCTGTGACTAGAACACAAGGTGCTGCCCTGTCCCAATGCAGAATTCCCACTTTCTAATGAACGGCCACAGGTGTTAAGGAAAAGTATGTGGTTAAAAACTGGGTTTTCCCTTGTCTTTCATCTCTGAAACTACTTTAGTAAGCTGTGTGCTCATTATGAATGTCTCCTACAAATGTAGGCTGCTTAAAGAATGCAAAAATAATTTGCAAGCACAAACCGAAAAAGCAGCATTAATTGAACATAGGCATCAAAAATTGCAACCTACAGAATTAAAATATGGTATCGGGTCTTCTGATCTTACAGGCAATTTATGTTTCCTTTATTTTATACATTATAATATTCAACTGATAATACTGTGACCTTAAAATGTTCTTTCTTGGTGTAATTAATATGCCAGTCTAGAGTTTCTTCAGTTCAGGTAAAAGTATGCCGTACCCTTACCCAGTGAGGTGTGTGTGTGTGTGTGTGTGTGTGTGTGTGTGTGTGTGTGTGTGTCTGTGAGTGTGTCTGTGTCTGTGTGTCTGTGTGTGTCTGTATGTGTGTCTGTCTCTCTCTCTCTCTCTCTCTCTCTCTCTCTCTCTCTCTCTCTCTCTCTCACACACACACACACACACACACACACACACACACACGCACGTACGCACGCGCGCACACACACACACGCACGTACGCACGCGTGCGCACACACACACGGAGGACATAACAACTGCTTTCTACATAAAATATGTTCTGCACTAGAACATATGGGAGTTGGTGGAGGTGTTGCAGAGAAAGATGTAAGGATTTGTCTTCACTAAACACAGAACTGAGGTGGATGGCAACTGTGCACACGATACATAAGGCAATTCATTTACAGATGGGCTTCAGGACATAACATGCGTCTAGAAAAAAAGCACCATGGAAGTCACAAAGCCTGGATTCTATTTTGAGTGTTGTCACTGACCTTCTGGGTGACCTTGTACAAGGTACTCAACAGAGGCAGAGAAGAGAGGGGGAAAAGAAACTACCTAAGTAGTTAATCTGGAAAAAAAATGCTAAGATGGAAGATTTAGTCAGAGATCTGATGCAACTTTTTCTTCATTAAAATTTTGATTTCCTGGAATCAACGAATTCAAATCCTTATAAAATTAGAGGAAGTCAATTTTTTTCTCTTCAGTCTACTAGACAGAATCTACCAGACCTCTCTGGCTCTGCTCTGTAAAAAGGACCATGTTTAAAATTTAGCCTCTCGTCATTCCAACCAAATCCCAGAGCCACCTCAGAAGGGCACACCAGCCTATAAGAACCCCCGCCTCAAGTGCTTTTGGTCATTTTCAGAAATGTTCCTGGCTTTCCAAATGATAGGGATTCCAGCTGCTCAATTGTCTGGCAAGGACCACTCACCCTGGCTGAGCAGCTCTATACAAAATGTGTGAGCAAAGCCTTCTGGGAAAGAGGAGAAATTGTACTACCTGGCAATACTCTAAGGTGTTTGTGTTTATTTGTAAGGTCTGTTGGGGAGGCAGTGCTCAGGACCAAGTGGAGACTTAATAAAATACATGCAAAGTGTAAAATGATTTTAAATTTAAGGGCATATGAAAAATGACAAGTATGGGAGATTTTCATATCTTCAAGGAAGGAAAAGAAACACTTAGTTGTTTTGTGACCATAGGAGTTGAATGTCTTTTACTCTAAGAAAAAAGAAATTTTCTAAATTAAAAAAAAAAAAATCCAAGGTTTTCAAACCAATTGAGTAAGCAAAATACATCCTTTAGGGGTAAAGTGGCAGGAGAAATGGCCTAAATATGTTCATAAAATGAGCGAGCGTGTGCTGCCTTGTTTAAGTGTACACTCACAGAACTGGCCTTTGGGAATTTTGATGCCCACAATTATTATAATGGCAACCTAATAAGAATTTATTAGAAAAAAAAAACAGACAAAATTACAGTATCCCAAAGCTGCTTTGTTTTTCTCTTCAGCATACTATACTAGAAACTGTTTTCCAGCCAGGCTTTTCTCCTAACAATGCCACCTTTGCTAGCAGCTGAGGGTCCTTGAAAAGGATGGCACCCTTTTCCCATTGTTTTATACTGTTTGGTGAAAAACAGGTAACTTAAAATTTTAACTAGAGCTAAAGCAAGATGAAATTTACCTCTCGTGTCACAGAATAACCTCCCCTAAATCCCACTGCAGATGTTAGTTACCTACACCTCAGCTTTCCCTGCAGAGGTCAGAATGTGAACTGATAGCGTGTGCCAACGTGGCTCAGCTAATGAGAGAGTCCAGACAGTAGGTAACCAATCCCATCAATGGGCCATAAGATAAAGCACACGGTAGGGTTTTGGTGACCCCATACAGCAACGTTAGCTGCGTAAAGAACTCAAACAGAACATGGATTGGATACACATCAACGTATTTATCCTACATGCATACCCCTCAGAGAACCCACACTGCCATTAAATGGAAGCGAAAATCAAGTTCCAAGCTCAAAGCAAAATGTTTTAAATAAATTTGCTTAAAGTTTAAAAAAAAAGGCATCAAGAAAAATAAAGAACACACAATGGCAAAATTACAGTGTAACTATCTCAATGCCAAGTACAATGGACTTAGTAACTAGTAGTTGACTGGCTGGGAAAAAAAAAGCTGAAAGCTAAAAATTAAAAGCAATAAAAGAAACACTTTTCTTTAAATTTTTTTTAGTTGTTCAATTTGCCCTATTTCAAGTAAGTTAAAACATGACCTTTGATTTAATGGAATGCGCTAATAGTTAACAGTTAACTTTTAAAAGGTTGAGTAGAGAAACACTACACTTTCTTGTACCACTAGAACTGTGCAGAAAGGGTTTTTTTTTTTTTTTTTTTTTTTTTTTTGCGGTAATGTGTCTCTAGGCTTCCATTCTCTACAACACAACTGTGATTCTGTAGGTTTGGAGGGCCCAGGCATACTGGCAAGAGCTTATTGCAGATATATTGCATGGTACAAATACCATCTTACCAAAGGAAATGTCACAGTAAGACACGAAAGTAATCTTCAAAAAGAAAAAAAAAAAGCTATTTTCACACATGTGCTTCCCCAGATTAATAATTAATAGAAAACCCTTTCCTGGGAAAACTTTCCTTGAGCAAACAGAAACTCCATACAAATGGGTGGCCACATGAAGATAATCAGTTACATTCTCGCACCGTCCTCCCAAACAATGAAGAGGTGGGTGCATTATGAATTACACACAAAGAAGCCGTCCCTTCACAAACACAGAGCGCAACAGCCAGTGATTTCCTGCTAAAGGCAGAAATGCCTGAAGTTTCAGAAGAAAAGAATAAAGGGGTGAAAGCTCATTGTATGTACTCTAAGTCACAACGGACAGTAGGTGAGACCAGCAGCTTTTATACAGAGGTATTTTTTAACCACAGAAATGTTCTGGCAGCTTTCCCCCCTGACTTAAATTCCAATACTCTGTCTTTTTAAATACCCTTAGTCTCAATGTACTCTAGTCTTTTCTCAGTCATTCGAGCTCCAAACTTGTTAGTAAATAACATGGTATCAGAAAAATATAGGCAGAAAAAAAAAAAAGATTGCAAGGGTAGAAGAAGCAGAATAAACCACCTACCCTCTTTTGTAGAACTAGCGGTGTTATTGCAGGCAGAGTGACTCTTCTTGCACTCAAACTCATGCTTGTCCTTCTAGAATGATCCCTCTTAGAGATCATAGACAAAATGAAAGGAGTCCTTGACGGTGGTTACTCCTCGGGAATCTCAAGGCTCAGTGCAAAGAAACTCTAGGGAAGTAATAAATGTCACCCTGCTTCTGTGATCCCAGGCTACCCAAAGCCAATTAAGGATGGCTGCGGACAGGGCAGGGCTGCAGCCAATCACAGCTCCCAGAACCCCGCCTTCGTCCTTGGAGACTCATTCGGATACTTTTGTTTATGATATTTAAAGAACCAGATTAACAGGCATCTAGTTCCCTTCATTTTTTTTTTCCAAAACAGTGCAATTCAATGCCATCTTTGTTGACTAAACAGCTGTTTCGCTAAAGCATTTTAATGCAACCCAGATGAGAAACCCCTTATATTATTTACATACATTAGTTATATACATTGAAGTATGTAACTATGTACGTGAACCAAATTTACTTATGCTACTCACAAAATTCATAAATGCTTCAACTGCAGCGTCAGCTATGTGCACAGAAAGAAGCCCTTGCCTAAAATTGGCGAAGCACTTTAATTTGTGCTATAAGTTTCAATGCTACTTTTAACATAAGCAGCTAAAATGTTTCTACTATGAAACCTCCCACCACTCTGAAGGTCATATCCTGTTGAATATTACCTATTAAGCATGAGTCTAGCAATCAATATAAATAATGTTAGATAGAAAAAGAAGAGTTCACGGAATATGGTCTGATCTGACACATGTTTTCAGGAAAGCAGAGGTTTGCATAGTTTAGCACACTTCAGCATATTAGAACACTTAAAAGCAGCTGCTGTCCAAAACTACCCTAAACCTTTAATATTTATTTTTTTGCATTTGTCTTACGATAACTGTAGTTTTTATACTAATAATTTAGGGGTTCAAGGGAGTCCACAAATAGAGCAAAACAAAACAAAAAAGAGCAATCCTTACCAAGGAAGTTTCCAATAAAGGATAAAAAAAATGTTCATAGATGTCCAAAAATGTTGCATATTAAAGCTAATCTGCATTCTCACAATGGTGAAATCAATCTGGACTGTCACACTGGCAAAGCCTGCTGGACCTTAGTGTTTCTCAGCAGTGACCCACAGACTAAGCACTGCCCCCAGCCATGAGGGCAATGCCTTCTCCAGAGAGTGACAGAACTATTGCATCAACAGGGCAGGTGGAGCAGTGTTGGCTGTGCAGACACACACTTCCCGTGTCGCTGTGCAAACTGCTTCTACAGGAGGAGTGCCTCGCTGCTCCGCTTGACTCTGATGTCTGCACAGGCTGAGCTCATTTCCCTTAAAAAGGCTTCCCTACTCTGAATTGCAAGCCCAGTATCCCCTCAGCTCAGTGTATGGGAGATGGGCTTAGTGTGCTTAATGTAAGTAATTTCAGACATCTCAAGTTTAGGGATATACTTATCCAGTAGGTTTATTGTGATAAAAGTTATCAGCATATGCTCAGTATGCAGAGTAATGGTTTCACAGTAATATTTACGTTCAGTTATACCATATACATTGACCACATTCACCCCATCCCCCTTTCACACCAGACCCTTCTTTCTCTTAAACTGCACCCCTTCTAATTTCATGACATTTATGCATCATTTATTTATTGTATATATGAGATATGTATGAGCACACACATGCCACAGCACATGTGTAGCAGTCAGAGGACAACTTGTAGAAGTCAGCTGTCTTCGGCAACTGACTAAGTGGGTCCCAGGAATTGAACTCAGAACATCAGGCTTGGTAGGAAGCACCTTTACTTACTGAGCCATCTGGTGACTCCCACTTCAAACCCTCATGTTATCCACATGTGGTGTGTGTGAGTATGTGTGTGTGTGTGTGTGTGTGTGTGTGTGTGTGTGTGTGTATGTGTGTGTGTACTTTTTAAAAAAATTTACTAAAGGTTCTGGTATAATCTTGAGCCAACATTGGCAAAGTCTCCAGTATCTACATAATTTCAAGACTATTATTTATAAATTTTACTTTGATGTCTCCTCAATTTCATTTTAAATTTTGCCAAGTATTATTTTTAGCCTGGGCAGTTTGTATGCCCCCCACCCCCCATCCCTTCACACACACATACCACACACACAATGTTTGTTTATTAAGGCAGAGTCACACTTTGTAGCTCTGGCTGGCCTGGTACTCACTATGTAGACCAGACTGGCCTCAAATTCACAGAGATACCCCTCTCTCTGGCTCAGAACTGCTGAGATTACAGGCATGCTCCACCACAGCTAGCAATGTTTGTTTGTTTGTTTGTTTGTTTGTTTTTGTCAGTATTTGCATGGCGCTGGTGTGAATGCTCAATCAGCACAGTGTTCTAAAAACACGAGAGAGAGCGCCAACACTTTCATGCGAAAAACGATGCCACAGCTCCAGAGAAATTCATGAAGGGCTGAGAAGCACTTGAGGAAGGGGATTCTTGAGGGCTGAAAGGAGGAAGTTCTCAACCTCTCCTGGCCCCAGGATAAAAATCCTGGAACCACTCTCCAAAAACAATCTGGAAGTAAACGTAACAGAGTGAACATGCAGTGGAGGCAATCCAGAGCCTCCACCAGAGGTCCACTTTAAAGATGGCTAAGTAAGTGACAGCACATTGGGAAAATAGTAGCCAAAAATATGAAATTTGCACAAGCAGAGCATGAAGATTCAATTTCAGTACATTAAATTACCTAAGAAAATTGCAATTACAGGCAAAAATATGACAGAGATTAAAAACAGCCAAAGTGAGAAGAAAAATTACCTACTTGTTTAATTTTTTTTTTTTTAACGTTCAAATGTAAGAACCGGGCTAACAGGATGACTCAGTGAGTAAAGGTGCTTGCCACCAAGACTGGCACCAAGTTTGACCACAGGACCCAGAAGGCGGAGAGAGAAAAAACAGACAGCAAGCTATCTACTGACTTCCACATGCACATCATGGCACATGCCTCACCTCCAAAGCTGAAATATTTAAAAGACACATCTTTACAAAAAACAAAACAAAACAAAAACAAAACACACAAAAAAAGCAATGGGAAAAGATAAACATACAAGCTAAATATAAGAGAAAATCTAAAAACATAATCGTGGCATAAACTTTGAACACTTGGTCAGGGAGGCTCCTGAGAACCTCTAAAATAATACAGGCAATTGCTACTACTGTGGGTTACATACCAGAACTGTATGGGGGGGGGAACCCTACTGCTGAAGAAATCATACAGAAGAATAAATAGAACAGTCAAGCTCTAAGTAAGAAGTGTCTGGTCTGCTGGCTATCCCTACCAGGAGGAGCTGTGCAAGCTGTCTGTTGAGAGAGAATTGGCTTCAGTAGTCTTATTCAGCTATGGACCCTGGGCACAGCATTGACCAGGAGTCAGGCAAGATGTGCCCACTTCAGCGATAGTGGCAAATATGCTAGGGAGGTAACCAATCACGTTCCATTAAATTTGACACTGGCTTAACAAGAGGGAATTTATGTATAGTACCCTAAATCTAACCCAAACACCAAGGGTGAAGAAATTATATGCAATAGTTGGGCTGCTATAGATTCGATAAATGACCATGATAGCCCTGTAAAATTGCCTTCTAAATGACTGATTATGTCTATACGTTGGTGTGCCTCTTTTTACAGTGGGTAGAAGCGACTGCAAATACTCATTCCTGGTCAAAAAGCTGAAAATAAATGACTGTTGAATGCTCACCTATATACGAGACATCTATGTCACACCCTGCAATGCTCAGGAAATATCAGAGAGGAGGCAAAAAGAACATTACAGAAAGAGGAAGAGGATAGAGGTGTAACGTAAAGTACTGACTTCTAATACATGACATCATAGCTGTTGCCCTCTTAAACATAGAGCAGCTACCATTACCTGTGAGATCTACATAAGAAAGACCTTCAACCATCTATCCAGGAGCAGACGGGACCCTATCCCTATCCCTTACCCAAGATTTATACCCAGTTAATGGCTTATGAGTTTGGAAGTATAGCCACTGTTAAGATGATGCCCAGGCTGCTTTAAGTAAACCCTCACCCATGCTCCTAGCTGCTCTAATAAAACTTATTTGGTTATAAAGCAAAGTAATAAATAAAAATAAATGGAGAAAGTAGAGGGGGCTTATTTGAGAAGAATAAGGGGGGAAAAAAGGGGGCAAGAGGGTAAAATTATCAAAATTCATTATATGCATATATAATAAATATATGCTAATAAAAAAGCATTAATAAAAAAAAACACCTCACATAGTTTCCCAGAAATTTTTCATGTTATAATACTTCCTCCCAGAGTTAAACTCTTTGGATAACCAGCAAAAATTTTCAGATAGCCAGTAAGAGGATGGGGAAATCCTTCCATTGCATATTGGATGGATTTATCTTGATAACCTTGACAGACTCATTCTCATGGAACACAGGAAGAAAAAAATATGGAGGTTTATAAACAGGAGACTCATTAACAACATATGCAACAATGCTTAAAGGTTTACAAAACATTAAGGCTTATTCTCTTGGGATCTTGAGTATGCTGAAAGATAAACTACAGCCAAAAAGAGATGGACAGAACAGACATGAATGGGCCAACAGCTCTGGAATGAACAATGACACTGACGATGATACTAAGGTTCAATCAGTCTGTGATTGTGTTGACATAATATAAATGTAAATAATATAGACAATAGCAGTATAGAAGTGAAAAAAAAATGTTTTCCAAAATAAAGAACTAAAGTTGAAGGAGGAAGGACATGGCATGCAAAACATAGCTGACTCTGTTGGTATATAAGATCAAAGAGATGTAAAATGGTAACTCACAGGGAAATCTTAAACTGTGCCTAGGGAGCGTTGGGTGGATTCTTTCCCACCAATTTATTTCAGAATGCTAAAATAAGCTGACATAAAAATAAGGGATAAAGAAAAAATTTAACTTTAGTATTGATCTTTGGAAAAAATGATGATTTTAAAAGTTATTTAAGAATTTCTCTTTAAATATCCTATAATTACTAATATGAATGTAACAAAAATACTAAAATGTGAACTTTATAATTAAAATAAACACAAAGTTCAGATAAATATTTTGATTCTTTAAGAATCTATGAATTAGCCGGGTGTGGTGGCGCATGCCTTTAATCCCAGCACTGGGGAGGCAGAAGCAGGCGGATCGCTGTGAGGTCGAGGCCAGCCTGGTCTACAAAATGAGTCCAGGACAGCCAAGGCTACACAGAGAAACCCTGTCTCAAAAAAACAAAAAACAAAAAAAAGAATCTATGAATTGTAAAACAATAGTAACACCACACTTCCATGTTTTCTCAGAAATATTACACAGCTAAGCTTACCTGCTGAAAGGAAACACATTTCAGTTTAATCACAAAGTTCATTCCACTTTATTCTTTGGGAAAGTGAAGCCCCTGTGAACCAGTGATCCACAGAGTCAGAAAACAAAAGAATAACAAAGACTTGTAGGGCAAGAAGGAGAGGAAAGAAGGAAGAAGGAGAAAGAAACAGTCATAAATCTCAAGTGATAGTGAACTCAGGATAAAAAGCATTCATGGGCAGAGAAGAAATCACTACAGTGCTGAAAGATGTAGTCCACAATAAAGAGAAAGTGAGGGTGAATATGTAACACATGTTTGTTTAAAAGAAAAGCAGATACAAAGAGAATCAGATTGCAATAATATATTACTAGTAAAGTCTTAGCCAGCCCTCTCCAAGGGTGAATCACAAGGGAATTAAAGACAGACATAAATACAAACACACACCAACAGGATAACATAATAAAATAGACTGAATTGCTTTATATTAATCTGCAAAGAATATATGTATATACTCAAGAAACTGATTTAAGAGAAAAAATGTTCTCATACGGCATCAAGAAGGAAACCCTCATAATTCTAAAAGCGGAAAGAATCCACCCAACTCTCCCTAGCCACAAAATAATAAAAGGAAAACTCACTAACAAAACCTAGCTGCAATATTAGCTCTTGGCATCAGAAAATCTGACTTTTATCATAGCATAATTAAAACATAATGCATTTATCATATATTGATAAAGGTGTTCTAAGACTATAATTTATTGTTATAAACTATTTCTATTGAACAAAAATGAGAATAGTTTATACCAATCAAGCACAGTGTACTCAGACTATAGATTGCTAGGCAGCAAAGAACAGAACTAAGGGTTAGCCCAACAAGAATGTGTGCCAACGTATGGTGTTAAATAGAAAAGGAGTTGATTAGTTAATTAACTAAAAGAAGATGTTTAGTATGACCATATTTGCATAAAATAAAACAAAGCAAAACATGTATGTTGAATGGATACATAATTATAAATAAGCCTGTAGAAAAAGACCTAGGGGAAAAAAACAAAAATAAATAAATAAATAAATAAATAAATAAGAAAAAGACCGAAGAGAACCATGCCAACTTTTCTTAAATGATCTTATTCTCCAAGGAAGACAGTAAGATTGGAGGAAAGAAGATCATGTCAGGGTTATACTTTTATTTATTTGGCATATATTTGCATATGATATACAAAATAATATAACATTTCCCTGTGTGACTATTTTAATGTATTCATTTTTGTGTCCATACTTTTATGTCATATGTTGGGCTCCTTAAGTTGGGAGGCAAGTACTCAATTAAAAAAAGGGCCATGAGATCTGACTGCTCAAAACTTAGCAATGCCTTATTTTTTCTTTCTTTCTTTTCCACTTTTCTTTTGTATTTATTTATTTATTTTGTCTTCTGAAATGGTCTTCCTATGTAGCCCTGGTTGACTTGGAATTCACAGAAACCCACTGCCTCTACCTCCTGAGTGCCACCATTCCTGGCTTGGCAATTGCTTCTTAAAAATCCACACTGCACAGCATTTGCTCCTGAATGGTTGTCTCTAGTGTTTCCATGCCACGCGCCCTGTGATCCCATCACCTGTTCCTTTAACATGCATTATACCAAGGATGACAGTATCACAACACCGACAGATTTCAGAGCTCTGTATGGTGTCATCTCATTTAACTTTGGACCCAGGACTCTTGTCTAGTCTTTGCTTTTCAACCTGTCCTTTAATGGCAAAAAGGCAAGCATCATGCTGTGATGGGAATCTCTGTGTCCCTGTACCACTGGGGTCCTGGCTCACAGCAGGTTTGTGGTGAGTATGATAAGAGGACTCCTCCCGAAGTTTCCTCCTTCAAACAAGTAGAAGAGACTACACCTTGACTGAACAAGAACAAGAGATGCACTTCCTGCCTCCAGATAAAAATCGTCGAATTGCAATAGGCCACGTACCACAGGAAACACACAAGTAACTCACAGAGAGAAGCAGAGTATGGAGTTACAGTGACTCCCAAAGCTTTGCCTGGGAGGAAGTCTCAGAGTCAAGTCAAAAGAAAACAATCTCCTTTGTATAAGGGGAGGTAGCATCTCAGAGAAAGACACCAGTGAAGCCACACTGGTCCAGGAAACAAAGTAATGCACTGAGGAGCTCCGTAGAGAAAAAGGGACCCAAATGAAACATTTCCCTAGAGCCAGTGTTCTGCACATCTTGAAAGACTAAGCTGAGGTGGCATGTTAGCACTGTACACAAAGGATCTCACGAACACTCTAAGAAGGAATGGACCATGACCAGAGCCATGCCTCTGAAAATGTTAGATGAATCTATGTAGGAATATTATAGATCCCACTGTTTATTTCATAGATATCTTCCTTAAAGCAAGCTCTAAGGGTAACCCTGGCAGACAGTATTCTTGCCCCATTTGCACACACATTTTTATCTTCTCCTTGAAATTTACCTCTGTCTTTGCCACATAACCCACTGACTTCACTATTCAAAGGGCTTTCACAAATAGTCAGTGCTACCTTGAAGACCTGAGTCATGTCCAGTAACCTTCATGCTAAAAACAGCCTAGCCCATCACTGTAGGAGCTTGAGGTCTATATTTAGATTTGAGTGCCTTGATCAAAAGGGTAGGCTCAGAGCTGCACAGCATCTGGGGGAGGGAAATGATTGACATAGTGAGTCCTGACCCCCCCTCCTCCCAGACATTATAATTTCCACATTATAATAATGCAACTGATGATCAAAGATATCAGAGGTTACGATTTCAAAACCTCAAAGCCAGCTAGCATAATGTTTGACAAAACTTGGACCCAAAACAGAAAACAAAAAATAAAGCAACACACCACGTTCTTTGAGCTGAATTGAAGACTGTGGACTTGTGTTTAAATGAGTTTACCAGTGTAGTGAGAGTGTTGGTTTCTTTAAAAACACAGAAATGCTATGGGAATGTGCTTTTGTTTCCATCCCGGATATGGGATGTGGGGCTGATTCAGATTGTCCGCAGCGGCTGACTATGATTTGTTTTGTCCTCTGGCAGGGGTGTGATTTTGCCAGCTGAAGTTAGTTTACATTTGTAATTCTGAGGACTCTTCAGAGGGTATAGAAGTACCAGAGCTCTGAGAGAGGCTGCTGCTGCTGCTGCTGCTGCTGCTGCTGCTGCTGCTGCTGCTGCTGCTGCTGGATTGGCAGTTGCTGGTTGGAGATAGCCTGACAATGAAAACCAAACTTATCTCCAAGGAACTTGGTGCTCCTAATCAACAGGAAGCCATCTAATTATATCAATCTTCCCCTTCCTCTCTCTCCTTCTTGGGAGGGATGGGGGAGGTGTAGGGAGGTAAGAAAAAAAAAAAAACCAATAAAGTAGCCAAAAGTCTGGTTACATACCAAGGACAAAGGGGGAGTCAGTTCTGGTTCCTCTAAGAAATCTTAACATGTTGAAGGAAAAATATCATAACCCCAACAAGTGAAATCTACAAGGCTTCTAGAGAAGAGTTTAATATCCAGTAAATAAGTCAAAACAAAAAGTCTTACAAATAAACAAGTCTCACATTGAAAGGTTTTTTTTCTTTTTCTTTCTTTTAATCGCCTTCAAAATTGAGTATCAGATGACAACATATTCATAACTTCAAAGCTCTGAAGTCAAAATTATTTTGAACTTGGAATTCTATACTCAGCCGAACTAAAAAGATTCATCAAACAAAGGCGTCCTTTAGAAGAACCGCCTCACTACTGAACACCCACTCTGTCTCAGGCACTGTGTTAGGCACGCATCATGTCAGAGGGATAATTTCTCAAGTCAGCTTCTCTCTCTATGTAAAAGATGTGCCTTTTCGCTAATCGTAATAATAAATTAGTTTAATGGGTTACCATATTCACTAACACATTTGGGGACAACATCTCCACAGTAATTGTCTTAAAGATACGGTAGCATCATAATGACACTGTATTGCTTGTATATGCTAACTCTCTTACTATAAACTATTTAATCATACCATTAACCAAGGAAAGAGAAAAAAGAAACGGGAGCCTATTAGTGTCTGTTAATTAGTTTGAACTCAATTAAGATATTCCTCTCTCTCTCTCTCTCTCTCTCTCTCTCTCTCTCTCTCTCTCTGTCTCTCTCTCTCTTAAAGATCTATTTATTTATTATGTACACAGTGCTGTACCTACTTGTACCCAGGTAGGCCAGAAGAGGGTGTCAAATCACATCATAGATGGTTGTGAGCCACCATGTGGTTACAGGGAATTGAACTCAGGACCTCTAGAAGAGCAGTCAGTGCTCTTAACCACTGAGTCATCTCTCCAGCCCCCAAAATGGTTCTCACAGAAGTATCGGGTGGGAGGATAAAGAATCTTTTTTGCAGCAGAAGAACACCAACAGGGCATTCCCAAGGATGGTGTCTGTCACGACAGCTTCTGAGTAGATGCCCAGTCCCAAAGAGAACCTTGCACTCTTCTGGAGTCCCTGCTCGCTCTTTCCTACCCTCCCACAATACAGGCATGATAGTTTTATTAATTATTCTCTTCCATAGCTATGAAAAACACCTGATAAACAACTCAAAGAAGGCGGGTTTCTTTTGCCGCCTCATGGTGGAGAGGTATAAGCACCTGGAGCAACATAGTCAACTGCAATGGTACCATGAAGCAGAAGCAGACATCTCATGTCTCACCACATCTTAGTGTGTCAAGAACTGGGGATGACTAAGAACAGGGGTTGATCACCATCTGGACTAGGACCAGCTGGACTAGGACCATCAGCTAAACTCTTCTCGAAGATTCCACAACCTCTCAGCCAGTGCCACCAGCTGGGGAACAAGTGTTCAAACTCATGAGTGACATTCCATTCTCAAACCTTCGCACTGTACCTGAAAATGAAGTCAACTGTGACTCTAGATTAACTTTCATAGTCATTTGTTAAAAGAAGAGTCTGGTTCTGGTCTTCTAAAACTCTCTATAGGCCATAGGCTTTGTACATAAAGATACCTCTCTAAAATATTATGCCATGTGGGAAAAATGCAGTTTTATTATTCAAATGATTCATTTACTGGCCCTACTAAGATAAGGAAAATAAAATCAACGCCCAGCCAAGGGAGGATAGGAAATGCAGAAATGTTGCCAAAGCACCTTGCCTTCTCAGCAGTGTCCTTATGTTCTCTCATTAGATGCTCCTGGGCAGATTGAGAAGAACTACTGAATTAAAACAGGGGCCAAGGAATGGCTGTACTCAAATCAGCGGACCATCTGGTCTGTTAGGCTGCTTCTGCCAGTGGTCACAGCAGAAGCCTTGAAGCAGCAATGTGGACATCATTCTAGAGCCGTGTGAAGGTAGAGAGAAGGGAGTGTTCTCTATGGTGATTGTGGGAGATGACGCATTTTTTTTTTTACCTCAAGTTCACATATTGTTGAGGTGTGACTATATGATAATGATGCTGATTTAAGAGATATGCCAGAAGATCTAGATGCAGTAAGTGAGTAAATTCTTCAAAAGTGACTGTCCCAGATGTTATTCAAGGGTCATCCTCTGAAGCTTCATACAAAATTGTTTTAAAAACACCTATATTCTTATTTTCAGTCATCCTTCTCCAGCTGACCAATCATTTACAAAGTAATGTGCTGTAAATGAGGAGGAATTGCCAACCCTTTTTAGCAAAAAGGTTTTAAATTCAATGCAATGACTTTTGAAAGTTCAACTTGATGCAAGGAAGGCTATTTTAAGAAAATGATGGCTTCTGTTTAAATATCCAAGGCTCTTTTGTTAGAATTCCTTATGCAGAAAATTCATTCGAGAGACTTCTTTGAGATAACGTTCAGTGAGTGGTATTTCTGACTTTCAGGCCAGTACACTATTTGCAAGTGAAGACTGATGGAGGAAATGTGCACTTTCTATATGTTCAAATTATTCATCATAGTCCACAGAGCCTTCCCATCGTCCAAGCATGCATTCACGGGGTTAAAATGCAAAATTAGTATCCGGTTGCCATTCATAGAGGTGTATGGTCTTTAGACTTACTTAGAGGAAACCATCCTCCTGGGAAGTACTGAGCTCAAATCACAACTGTATTCATGCATTGACGAAGCCCTATTCTAGATAAAGTGCCACACATCGAGTTCCACAGAAAGATGTGCAGGGTCTACATATATTCTCACTCCAAAATGCTTCCTATCTTAATCAGTTTGCATTGTCACCATAGACAGGGCACCTGGTAAACAAAAAAAAAATGTTTTTCTTAGCAAAGCATCCAAATTGAAGATGCTGCCACAGTCAGGGTCCACAAGAGCCTGCCTCTTTTTGCTGGGCCTTCACTCAGCTAGCTCCCTAGGACACTAATTCTATTCATGAGGATCCTAACCTCCCACCTTCTGACCTAATGGTCTCGCATGGCCCTCTCTTCTTAACTCCATCACATGGGAATACAGATTTCAACCCACACCGTGGAGAGGCCCACATGTTCAGCTGATGGCTTTCCTCTGCAGAGGCATGCTAATGTTCTTTATTTCAGCTACTGAGCTCTACAAGGTCCAGAAGGGCTCCAGAGCCTCAGCCTCATCTCAATTCCCAGAATCGGCTCTCCACAACTCTATATGTTTTCCCTATAGGAAATGCTCTTCACACATCGAAGATCAATCAACAATGAGAAGTTTAAAACTTGGTCACTAATCTCTAAAACTCAATTACCTCTTCCAGAGTTACTGGGCAATAACACTGACCCTAGAACCAAAGCCCATCACCAGTGTTTACCTTGAGTGGGACTGTCTTTATCCAAATGTGTCTTTTCTATCATAAGACAAATAAATTAATAAACCACCGACTTTAGGTTTCACTAAAATAAAACAAGTCTAATAGTTTAGAAAAGTGAAAAACAACCTGACTGTTGTATTAACATCAAAAAATTAGCACAAATTGACATTTGGGTAACAAATTGACAATCAGTTATATAACAAGCTGTCAGCACTGGATGAACCATACAAGACCATCCGTGTCTAATGTACTGTGACTTCACTTGTGTGGCTTTGACAGCACTTCATTCTACAACAAAGACCTAATCACATTCTTTGCCTAAACAGAAAATATTATCTCCATTATTTTGATTTACTCTTCTAAGTACACAGCTGTACCAATCCCACATTCTAATCCATGTTTTCCGATACCCACTTTGATTTATTTTTTAAAAAAAATGGCTATATGGCAGATGGAGTAGCACTCAACACATGGCTGCAAGCCTATATCAATTACATAGCTTGTTAAGACATCAAGATTACTTGGACCTAATGAATGTCTATAAACCCTGAGAAATTGCTTTCAGTGCTAATATGTAGCTCATCAAAGATAATAATGCTTAGGAATCACTTTCTGTCTATTGTGAGTTCCTACCAAGCCCAGCAGTTAGATACTGTGGCAATTACAATTTCCCTCGACCATCAATTTAGTGGTAGGGGGGATTTCTAAGAAGGACTAGGAATGGAAGAAGAGCACAGGGGACAACTACCCATGCGCTTACCTCCCTTGCCATCATAGCACGGTATTCCCCGTCTGTTTTAGCACCAACAAATTATCCACGGAGTGCAACGAGCCCACCAAAGCTTCAAGGCCACAGAGAAGAATCTCCATTCCACTTTGGATCATGCAACTAAGAACATCTCTTTCAGAGCCTCAGGCCCAAGGTTCAACAGCTGCCTTTATTTTGCCAGTTAAAAAAAAAAAATGGTATGCCATGGGCTAGAGAGATGGCTCAGCAGTTAGGAACACTGACTGTGCTTACTAAGTACCTGAGTTTGATTCCTAGTACTCACAGGGCGGCTAACAACCACTTATAACTCCAGTTTCAGAAGGTCTGCCACCCTCTTTTGGGCTCCAAGAGTATCAGGCATGTACACGGTGCCTAGACATGCATAAAGGCAAAACACCCAGACACTGAAAATAAAGTTACATACACACACACACACACACACACACACACACACACACACACACACACCAAACAAAACAAAACAAAAAAACCTACCATGTTTGGCCTGGCATAGTGGTGTACTCCTTTAATCCCAGAAGTGCCAAGTTCTCTAGAGAAGCTCCATAGAGAGACCCTGGGAGACTGAGACTGCAGGGTCAGGGAGGAGTAGCTGGAGGACACAGCAAGGTCCCATCTCAAAATCAAACAAAAAAAGTCAAAGGTCTTACCAGGTTCAACCACACCCCCAGCTGTTCTGTAATTCTCAGAGAACAGACACAGAGAAAGCCAGCCTCCTCCAAGCCCAGGGACTGTATATCTGCAATGGTCTCAGACCGCTATGTGGTCAAACTTGGGAAACTCTGTACCAATTCTGTGAGCTCACTGCCTTCACTAGCACAGTGTCCACTTTCTAGGAGTCTGAGCAGATATGCTTCATATACTTTCGGATAAACTCCCACTCTGCTTCATACTGGTTCTTTTGTTTGGTTGGTTTGGCTTGGTTTGGTTTGGTTGGTTTTGGTTTTTGGGTTTTTTGTTTGCTTGTTTGTTTGGTTGGTTGGTTTTGGGTTTTTGTTTTTGTTTTTTTTTGTGTGTGTGTGTGTTTTTGTTTTTGTTTTTGTTTTTGTTTTTTGAGACAGGGTTTCTCTGTGTAGTCTTGGCTGTCCTAGAATCACTTTGTAGACAAGGCTAGCCTCAAATTCACAACAATCGGCTTGCTTCTGCCTCCCGAGTGCTGGGATTAAAGGCATGAGCCACCACACCTGGCTCATACTGGCTCATCTTGAAACTTTCTTCTGCAGTGAAGTAAGAGATCTGGTTCTACCTGAATTGGGGGTGGGGTTCTCAAACAGTTCAGCTGCTCAAGGCTCTGGTCTACTTCCTATCGCTTCTGTAAAAGGATACTGGCTCTTAAACTGAACTGTTGTCTAATATTTTATGGCCTCATTTTAAAACAAAAATGAGTAGTGACCCTTGCTATCTCCACTCAAGAAGTAAAGGACCATAGCAATGGACAGAAACGATGAAAGCAATAAATGGGACAGAGGTAACTTCAAAGAAGCAATCACTAATTTCCTGAAAGAGTTGGCAATACAAGAGTCATATAAATAAAAGAATATTTAGAAATAAGTAAAGTTATTTTCTTAGATGATAGACACATAATTGCTGAAAACAAAAACTTTATCTCAAAGTGAAAATGTGACCTAATACCTAAAAAAACAGAAAAGAATATGAGGGAAAAATGATAAGATTAAATCAAAAAGCCTAACATCTGATCCATGCAGTTTCAAAGACTAGAAGGAAAAGAAGGATGGTAGAAATATGCTGCAGAAAAACATAAGAAAAATAGAAAGACAGAAAGACAAACTCTAGATTAAAAAGGTCATAATGTTCTCAACACAACGAATTCTTGTAAAGCCTCACACTAAGCTACAGAATGTCAAAGATAAACAGATGGCCCTAAGAGGGGAAAAAAAAAACAGGTCCCAAAGAGAGCTCATAACAACATGCTAAGGAAGGAAGGAAGGAAGAAAGGAAGGAAGGAAGGAAAAGAGGAAGGGAAGGAGGGAGAGAAAATAGACAAAGGGAAGGGGAGGGAGAGCAGAAGGGAGGAGGGAGGGAGGGAGGGAAGAAGGGAGAGAGAAAGATGGAAGGAAGGAAGGAAGACAGGTGGGCCAGCAAGCCAGGCAGGATCTAAAAGGGTAAAGAATGGTTACAGTCCTAAACTCAAGCTAAACTACTGCTGACTTCAAAAAGGTAAACACTGGGAAATAAATGACCTCTTGGTTTCCTCTCAGCAAGGTACTCCAACACAAAAAGAGAAAAAGGAAGAAATCATGAGATTCAGGAAATGGAGACTCTAACATAAGAAAGAGGAAAGGGGGATTCTAAGAATAAACACAAAGCAGACAGCCAAAGTGAGCAGTGCTGGAAAGGACAGGGGAGGTGTGTCTATCTGGAGAAAGAGTCTGGGATAGAGGAGGAGCTGACGGACGGACGGCACAGTGCCCCTTCACAAGCCTGTTTCCTTGGAAGGATTTGGTGATCAGATGAAAGAAAAGGAAATAGATAAAGCAACAGTGCAACTATCAACCTTAGGAAAACAGAAAGATTCCACAGTGGAAGCAGTACAATCTTAACGTGCTGAGCAATAGTGGGTAATGCGTACAGACTTCTGTTCATGGAATTATAGAAAGGAAAATGATGTGAGCACATCAGAAGAGATGCCAAGGAGCAAGAAACTCCTCAGTCACCATCATGTCACGGTCCTGAAGACAGTCTTGGGGAAGGATGGTTGGTCTCTTTCTTCTTCTTTTTCTTTTATATTTTATTATTTATTTATATGTGTATTTATGTTTTTAAATGTAGGAGTGCTCTGTCTGTATGTACACCTACACACCAGAAGAGAGCATCAGATCCCTTTATAGATGGTTGTGGGGCCACCATGTGGTTGCTGGAAATTGAATTCAGGCCCTCTGGAAGAACAGCCAGTGCACTTAACCTCTGAGACATCTCAATAGCACCTATTTATTCTTCTTAATGTAATTACATTAAATAAATCTTCCTCTGCTTTTAACTACTATGCATCTCTTTTCTTGGTTGATTTATGACAGGGTTCAGGCATAGCTTATTATAGATGCCAGGACCCAGGCTCTGCCTCTGACAACTCCAATAACTTCCTAACAAACAACACAGTATTGATTTAAACAGTCCCAGTTAAGTGTGGTATGCACACCTATAATTCCAGAATTTGGGAAGCCAGAGAAAGCAGATTGAGAGTTTAAAGCCATGCTAAGATATGTATCAAGACTTTATCTCAAGAAAAGGAAAGAAGGAAAGAAGGATGGAAGGAAGAAAAAAGAAAGTGAAATTCTTAAGTAACAGAAAAAAGGGCTAATCATTTGGCAGCATTTTTTTTCTATGAAGTAGGAAAATAAAAGGTCTCTCTTTTTATAAGGTTTTATTTATGTGCTTTTGAATCATGGGTTGCTTTGATATAAAACAACTCCATGTGTACACAGGACTATATTATGTTTAATTGTCATGGTACAGCAGGAGATAAATGGCCTCAATGTCATCTATATGCACTTGATACGGAAGTCCAGAATATGTCTGCTGACTTGCACTGTGAAGTCCAGCTAGTAAACCTCAGAGCCACATGTGAAAAGCTTACTGTCTTGCTTCTTGTCTACGGGATGCATTTTTCCACTGTGCTTGTCATTGTAAAGCATAAGGGTTGCATGGGATTGTTTTACCCAAGACCATTAAGTAATGTTCGTATCCTACTTTAGGAGCCCAGACAACTCTGCACTCATCTGTAATCTAACCACTTCCAGGATGCTAAGTCACCATAATCCAGGATAGGAAGAAGCAATTGATTTCTCCGTAAGTAATTGTACAGCTGTATTGTTGTTGTGTTTTTCCCCTACTGAGACTACAGTGCACACATTTCAACTTCCCCAATGAAAACCCTCCTTGAAACGTTTATGGCAGAAGGATATTTATAAAAATTAAAGTAGGGCATACACAGTCAGGCTTCATATAAAATATCAAATTTAGTTCCTGCCAGGCCTCGGGTAATGAGTCTCCATGAAAATAATTTTATTCCTCAGCTGCGACATTAGACTGTTGGACACTTTAATGGGTCCACATTAGTTCCACTTACCTTAGTTCAGCTCGCTGTCTGTAGACAGAAGAAGCAAAGCATTGTTAGACAGGTCAGTAAAGTAAGAAAGAAGGCCCAGAGGAGCAGATGACTCCAGAACCTGAGAAGGCGTTCATAATAAACCAGTGTGCGTGTACTCAAACAGAAAACATAGCTTTTCAGTTTTGGGGGAAAAAAAAACACTTTTATTCAATAAATGCTTTTAAATCCCAGGGACCAGTGCTGTGAATGGCTGATATCTAACACCACTCTTTGATGATCTGCCAATTCAAAGGAGTAGACAGATAGATAGATCTTAAGGACACAAAGACTGTAGGCACTGAGAAAAACAAATGCAATGGACACCACAGAGAATGTGCTCAGTTTTCCTTGAGACTTTCAGGAGATGCTCTTTAGGAAGGCTAATAATCCATTCAGGGATGGTAGACTACATGTGAAGGGGCAAGAACGATGTGGGTCAAATGAGTCAACACGCAGGACTAGTCTGTTATAGATCAGATTCCGGCTGCCGGGCAAGCAATGAGAACCTTGCGTTCCACTGGATAGACAGTGAGGAGTGACCGAAGTGTCTTGGTTGGTTCTTGTCAACATGACACAGCCCTGGACTTACCTAAGAAGATGCCTCCATCAGGTTGCCTGTAGCAACACCCAGACTACTGTGAGCAGTGCCCTCCATGGCCTGGTGGCCATGGGGTTATGAAAGCAAAATGAACAAACCAAGAGAAGCAAGCTAGCAACAGCATTCCTCTATGGCTTATGCTTTAGTTTCTGCCTCGGACTCCTTCCAAGATGAATTGTACATGGAAGTAAAAGATGAAATAAACCCTTTCCTCCCTAAGACACCAGGAATCCCCACAGATGATGGTACACTAAGAATTAAGTGTTCAGACAGAGTATCAGAGTACTAGAGCTGCATCCTAGGGAACATGAGACAGACAGGATCTAAGCGCAGAGCAGAGGCTAGCACTAGAGACTGCAGCAACGATGGAGAAAACTCTTGCATCTAATTCTTAGCTGAAATTTGTCTGGTGGGAGAAACGTGGGCTTGCATTCTCTGTACCTAGATGTGAACTTCAAACTTCAAATGTCCTCCATTTCACTCAATGGGCAAATGCACATCAGCCTTTCTCAGAGGCAAGAGATTCTGCCCTGGCACAAAGAACAGAAGCTTCTGTTTGGATGTGTAACAAACATTTGCCAAGGAACAATAGGGTTGTCTCATCATTTTAAATACGTAGTGCCTAAGTAATTTGTCCCATAATGAAATGTGAACAATCCCAAAGTCAAGTAACATGTGGAAATTTTAATGAACACCCCTCGTGTCACTGAAATGCAAATCTCCCTTAAAATGGGAGCAGGGAAACAAAACTGTAATCCTTGACACATATTTTCTTGCATCTTCTAAATGTCTCCTAAAATTAGTATGTAGGATTCTCTCATAGCTCCATTTCCCTTCTCTGTGACTTGAGGAATTATTTGAAGTATATTTAGTCTAAGAAGATAAAAATAGCAAACACTTTACAATGGCTAGAGCAAAATCCCTGATAACTGCAAAGGAAGATAACACTTTGTAGAATGATTTACTCTCCACTTGGGACTCCTTAGAATCTTATTCTTACACTTTAATCAGGCTCAAGGCAACATAAAATTCAAAACTTACCTTGAACTTTTCCAGCAAGCATTATCCTATCCTTGGCAAAACCTGCAACTGTCACAGTGTACATTACTCTACTTGAGGAAAGAACTGTGGTTTGTTATTTCAAAGAAACTACCAGGAGAAAATGATCCCTATGTGGAGTCTTTAATGCTCAAAGTCACATCCAAATTTTTCCTTTACTTCTTCTTATTGTGACTAGTGAAGTGTCAAGTTTTCTCCTGGCATTGATGAACTGTCCAGTGCATTCGCCTCGTCATATCACAGGCATAGAGATACTTTCACACAGGAGTCATAGCTTTAATCTTGGCTTAGCAGAACTACTTAGTATCGCTAAGTGTTAGCTGTTATAATGACACATTAACTGTACTCCCTCTTCTTATAAGTTTGCAGCCTAGTAGAATATTTGTTTAAGCTGTGGGCTGGAGGTACAGGCTAGTGAAAGAATGCTTGTTTAGTATGAGGAAGATCCTATGATTAATCCTCAATCATAAACACACACACACACACACACACACACACACACACACACACACGCATACACACGCATACACACACATATACACACACCATACACACTACACACACACACACACACACACACATGCAGGTGCGTGTGCACTACACATATACACATACACTGTACACATACCACAGAGAGAGAGAGAGAGACTTGGTTTTGCCTAAGTCCATAAATTATTTGTCATAAGCAGTGAAGATATATAGCTGATACCCCTCACATTCCCTAAACCCAAAAATAAACTGAGGAGTGCAATTATATCAGCCAACACCTCCCAATGCATAAAAGGAACTGTTGCTTTTAAGAGAAAAAAAAGACAATGAATGAGGATGAAGGAAGAAAGGCAGAAAAGGAGAGGAAGAAAAGGCGGGGAAAAAAGAAAGAAAAAGGTTGGAGGAGAGGGGAGAATGGGGAGAAGGGAAGTAAGAGAGAAAAAAGAGAAGGAGAGAAGAATAAAGAAAACAATACCGCCCCCCACCTACCCCCAGCAATGGGCAAAGAGACACCTTGTTGGTGTTGCTCTTATATCAGTCAGGGCCAGAGCAGATAGCAGTCCTTTTGTTCATTCTAGCTTGATGCTTGGCTTGGTGGCCAAACCTGTCTTATACCTAGGACACATTCAAACACACACACACACACACACACACACACACACACACACATACACACATACACACATACACACACACACACACAAACACACACACACACACACACACACACACACACACACACACACCACAAACACCTGGCCCTGCCCCTCACTGGATATAGTACTCTAGAGAGCTTGCCCCATCTTTCACCAGCAGCAGCACTTGGGAGAGTGGGCTCTGTACCCCACCCAGGCAGCACTGTGAAGCTGACCCTGATGGCAGGGGTGTGGGTGAGCCAGCCCCGAGGGCATTAGTATGACAGAACTGATCCAGCTACTGAGCAAGCACTGAAGATGCAAGATTGGGAGTGTTGGCCCAGCCCTTCACAGGCTGTAGCACTTGGCGGGATATGGCCCACACCTTGACTGGGCAGCACAGTGGAGCTGGCTCTGGAGTCCTGGGTACTAACTAGTGATCCAGCCCTGAGGGTCTGAGAGCAGGAGAGTTGACAGTGCCTCCTGCCTACAGTGGCATTGAGTAGCCTAGCAAGAGCAGTGCAGCTCACCCTGGGTGAGCTGGAGCTCACCCTAGTGGTACAGACAAAGGAGAACTAGTGTGCTAACCATCTCAGGCACCACTACAAAGGCCCAGATCCAGGGCTCTGAATCAGTTCAGCCCAAAATCTATACCATCTGCGAACGGTTGAGACATGTGAAAGGGACAGTCCTTCTGTATCAAAGCTGCAGGGTGTCCATGACAATGGGACAGCAACAGGATAACTGGAAGGATTCCTGGTGAGGATCCAATACTGATGAGGTCACAGGATCCAGGGATCTCGAACCAGAGATCTTGCAATGAACATTTGCAAGAGGAGATGTGTGGACAGAGGAATATACTGTGTGGCACACAGTGACATCCGGCAGCTCCACAATGAGATGTTTTCTAAGCTTTGTTGTTGTTGTTGTTGTGTTTATTTGGAGGAGGAGGATGCAAGGGTAAAGGGTGGATATGAGGGGATAGGGAGAGGAGCAGGACTCGGGGACACGATATGAAACTCAGAAAGAGTCAATTAAAAGATTTTAGAAAAAGAAAGAAAACAGTTTTCCCTCCAAAATCAGCAACATACATCAAATGGATAAACTTCATTCTATTTCCCTTAGGAAGAAGAGAGAAAGAACAGGGAAAAGGGGGAACACACCAACAAAAGAGCCCTTACAAGTTTGAGAATTAAGAGGAGAGATGGGAGCCAGGGCTTACTTGAAGCAATGATGCCAACCACAAAGGAGATCAGAACCACAGTGCTGTGTTTCCCCTCGCCATGACGTAGAGCACATCTGTCTACACAGAACTCATAGAGACAGTGATTATTTCTAATGTCATATTTTAAATATACCGTCTGCTACATTCAAATCTGAACTAGTGCTTCTATGGGAAAGTTCATGCAAAGTTTTCAAAGGGATGTCCAAAATAAGAATTACACAACACCTGTTACTGCCAACATATGAGTGCACATACCACGAGCACATATATCAGGATTATACATTATTTGTGTGCATTGTTCTTGTATAGCTTTCTGTCATTGAATGTTGAATAAAACCAACACAGGAGGGGCTCTTTCTACGAGAGCTTATAAAAAACACAAAACAACTGGACTGTTCATGCCTATGACAAATTCTGATTGGCGGCCTGTCTAAGACTAGCAAACTTCTTCCTGACATGGCCTTTGCTCTTTAGGTGTCCTTAAGCTACATTTCTGTGGCTTCACTCTCCCTCCAGCTGCAGCAGGCAGAGTTAATGAACATATGAACTCTCCAGCACGGAACAAGTGATGTAGAGAGGCTCGGATGAGGTAGCTCAAAGTTCCAGCACCTGTTCCACAGAGCAGCAGAGAGGAAGATGTCAGCCTCCCAAAGCCTCACACCAGAAACTCACACGGGTGCTTCCACTGAGTTACACTGTTCAATATTTAGTCCTCCAGACTCCAGAGGAGATTTGGGCTCCTTCTCTCAATGGGAGATTTAACAAAGGGTCCCTAATCATTTTTAGCCCACCAAAGCCTGCACCCAGGTGTTGACACCAACAGTAAAATTTGCTACTCTGTCCAGTTTTCACAGGAACTAAAGCGACTATACATAAATATGGAGCGGCCCCTTCTTCATCCCAAAGATTGTGAACCAAAAAGTTCACAGCTCCAAAAGAACACTACAAAAAGTAAAATAACAAAAAGGTATTCATTTTACAATCAACTTAGCTCAAGGCTTCTTTTTCATCATAATTAACAGAGAATTGATTTTTTAAAAAGCATTTATGGCATGATGTTATATGAAAGAGACCACTAAGTTATAAATAAAATATCTGCATATGCAGTAAGTCTAGACAAAAAGGTAATGTTGACATGATACAGCCTAATGATATATCAGTTCTCAGGCAAAACACCACAAAACTTTTATTCAAATAATAATCTACAGGAGATATCTGCCCATTATAGTTTCATACTCAAGGAGGTAGTTATACACTCACAATTAAAAAACGAAGCACTCAGCCTCAAACAGATGCTATCTGGGGCCAGTGTTCATAATATGATGTGAAACCATGACAAGAATAAGAATTACTTAAATACGTTTTTAAAAATACTTTTCGTCAAAAAATTAAGTTACAAGAACTTCACATAGTCCTTTATTCAACAGACTATTTGTTTTAACAAATTATATTGTTCTAATGACCGAAACAAAGTGAATTAATAATGTTATTTAGAAAGGTTTATACTGGAGGAAAAAAATCAAATGAAATCAGGCAGTAGGCTCCCTGTGTCATTCAAAGCATGTGTGTGTCTGGAACTACCCAGGCCAAAGCACATTCACACAGCGCCCCTGTGTGCTCAACAGCCACTCAGCAGGACTGGAGAAAAGACAACTCCCATCTGCCAAACCACTTTCTTATCCAACAGTGCATACACTTTCATTTTAGAAGTGACCTCATTCAAAACCCAAGCAAAAGCTAAGCAGTTTAAGATGAAGTAAAAAGATTTAGGCAAGAGTTATCCATCAAAAACTTATAGATGCACAAAGCTGAAACACGCACATGATAAACAAGAAAAACATTTCCTCCTGTGAGGATGGCAGATTGCCCAGTGCTTCCTAGAAGGGGAAGTGTTGTCTTTCCAAACCTGCAATGGCCTAAGACAGGCTGCATCAGAAGTAGAGGGTTCTTCTGGCAGGTACATGTTCAAACTCCTAGTACCTGAGCCTAAAGACACAGACTCTCCAGGATGATGTGTAAGGATGCGTACTTCTCACCAAATGCTCCGGGCCAGTGCTTGTTACTGCCACCATGAAGCGCCACATATAAGATAACCTGTGGAAGACTGATTGTATTGATAAGTAAAGGACTGTCAAATACTTCTCTAAATGGAATTCAATATAATCTCTTATGTACCTGAATGACTTCTGAAATTTTGTGCTTTTAATAACATTGTGTTTATCTGCAGTTCATACCTACAGACCTGCACTTATTCTAATGATATGTGTGTGTGGCTTGTTAGCGACTGCCATAGATTAACAAGACAGGTCCGTTGCTAGATAGTCACTCTCTCTGCAGGTGCCCTCCCTGACTTTGTCCAAGGGTCTCTGTCCTCTCCACTTCCCCTCATTTGTCCAGTTGGATTTTTTTTCCTGACATAAATCTTATTTAAATCTAAGACTATTATCTGTCAATGAAAATTAATTTAACAATCCAGAGCACAGCTATTAATTCAATACGAATACATCCTGATCTTAAGATAATCCAGTTTTTCGTCTAGTTTCTGAAAAAAAAAAATCATTCGAAATCCTACACAGCATAAAATGATGATAAAGGTTTCTGACGTTTCTTTAAACAACAAAAAAAATTCATATTTCTTAAAAGCAATATACTTACTCCACAGGAAAAATAACATGGAGAAAGGCTAGGGAGCTAACCTAGTCAATAAAATGCTTGCCAGTGTGCATGGAGACCAGCATTTTCATCCCCAGAGTCCACATAGACAACAACAAAAAGCACGGTGTGAGGAGATGCCTGGAGAGAGTCATAGCAGTAGCAAGAAACAGATCCCTGAGGTTCACAGGTCAGGAGACCTACCTGATCGGAGAGCCCTAGATCCCCATGAGAGGTCCTGTGTTATGAAACAAGGTTGACATCCATGACTGTTGAGAAGACTAGCATCTGAGGCTATCTTCTGGCCAGCTCATACATGTGTTATACATACATAAATGCACATGCACACACAATGAATAGAATATATATACATATATATATGTATGTGTGTATATATATCCTTCTATTAGATATCTTGGAATCCTACTCACAGCAGAGTTTTGTGAACCTCCTGCTCATTCAACAGGTATTTACAGAGGGCCTCGTCTGTTCAGGTACAATGGTAGAGTCCAGAAATATATTGACGTCAAAGGTAAACATGACTGCTGTAGCCTGGGAATGCTTCCCAGATCATGGGATACTGGTAAGTAAATAGACTGATAGTGCCATGTGGCTGACCAGGTAGGCCATCTCCAAACAGGGTAGCTCATGATCATTTGTCAGGGAAAGAGAAAACGCTCTGAGCTGACACTCCAAAGAGATGCACTTCATATAGATGCTTAAAGATGACGGGGTAAAGGAACACTAGAAGACTGAGCATCAGCTTCATGAGAAGACTTGAGCCCTGCCCCACATGTCAAGGTGTGGCTGGATTTCCTTATTTTATCAGAGATGTTGTGTAGTAGGAAACTGAAGACGTCTAGTGTGGTCAAAACACGCGGTGCAAATAAGAGGTTAGAAAGAAAATTAAGCAGTTGGCCCTGCCACATAGCATCTCAAGGAGCTCACTGAAATCATCACTTGAACACAGGCTAAGGATTCATGAAATGAGTTTAAGAAATCAATGTTATACTGGCATGGTGGTGCACACAACTTTAATCCCAGCACTCCGGAGGCAAAGGCAGGGAGATCTCTGTGAGTTCGAGGCCAGTCTGGTCTACAAAGCGAGTCTAGGACATCCAGGGCTGTTACACAGAGAAACCCTGTCTCGAAAAACCAATAAAAAAGAAAGACAGAAAGACAGAAAAAAAGAAATGTTATAACTACAGTTGTCTTCAAAACTATTACTTCCATAAGGAAAAGTGATCAGGATGAAAGAGCATTTTCAAAACTCTGAAAAATACATGAGGTGATTACTTTAATATATGGTGTATTAGTGCTAGTAGGAGAGAGTATTCTTTTGAAAAAAATAAGAATTAAATAATGATGTCTTAAAAGCCCTCCATGCTAACTCAAATGTTAAACTGGCTAGATAAAAATATATTTATGAACAGAAAGTTAATTTTTCTCAAATAAGACACACAAAAGTAGACAATAATCTGTACCATGAGACACTGTAAGCACATTTTCAGCAAATCACAATTACTGAGAAAACATAATTGTGATGGTTTCAACTATTAAAAGCATATATTACTAACATGACTCTCACAAATCATTCTGAAGAGAAAAATAACATAATAGAAGAACATAGCGACTTCACAAAGAAGAGAAATGAGTAAGCAGAAGCTAGTGAAAACTCTACAAATAATCAAGGAAATTCAAATTTACACGTTGACTAAATTTCTTTGAATGTACCAGATTGAAAAAAAAAATCTTAAAATTGTGAAATGCCTGCTGTTGACCAGAAAGTGTGGAAACAGAGACACATATAGTGTTTTTGGGCACAGCTACTCAGGTTGGCCATTTGGCAGAATCTAGTAATACCGAGCAGCTAACTGACCTCACATTCCAACAGTTCCATTTCCGATAAAGAGAGAGAGAGAGAGAGAGAGAGAGAGAGAGAGAGAGAGAGAGAGAGAGAGAGAGAAACACCTGCACGTTTTGTGATGGAAATTTTCTAAGGTGTAAAGACAACAAATTATGCAATGTGCAATGAAAATAAACCAGATATATAATCTAATCATGGATGGATTAATAAAAAAGCACATACAATGTACTTTTCTTTATAAAGTGTTATACTTGATTATTTATTATGGGAGGCAACATATGGGGGTGTACACATACACACACATACACACAAAGAGATCAGAAGGCAACTTGTGGAAATCATGTTTTCATATGGATCTTAGAAATGAACCCAGGTCATCAGACTTGGTAGCAAGTAACTTTACCCACTGAGCCATGTTGCCAGGCCCATTGCACTTTTATATAAATCAAGGCGTGTTGTGGTGCTCTATGTTCTTAAGGTATAAAATAATGGAAGGAAAAAAGGTTCCCTCCTACCTTGAATTTTTTTTTCCATCAAAGTGGAAAACAAGGAGCAACGGGGATGGAGAATAATGAAATGAGCAGGAATTAGTAATAATCTCTTATTTATTAGAAAGAGAGACTAATTGCATCTCTACAAATTGAGAATTGTCTCATGGGGTGAAGCTATTTTAACACATTACAAAATAAACCCAAATAGGCTGACTGTAAGAAACAAGACTCAGAGAGTCACGTGGTATAGGAGTCTGGGTGTATGAAGCATCTAGGATTTGTAAAGTTACAGAGATGAAGCATGGATAATGCCTATCCATCACTAAAAGGGAGGAAGAGATGGAGTGACAATTTTATGGGGAGAGGCTTTCTTTTCAGTGATGAAAATGTCTTGAAACTGCATGAATACAATGGCAGCATTTGGAATGCATTAAATGCAAGTAAATCAAACACTGAAAAACAACTCTTTTGTTGTTGTTGTTGTTCCTAATCTCCTGCTACTGTTTTATTTTATTAGTTTATTTATATATTATTTCTCAATGGTTATCCCATTCCTTGTATCCTCCCATTCCTCCCTCCCTCCCATTTGCCCCTTACTTCCCTCTCCTATGACTGTGACTGAGGGGAACTTCCTCCCCCTTTATATGCTCATAGGATATAAAGTCTCTTCTTGGTAGCCTGCTATCCTTCCTCTGAGTGCCACCAGGTCTCCCCATCCAGGAGATGTGGTCAAATATGAGGCACCAGAGTATGTGTGAAAGTCATACCCCACTTTCCACTCAACTGTGGAAAATGTTCTGTCCATTGGCTAGATCTGGGTGGGGTTTGAAGTTTACTGCCTGTATTGTCCTTGGCTGGTGCCATAGTTTGAGTGGGACCCCTGGGCCCAAATCTGCCTATCATAATGTTCTTCTTGTAGGTTTCTAGGACCGTCTGGATCCTTCTACTTTGCCATTCTCCCATGCTTCTCTCATCTAGAGTCCCAATAGGATGTCCTTCCCTCTGTCCCAGTTTCCTGGTAAGCCTAAGTGTCCCTCAGTAGAAGAATGGATAAAGAAACTGTGGTACATTTACACTATGGAATACTACTCAGCTATTAAAAACAAGGAATTCCCGAAATTTGTGGACAAATGGATTGAACTAGAAATAATCATAATGAGCAAGTTAACCCAGAAGCAGAAAGAGTCAAATGGTATATACTCATTTATATCTGCATACTAGCCCAAGGGGCATGTCCCATGAACACTGCATGAACTTGACCTCCACAACAACAGCAGCAACAGAATTAAAATATATTTTCTTTCTAAGAGCAGAAGATGACAACAGAGTAACTAGTGAGAAGAGCCTCCAGATGCTTGTAAGAGCAATGATTTGGCCTGAGCTACTGCTGTAGAAGACGAGTTATAAACATTGGATACCCCAGGACTTGTCTTCTCAAGGGGACTTGGTAACCAATCAGACAATCAGACAGATAAGCAGAGCTAGGAAGAGGGAGGTTGAAGATAAGCTGAGAGCTGTGATTGGCCAATGTGAGTGGAAGGTCTTCAACTTCCATAGAAGGGGAATAGATGAGAAGGAGCAAGTCCCAACAGAAAATAATTGCATTAGAAATATGCTGAGCTGCAGCCATTTCTGGGCTGCACTAGTGAACACAAGGAGCAACTGGGCCACGATAAAGTTCTAGCTCCAACTCACTGTACTGTAATTGCAGCCATGGAAACCAATGAGATCACATTGGCAGTTAAAATGAAAACAAATTTCAAGATAAAATTCTAGATAATACGGACATTAAAATCCTACAGCATGCTCTTCAAGACTCAAAAACCAAAACTGTATCTCAAGAAGGAAAAGGGAACCAAACTCAGAGCCACTGAAATCGGGGCAGAGAAGCTGCCTGCCAGGATTACATGGTCTTCAGACACATCACTGAGAGCCATTTTCCCATCACCATGAGGAAACACGAAACAAAAACTACTTTTCAAATGCAACAAAACCCAGTAGCCTCAACACTAATGACACAGATGTTAACTAAATTAAAAATCTGGAAGAAGAATTTTGGCCAGAGGAGAAATGAACAGAAAGAAATAGAGGTTGCAAATGGGCCCTTCTCCCAAAACTGGAAGCCTTGGAACTTTTCAAATGTCTCTACAAGAACCACCCAACATGGAAGAGAGACTAGTTGCTCAGCCCTTAGCATCTCAAAAAAAGTACTATTTCTAAGCAACTTAATTTGTGCTTGAAAGTCCATGCTGTCATTTTTTTCTCAAATGCATCCCCAAAGAAAGATGTCTTCTTCATATTTTCAATTAAAATTAATTTCATAATCCAGACTGGGTGCGGCAGTACATGTCCCTAGTTCCCACACTTAGGGGAAGGGACAGGCAGAGCTCTGTGAGATCCAGCCAAGGAGTGCTATATAGTGTGAGTCTTTGTCCTCAACATTCTTCATGCCCATCTAGAAGGCTCCTTATGTTTATCATGCAGCTTTTCCTCATATGATGATGATCCTCTACAAGTTTCTCACACAGCCTGTGCACTCAGAGCACACCAGAGGTCCTACTATACGGAGGATATTCACTCGATGTATGCCTCACCCTGCAAATCTCCTCAGACCGATAGAAGATACGATCGATCCATAACCAGCTGCTGGCACTGGGAACATTTCTTTCTTATAGTTTTCTTTAAACCATGTCTTTCAGAGCTGAGGAGACAGCCCAGTTAATTAAGTGCCTGCCGGGAAAGATTCAGGACCTGAGCTTGACTCCCCTAGAAACCTACATTAAAAAATCTATGGCTATGTTGGGCATCATGGCACACACCTGTGATGCCAGCACTCTGGGAGGTAGCAGCAGGCAGATCTCTATGAGTTCGAGGCCAGCCTGGTCCTCAAAGCGAGGAACAGGACAGCCAAGGCTACACAAGGGAAACCCTGTCTCAAAAAAACTAAACCAAAACAAGCTACAGCCAGCAGCATCATACACCCAAGCATCGGAGATAGGAGCCTCCCCCTCCCCCAGGGGCATCAGTGGCCACCTATCCTGGTTTAACCAGACAGCTCTAGGTTCAGTAAGAGACCCTATCTCGAAAACAAGATAGGAGCAATTGAGAAAGACACAGGATTGACATCTCACCTTCACGCCACACATGCACAGGCACTTACAAACCAGTCTTCAACTACGTCTCCAAGATCACCAGACTGGGTGGCCAAAGTCATGTTGTGGGGACTTTCTGCCTCTGTTTCATCTTTCTCAATTATATTAGCATGTATTATGTAGTCCATACTCAATGCTGACCCAAATATCTTGCACTATTAAGTCGTTTTTTCTCTGAACCCCTCTCATATCTTTCCCGAGTTGTAGACGTGGTTTTGTAAAAAGAGCCCTTATGCTTTGGGGACAAAGGCAGGTTCAGCCTAAATGAGGTCATCAAGTTCCCAGTTCCCTAAGAGTCCAAGCCAAAGACCAACACAGTGTTCCAGCTGATCTTAGTTTCCTTGGCGTAGCACAGTCAGAGTACTGTAATATAATGCAAAATGGCTCTAAAGAGAAACCAGACACTAACCAGAGTCTTGCCAAAACACAGTTAAATAATACCAAAGTGGCCCTTTCATCTGAATACTGAGCCTCTCGCGCCCGTGTCACCCTCCCCAAGAATGAAAGCAATCTTCCACTGTGAATGTGGGTTGGCTGAAGAACATACCAGACACAGCCCCATAAAGTAGATGTACTTATGAATTGGCACACGTGTGCTGGGAAGGATGAAAATGCTGACAAGGAGACCAAGAGACAAAGAGCAGGACTTACTCTGAGAGCAAGGGTGATCCAAATTTAGAATACGCTTATAGTGCTAAAAAAAAACAATAGTCAACTGTTTATCCTGACCAGGATCTATTTCAACATCTTACCTTACCCCTAAAAGTAGACTTAACATTTCTAACTTTCATTGTAGATTAAATTCATTAATATTAAATTATCAGTGTGATCTCAGATAGACTTTTACCTGCCCCCAACAAATCAACACTGCCCTGTTTCTTCGTCCATTTATTTATTCATTAATTTTTCCATTTATTAAACAAAATTTTCTTGAGAGTCTATTAGGAGCCAGGAATTTTTTTTTTTTTTTTTTTTACCTTCTAGAAACTTAGTATAGAAAACGTAACACAAGGGGTATGCTCTCAACACAGTGGTTGAAAGCATACTGATCTTGTAAAGGAACTGAGTTCCTAGCATCTACAAAGAGTAGTTCACAATCACCTGTAATTCCAGTTCCAAGGAATCAACATTCTCTTCTATACTCCATCCACATTCCATGGGTACCTTCCCCCATCACACATATACATACACGTAGAAATAAAATAAAGTTTAAAATATTAATGCAATAGCATTTCTGCCTTCACAGAACTTCTCTTTAGTGAGTAGAGGCAAGGAGCCAACACAATATGTGAACAAAGAGTACAGGGATAACAAGTACTAGGGAGAAAGATTAGGCTGGGTAAACACAACAGTTAGATCTTGAATGTCTCCCAAAGGCCTGTGGGTTAAAATCTTGATCCCTGACACATGACATCATTGAAAAGTGGCAGAAACTGAGATGTGACAACTAGGAGGAGGGAATGAGTGGAGGGCTCTGAAATGGACCCTGGAACATGGTCCCTTCACCTTTCAGTGCAACTTTGCAGGTACCAAGAGGTGGATCACACTGTGTTGCATGTGCTCTGCACCAACATATGCTGACCCCACCACAGACTCAAGACCATGATGTAAAAAAAAACCTCCCGAATTGTACGGAAGAGTTGGGGGATGAAAAGGTGGGGGAGGAAGGAATTGTCAGGAGCTCCAAAAGGAGACTATCAAGGCCCCAGGTGGGGGCTGCACAAACGGATGTACCAACCAAGGACATTGCAAGCAGAGGACCTAGACCCCCTCCCCTGTTCAAATGTAGCAAATGGAAAGCTCATTCTCCACATATCAAGGTCAGTGGCATACTGCCTCTGACAAGAACTCTAGTGCCCTAGATTTGATCACTGCCTCTTAGGGGAGAGGCCCTGTGGGAACACAGAGGAAGGGGATGTAGGCTATCCTGAGACCTGGTAAGCCGTGGTCAGATGGTAGGGGAGGAGGACCCACCTGTCAGAGGTCCAGGGAAGGGGAATAACATGGAAAAGAGAAGGAGGGTGGGAACAGAAAACAAAAATGAGGAGATTACAATCAGGATGTAATATGAAATAATAATAATAATAATAATAATAATAATAATAATAATAATAACAATAATAATAATAATAATAATAATAATAATAATACAAGAGAGAATAAACCTCCCTAACTGTATCCAAAACCCTTTTAATTCTTAAGTTGGTTATCTCAGATACTTTGTCACAGTAATAAGATTTGAGCAATATAAAAGGGGAAAGAGGAAGCTGAAGGCAATAAAGACAATGTCAATCTTCAAGTCCACCTGAGATAAAAACCATCTTTGTCTATCAATCAACTGGAACTAATCAAGACCTCCTAAATTCATATTGACTAGATTGAAAAAGACATGTCATCCAGTAAGACTAACTCATTTTCTTAGTTTCTAGATATTTTACTAATACAGCTTTACCAGTATTGACTTACAGTCTTTTACATAAATACAAATTTTTTCAAACTAATATAAATAGAAAATTCTGGAGGGAAGTGGATACTTTTAGCACATGTTGACCAAACCAGTACATTCATTAGGCTCTTGAATGAATTTTTCCAACCTTTCATTTTCATTATATGCTTTTGTCTTTTGTTTTAAGTGTATTTTCTTCAAAAGCTTAAGACTTTAGATTTGGTTCATTCAATCTGAGGAAAAATGTCAACCACATGTGGTAGTGCATGTCTATAATCAGCACAATCAGGTAAAGGTGGGATCAGAACTCTGAGGCCAGCCTGGGCCACATAGTAGAACCCTGTGGAGAGAGAGGGGTTATGGAGAGAGAAGAGAGAAAGAGAGAGTGACTGCCCAACCACATACTTGGAAGTCAATCCACTCAGTTAAAATTAAACTTTATTGATCACTTATATAGTGATATCAATCTCATTCTGAGTCAAAACACTAAAAAATTGACAAAATAAATTATTGCTTAGACTGAATAATAGAAACTTGATACCCTATGAGCATATACAGATGAAGTCCCCCTCAGTCACAGTCATAGGGGAGAGGAGTAAGGGGAAAATGGGAGGGAGGGAGGAATGGGAGGATACAAGGGAAGGGATAACCATTGAGATGTAATATGAATAAATTAATAAAATTTTTTTAAAAAGAAAAAAAAGAAACAGCTAAAAACAGTCAAACTTTAAAATAACATGGGACTACACGACACATTGGTCCATGCTTGTATTTCCAGCATTTAAGAGGTATAGTCAGGAGTATCATGTCATGAGTTCAAGGACAGCCATTGCTACGTAGGACATCTGAGCACAGCCTTAAAAAATGAGAACCTGTCTGATCTTTTACTCCAAACCATCATAATAATGATGATGAAGGGGTTAAGACTTCTGCACATTATGGTGAAATCCTAGGAAGTGCACAGACCTGCTCTGTGAACTGTGTTAGAGTACATTTCACCTATGGTTGCAACTTTGAATGTAATCAAATAAAAATCAAGTTATAATATTAGAAATGTATAAACTAAATGTCATACTAGTCACGGTAAATTTTTCTTATGTTTTTGATGACAGCAAACAATGTATTCTGCAAAAATTAACCCACCCACTAGTGTGTGACTATTTTAGGAAATAGAACACATTTAAATATTTTGTGATGAGATAGGATGGGGACTGAGCAGAGTTAGAATAAACAATTCATAATATAACTTGTTCCTGTACAGTTAATCACAATGTTGAGATGCATGCAAAATTTTAAAGAAACCACACATAGATTTTTATCTTTGACTTTTAACCAATGTATCCTAAAAACTTAGTAGCTGCAGAAAAAATATGTTGCATTTAGAAGAATCAATCACTAACTGTATTGGATGCTGGCAACCACACAAACCCACTCTACTCAAGACCAAAGTTCTCACTTTCTGAGTAGCAGCCAGTAAGGCATTGTGGTTAAGACTTCCTTCCTTGCCATTGCGCTCTGCGACAGGGAGTTTCAATATCCGAAGCCAGGCATTTCCTGGGCAGCCCAGCTGCTGTGCCTTAATTCTTAACAATTCCATAGGTTCCACCTGGCTCCAGAGTGTCTAAGGAATGGGTTGAGGGCTTTATCACAAGTGCACCATAGCCTGGCTTCTCTCCTAGCCTTTCCCTATGGTACTGTCCTAGTTTGCTTTCAATTGCTGAGATAATGCATTAACTAAAAGCAACTTGGCAAACAAATAATTTATTTTAGCTTATGGATGTAATGGTTAATCATCTAAGAAAGCCAAGGCAAGAGCCTGAAGTAGAAACCACAGACAAGAATTGTTCAGCATGCCTTCTTCAGCTTGCTTTCCTACACAGCCAGGGACCACTTACCCAGGGCATGCAGGTTGGACTAACCCACATCAATCAACAACCAAGAAAATGCCCCCACAGACATGTCCAAAGCCAGGCTGACGGAGGCAATTCTTCAGATGAGGTGCCTTCTTCCCAAGTGACTCTCATTGTGCCAAGTTGAAAAAAACTAACCAGTATGGGTACCGCTTTTAAGTGCACTCTGCAAAAAGCTTCCTGCAAGCAAGCCTGTGCTTGAGATTCTGAACTAAGTACTAGCCTATACCACAGCAGGTATTTTTAGGCACGTTTTCCCTCAACTGGCAAGATCCTATAAGTATGTATTAAGTGCAGTAGGAAATATGTTGACATCCATGACAAAGGCCATTTAAGTACTTAAGTGCTTCTCTCTGATGAGCTCTTTACTTTGTCCCTTGAGGCTTTTGTCTTCTAACAGTCTAGACACAACACAACTGAAGCTGAAGATGGAAGATAAAGACTGTCACTAGACCCTTCATATCCTCATATGACTCAATAAACATTTCAAACTGGCCTGAATACTTTCCAACCATGATGCACTCTCAAAAAACCTGTTTTAAATGCAGGCCAAGACATCTGATGTCTATAATACCCGTAATGTGGAAACTGAGGCCAAAACAATTGTGTCTAGGCAGTCTTGAACAACACGGTGACTTCCCCATCTCATAAAGAAAACAAAAATAGCTTGAAATGCCCTAAAGGATTCCTACACCAAGGCAAGGAGCAAAGCAGAGAGGCTACTGTGAGCATGGTATATTCTTAGAGACGTAAGATTTAGGTAAATATGTGTGTAGGAGATGAAGACTTAGATATTAATTCCCTCAAATTTCTGAGTTTGCCTTCCCCTGGGAAAGTATTGGCATGTATCCAATGGTCTGTATCTTTCTTCTCTCATGTGATAAACTCTGGTCTATATAAGTCACCAGTGATACGAATACTTAGTAATGAATTACTCAGAAGGCAGAAGGTAGCATATCTCTGAGAGATTGAGGTCTATCTAACAGAACACATTCTAGGCTAACTGGAACTAAGACCCTGTCTCAAAAATAAATAGAAAAGCCAAGAATTAAATAGAGCATTTGCTAGTTTTTCCTCTTAGGCTGAGAGAAATATAGGCAAATGACAGTTGCATTTAAGTGTATCTGTGCAGACTTTGTAGATAGAGTAAGGTAGAAGACAGTCCAGTAGTCCACTAAGCACTTGTTTCTTATGAGTATAACAAATAAGAATAATACATAAAATTAGAAATGTCTCCACTAATTGCATTAAAGATGACCACAAAGTACTAAGAACTAGAGTACAATATTATAATAAGTCCAATTAGTCCTAATATATGTCTGTTTTTGTAAATAGAATATTCTAATAAAACTGTGGTTACTTTTAAATTTTAGTGAAGATAATTGACCATGGTTGGACTGTGACATGACACAATATGATCAAATTGGGTTTCCATTCTGTATTACCCTTCAACAATCCATTTCTCCGTTCATTTGCAACAAAAGAACCTAGGAACAATGAACCCAAGGTAATTCATGTGGATGGAAAAAGAGTAAATCAACCAAAAAGATAAAAAGACAAGTTGGATCATGGAAGTGCAGCCAAGAAACTCAACTGAGAAATGCGACAGGGTAGGGGGGAAAAAGGAAGGCAAGTCGCGTCATGTACACTGTGGCAGAAGGACCATGGTGATGGCATATGATACCTAAACCTAAATGAGTAGAGTCAGCTCCATCAAGAGCTAAGGAGGAGTCTCCAACACAAAAATCAGTCACTGAGACAGAAGCAAGGAGCTTATCCAGCTCACAGCACACAGGACTCTCAGTACAGTATAATGAGCAAAAAGGAAAATGCAGATGAAGTGCAAGAGCCACTGGACAGGACCGACCACATACAGTACCGTAGGCCAAAGGAAAGGATGTTATCTTTATTTTAAGTAATCAAGACTTTTCAACCAAAGAAAGACAATATGGTCTGTTCTGTTTTTCTGTAAATGTTTTATGTGTATATTTAAGCTCCTAGGCCTAATTTGTATTACGTTGGTAACCTATCTTGATAGCCTATCTCGATCCATTTCTCTGAAGTAGCCTGGTCTGTAATTTTCAAAGTTCCTAGTAACAAAAATCATAGAGGACTGGATCAAGATAGGCTAATGTAGAGCCAGGGCCAGTTATGGTCTCTGCTTAAAATAGGACAGTAGTGGTAGAGACAAAGAGAATTATGTTGATTCTAGCCTGTTTGGTTCAATGATATAGTCAGTGATAATTAAGAAGAGAAACTGGTCTCCTTATATTTGCATATTTAGCACCCAAATGAAGGGCTTGAGGGTGAAACAGGAGGAGTTTGAAGAAGAACTTGGGCCATAGCCAATCCACAGCCAGGCAGCCAAGCAGAGGGAAGTGCAGACTGGGCCTATGGCAACCTCAAATATTCACATCTGATTCATTTCTTTCTCTCTTAGTCTAAGTACTTGTGCCACACCCCTTTGCCTCTCCAATGTAAGGACCTCCTGGTTCTCTTTTTGATAGTTGATCCTTGACTTATTGTGCAACGATTACTTTAACCAGACCTTCCTGTTCCCACTCTCTCCATGGACCAGGACCTGCTGCCCTTTGCACTATCTCACCACAGATGTACACTTTATCAAAAGAGGTGCAGTGACCATGGGAGAAGCTCAGAAAGGAGACCAAGGGAACAGAGAGAGAGAGAGAGAGAAAGAGAGAGAGAGAGAGAGAGAGGAAGAGAGAGGGAGAGAGAGAGAGAGAGAGAGAGAGAGAGAGAGAGAGGGAGGAAGAGAGAGAGAGAGAGAGAGAGAGAGAGGGAAAGCATCATCTCGTAACTCTTCCATCTACTACATGGGAGTCATGAATGACTTAAGAGCCATAGGACTTCCCTGCCCTGGGACCAGAACAAAACTGAAGAGCTCCAAGGCCTGGGGAAAATGAAAGATGTAGTCTCACATTGCATTTGCCAGAAGTAGTAGGATGGTATTATAACATAGACGTGCTGGTCCCCACTCTAACGACTTTCAATCACAACACACTGACTCACACCATCCCACAGATACAAAACTAAACGTGGTGCATAGAAGGTTGTAACTTCTCTATGCTTTCATGTTCCAGGGATCCCAAAACTACTACAAACAGCATTTCATCAATGGAATAAAGTATGTGGATAGCCCTCATACTTTTGACCTTTAAGAATAGAGACGTTTGATACCCTATGAACATATACAGGGGGAGGTAATCCCCCTCAGGAACAGTCATAGGGGAGGGGAATAAGGGGAAATTGGGAGGGAGGGAAGAATGGGAGGATACAAGGGATGCGATAACCATTGAGATGTAACAAAAATAAATTAATAAAGGAGAAAAAAAAGTAAAAAAAAAAAAGAAGAAGAAGAAGAATAGAGACGTTTGTAAGCACACTAGGGATCTCCAGTCTTAAGTCTGTGTTTATTTTACTTATGGCTTTGAAAAATATTGACTGCAAGAAAGCAGAAGAGGCAAGTCAGTCTCTTTCTGAGTTCACTCTCATTTCACTTAACTCAGAATCCTTCTTTCTGTTCCTTTGCTGGGGCCAAAGCCTATGATCACTTCCTAGGTTCTTCCTTGGTCTGTCCGTTAAGTTTCATAAAGAAATTTGCTCAGTTTCTTAATCTCTACTTAGAAGTATATATTAACACAAAATGTCTATTACTGTTCTATATAAATTAGCATTCTCGCTAAAGAAATACCTGAACATCTGAGGAATTATTCTATTAAGATTGTTCAGAACAATGATTGACTCCAATTTCCCCTCCTGTGATAGAAGATAATCTATACTCTGAGGAAAAAAGCAAAAAACAAAACAGAAGCCAAGCTTTCAGATAGGGGAAAAAATGGACTGCAAATGTGGCCTCAACATTAAACCAGTGTTGGAAATGATCTTCAAACTAGCTGAAGTAGCTGATGTGCCAGAGAGACTGTAGAGCGTAAAGAGGCATCTGCATCTGTCTTCTGCAGTAAATGAAGGTAACTTACACAAGGTGGAGATGACGCTGTGTTGATAGCTCCCATCACCAGAGGCCAAGGTGCTTCCTGAAGCTTGGAGACAAAGTCACTGCAGCTGATCACCTCAAAAGAGCGACATCAACTGAAACCACTACTTAGAAAATGAGCTTCATGTAAAATACATGAATTAAAGCAAACAACTGGACACCAAGGGCCACACACAAAGTCAGACAGCTGATTAGCGGTCACCGCCTGTCACACATGTGAGCTTTGGTGTGCTCCCAACAGCACACTCTGGTGCCGATCACGTTGGCACCTGGGGTGGTTTTCACCACACCTGTTGAACCTGTCCATCTCCCTCCCACGTCCCTCTGTGCCCTTGACCACGCTGTTTCAAAGCTGGATACCTTGGGATAATATCTCTATAGGTACAGACTCTTGTCAGTTGTCACTTACTGAGTCACCACTAAAATAACCAAGGGACAGCCTTTGGTAGGCAGTAATATAGAGCGGAAGAGGACAAAGTGAAGTTGTAAGAAGCACAGGCTAGTTTATGCATTTAGAAGGAAAGAGATAGAAAACGTGGTTGCCCTGGTTTTCTTGGTTTTTTCGTTGTTGTTGTTGTTTTTGTTTGTTTGCTACGTTTTGTTTTTTGTTTTGTTTTGTTTTGTTGCAGATTTTTCCATCTTCCAATTCCAGTCTTTCATAAGACCAATGAAACTGTTTTTCCTTTGTGTACTAAAACATAATTTCCCAGGACAGTTCATGTGAGGCTCTGTTTCCCACAAAGAATCAATAGATGGCTAAGATACCAGCCAAAGTCCATTTGCAATATCCCCACCTTCTCTCAGCGGAAGGGATTTCTTCACAGTTTTCCAAAGTCATATTAACAACGCCTAAAAGTGGCAGAGAAGAGAAGAGCTGATTTTGTGCACACAGCAAAGAAAGCTCATAAGGAATACATTTCTTCTGTCCTTCCTGGGGAAATTATTCTTCGAGGACTTCAGTAAGAAGTCCAAATTCTTGAAGGAAGGTGCTATTGTGAGCACCTGTTGAGAAGCCTTGGCTCTGCCAGCCTGCTTTAACGGGTCTGCACAGTCTTAAATTCCACAAAATAACAGTGATATTCATCAAGTATCAAAAATAGAAAATGGCTCTTACAGAGGTAGATTTGTTTGACAACCCCCCCCAAAAAAAACAAGTATTGTTTTGTTTATTCTTCCTGAATATGTGTGTGTGTGTGTGTGTGTGTGTGTGTGTGTGTGTGTGTGTGTGTTTCATTTCACATTAAATGGAATTTTGTAGAATAGCTTGGAGAGTTGCAGGACCTAAATATGATTTTTGGTGTTGTTTTCATCTGAAGATGAATTCAGACTTCCAAAGGGCTAAAACTTTCAAGACTTTTGAAACATAATCAATATGTAATATGAGAACTTCATGTGGTGTTCCAACTGAGAAAATTTGATTAGGAGTGGTTTCACATAATATCAAGGAATTCTTTTTGTTAGAAAATAATATTATTTGGGCTACAGGTTTTAAATGTATTTTTCTGGGTTAATATATAACAACTAAGTAGGGCTACAGTGACACAATGACTGAAATTGACTCCAAAATATTCCTTCAAAGAAAATAATATTTTTAAAAGAATAGATGAAGTAAATTAAGCAAAATCTTGGTACTCACTGAGCCTGGACACTAAGAACATCAGAGTAGATTTTTTTTCTATCTCTATTTCTATGCATGTTAGAGAAATGAAATAAGGAGAATATACATATAACCCTTGGACCATATACACAGGCTTGACACGTACACAGTGGGATAATTATTAGCATCACAGTGAAATAAGATAAGTTTTAATTTGGAGACAGAGATCTAGTTATTTTTGAACATCATTGACACATTAGAGGAAATTTTGTCAGGAAACCCAAGACAGAGAATATGAAAGACTAATGACTTAATTATTAGAGAGACATTTTTGTTTTCCCTGATATAAATGTTAAAAGGCTGCAGGGCTAAGGATTGTGGTGCTCATCACTGCTCTCAGAGCCAGGGATGCAGTGGCTCTGTGTTCAATATCAGGATCCTCGACATAGAGAGTTCCAGGTCAGCCAGGGCAACATAGTGAGATACTGACTCAAAAAAAAAAAAAAAAGAAGGAAGGAAAGAAGGAAAAACAGAACAAAGGGAGGGAGGGAGGGAGGAAAAAGGGAGGGAGCGAGAATGGGGAGGGAGGGAAGGAGGGAAAGAAGGGTAAAGGAGGGAAAAAGAAAAATGGTACAAAACAGACTGAAAATGGAATGTGAGCCAAAAAGCACATGAAGATATTATAATCTTTTTGATGCCCTATGCACGCCTGGTCTTGAAGTCACAATTCTTCTGACTCAGCCTTCTAAGTACTATGACCTACTATCACATTCTAATATTCATTTGGGACCATGAACTGCATATGAAAGTTGGTTACTCACAACACTAACAAATATGATTTATGTACCTAATTATTTTATAATTTTTCCTATTGATTTTAGCAGATAAAAAACAGAGAAAATCAGAGAGTTGTGATTAAGAAAAGGGAGAAAAGGAAAGAGATATGCCACATCTTTAGATGAATATGAGCAAACAGCACTACTCAGGCCTGCTATGTTTTTTTACAATTGGGGTTATAGCTAGGAATATTTGTAAGAATTTATTGCCTGCACTAGTTATGTGGTCTTTGTTGTCTTTGGAAATTGTACCTTCCTAAAAAAATAAAAAATTAAAAAAAAAAACTACTATCAAATCCTCAAGAAATACAAGTGCCAAGTCCTAGTTACATCACTTTTAAGCAGCTAGCATCACTTAGACACAATTTACAGATCTGCGAAAGTAGGGCAGTAGATGATGTCAAGCATCTCTCCTGGATCCAGCAGACAGTGACACAGTTTTTCACTGTGCTGATTCTCTAAAATGTCCAGGTATCTTATCCCACACTAGACATCCTAGACAGTCCTGGGAGGCAACTCACCACAACCCCCACACAAGCTGTGTCTACGCTCAAAAATTACCTAAGGCCTGAAAAGCAAGACAAAAAAATAATTCTTCAGTGAGGACCTCAGTAATGGGTATTTAACATCTATAAGTAAAGAATAATTTCCTAGCAAATGTCTATGATAAATGAGAAATGATATTTCTTTACATAATGAAAATCAATTTTAATGTAAGTAAATTTTCTAGATCACACATTTTAAAGGAATGGATACTTCAACTAGCTATTGTCAAACACAAAATTCATTCATGATTTCACATTATGAACATTTAAAAAGAAAAAAGAGGGATGGAGAATAAAGAAGCAGTTTTCATCCTAGCTCTCGTGTTAAAATAATACCAAAATCACACAACACTATAGGCTTTGGCACATCTTCCTTGCAAAAGAGACAAAGTCCACCGTATTGTGGCTCCAGTGCACTGTACCAATCCCACATCGTGTAAGCATCTCAAGATGCTGTTTAAAAGCATACTTGTGGCCTGGAAAGTGATTTCGACTGTGGCTTTGAAAGGCCAAATGAAACTTAACATTTCTAGTCTGGATTCTTTCAAACATTCTGGACATTGGTTTATAAATCATAAGTAACAATTCTTCATTTTCCTAGGGAAAGAAAAGAATTTTCTAACATGTCTGGAATGACTTAACAAATGCTAGAGAATACGAAGAAAGGAATCGTCTTCCAATGTTTCAACCATAAGTAATATTGAGAGGTGCAACCGAAGTCTGCAGACACTGGAACCAGAAATACTGTCTTATAATGAGGGGGATCGGGGTGGGGGTTCATGCATGCATGTAGTAAAGATATTGAGCCTAGGGAAATTGCTGACACAGACAACCATGAGTTCTCAAAGCCTCCTTATTCCAAAGAACTGAGAACGCACGAAATAGTTAAAAATAAAAGGATCAATTATCGACATAATGTCTAAGTGAGATAAAAAGGAAAATGAGAAAAAATAAAGAGAGAAAACAAATGTTCTTCCTCAACATGAAGTTGTCAATCCTGGGCCTAGGAAGGGATTGACAAACTTGTCTGTGTAGGTAGGACACCTCTCAGGGATTGGCCCCGGTAAGGCAGCCAATACTAGCTCATAAATAGGCTCAGCTGTCTGTATGTGTGCGGTGTTCTCTTTCACGCTAAATACAAGCTGCAAGGAAAAAAACAAAAGCTGTTAAGGTGAGGGACTTGTCATCTTTTCCCTATTGTCTATCCTCCTAACGTGAAAACCCACTGCCTTTCTCTGGTCTGAAGGCACTTCCTACTTGGAGCTGAGCCCTAATTACTCTCTTTCTCTTCTAATCTTAGTTATATATATATATATATATATATATATATGTATTAGATAACATATTATAACGAAGTCACAGTGGCAGGGCTTGAGGTAGTCAGCCACATTGCATGCGTAAGAAGGAGACCAATGGATGAATGCACGCCCGCTTGACTTACTCACTTTCTCCACCTCATAGAGTCCAGAATCACTGCCCAGAGAATGGTCGCACCGACAGTAAGTAATCTTTGCACGTCAACTAGACCAAATCAAGCTAATCCTTGCAGGCATGCCCAGAGGCCCGTCTAGATTTTGTCAAGTTGAAAATCATCACTAACCGCCCCACCCTGTGAGCACGAACGCACCAATATCTATTCCCCCGTTCTATTTTGAACCCAGCTTGCTCTATAAGTATTTTTTTAAGACAGAAGCATCCTGTATTTATTCATAAAATTAAAGAGAAAGCCTTTCCATACCACTCTTTCTACTGTTCTTCTTCTGCAGAGTCTACCCCAGCCGTACACCACAGTCCTGCTTTGCCAATCACTCCTTGTGGGGCATCTCTGCCTGACTAGGTGCGCACGTGTATTCACGCATACACACACACACATACACACACACACACATACACACACACACACATATATACACACACATACATACACACACACACACATGATTAAATATATAAATAAATGTAAAAGCAGGCCAGAGAGTGTTTGAGGAAGACTCTTGCCATAGACTTCTGGCCTCTAACTCACACATCACACAGTGCTTGCACACTTGTGAAACTCTTGCACACACACTTCCTACTATATCTAGTGCTGCATTGTAATAAAAACATGTCTACCATATTTTTTGGACCATAAGACGCACCTCCTCACACTAAAATAGTAGGGAAGGAAATTAGGGTGCACCTTATGGTCCAATTGCTGTTTTTACTATTTTTGTTGTTGTTGTTGTTGTTGTTGTTGTTGTTGTTGTTGTTGTTTCAATGCTCTAAAAACTGGGTGCATCTTATGGTCAGGTGCATCTTACAGTCCAAAAACTACGGTGCTTCCCAGAGTCTTTCTTCCCTTCTCCTAAGTAAAGCTACATCAGGAGCCCATCAGAGGTTGCGGGGGGGGGGGGGGGGGGGGGGCGGGGCATGGAGAATGGATTGGAACATGGCCACCTGCCTTCTCCCCTCACCTTACCAGAGTTATCTGGGTACTGAATTTTACTGTTCCTCTCCCTAAAAGAACAGGTGGATTTTGACTACTGAAGCTGTTCTTCATTTTGTTGGTTAAAAGCTGGAATAAATCTGTGAGAAGAGATAAAGAATTCTAGGACGTATCGCTCTCTCAGAAAGTATAGTCATGACATAAAAGTCTCTTCGTGACTTGGACTTTGCAATCCAATTTGTGTAAGTCCAACTAAAACAAGAAAGAAGGTCATGAAAATAAAATCCATTTACTCATCACTGCTTCCAAGCCAGACATCTCCTGCAACTTGAGCCTCCAAAACATAGAACTTACAGAACCCATGAAGATTGAGGACAACTTTTGGGAGTCAGCTATCTCCCTCTACCTTATGGGCCCTAGAAATCAGGCTTGGTAGCAAACGCCTTCACCTACTGACCTATCTCCCTCCCATCCCTGTCTCCTCACAGCACTTTCCTTCAGAAACATGAGGCTAGCATTGGATGAAACGTGTATAAGGAAAGACACTGTAAAGAACAACCACATAGCCAATCCTTTTCTCACCCAATACTGCTGTCCCACACCTCCAATTAAGACTGAAATTTGAAATTGACACATGCCATCACACATAACTGCCCCATCTACCTGGTGAGTGACAATGGCAGACAAGGACAGTCTTTCAACTCTTTTCTCTCCCAAGATTCTAAGAGGGAACCTCTGATATTCCCACCACACAGCTGAGGAAACTGAGGCCTCAAAAGGAACTCCATCTCAAGAGAGTTCTTCAGTCAAGGCTAATGTCTCATGGGCCAAGCAAATTCTCCTTTGATATTCTCTCTCTCTCTCTCTCTCTCTCTCTCTCTCTCTCTCTCTCTCTCTCTCTTTCTCAAAAGTCTTGAAGTCTGTGGGCATAACCTCCAAAGACGTTAGAATTTCACAAACCTACATACCTGCTTCTTCCTTGAATTCGATCTGGGAAACAGGCCTGCTGACAGCACAGATGTAAGTGGAGAGCAGCAAAGCTCAGGAAAGGGGTTGGGAATTGATGGCATTTCCAGAACATCCAGATCTTTCTTTTTTCTCCTACACCAAGAGAACATAGGACATCATTTACATAAAACAGAATATAAAATATAATTGCTGTCAGGGGACAGAGTGCCGTTAAGGCTGAGGCCCCACTCTGTGACAATGGTCACACTATGTAAGTGTATAGGAAAGGGCTATAATAGTCTATCTGTGAATCAAAAGAAAATATGCCAAATAGCACAAATAATTCTATGGAATCCCCTCTCAAAAAGAAAAAAAAAAAAAAAAGCAAGCTCAGTCGACATGGACACTTCACTTCCTGCACTTAGGGCTTCTTGAACACCAACACGGCTACATCATGATTTATGCAAACATTACTGGAGGAGCGCGCCATTGCCTGGCGCCTTTTCGATTGACAAAAATCTGTAAGTCACATCCAGTGAGCTCATCCCCAGGAATTTTTACTCATCGCTGCTGGAAGTTATGATTTATTAAATATAGATGTGGTTCATCTCACTTCAGATTTCATTCACAGCATTGCCCACACACAGTTTGTTAATTTTTCAAGTGCTTATAAGAGACGGAACATCAAGGCAGTCCTTCTGGGAAGGTAAGTCAATAGAACGCTGTCAGCCTGGAATGCACGCTAGGCCACTGGGGAGTTATTTTAACTTGACTGAAGTCAGAGCACTTTGCAATCCTAACAAAGAAGCGAGAGCGGTATTTACATGTGTGCCTGCAAAGGGCCACAGATATTTTTATGCTGTTGTCGCCTTTTTCTTTCCTAAAGTATGACAACTCTGAAGGCATTTAGTGCTCACTGCTGTGGAGAGAAGAAACCTTTGAAAGCCTCTGCTCTTTCCTGTGGAACATAAAGACTTCTCAAATGTCAGTCTCTGCTCTGCCTCTCCAGGGTCCTTGGAAGACTCTGCGTGGGAGGTGAACGCGTTCACGCCTCGGCTTTTGAAGCCTATAGTTTAGTATGAAAAGGGCCACCCAGCAGCCGAGTGTGGTCAGTCTGGAGTGTGACCTCCTCCTGCCAAAGGGCAAAGGTGAGACAGACCGCTCTCCACCACCCCGTGAAGCTATTTATAACAGGGCACCTGGAGATCGTGATGCCCTGCTGACCCCGAGGGAGCAGGCTCCAAGGGAATTGTCTTCAGACACTTTGAAAACTTGGTCGGGCTCTGGGCACACACTCACCCCTGGGCCATCTCCCTCACCCCAGCGCGGGTTACCGACCCGGACACCCCCAGGAAGCTGCCTACCTGTCTGCCGCACCGCGGCGGGTCGCATCGGAGGCGGACGACACCGCGTGCAGTCCGGGGACCCGAGCCTGGTCCTGGGCGGCGCCCCTGCCCTGGGCAACGCGGCACACCTGCACGGACAACGGCGAGTCCTGGGCGGTCGCCCGGCCCGCGGCGCTCAGCCCATCTTGCAAGGAGGTGGTCATGGTCGTCGCTCAGGGCTCTAGAGAGTCATCAACCGTGCGGCGACAGCAGGAAAGGACTCGGGGAGAGCAGTGCAACCCCGGTGCAGGCAGCGAGCGCCCTGCAGGTGCGGTAGCAAGGCAGCCTTCGCTCAGGGCCAGGGCGGCTGGGACGCGGTGGGGCGGGGAGCGGGGGAGGGGCGGGGGCGGGGGCGGAGGAGGAGGGTGGGGACGTGGAGGGTGGGGACCGGGAGGAGCGGTGCAGGGGGCGGGGAGGATGGCGCGCCAGCCTGGCGGGCCCTGAGCCTGGCCCGGGCACTCGGGGGCGCTGGCGTCACTCTCCCGCCGCGCGGGGACCTTAGCCTCTGGTTCCCGAGGCCCCATCGTCGCCTTCCCAGGTGGGCAACACAGCGAGCGCAAGGCTGAATCCTGTCGTCCCAGTCTGGCGGGCCCAGTGCCACTCTGAGCTAGGAGGACCGACTGCCAACCTGCGTGGGTCCCGGCAGAACTGATCCTTAGATCCTTCCGTGCCTGTAGGGCCACCTGAAATCACTTAAGCTCTGGTTGGATTGTCAGGTCAGACCCCACAGCACTGGCAAACCAGGGGATCATAGCACCAGCTTTACTCTGGTCCTCCTCACCATCCCACTTCCTTTCTTCCAAAACAAGAGATGGAGTAAAGTGAGGAGACCTGTGAAGGAACGGGGGTTGCTGTCTTGGAAAAACTCATTTGAACTGGTGAGAATTCTAAGGAAAAACAGAATAAATCTGAAGGTGTCTGGGCTTATTAAAAGGCTTAATTTTTCCTTCCTTTCTTCCTTTCTTTCCTTTTCTTTTATTAAATGAGAACATTTTCCTCATTCTGCCTTGTTCTCTACAACTCTACTACTTGTTTTATTTTATATGTAAGCATATTAGGGCCCCAAGCTCGTGTTGCTTAGCCATTAGTAACTGGTACAGCCAAGATTCCAACCCATAAACTTCCATCTCAAAAACCCAGACAGTGGGATAGCAAACACATTGTGTCATCCAAGTTACAGCTGCCATACACTGAGCCTCTGCCCCTGCTTTCATCAAGTGTCACACATCCTGCGCACTGTGGAGGATTTCCAGATATTTCACACACTCTTTGTTCTTTGACCAAATTAGAAATCATCCGGCCTGTTTCACTAAGCTAACTTCCAACACCTCTGCCCATGGCAAAATAAACATTGCTCCTGAAAAACTGAACAGCCTTTGTTCCCCTGCCTGGGCATCCTCCTCCTTCAGGACCTCAGCCTCAAACACTGATGACAACCAAGGGGGTCACTAGCTTCATGATTAAAGCCTGGAACTCCAAAAACTGAGAACACCTGAGTTAAAAAAAAAAAAGAAAGAAAGAAAGAAAGAAAGAAAGAAAGAAAGAAAGAAAGAAAGAAAAGAAATATCCAAAGTCTTCATTTTCCTAAAGTTAAAAATAAGAATAAAAAGGGAACATGAGTGGTCTGGGCCATGTGGACGCTGAGATTTCCAACAGGCCTTATAAAATGCAGGAGCCAAGCCTAGAAGAAAACAGTTGCTTTCTTGGTTGGGTGCGGGGAGCTAACCCTGATGGTCATAGCTACACCTTATCAACCATGTGTGCCAGGCAGATCCTTGCTCACATCTCACCATCTATTTATGATCTGGACTACATGTGTGGATTTTAAGTACATTGCAGGGCAGTGCACTCTTACATAGCAAAGCTGTTGCCACTAAATCAAAATGAGGTTTTGGCAGATATCATGAGCTAAAGAAGGAAAAAAATAAAATTTGCCATTATTATTGTCTTAATTTTACCCCAAACGTTTTGCAGCTGTTTCAGAGAGCTTTGCATAATAATAATAATAATAATAATAATAATAATAATAATAATAATAATAATAATAATAATAATAATAATAATGATAATAATAATAAGTGAATATTGTCACAGCAGAGTTAATCAGTGACTAAAGTTTATCCCTTCCTAATAGACAGACACACATAGTCTCTCTCTCTCTCTCTCTCTCTCTCTCTCTCTCTCTCTCTCTCTCTCTCCTCTCTCCTCTCTCCTTTCTCAGCAGGAAGGCATTCTATTTTTATCTCCTGAACCAAAGACTACAGAGAAACTGCATATATGTCTTAACTCAGTGGGAAGGCCACCATCCAACAGTGAATTCTATTTAACGTCCCAGGATAACTTCTTGACCTGAGAGAAGAGCCTTTGCTGATTCAAATATGTCCTCCTTCTCCAAACATCCGTAGACTTAGTGAAAAAGAAAGGAAGGATCCACTTTCAGACTCTGTGTTCTTCCTGTCATTCCCCATGGGTAGAAATTATAAGGCCTTTACAAGGCGTTACAAGGAGAAAGGGAAAAGAGAATAAATCTCTAAGAATGAGATTCTAAATGCTTTGTCTTGTGTCTAATTAATTACCTCTAACACCTTGAGTATTTGTATGAAGAGTTATCCAAATACATTTGAAGAAAAATGAAGTTGTTCTTATTTCTAAGAAATTATCTTAAACCAAGGGCTATGTGTTATAAAAGATATAGGACACTGCCAGAACTACACATATTTTCCTCCAAAAGGGAAGCAGTGAGGAAGGAAGGGGGTGGGTATTATACACTTTTTTTCTCCCTATAACTGACAAAGATGTCTGGGACAATACAACAGATATGTTGGTACCAAAGAGCACAAAGGCTGATCTGGTTGGATTTGGCCCTTTGGACTCAAGCTTGTCAGGTTGCAGAGGCAGCAGTCTGCCCAGTTCCTCCCCCACTGGAGGAACTTTTACACTCTCTGTCCTCCCTCCTGCCTCCTCCCTCCTGCCTCCTCCCTCCTGCCTCCTGTACCTCCTGTGCTAAGAAACTCCTTAGTGAAAATGTATTGTTCCCCTCACTCTCCTGTTCCCTTCTTCTCATCAATCCTTTAAATAAGGAAAGGCAATACAATCCCAGAAATAAATATGCCATCCCAGTTCTCCAAGTGCCCCACTCCTTCTCCTATCAAGGTTTTGATGGCAACCAGTCCTGAATTTTGCTTTAACTATCTAACTAACCATCCCTGTATATGGTCAGTTAGGTTGTTCAGGTATGACCTTTACACAGACTGAACCGTATTGCACCTGACTCCATTTCCTCAGCATTGTATTTGTGATGTTTCTCTATGTTTGCGTGTAACAGTAGGCTTGGACTTCTTTGCTATGAAAATAACACAATGGAATACAATGCACATACCTATGGTAATGCAGATAGGCATCTAGGCTCTCTGCAGTTTTGACTATGATTAATACTTCTACAGAGTCATACTGTACCCTTGGTGTGCATATACACACATTCCAGGAGACATACATGGAGTAGTGGTATTTTAAGGTTATGGTGTGTGAGGGTCAGCTTTAGTAAATACTTCTGGTTTCCAAATTGCAAGACTGGTCATCACCATTACAAGCTTTGTTGATTCTTCACAGCCCTTGACAGACATAGGGTGTACTATTAGAATTTGCATAACAAACATTCCCATGAATCTTGTAGCAATACTGGTGAGTAGGGTTTGATGTTAATACACACACTTCCCACAATGGGCAAAGAGGAACCTTGGTAGGGATGGAGTTCTTAGATCAGTCAGGGCACAGCAAATGTCAGTGTTTGTTCATCCTAGCTTGACGGCTTGATGGCCAATGTATTTTTATGTCTAGGACACATAAAAATCCAGTCCAATCCCATCAAGCCAAATCAAATCCAGGCAGTAGAAAGACAGACCTGCAGAGACCTCCATACCTGTCTTCTAGTGCAAAGCACAGGTGGGCCTTAACATCCACTTGGAGCCACCATGGCCAGCCTGTGGCAGGAGCCACCACAACGTGTGATCGTCAGATGGAAGAGAAAGAGAAATGGAGCAACTTGAGAATTATGAAGAGAGATGTGCACCGACCACCTCAGCGACCACCAAGGCCCAGGTTCAGGGCTCTGAATTGGCCCATCCCAAAATCTATGTCATCTGCAAATGGTTAGGACAGGTGAAAGGGCCAGTCCTCCTGATCCAAAGCTGCAGAATCTCCATAACACAGGGAAACAACAGTAGAACTGAGAGGAGGCCCAGTGAGGATCCAATGAATACTTGCAAGTGAAGATGTGTGGACAGAGGGGTACACTGTGGGACACGCTGTGACATGCTATAGCTTCCATGATGAGATGTTTTCTATGCTTTGTTTTTTGGGTTTTTTTTTTCCTTTTTTTTTTTTTTTTTTTTTTTTTTTTTTTGTCTGTCTGTATATTTTTTATGTTGTGGGGTGGTTGCAAGGTGAAGGACAAATATGAGGGGACAAGGAGATGAGAGAGACTGGGGTACATGATGCGAAAACTCACAAAGAATCAATAAAAAGTTTTCTTAAGCATGCTACTGAATGATAGATTTAAGTGTCTTGTACATAGTCCAACTAATTTAGCAGTTTACATGAAAAAAAAATAACTACTGAAGTTTTCTTGTGCTTAATTTTCCATTTGGATTCAATTCAATTCTCTTGCAAATTTCTGCTGTTTGGTTATTTGTCTTTTAACAAAATATTTTATTTATTTTATATATGGGGCTATTTTGTCTGTGTATACATGCAGCCCTTGTGTAGTTAAGTGTCTTCAGAGGTCAGAAGAGGGAATCAAATATCCTGAAAATGGACTTAAAGATGATTGTAAGCTGCCACATGAGTAATGGGACCCAAACCTGGGTCCTTTTAAGAACAGCCAGTGCTCTTGCTCACTGAGCGGCCACTCTTTATCCCCAATTATTTGTCTCTTTTAAAACTCAAGTATACATCTCTTTGAATTTCAGTTTGTTAGTTCCGAGTTTTCAAAGCATCTTCTTCCACACTGGGCCTAACATTTTAGAGCAGTGGTTTTTTTTACCTTCCTAATGCTGCTACCCTTTAATACAGTTCCTCATGTTGTGGTGACCCCCCAACCATAAAATTATTTCATTGCTACTTCATCATTGTTATGCATTGTAATGTAAATCTCTTCTATGCCGAATATCTGATATGCAACCCCTGTGAAAGAGTCCTTTGACCACCAAAGAGGGTTGTCACCCATGGGTTGAGAACCACCGCTTTAGATCTTTTAGGTACCTCATGGTAAGGATAAATTTTAAAATACAATATAGCCAAAACTAGTCTATGTTGTGACTATATTTTTAACTCACGGAAAGAAAGTTTACCCACATATTTCAGAAAATTATCGTTCAGCTTTGATGTTTAAATATAGCATTTTTCTTAAGTTGAATTGTTTTGTTTTTCATTTTGGTGTAAAGATGAGATGAAACAACAAAGATTTTTATTTTTATTGTTTTCAACATAAATATACAATACCACAACCATATTCACTGAAAGAATAGTCTTCCATTTCAAATGTCAGTGCTTATCTATCCATAAATCTATTCTTCTACTTGATTCGTTATCACATTTTTCAATATCATATTATCCTGACCTGCTAAGTTTCAAAAACAAATCTTAATAGTAGTTAAAGGAAAACGTTTCATTCTGTTCTTTCTCAAAAACTGACTTAGTTTTAGATGAATTTACATGGGCCATTTGGGATTTTCATAGGATTGCGTTTTGTCTTAGTTTGGCTTCTATTGCTGTGAAGAGACACCATGACCATGGTAACTCTCATAAAGGAAAGTATTTCACTGGAGTCCGTTACTGTCACGATCGTAGTCAGGGCAGCATGCAGGCACATATGGTACTGGAAAGGTAGCTGATAGTGCTACCTTTGGGTTGGCAGGCAGTAGGAAGAGGCAGTGATGCTGAGCCTGGATTGAGCATCTGAAACCTCAAAGCCTACCCCCAGTGACACACTTCCTCCAACAGGTCACACCTACTCCCAACAGGGACATGCTTCCTTATAGTAGCACTCTCCTTGTGTCTATGGCGGGCAGGGGTCATTTTTATTCAAACCACCACACCTTTGATCAGTTTGCTTACAAATCATATTTTTAAATCAATTCCATCTTTAATTAGGGTTTCTGTTGCTGTGATAACCACCATGACCAAAAGCAAACTGGAGAGGAAAGGGTTTATTTCACTTTACAGCTTCCTTGAAAGAAGTAGGGATGGAAATTTAAGGCAGGGAACTCAGAGGCAGGAACTAAAACATAGATCACAAAAGAATACTGCTTACTAGCTAGCTCACGTGGCTTGATCAGCTGCTTTTTTGTATCACCCAGAATCATCTGCCCAGAGATGGCCCTATGCACACTGAAAATTAAAAAAAAAAAAAAAAGCTCCACAGACTTGCCTACGGGCAATCAGATGGTGGTATTTTCTCAAGCTAAATTCTGCTTTCTTGATAACTCCAGTTTGTGTCAAGTAGACAAAAACTAACTAGGAGAAGCACCTACACAAACATCATTTTGTCTTTATATTTCTTTATGTCTTCAATTTGTTGTAGTGATTTCTGTGGCTTCAGAGTAGATATGAATATTTATTGTTGACTATACTGTTTCTTAGCTTGGCTTGGAACTCACTCTGTGGTCCCATCACGTGGGATCCTCCTGCCTCAGTCCCCTGAGTAGCTGGAATTACATGCCTGTGCAACCATATGCAATGATAGTATCATCTCACCATCTTAAATAACTTTTAAAAATTAGTTTCTGTGGCTTTCATAATTAGATACATAATTGACTTTGGCATATTGATGTTAATCTACATAATCACCTTCACATATGGATTCTAAACTTTTACCTGTAAACATTTGTAGGATTTCCCAGTACAAAATGCTATCTGAATAACAGCAGTTTTGTCTTTCCAATTTTCCCTAGCATATTTCACATCTTTTTCTTAATCTTTCTAAAACTACCTAGAAATTTGAGTAAATTGATGAATGTCAATAGAAATGGTCATAATTGCATTCCTGATCTCAGGTACTTATTAAATATAACAGTTTCATACATTTATCAAAGGTAGGCCTGACCAGGTGAAAGAAGAGGGGTTTCTCATTTTCCCTGTTAAGACTTTTTATAACAAATGGGTATTGAATGTTACAAAACCACTTTTCTGATTGCCAGATTCATCATATGATTTCCTCCTTCATTCTATTCAAGTAATAAATTATGTTGACTTTTTAAGTGCCAAATTACATTTAAACTTACAAATAAACACTACCCATTCTTTTTAAATATAGTTTAATGTTCTCTGATATATTGTTTAAAACATCTTGTCCCTTTTTATGAGTGAGACCAGACTTGAGTTCTCCTTTTTCCTGTTACCTTTCTCAGAGGATAAGGCAATACAATGAAAGACCATAAAAATAGGGACTGTTCTGGGCCCATGCTGCCACAGAGGGCTATGTCTGGGTCCCTAGCCTTACTGTGGTCAAGTCTGAATTGAAGTCCTTGGCCCATGCTACAACTGAAGACCAGGAGCATGTCTGTGGTCTATACTGTATCCTGAAGCCATGTTGATGTTCATGGGCCGTTCTGCTGGAGGCCATACTGATCTGAGTGGCCTGTACTGTCACCTAAGGCCATGATAACTTCTTGATCCGTGCTGCTACAGGGGACCATGTCTCGATCTGTGGTCTTACTGTGGCTGAGGCTACGTTTACATCGATGGCCCAGAATCTGTGTTAATGCCCATGTCCTGTGATACCACCAAAAGTCATAAGGATGCCCATGGTCTCTGCTGCAGCCTGAAACCATGCTGATATTCATGCTGGGGTCATGCTGGTGTGGATGCCCTGTGCTGCCACCTTTGGACATAGTGATGTCCAAACTCATGCTGCTAAGGGCTACGTCTCAGGTCATGGTCTTACTGTGACAGGTCTGTGTTGATGTTGGTGGCCCGTGTTGTTACCAAAGGCTGGAAGGATGTCCGAAGTCTATGCTGTGGCCTGAAGCCATGTTCATGTCCTTGGTCCCAGCTCCATCAGAGGACCTTATCTGGATCTGTGGCCCTACGGCAATGAGGAGCCCTGTTTACAGTCTGTGCTGAATGCCAGAAAGCAGGCGGAAGCCCATGATCCATGCTCCCACAGACCAAAAAGAGCAAGTAAGCTACTTTGGCAGTGGTATTGATGACTGCAGAAACACAGTTGTGAAAGAGGGACATGGAAGACTTCTGTGACAGCTCCACTCTACCTGCAACTTCCCCCTCAACCACCACCAAATAGTAGCAGCCTAGACAGGAAGCCATCAGAGAGAACTGTTCAAAACAGTGATAGGATTGCCCTCCACAATAGGTGGCACCCAGCAGGGATGTACAAGGAGAAGGATTAACTATTTAAGGAGCAGGCCACTGAGAGTTTGATCCAGTAAGTGTATTGATAACACAAATTGAACTTTCATTTTCTTGCTTGCGGGGGTGGGGGTGGGGGGTTGGGGAGGGAAGGTCATAAGGGGAGGAGGTGGACAGGGAAGGACTAGGAAGTAAATGTGATAGAGTGTGTGGTATGAAGTCCCCAAGAATCAATAACAATACTGTGTTAGAAACAAGTAGAGACTGTTTCCCTGTCTCCTTTTATTGTGTTTACTTTCATATATATAGTTGATGAAAATACACATATGAAGTTATCTGACCTTATAATATTCTCTATAGAAAAGTTTTAATAAATATCTCAATACATTCAACAGCTGTGTGTTCTGACTCCTATGCCAACAAATGGCATCTTCTAACAATTTATCTAAACTTTTAATGTTTTACCAGAAACTTATATCTGTTTTTGTAAGAGAGAGAGAGTGTGTGTGTGTGTGTGTGCATGTGTGTGTGAGTGTTATGCATGGGTTGGTGCCTGCAGAGGCCACTAAAGGGTGTCAGATCCCTTGGATCTGAAGTCATAGGTGGTTGTGAACTGCCAACGTGGGTGCTGGGAACTGAATATCAGTCCTCTGAAAGTACAGCCAGCAGCCTTAAGCTCTGAGCCTTTTCTTCAATTGTGTTCTACTCTTTTGAAAGATTACTTAATTATTCCAGGTCCTTCAAATTTTTCATGCATTTTCCAGACCAGTTATGCAATTAGCATGAAGGAGCCAGCTGGTATTGTGATACGAATCACATTGAATCTGTGGTTCAAGTAGCACAATATTTTCTTCTTATTAATATGAATTCTTACTGTTAAGTCATGGAATATATTTCTTTCTTTAGTTATTCTTCGGATTTTTTTCAATACTTATTTTTATTCTCCAAGTTTTGAATCAACATTTATTCATAAGCCTTTTGCTATTATAGTGTCATTATAGATGGAATTGAATTTTCCTTGTTTAATGTGTATATGTGCATACATATTCATGCATGTAAAGCCACACACACAGGAGCACAAGCACATGTGTGTGCTTGTGCATGCATGTCAAGGCCAGAGTTGGATATGTCAGGTGTCTGTGGCCCTTCCCCCCCCCTTTTTTTTTCTCAACAGGATTCCTAGTCAAACCCAGAGCTCACTGATTTAGCAAGATTAGCTGCCCAGAGAGAGTCGGGATCCTCATGTCTCCATGTCTGCAGTGCTGGTGTAAGAGGCAAGTGCTACCATGCCTGGCTTTTTAGGGGGTGTCAGGGATCCACATCTGGATTCTCATGATTGACAACCAAGAACTTCAGCAGACAAGCTATACTCTCAGCCCTCAACTCTCATTTATTCTGAGAACAATCTATGCCCCACCACAGTACGTGTAAGGTTCCCATTTCTCTTGAGCTTTAGCCGGTTTACTGCAATGTGCCTAAGGCAGACCTCACTTTCTTCTTGTTGCCAGTAAGTGCACTTGGATCTCTGATGTAATGTTCTCTGTCCGTTTACAAATCTTCTCAACTATTATCAGCTTAAAGAGCATGTCTTTCCCAAGTTATTTCCCAGTTAAGCATCTTAGAGCCTTCCCCAATTCCTCTTTGGTTTATGTCCTGAATAATTGTATCCTCGTTTTTAATTTTTCTTACTTTGCCCTAGTGTTTTTCTAATATATCTTTTTTTTTTTTTTTTGGCCAAGTCAGATATGATTATAAGGCTTCTCAATGGTGTGTGAATTGACTTTTTCTGTTTGTAATTTTTAAAGAATTGCAGAAAATCTCGAGTTTGTCTCTTATCTCTTGAAAATAATAGTGTTCTTTAAAATATGGAACCACAGGCAGGAAGGCAATTGAAAATTGGATACTAGTAGAGTCTACGCAGTGAGTTCCAGGCAAGCCAGCTACAAAGTAATACCTTGTCTTGAAATAAATGTATATTTTCTATTATCTACTAATTATGATAAATTGTACCCAGATCTAGCCAATGGTCAGAACATTCTCCACAGTAGAGTGGAGAGTGGGATATGACTTTCTCACATACTCTGGTGCCTCACCTTTGACCATGTTTCCTGGAGGGGGAGACCTGGTGGCACTCAGAGGAAGGATAGCAGGTTACCAAGAAGAGACTGGATACCCTATGAGCATATACAGGGGGAAGTAATCCCCCTCAGGAACAGTCATAGGGGAGGGGAATAAGGGGAAAATGGGAGGGAGGGAAGAATGGGAGGATACAAGGGATGGGATAACCATTGAGATGTAACAAGAATAAATTAATTAAAAAAGGAAAAAATAAAATAAAATAGAATCTCAAAAAAAATTGTGTTCATGTCAAGTTTCTCAAAAACTTTTTACTTATTTGAATTCCTTGTCTGATATGGATGTACAAAATAATTTTAAAAATAATTGTAGACCTAGAATGGTGCTAGCTTCCTTTAGAAAGGATGGCCTTCGCTTTGACAGGCTTGGGAAACCCTAGAAGTCTACAGTTTCTTCACAACTTAAGACTAAACTTTTGGTCCTCTAATAATATATCTACTTCCTAGGGCCACCAGGCCAAGGTTTGGTTTTAATGGCATATTATCTATTGAGGATCCAATGAATTAAGTGGCCCTCTATCACAAATCAATAATCTTATCATAGGAGCAATAACTGACAGGGAAAGCTACCTTCAACTTTTAGACATCCTTCTCATCGTATAGCCTTCAGCTGGTCACCCTGACTGTAGACACTGCAGCATAGTTACGAATTCTTATACTGCACCAAGCAGGCTCCTTAATTATTTCACACATCAAGAATATTCCATCAAGTTTGACATTTTCCTGCTTGAAAGGCTCTTGTATTGTAGGAATAAGAAATCTGAGGATCCACACACTGTCAGTCTGACACTTTTCGTGAAGAGAAAGCCACAAGAGACTGCAGGGAGTCAGCTTTGTTCAACAGTGGCATGAGCACAAGTTTTCATGAACGTGTGTCGGCCCATGTGTGCCTTTATCAGACGGAAACCACACGTGCTCTCAGACCCCTGCACTCCAGATGGCCGCCAGTGAGCTTACCAGCCACTTTGAATTGGAAATGCGAAATGAACTATTTAACAGCTTCTATCACATTCAATGGCTAGATCTAATTCCCCTGTCGCTGATTTTTTTTTTTAATTCTTTTATTTTACTAGCAGTGCCAGTAAATCCAAACCTTAGTATTTCGATGGATGTCTTAAAGGAGCACACAGATTAGGTTAGATTTGAAAGGCGGGCAAGAGTTGGGGAGGGAGGAAGCAAATGCAAAAAATGGTCCGATTAGTGGCAGAATAACAGGATAATACAGACTAAGGAGACATTCTGCAGGAACATCTGCAGAGGTTGCTAAAAACAGTCAGTGTAACAAGACCCAGGAAAACAGGGCAGCACTCCTGAAGAACTCTAGGGAACCTCAGAGTCTACTCAAGACACCCAAGGAGGAAGTTCTCAGAAAAAAAAAAAGTGTTTATTTGTCCCAGTGGGAGAGAAGGCAGGGATAAGGGATAAAAAACAGGAGATAGATGAGGAGGAAGAAGAGGGAGAGAACAAAGAAGAGGGGAGAGACAGGCCAGGAAGAGGTGAAAGAAGCATTGGTGAGGGAAGCAACAAAAGGCTGCCTCTGGATAGAGAGGAGACAGAAAGGGCCCTTAGACAAATGGCAGTTACTAAGGAGAAAAGGGGAAACCTTATGTTAGGAAGAGGTGTTTAATTTTAATTAGGCGTCTTAATTAGGTGAGCCAAAGGGGGCTTTTTGATTGCTGGACTTGACTACTTTGATAGCTGGAGCTTGGTAGTCAGCCTCAGGAGGAGGAAGTAGCCAAATGAGGGACCTTGGTGTATCCTTTTAGGAATACAATTAACAGGTTTTTAGCAAGGAAGAGGTGGGGGGGAGGGGGGGCAAGCCACAGGCTCTAGGGGGCTAATGTATTTTCATGAACTCCTCACACATTCCTCCCATACAGATTCTCTTGTAGCCTGATGTTCTAAGAAACTTCTTTTTCTTTTTCCTTTTTTTTTGGGGGGGGGGGCAGTTCAGATAGGATTTCTCTGTGTAGCCCTGCTGTTCTGGAACTCTCTCTGTAGACCAGGATGGCTTTAAACTAAAAGGCCTCTTCCTCTGCCTCTTGAGTGCTGGGATAAAAGGTGTATACCATGACTGAGAAACAAAATGCACCTTCAAAGATCCGATACGTATGTATGTATGTATGTATGTATGTATGTATGTATGTATGTATGTATAAACCCAGTGTTGAATGGTTCCCTCGGCTTTAATTTGTTTTCCTTCCCTTACATTCAGATCTTGACTTCTTGTGTTTTGTTGTTGCAAAAAAACAAAACAGGACAACAGCCAAACCAACAGGAACAACAGGATTGGCTCCTAGTTAGACCAGTAGGGAGGGTTACCCAGTTTTATGTCCAGCATAGCTAAAGAAATTGTTACATTGGTTCTATAAATCAGTCACAAAGGAGTCACAGGCAATGGTCAGACCCATCAGTCCAGTCAAGTTTCAGTTACGTTTCGAGTTCTGGAAGTAGACTGGCTTAAATGTCACCTTCAAGATCAACAGGCAGAAAACAAGGAATATCATTATCTTGTTCCTTACTTGCTATTTTTAATTAAATATTTTTACATGTACATTTATATTATTACACAGATATACAATAAACTACCTACAGCAAGAAGAACCATGAAACAATCAGGAATTATAAATGTTACATTCTTAGTGTTTTGGCTATTTGTATTTGGCTACCTTGAAGAAAACATCTTTCCTATCTTGCTTCACTTAAAATTCTGAATGTAAATCAATATCTATCATATTTCATCATTATCAACTTAAAACATCTACCTAAACCTAAAAACATCTTAACCCTGAAACAACTAAGCTTAATTGTAAAACTAAACTATCTGGTCTTCAACCCCATCTGAGACTTGAGAAGGAATAAAATTAATTACCTGAATGTACAAAGAGTGCAGGTTAGTAGCTTTCCAAATGAGAAGATGACAAAGACAGTTTGCTGCCTGAACAGTCAACCAAAACTCTCTATAACATTGGAGCATCATCTTCAGCCTTCGGGCTCAGTATGTATCACAGACATATTTGTGAGGCAGGAACGATTGAGGACTTGCTTACCCTGTCTTGGCGGAGTTTGGCTGTCAACTCTGCCTGCATCCAAGCTGGAGGAACTTTATTCACTATTTTTAAAGTACTGGGTGGCACATGATATTGGATATTTGTAGATGCCTGAAAATTCTGTTTTCTTAAACATGTTATATACAACTCTGTTGGCTGTCTACCAGTAACCTCAGTCACACTGCAGAGTTCCGTTTGAACTTTCTGATAATCTACATCATTTCAGTTCTGTAGGTAATGAAACCAAAATCTGATTGTAGACAGTATCGAATTTCAACTTTAATATTTAAACTATAACTTCTAAGGTAAATGGAGAACTGCTTGGCAGATTTTATCATCTTCTCAAACATTAGCGAGAAGAGTCAGTTGCGTCTCTATGTAATCAGAACCAAGCAGACGTTCCAAAAGATCATTTGAAACACAGTGTGAGCCAAGCCTTAGTGTGAGGAAGCAAGCTGACCCATTCTTCAATGGGAAGCAAAGAGACAAGGGAAGGATAGTTGAAAATAGTACTGTGATGAGAGTGAGGCTGGAGCACAGAGGAAGTCTAGGAATTTTAAGATGTTCCATGTGTCCAGATGAGGTAGGTAATGGGCTGGGGAGGGTCTACAAAACTAGATGAGTGACTTAGGATGTGGGAAGTTTGGGGTTGGCTTTTGCATATGTGAACTTTGGGGAATGCCCAAATGTCTGAGCAGAAAGTAGCTGAAATTGCCACGTAAGACTGTAGTGTGAAGTCCCAGCTACCATTACTTAGTTGAGATCCTTCTGCAGAAAGGCCATATTTGCAAGAATAAAGTAGAAGAAACTACCAGACAAAAGGTCTGAGGAGTAAAGACTTGAGCAAATGTTAGGCAGGAGTTTGTGGTCAGGAGAAGAAGAGGCCCCAAAGTATACAGAGAAGGTGTAGTTAGAAATCATGGTAGTCATTACGTCCCTCAGGGGTTATTTCTGCTAGCTTCAGGGCTGAGTACTATTTTCTCAGTTAATGACAGAAGATGAAGAAAATAGCTAGGAGAGAAGTTGGTAAATATGGATTAGGCCAAAGCAATTCAATAGACTGGATAGAAATTATTATTTTTTGTTGTTGTTGTTGCCATTGGCTTTCAAACTTCCTTTTTACAATGTTACTTCAAACTTGGTTTATTTTTCCAGCATCCTCATCTTGAATAAATCTAGGTTGGCTAAATCTAGACAAATATACCCAGTTCTAATAAATCATTACTATGTAACATTTAGGAATCATCTAAGCCATGTTTCGGGCTAAACTATTAAAAACTGAAGCTATAATGGACTTTAAATTGAAAATAATTAATTGCATACATTCATCTCAGCTATTATCGCATAATTTATTTTTCTAATGGTCCTTGACTCAGGCATTTTCAACATTAAGATAGTGTGAAGCGATATGCATTAAGTGGGAGCCATACATCAAAGTTTGAACTTTTATGTTCCCCTGGCTAAGGAAAGTAGGTTCAGCTTATGTCTCTTGTCTGAGCTGCAGGCAGCAAGCAATCCCAAGGGGAAATTATATAGTGTTTCTACTATTGTGCACTTAGATTCTATGATGCTCAGAATGTAATGTGCACTAAATTCTTGTCTGATTTAAGCCATTTTCATCTTTAAATGAGTTTATTAGGTTAAAATCCTATTGGGAGGGAGGAGCATCTGTCTGTAGAGTTATACTTACTTCTGTATTTCCATAAAAATGACTATAGTGCTGCAACTGGTTTCCACATTTTCTCCTGCTATTTTTAAAATAAACTTCAACATTATTTGAAATCTTAAAAAGTGTCGTGGGTCATAGCTACTACCCCCACTGTGCCATAACTGTTAGCTAAGGGACCAATACCACAAATAATTTAAAGAACTTCTGAAAGGCTCCCCATCACCTTTGTATCATGGCAGAGAAGCCAGAAGTAAGGGCAGTGAGTGCTTGTGAGGAGAAGCTAGTAAACAAAGGCATATTTTCTTCAAATATTCCCCTAAAGAAACAAAGCTATCCTGCTTGAAAGTTGGTCAGTCCTTGAGAAGAGTACTCTGTGAGACTGTGGGCCTAAGCCCACTAAATAGCAAAGTCAGAGAAGAGAGGAGGTGCACAAACTATCAGAATTGGCAGAGTGAGTGGAGGGCGGTCATCTCCAGTAAAGCCAATGTGCAGATTGGTGACTGTCCAGTCTGATGCCACATCATTCTCTCTTCTCTCTCCTGTAGGCTCAATTTTCTTAACAATTATATTTTATTATGAACTTATCAAATGAGCATACCTCCCTTATAACCTGATCAGCATAAACCTAAGGAAAAGAAGATTAAAGAAAGCAAAAATGAAACCTTCTGGGTATTAGATCCCAGGAACGACTCTCCTGGTGCCGTCCACAGGATTTCTTCTGCTGGAACCTGGAGCAACTGGAACATGAACCTCAGCTGGAGCACAGAGGAGCAGCCAAAGCCCGGAGCCCAGAAGCCTTCACTGGAGCATCTCAAATGCCATCAATGAACAGCCACTCAATCCCAAGTCTCCAAAGACCACGCCTCCTGTTTTTGCCTCACATTTATATCTCCTCTCAGAATTTGTTCAAGGATGTTTTTCAGCTGGCAACAGCCAAGCTCCCTCACAAAGTGGTTCGACTTCTAAGGAGATAAACATTACCTGCTGTCTCACAAGTCTGATCCTCATCCCACACCGGGGATCTAAACAAAAATACGTTTATCTCTCCTTCACTCTCCCCTCCTTCTTCTCTGTTGGCATGCTCTCTCATTTCTTATTTTTCTTCAGACACACACATACAAAGCTCACCCCAGACTACAGATCTGTACTGGCATGTTTTCCCCATACTAGGGCAAAGCTTTCTCCTTGGTGTCACTTGGTTTCTGCTCTGCTTACATCCCCGGGAGCCTTTGGTCAATGACTCTTCCATGCCGCTGTGGTAACTGCCATTTTATTTTCTATCTAGCCTTCTAAACTGCTTCAGGTTACTCATTGCTTACTGCTTTCTGTTTACTCAGTCACAGAAGGCAAGTCTACTTGCTTCTCCTGTTGCTCCTAGCACTTAGCTCAGTGTGTAGCACTCAGGAAGTAGGAGTCAAATGAACGGCGGACTCAACTGGACATATCCCTGATAACTCGATGCTCCCCTGCTTTTCTTTAGCAGCTCAACCCAAGGCTCTTACACTTCTCCATGGTGCTTCCTTGCACGAATTCTAAATCTAAAATGGCTATTCTAGCATGTCAGAAAATAAGTAAAAAAAAAAATTTTTTAAAGGAGTCTTCCTTTACCAGAGACTGATTTTTAATTTCAGATGCTAGTTCTTTCACTAAAACCACACGATTCTCTTACCCTGATCACAATTACATATAGAGCTATAATCCAATGAGCCGCCAATTATTTATTTACTAGAGAACTGTGCCCTATTGGACACTCAACTTTGTTTACAATGACAAATACCAGAGAAAAGTAAAAAACAACAACAACAACAAAAAAAAAAAAAACAAGAAGAGATTGATTTTGACTCACAACATTGGCACTTTCAGCTAAGGGTCAGCTGAAGCTTGTGGCACGGGTGTTGGCTTCAAAAGTGGGACGTAAACTGTCCCCTTCATAGCTTGGAATTAAAGGTGGACAGGAAAATATAGGATACACAGTTTCCTTCAAGAGTACACACCCAATAATCTAAGAGTTCCCAGTGGCCTCCACATCTTAAAGGCTCCCCTACCACCCAGGAGCATCATAAGCCAACAGTCAAGCACATAAATCATTGAGGAACATTCAAAATACAAACTGTCACATAGAACCTTCGAGATATGTAGGTGAAGTGCAAAGACCTCATTTTTTTTGTTGTTTTTTGGAGTGCTTATAGTTCAGAGAAGACATTGAATATATAAAAACCAGAGGAGAGTGTAAAATTCCACCTCTATACCTGCAAAGTTCCATGAGACAACAACCATGAAACAGAGAGGGGGCAGGAGTGTGTTTTTGAAACCTAAAAATTGGCCCCAGTGACACATGTCATTCAACAAGGCCACACCTGCTAATCCTTCCCAAACAGTTCCACCAACTGGGAACCAAGCATTCAAGTAGATGAGGCCTATGGGACCCATTCACTACTACAGACAAATCAAAGACTCGGTCTTCTAAGAAAGAAAAGCACTTTAGGCAAATTGAACTGGCTTAAGAAGGACAAGTGTATCTTGCCTGTTGACTTTAAGAAGGACATATTAAAAAAGAGTATATGCTAGATGAAAGTAGAAGTAAGATTGGTTATCAAAATTGAACATATGAGGCACCAAGTGATCAGCAGAAAGGTTGTTGTTTGAGCAAATGCATTGAAATTATATGCACAGTCATCTTTCTTCCCACATAGATCTCCCCTATTTGCAGAGAAAATAAAGCCTTCTCCTGTTGACTAATGCCTTCCAGAGCATCTTCTTTTTCTACTAATGACGGTCAAAGCCCTCTGAAAGTATGTTCAGATCAGTTCTGAAACCTCAAGCTGAGATTTTTAGTATTTATATGTGTTCCTTTATGATGCCTTTCTGCTATTTTTGACTAAAATAATTTCGTTTTGAGGATTGAGAAAAATTATCTTTAGTAGGTGGCTTTCTGACCATGAATGGATCTTTGTGCTAGCTCATCTTAAGAAACTTACTTTCTTAGCCATCAATTGCACCTTTTGGGTTGTCTCAAGGTTTGCAAGAAACATTTATAATATGCAGTCTGGCAATATATGATTTAATTTTATGTTTTTACCATAAAGATTATTTCTATGTCCCTATCTTTCTTAATGTTAAAGGAACAAAGACATTTTGTGGAGTATGCATTCCAGGCCAGTTAACATAGACTGAATAAGTGCTTCCAGAGATTTACTTTCAGGTCTCCATGGATTAACAAAATAAAGCTATCTTTCCATTACGGCATCAGAAGTCCTGTAACACATAGTTTTTCAGGCTCCCAACTGATACAATGTCATCACTTACAACTAAAGCATCTACAGCATATGGCCTTGGCCTATATTAGGGAAGGGAGCATAAAAATCACACCCTGTCTATTGTGAACTTTCACACATTTGGCAGAACTGGTCTCATAATTCCATATAACTGTGATATCTAGGAAATGTAGCCTTCCATGCACACAGAGTGGGGAATACAGCCAAATTCTAGCAGACAGAGTTGAGTTTCACTGTTACCTGAAAAGAATATGTTTTCTGTTAATATCCATAAAAAATTTAGGAAGTAATATTATTAGAAGAATAAAAGAGAAAAATGTATAGGAAGGACAGCATGTGAAGTCCGAGTCGGAGATTAAATGATGTTTTAGCAAGCTATAGGTTGAATACCATGGAGTGTTGGTACCATTATAAGCCAGGCAAGAGGCATGAAAGTCTCTCCTTCAGAGTCCACAGAGGAACAAGATACTGTGGTCTGTTCTTGTAACTAAGCAATTAAAAAGCAAAGGCAGGAAGATTAAGATTTTGAGGCCAGCCACAGCTACATAGTAGATTCCAAGCCAAGCTGGGATACATAGCAAGACTGACACTCTCTCTCTCTCTCTCTCTCTCTCTCTCTCTCTCTCTCTCTCTCTCTCTCTCTCTCTCTCTCTCTCACACACACACACACACACACACACACACACACACGTGATCAAAAGACAGGAAAGAAAAAGAAATAATGAAGCAATATGTTCACAATTTTCAGATCAAACAGAAAGGAGACAGGGAGCGGGAGGCAGTGGGCATGGTAGGAAGAGAGTTTGTTAACAGATAAATATTCTTAAGTCCTCATCTCAGTTCTGGTGCACACTAGCTGTCAAACAAATTAACTGACATTTCAGATTTTCAATGACAGGTTTTCTCAGCCCTCTTGCTAGTAGGCAGTCTGTGCTATTGTCCCTCCTGGATATACAAGAACTATTATTAAGGTATTTTCCTGAGGAAATGCATTTTTATTCTTAATTTTACCTCCTGTGCTTCATCCAGCCATAAGCTTCTGATAGTGTGTATTAGAATACTTAACTTTCCAGATATCTTTTGGGATTGCAGATCAAGTGATAGTGCTGTTGAAATTGACACCAAAGTAACTTGCGTAGTTATAGAAACAAAAACATACCTAAAACAAATACTTTTACAAATTCTTGGGGATATTTAATCCAGAAAGTTACTGAATCATAGGTATCTTTATTAACTCTGGTACTAATTAATAGAAATGAAAGAAAAAGGTGCCACAAATTGGGAAGCCTCAAACCAAAATGTATTCTTGTGCAAATCTGGTGACTAGACCATTCACGTTGCAGCTGTCAGTAGTTCGGTTCCACTGTGGGATCTGTTTTACATGCCTCCTCTTTGTCTTTGTCTAGAGGCATTAATGATCTTTGACAGTCAGCATTTTTGCTCGATGGCACAACATTCTAATTTTGGTCTCAGCATTCACAAGATGCTCTGGCTACATGTACTTTTTTTCTTATCTATGAATGATGCCAAGTAAGTTGAATTATGGCCCACTACCGTGATTTCATTTTAAGTTGACTGTATTAGCAAAGACCTAAAATCAAAATAAGGCCCCCTCATAAGTACTGAGAGTTAAGTATTCAACTTACATTGAAGGAGGACTATTTAACCCAGGTCAAACCTGGATTGGTTTTGTTGTTGTTGTTATCTTCAGTTTGGGTTGTTTTTTTGTTTTTTGGGGGGTGTTTTTTTGTTTTTGTTTTTGTTTTTGTTTTTTGTTTTTTTGACATGGTTTCTCTGTGTAGCCCTAGCTGTCCTGGACTTGCTTTGTAGACCAGGCTGGCCTCAAACTCACAGAGATCCACCTGCTTCTGCCTGCTAAGATTAAAAGCATGTGCCACCACACCTGGCCCTGAATTGTGGGTTGGTTTTTTTTTTTTTTTTTAATGTTTTAACCAAAGTTGATGATGTTAGATTTAAAATCTTTTAAAATCAGATTTCTACTTGTCTTAAAAATCACATCCCCTTCCGTCTTCCTCAGAGTAAGCTGCTGGCTTATAAACTGTCTTCATAGTGAACTAAATGAGAAGATGCAGGATAATAAGGAGAGGATTCTACTGTCAAAACCTCAAGCAAAAACAATGATAACAGCAGAAAACAATGTCTTTGCTGATTAGCTAGATCTTATAATTTCACAGTGGATTCATGCTTGAAATACAATATTGTAGATAATAAAAAGTTACAAAGTTTTTACTAATTAGAAATTTTAATTTTTTTGTGTATGTAGATAAAGCAAAGCTCCAAGTTTATTTTTTATCCCACAGTTACATATCCCAGCAAAATCCTTTAATTATATGAAAATCACAATGTGGTTACATTCTATTTTTCTTTCTTTTATTTAGTTATTATAATTTATTCACATTACATCCTGATTGTTATCTCCTCCCTCTTGTCTCCCCATTCTGACCCACCCTCCATCTTCTGCCTTTTCTCCTCCCCTAGACCTATGATGGAGGTCTGGCAACAGGCTATTAGGTCTCATCAGAATAACCTGCATCCCCTTCCTCTGTGTGCCCACTAGGCTATCTTGCCAAAGGGCAGTGACCAAATTGTGGGCATAAGAGTGCATGTCAGAGGTTCAACGGCAGACTCCTCCCAACCCCCCGGCATGGAGAATCAGCAGTCCATCAGTCACATGTAAACAGGGGATCTTGGATCTCTGCATGCATTGTTCTTGGCTAGTGCATCAATTTTTGCAGGCCCCCCTGTGTCCAGATCTGCAGGCTTTGATGGTCTCCCTGTGGAGCTCCTACTCCCTCCTAGACCTTCCATTCCCCCACTCTCTTCTCTACAACTCTCAGCACTCTACCCAGAGTCCAGCTTTGAGTCCCAGTATCTGTCCCTTTCAATCCCCCAATCTAAAACTCTGAATGTAAATCAATATCTATCATCTCTCATCTCTATCAACTTAAAACATCTATCTAGACCTAAAAGCATCTTAACCCCTAAACAACTAAGCTTAATTGTAAAGGTAAACTATCTGGTCTTTAACCCATCAGAGACTTGAGAAGAAATAAAATACTTAGAATAAGGTCTTCAGAAACCTCAGAAGCATACAGAACATTGCATTTAAATATGTTTTGTATTATGTTAAAGATTCATTGACAATGAGACAGGTTAACTCCTAGCAACACCCAGCCTACCTCAAAGAAGATGATGAGACTCAAGGAACCTCCATATGGAGATGGCTTCAAATGTGGCTAACAAACTACTGGGCAAAATGTCCTCATTTATACCACAGACAGAAGTCTTCTTAAAAATGGGCAAGCTTGCATGCAGAGTCAATGGTCAAACTTTGCCAAGACAGGGTAAGCAAGTCCTCTATAGTTCCTGCCTCACAAATATGTCTGTCAGATATATTGGGACAGAAGGCGGACGATGATGTTCTAACATTATAGAGAGTTTTGGGTGACTGTTCAGGCAGCAAACTATCTCTGTAATCATCTCATTTGGGAAGCTGCTAGTCTGTCCTCCCTGTATAGTCAAGTCCTCTTCTTTAGTGAAAAAAAAAAAGGCTTTTCTTCCTCCTGTCCATGTAGTTGTCCTTGAGTTTATGGACACAGCTTGCTTGTGGCACTTCAGCTCCTTAGTTTATTTTTGGCATCATCATAAAGGATTTGAGGACTGTTTGGTGTTTCAAAGCCAGTGATTTTTGTGGGAGAGCAAGGTTAGAGGCTTCCTGTTGTGATATCTTCCTGGCATCACTTCTAACACTATTAAAAGTAACAACAGACTAGTTTAAAGAACATAAAAGGAGAATTTATAAACAAGAAAAGAAATTTCTTAAAGAGACTCATAAAATGAGGGCACAATGTTAATTATTTCGCCAAGTGGTTTTTTTTTATTACTAAAAATAGAAAATACAAATATATGCACCATTCGAAGATAATTAACTTTAAACCGAGAAACAATGCCAGGTTTTTAGATCATGACTTAGCTAGTTTTCGGTCACTCTACCAAGATCACCTGAGATTGTTAGTTTATAAAGTGAAAAGGTGGTTTAGGAGGAGCGGACTCACAATGTGGTCTTTGAGGTCCATGATTAATTGGTTTTGAGTCTATGGCAGTCCCACACACAATAAGTAGATGGCAGATTAACCCTGGTCACCCCTCCTTGGTCCTAATGCCATCTTTTGAGTCTGCTTTGTGGAGCAGGAGGAAGTTATATCTATCCTAACTCATTCACACCAAAGTACATGCCTCCATTTCATGGGAGACTCAATGGACATGGGCATGAGAACTGTCTTTTTAATTCTGAATATAAAATACTTTTACTTTAAGGTAGATAGTGATAAAAAGGAGTACCCATTATCACCAAGAATGGTCAGTTGAAGTACTGGGGCAAAAGATGAATTATACATCCTTGAGGCAGAAGCAATGAAATATGAAGACAGTCCAACTGTCCAATTAAAATAACACTGGCAAAGGTGAAAATATGTACAATCACTATTTCCCTTGGGGGCTTTGAAATGACAATACCTTTGATCTTCACGTTAAAGTGTGGCTTGGGGCCCATGTATATGACTGAGTAGTGCTTAGTAGCTGTGAAGGAAGATGCATAGGCAGAAGATGAAGTTAAAGAGGATATAGAACTATTTTTATTAAAAAATAAATAAATAAAAAAGAATGTCAGGGGAGAGATGTGCTCTTGGAAGAGATAACAAGTTTCCGCAGAAAAAGTAAAACTAGATGAAGATGATGATGACAATGACAAAAAAAAAAGAAGAAGAAGATGGAGGAGAAGGAAAAAGAGAAGGAGGAGGAAGAGGAGGAAACAGAGGAGGAGGAAAAAGAGGAGAAGGAGGAAGAGGAGGATGAGGATGAGAAGAAGATTTTGAGAGGGAGGAAATGAAAAGCTTGAAAGAAGAAATTTGTATGAGAGACTCTAGTGAAAAGGGCACAAAAGTCAAATAAGAGTAGAAAAGCCTTTAATCTATTAATACTAAGATCAAAAAGTCAGGAATCCACCAAAACAAAATAAAAAACAAAACCCGGGGGTAAAACCTGAAACAATAAAAGGACCAAGTTTTATAAAAGACATTAAGGCAAAAATACAGGCAAGTATAGAAAAATATGGCTCCCTTCCCAAAGTGGAAGCCAGGTTTAGTAATTATCTAAAGAATTGCTTCCTGGTGACTGGCCAGAAGGCTACTTGAGATCTCATGCAGTGGAAAAATTTTCTTTAACAAAAAAATTTAAATGCCCCAGTAGTTAAGGAGACTGCCTGCTCTTCCAGAGGACCCAGGTTCAAATCTCAGCACTCACATGGCAGTTCACAACTGTCTTTAACTGCAAGATCTGACACTCTCACATAGACATATATGAAGGCAAAAATACCAATGCACATAAAAAATTTTAAAGGTAAATAATTTTTTTTAAAAAAATGGACAGTTTGAAATATTCCATTTTACTTCATTGCTGTAACAGTTGATATCTGGCTGTCTGTTTTATAAACAAAATGAGGACTTTCCATACTGTGTTTGATAAATATTGTCCAGTCAAATGCTAGAGAAGTGCCATCTAGATGGCGGTTTTGCAAGGATAAAAAATATACCCTTTATTTGGTTTTAAATACATATGGAATGTTATGCTAGGTCTCAGTAACAGTCGCAGTCAGATGTGAGAAGCAGGGTGCAAAACACAGAGGTGAGATAAACTCAGTATTTTGCTGAAGAAAAACAAAACCAAACCTGCTCACACAGAATCAAAAAAAAAAAAAAAAAAAAAAAAAAGAAGAACCGTGGTTCCATTGAGGACATGTCCTGAGTGATCTAAACACCTGTCAGTGGTCACCACTTTCTCGAGATTCTCACACTTCATGCGATCACTATTCTGAGTACCAGGTCCTTAACAAAAGCACACTTAGGAAACATTCAACCCCCACACTAGAGTAGGCTTTGAAATGTCATGTAAATGCACTCTTCTGTCGTTGGATTTTACATGAGCTCAGTCATTGCATCTTCTTACTCCTTCCATGAAATCTGGTCCTTTTTACCATTGCTGTGCCTCCCTCCTGAATAAAACAACACTCTTTTCCTGTCACTTGAGACAGAAACATCCCTAAATACCTTCTTTGACTTTAATAAGAGGCAATAGGTAATCTACCCTGTCTTTCTTTCTTTTCTTTTTCTTTTTTTTTTTTAAAGAATGAATGTGTTTGGAGAAATCGATCTCCCTTTATTCATCCTTATGGCCCAGGCCTTCAACACATCCCTTTTATACAGCTCCATTATGAGTACTTAGATGACTACATTCCAGTAGGTCAGGCCTTAGCCATCTCTCACTCAGACTTCCGCTCTTCTGCTCCCAGTGTGTGATCACTTTTGCACATCTACCCTATGTCTATTCACACCTGTGTACTGTGTGTGTGTGTGTGTGTGTGTGTGTGTGTGTATTCTTTTTACTTAAGTGTACTTTAAACTTCCTTTACCACCATGAATGCCATTTGTGCTCTAGCAGCAAGGCGCCATCTGTGAACCAGGAAGGAGGCCTCCAACAGACACTGGATCTGCTAGTGCCGTGATCTTGTATACTGCAGCCTCCAGTACAGTGAGAAATAACGCTTTGATGCCTGCAATCCATGCAGTTTGGGATATTTCATCTTAATGCTCCGAACGCACTGAGAGCATACCAATGGGTATCTAGTAAAAAATGACTTCCTCCGCTGGTTTGCACTATAGAAAAGCCTTTGCCGGGGAGATGAGTACAAAGCTAAAGACTGAGTGGATTTTGGTCAGTCGAACTGTGCAAGATAGCATACTCAAGATAGAAAAAGAGTGTGTTAGAAACTTGGAGAAGTAGGTCTGTAGGATAGACTAGGGCTTGGCTGGGGCTTTAGACACAGTGACGTGAGATATAACAAAGGTGAAAACGAGGTAGGAACAAGCTGCAGAGATGGCTCAGCAATTAGGACTCTTGCCACTATTGCAGAAGACCATGGGTCAGTTCTCAACACCCACACGGGGCTCACAGTGCCCTGTAATTTAAATTCCGGTGGGGCCGATTCCCTCTTTAGGCCTCTGGGGGTACTTGGAATGCATGCAGTACACATACATACATACATACATACATACATACATACATACATACACTCTTATACACACAAACACAGAACAAAAAAAATCTTTTAAATGAAGAGAGATAGGAAAGCAAAGGAGAGCCTGTCAGTGTGGATTACTTTCTGGAGGAATTTGAGCTACATTTTACATAGTGACACTAAAAATTATGTCGCATTTTTCCTAGGGCTTACTGTGAGTCTTCATTTTTCTAATGATGTCTCTCTGCTTTCATAACTACCCATATACTCTAGGTATTGCTCCCAAGATTGTAGATTAAAAAAACAGGCGTGGATAATATAACACATGCCTAAAGTTGCAGAGTTAGGTAGCAATCGCTGCGTTCCTACAGGCAATGGGAATTGCATGACGTAATGTTTGTTTTGTAAAGATCAGGCTGGCTAAAGTGTGAAGCAAGAATTTAAAAAGGCATTTCAGTAATCCAAAAGAAACAGGGTGAAGGTCTGAACTAAGCTGAAATATAGAAGGAACAAAGTGCTGAAAAGAAACCTAAGCATCTGGGCCAGGAATTTGGTGATGGGCGGAGTGAACCTCTGAAGCCAATATGAGCTTCTTCAAACAGAGCCTATGACCGCAGATGTGGGCTGAAGATAATCAAATGCATTTCTCTGGAATGATTTGCTTTTTAAGAATAAAGCAAAGCTGTTTAAACATGTACTACGAAATAAAAATTCTCAGAAACCCTGAAAAACAATAGAGAATAGCAAACGGTAGAAGAGTCTATATGATAGGGAAACCACTTCTGCCATAGGGAAGAGCATCCCTTAGAGGTTAATGTAATGGTACTTTCAAAAGTCATATGTATTTTTCAAGCAAGAATCACAGTAGGCTGCTCTTGACCCCTGTTAGTAGAGGGCATTGAAGCAGTTCCTTCCAAAATCTACTAAGGGTTCATGGCTCTTACACCTTAGTTTATGCCTTAGAAAGTAGATTTATTAAATCAAGAAAGTAGATTTCATGATAGCCTATGGTGCAAATAACATATATGTTAAGTTATTACTTCGATGCTATTTTCTTATGCATGGCCCTGTGAGAAAAGATAATTTTAACTTTTTATTGAAAATACACTTTTTAATACTCTGATTATGGTTTTTGCTCTTCCATATCTGGTCAGATACTCCTCATCTCCCCACTCATCCAAGCCCACACCTTCTTTCTCTCTTTTATTGGAAAACCCACATGTATAAAATAGGGAGGGAGAGAGAGAGAGAGAAAGAGAGAGAGAGAGAGAGAGAGAGAGAGAGAGAGAGAGAGAGAGAGAAACAAATGAACAAGAAAAAACAGAAGCCCCTAAAATCACAAGAATCACTTATAGATACATAAAGATACATATTTGCATACACAGAAATCCCATAGGAGTAAACATCAAAACCATAATATATAAGCAGAAGAACTGTAGATGGAAAAAAAAGCCCAGTTGAAGCATTATGATACAGACAATAACAACAACAGCAACCCTTCCAAAACCCTCATTTTGTATTGGTTATCTACTACTACTGCAAGGCATGGAGACTTTCACTTGAGTGTGGTTTGTATACCTAGTCATACTCCATTAGAGAAAACTCATGGAGAAAAGTAAGTAAGTAAATGAATAATGAGTCAGCATTTATAATCTTTATTTTTTTTTCTCTATAAGCTTATAAAGTTGGTCTTTTCCCTGGCCAACTTTAGGACAATCCTTAGGACATTAAAATAATCTTCTAAAATCGTGGTGCACCAAGAGAAAAAATAAACACTTTCAAACAGCATTGTCATACTTATGAAATTTACCTGTGCTCTTATCTGCAATAAATGCTCAGCTAACCAATAATTGTCAGTTGTTCCAGAGTGCTAACATACAGCTATTATGAGCTGCCATTATTTTGGGAACTAGTGTAACTGATTGAAAAGCAAATTCTGAGTGTGGGTGTGTTCTGCTGTGTAAACGTTCCTGAAACTGCAGTGCTAATCGCTCAGCATATTTGTGGTGCTTGGTTGGACCCTAGGCTTCACTAAATGAAGTTCTGTTTTGATCTGATGGTGGTTTGAGAGGATTGGAAAATATCCAGTGGTCAAATCCAGCACCTCTCTGAGAATTTCCCTTTAGCACAGACAGACATGACTCAGGAGACTTAAATAAAATCCAAAGTTCTTGCTGAATGTCTGTCACTGTATGAGCAGTCTGTTGTATGAGTTCTCTGTCATAATCCTGTTTGAAAATTTGGATCCACTATGCAGCAAATTGCATAGCAAACTGTGGAATTTTTGGCAAAATACAATTTTGTCCAAAAGGCAAGCATTCTCCTCTGAATTCATGAAACGTGGCTTTGTTTTGAAAGTACTGTGTCATTTATGGAAGAGGTCTGTGGAGGCTACTCAAATTAACATCTTTAAAGACTTGGTTTTCAGTCGGTATTGGTCACCACAAGATTGGCTCAGGGGATTTGCCATAAATATCTCCCCCATAACAGATACATTGTGAAGGGGGATGTCAACCAACCAATGAGTCACATCACCTCTCCCTCCAAGAATATTTGTAGTCTTTCCCAGGAGAGCGGAAAGATCCTGTGTTGGCTTGGAAAGGTTGGATCACACTCAGAGGTAACAACTAGGTTGCTGAAGGAATGACTCAGTTAAGAGGGATTCAGCAGAAAGGCCAGAATTAACTCCTAAGTAACCTTGGAACTAAAATTCTCATGAAAGGACTGTTTTTGTTTTTGTTTTTGTTTTAACCCAGGGCCTTCACATGATGGGTAAGCATTCTACCACTAAGTTACACCCTAAGCCCCAGGAAAAGATTTCTGTACCAATCTTTTACATGCTCAAGAAAAGACTGAGATTTCTATTCTTTACTCTGGTGAGCTGCTTCCTGATAGCCAAACTGATGGCTTTAAAAAAGAAAAAATAAGAGCAAGTTTAAAATAAAATCGAAATTTTCATTCTTTAATGAAAACGATGAGCATAACCATTGAGAGTTGGTTATTTTTCCCAATCATCTTTGATCACACACACTTGGGGGTGGCGGGGGGGAGGAAATCCACTGAGACTTCAAAAAGTTAAAGTTCACCAATTTAGTTCATTAAAAGTTTCTCTAAAGCCAAAAAACTCAACACTTGGGACTTGATGAAATTTAAAAGGCTCCTGTATCACAAAGGAAACTGTGACTTGATGTAAGAGGCACCATACGGGAAGAATTTCTGCCAGCTATGCATTTGACAAGAGATGGGTGTCTAGAATATACAAGGAATTTTTTAAAAATGAGAAACACAAAACCAAAAACAAATGAAAAACAAAACAAAACAAAACAAACAAACAAACAAACAAACCAAGCAGCCCAATTAGAGAGTGAACTATGTTACTACTGATCAGAGTTCTTGAAAGAAATACAAATGTCTCAGAAATAGTTTTAAAGTATTCACCATTCTTAGCTGTCAGGAAAATATGAGTTAAGACCACTTTAATACTTTACTGTATCCCAATCCCATTGGCCGAGATTAAGAAACAAAAGACAAATAAATAAATAAAAATGCTGGCAAAGATTGGGGAATTGGAACCCCCCCCCCAAGGAAGTTGAAGTAGCCAGTGTGGAGATCAGTGAGGTGGTTCCTCAGAAATACAGAAATAGATCTCCCAGGTGAGGCAACTATACGAAATATCCAAGGGATTGTTTTCTACTACACGGACACAGGCTCATAGCTGTTCTACTCACAGCATCTAGTATATGGAAATAGCCTAGATATCAGTCAACTAATGAATGAGTAATGAACAACGTGTACCTGTAGGTATTGAAAACTTTATGACATTCACAGGAAAATGGATAGGGCTGCCAAGCATACTGTGTGAGGTAATGCAGAGACAGGCAAATGTTACTGCCAAGCATACTGTGTGAGGTAATGCAGAGACAGACAAATGTTACATGTTCTCACACATATGTACACTAGCATAAATTTTCAATTTGGAGTGCTTATATAATCCAGGAAATAGAAAGGATTGGTACAAAGAATGAAGAAAAATCTTTAAGGGAAAGGGCATAGTGAACACAGTGGTAAGTAAGGAAAAGAGTGAAAAATGGGGAGGAATGTTTAAGTTGATAAAGAGATGAAGGTTAGTGCCCACAAGAGGGTTGAGGTAGGGATAACTAAGAATCTTTGAAAAGGCTATATACAAACCTACTACTGTATGACTTTCTTATATATACAAATATACAAAATAATTATAATATATAAAGATTATTATATATAATATAATATACAATATAATTATATATATAGTATATATACATATATTGTACAATATAAAATATACAATATCACATATTGTATATTATGTTATATTGCATTATATAATGATTATTATATTATATTATATTATATTATATACTATTATTATATTATGATTGCATAATATATAACATTATAAATATATTATATTATATAGCATAAATATATAACATGTTATATTGTGTATGTTTATGTATAATATATAAACATATTGTATATTATATAATAATGTATATTATCTACTCATATAAAAGGGTTTAATTGGAGTTGCCTTTCATTGGAGATTATGCTTACCCCCAAAAGCCATAAGCTGCCAACTAAATAGCCCAATGACATATACAGAACACTTCCCTCAAGTTACTAGTCGCAGGTGTCCATGAGAACTCCCAAGAAATACAGATTATTGCTGTTGTTCTTGGTTGCACAACAGAACTTCATGGTAAGACCCTATTGTTGAAGACACTACACACATTGGTCACAGGACATGGAGAAATCAAGTAGATACTAGACCAATGACTTTCCTCCCTGATATCTCACACACATAGTATTAGAAGGCGCAATGTTGGCTGCTGAGTGAATAAAAGCAAAGCTGTCAATGGTCTTACCCTGTTGTGTCAATGTCTGAGGTACATATTACTACTACAGAACATAGGGACATCCCTGGTCGAGGCAGCTGCTAGGAATCATGTGGCTGTCCAGGGGCTCAGTGCAACCTGCCCCTCCCCTCACTAGCTGTGGTGCTCCAGAGAGCAACAACTAGATCCAATCTTGATGGTGTCACTGAAACCAGAGATCTCAAACCAGACCAATGATTCATTGCAATGAACATTTGCAAGAGATGTGTAGACAGAGTGATATACTGTGGGACACACTGTGACATACTACAGCCGACGTGATGAGACATTTTCTATGCTTTTTATTTGTTTGTTTTTTGTTAGGGGGAGGTTGCAAGGGCGAAGAGTGGCTAGTAAAGGACAGGGAGAAGAGGGGAACTAACATACCTGCTATGAAATTCACAAAGAATCAATAAAAAACTTGTTTTTATTAAAGATGAGCCTTCACAAATAACTTTTTAAAAGAAAGTGGACCTACAAGAAGAACATTATGATGGACAGACCTGGGCCCAGGGGTCCTGTTCAAACTATGGCACCAGCCAAGGACAATACGTGCAGTAAACTTCAAACCCCTACCCAGATCTAGCCAATGGACGGGACATTCTCCACAACTGAGTGGAGAGTGGGGACTGACTTTCACAAGAACTCTGATACCTCATATTTGACCATATGAGGTGGCACTCAGAGGAGGGATAGCAGGCTACTAAGAAGAAACTTGATACCCTATGAGCATATACAGGGGGAGGAAGTCCCCGTCAGTCACAGTCATAGGGGAGGGGAGTAAGGGGAAAATGGGAGGGAGGGAGGAATGGGAGGATACAAGGGATGGGATAGCAATTGAGATGTAATATGAATAAATTAATAAAATACATTTTTTTAAAAAAGAAAGAAAGTGGAAGATACTGACTTTAGTGTCATTTCCAGTGTGTTTGTGGTGGGATGTGGTTGTCAAGAGATGCCATTAATGCCTACTCTAGCACCTAATTCTAGATTTTGAGTCAGCCCGATCTAGGCGCCAGATGATTGAATGAGTAAACTTTCAGATGGCTCCAGCCTGCGGCCAAAGCCATCTCCAGCTTTCAAGGTTGTTTAGCTAAGGAGGTAGACTCAAAAAACACAGAAAAGACATCTCCGTGGTGCCTCACCTGAACTCTTCATCAGAGGTCATAGTCATAATAAAAAGAATTTTTATAAGAAACTACATAGTGAGTTAATTTTTTGTGCAGCAAAGATAATGAACAATGTATTGGTTGGATGCTCAGGTAATGGGAAATAATAGGATTAGGAGAATTGTGGAAGAAGCTTTAAAAATATATATGTTGAAGAGGCACAATCTGACATAATGAAACCAGACTGTGACTCTAGCCAGCCCTCTGTATTAGTAGGCTCTGCATCTTCAGAGTCCTCTAACCACAGAGTAAAGATACTTGAGAGGGAAGAGGAGATGCACCTAGACTGAAAACTCATCACTTCTTAAATTTTTGCTTAAACCATTTAACATAGCAACTACATGACATTCACGTGGTATTAGGTATTTTAAGTAATGCAGAGATGATTTAAACTATCCTCAGAAGGATATATCAACACAAACATTATATATATACATACTTTGTCATTTTGTATTAGAAACTGTTCATTCAAGGGATAGTATTGGTTGAATGGATAATTTCTAGAAAGATCTATGTCCTACACAAAGCTTCTAGCATGAAGAAAATGGCCCATTTGGTTAAGCAGGGGTCATGATTTTTTTCTCAATGTCTGGGGACTCAGGAACAAATTTTCATCATGGAAGTAAAGGATAACATAAAACATAGAATTCTGACCCAAGGTGATGTCTATAGCTTTAATAAACTATCAGTTTTCCAGCATCAGTGCAAATCATAGGCTCTTTATAAGCATTATATAGGCAGGTATCAAAGAACTGTCTTGTGCTGAGTTTTCTCTAGTACATAACTACCAGCTTGCAGTTGCAAGAATCATAAATCTTTCTTTATTGAAGTGAATACTTAGTCTTATTGTGTAATTTTTCTTGTTTGGGGTTTTAATTTAGTTTTAAAACATTATCATTAGTAGTATTAGTATTAGTATTAGTATTAGTATTAGTATTAGTAGTAGTAGTAGTAGTAGTAGTAGTAGTAGTAGCAACAGCAGCAATAATATTTCCTTGACCATGTTTCTCTTTACTACATCTGTTTCCTTCTGCAGGATCATGACAGCAAATGCCCTGTTGCTTCTGCTTACAGGATACAATTTTCAAATTAGTTTTAACTTCGTAGAGAGACAAGTATGGCCCTAGGCTAATGTGTAAGGGATTCATTGATATTTGCACATACTGCATTTCAGTAAAGATTCAGATGGGTTTACCCAAAAGCAAGCAATTTAGGAGTGTGCAACACTGTCCTGGATAGCATTATGCTCTGACTCAGTGAGCACCCTATGGATCTCTTCTCCACTCATGTAGAATACACAGTCTGGAATCCTGATGCTAGAGATTAAGTTATAGTGTCCATATTACAATTCCCGACTCACTAGCTGATTACTTTCTTTTTGCCCTCTGATTTTGAATTCTGACAGATCAGCACTAAAAGAAGGAGGCATTCTTTCACCAGGGGACACAGTAAAATTCTGAACCTGACAAGTAGCAATTCACACTCTAGGAAAGCAGACGAAAAGAAAGCAAAACAGCAAACCACGGCGCTGTTACTGTGCTACTGTGGTACGGTGCTGGTTAATTCTTTTTTAAGGGAAGAATCATGGCTACGCTCAGGATGGGAAGAAAATGTCTATGAGATTGCCCTGAAACCTGATTCAGCTAAGGCCACTAGGGACAGCTCACTTTGCTGGGTAATGAATGTGAACCCTCTGAAATTCGAGCTGAAGGCAAAGAAAGTGTGGCAGACAAAATGGGTGGTAAGAAAAAGAAAACTGTACTGTGATTTGGGATTGGGGTCTTCCAGAATGAGTTAGTAGTTATGTAGAAATATTATTTTAGGGTTTATCTTATTTCTTAGATTGTATGGCTGTAAAGACACATCTTGAAAGTTGTAAATGTAAATAGTATTTTTTATTAAAATATTTTAAAATTCTGTATATTCTCTGTGTCAGACAGAAGGATGGATTTTCAAATAGTTCCTTCCATGGAGTTATGCCCTCCTTTTATATACTACTGATAATAATGTAATTGTCTATAAATAGAGTGTCACCATGTTAACATATTGAACAAAATAACTTATGACTAATAAAAGGATTGCCACAGTTTGAGCATTTATCATTAAGGATATATACTCTACCTCATAATGATATTTTCTATCTTAAGATACAATTTTGAGTTACACAAATGATAATTAGTGATAAACTGGAAGAAAATATTCCATCAATGTTACGATGATTTTCCCTAGAAGAAAAAAAAAACATTTCCCCAAAGATACAAGCTTTAAGTTATACAAAGAAAATAATACCATGATTGGAGTCTTCCAGAGTAAATTAGTAGTTATATAAAAATATTATTTCAAGGTTTGCAATTTGTCACAGAAAACATTAACTAAGACCCCAAAATAATTTACCACATTTTTTAAAGGCATAACCAAACATTTCCACAGAAGCGAGACATGAATGCCGTAGTGTTACATTAAGCAAAGCGCCTCTGTTGGCTCCTGTGGAAACCACAGAAGTCTCACTGAGTTTGCAGGATCAATGTCAGTGCTGCAGATATTTTCTTAAGGGTTATACTGTAAATTAATGTCAATATACCGCTTTAAAGATGAAAATAGAGTTTTTTTAATGTCTGAATTTATATAGCTATACATGCTGCACCGACTACTTTATATCTGAGTAACATTATTTTTCCACACTAATTCTTTATCAACATGAGTTATCTATTAATATCTCATGTACTTCATTCATTTGTTTTCTATTATCAAGATAGTAGTGCATTTCCTAATATGCCCACACATTATTTTATTGACTTATATAGAGATATGCATCAAAAGCAATACAAAGGTAGATCACTTTTCTTTTTTTAACAGAACAGGAAGAGTTAAACTTCCTAAACGACTGCTAAGTAGGCACGGAGAAGCCAGATGGGAGCTGGATATGCTAACAACCTTCACTTGCTAGAGATGAGTTGCATCTTTGGCTCCAAGCTCTCCGTAGCCAGATAGACCTTAAATAGATTGCGGCTGTCTTCATACAGAGGCCAAAAGTGAGTCTAAATGGCCTTGAGGCCACTTAGTAAGTGTAAGAAGATTACAATAAAGGTACCTTTTGCAGAACAGATTGGTTACTGGGGAACTGTAGGGATGGGAATTTGCACATGGAATCAAATGGAGGGATCACAAGTGCGTGCTTCCAAAGGGAAACCGAGTGTCCCTATAAAATGCAGAACTGATAAGCTTCTCTGGTGCTTGTGCCTTTTAATCTTGGGCTTTCTGAACAACATGATAGGACCATCCTTTCTTCCCAGGGTGATGGTAGTAGAAATGCTGAGTGAATATATTCAGAATGTAGCTTAGTCTGTTTGTAACAACCTTTAATTTCTATCTTGTTTTTACCATGTTTATTGCCTTGTTTAATATTCCAAAGCCATAAAGAATCTTGTATATTTACATTTCTTTGTATATATGCATTTGATACTTGCAGATATGTCCATTTCTAGCATTTTATCCAAACAGTCTTAATATTCTGCAGCCATTGTCTCTACTGAGTACATTCTAAATGATGAGTTATGAATTGTTTCAGATATCTTTGTGGAATGGAAATGCCTTTTGTGCTTTTACCTTTCCCCCCCCCCCCAACAGGGTTTCACTGTGTAGTCTTGGCTGTCCTGGACTCACTTTGTAGACCAAGCTGGTCTTGAACTCATAGAGATCAGCCTGCCTCTGCCTCACCAAGTGCTGGGATTAAAGATGTGCGCCACCATACCCAGCTCTGAGCTTTTACTTTTAAACAGGTCCTTTGATGGTTTTCAAAATAAAAAAAAAAATTAGACTTATCAAGAGAACATATGCGTAAGAGAGACTTTAGGGATAACGTGACACCCATAAAGGGCAGAGATGCAGAAGGACTCAGAAGATGAAGATGGGTATCATACTCCAGGTGACATGACTGGAGCAGTCCTCTGTGAGGGTGATTAGACTGCAGAATGATACTCGGCAGCTGTGGCCACTGTGCTCTCATTGTATAGCATCACATGCCCATTTGTAGAAGCATACAGTTCTGTACTGACAAAAGGCAAGAGCCAGATGACAGAGTCAAAATTGAAGCCTTGTGTATACCATGACTTCATGGTAAAATGAAAAGCCCAATACACCAATACTGGTATTTACTTAATTGAAAAGTCCTCGAGGAAATGGTCCAATCAGGAAAAAAATCTTCATATATATATATACACCTCAGCAAAATACCACTAGCAACAGAAAACAAAGCTAAAATTAAAGCAGACCAACTCAGTGAATTCATGGCTAGTTGTGGCCAATATGATTCCTTGATTAGAACAGTAGAGTATATATGCCAGGGGATGTTTTATAATGCTAGATGTGAAAGAACCATCAACTTTTCTACAAGGAATCAATCTGAAACAAATAAACAAAGAAAAACACCAAAACAAAACAAAACAAAAATCCCTCACAGCAATTTTAAGTATTCCCTTTGTATTCAATAGAGCATTTCAGTAGAAGGCATAAATAATAAGATGTTCCCAGTGATACAAATTCATGATCATTTACCCTTCTGGGAAATTATCAAGTACTGTGTAAGAACTGGAATTGTGTGAACTTTTAATTATGCCAAGTACTGAAAACGAAAATGGAGCAAGTTAGTCAGAGCATCTTGAAAAGAGACCAGACCACAGTGAGAATTAAATGTGTGTTAGAGAATTAACTGTGAGGAACCAACAGAAACAAAAGGTCAAATAGTCATAATGAGACAGCAGTGAAGGAAACGAGCTGAAAGACAGGTTGATGGTCACAGGTGGCAGCTGGGAGCAGAGGAAGGGCACAAGATCACCAATTACTGTGACAGACATGCCGAAGCCATGAGGTAACTGCAATGCATCGGTTTCCATGTAAGGGGATGATGCTCTGCCAGAGCTTTGTTTTCAGGCCTTTTCTCATGGGGATGGTTAATGAGAATGCCATCTTCCTTGACTGCAAAGGACAAGCCCTTCACTTGTTGCTGTGTTTCATTAAAAGAGCTTTATAGATGGATGTGGCAAAGGAAAAAGTTTGTTTTCTCTTCTAAAGATAAAGATAACTTGGCCTCCACTTATCTGCTCTTTTTTTTAATTACTCTTTTTATTTTTGTTACACAACCTTCAAGGACATTTAAGAAGAAAACTTAGATGCCCTGTCTCCTTATTTTAAGAATAGTGGAAGCCAAACTTGGCAGTTCACACCTATAACCCCAGTTTTTAGGAGGTTGACAGGGAGGGTTGTCTTGAGTCTGAAGGCAGCCAGGGCACCAGGGTTAAATCTCTGTATTGAAAAACAAATGTACCAATAAAAATAAGTAAACAGGAAAACAAAATCATTGTTTCAATATTTCACTGTTATTTCCCACTTGATTCATCTTAAATGGTATAATCAAAATATAGAGATAAAGTACACCTTCAATATTTTAATTTTTAGTTCTTCCTTTTCTGTTTGAGAAAGTTCATGTTTATATTTGAGAGAGCAAAATATTTCGTGGTTATTTATTTATGTCTTTTGTTGAGCAACCATCTGACTCCTTAGATTTCAGTTCTAATGAACACTGCGTTTGAATTCTCTCTACATAGTTTTTCATCTTAATTATTGCCTTAGGATAAATTCCCAGGAATGGGGGAGTTGTGCCAAACAGTAAGAACATTTATAGTACTCAATGAATGCTGCCAAATTGTTGTCTTAAAGGGATGCTCCAGTTTACACTTTCCTCAGCAACAATCTCACAAAAATTTTCTCCCAAAGTTGACAGCTGATGTGTTAACATTTGTCCAGTCCTTTATATTCTTGATGGTTTTCTTTCCTTATTTTTTGTGTGGGGAGAGGTGTGCACATGAGCGCAGGTGTCCACATAGGATGCCTTGTTGCAGGGAGATGCAGGCTGTTCAGCTTGGGTGCCAGGAAGCAAACTCAGTGCTATGCAAGAGCAGCCCACGCTCTAACCTCTAAGCCATGTCTCCAGTCCTCCCTTCTATGTCTTAATTAAGTAAATAATGCAGGGAGCATGAGATTTGACTTAGTGTGTATATGCTCAATGAAACACTGTGCGGTAATCAATAAGTAGATGGGTATCCGATGGTGTCATAAAACACTTGTGGAATTCAATTGAAAGGGAAAGGAAACTTAAAGGACTCGACAAGTCCACTTGCGTTTCCAAGGCCACGTCATCTGAGAAATAACTGTGTGTGCTCAACCCTGCCATATGCCAAGCACTTTCTTACAGCCTGAATGTTTCCAGGAATAATATGAATCGTTTTTCCAAGAACACTGCCTCCTGCCCAGTGACTCCTATCTATTTACAAAGCTCAGAAGAAATGAACCAAATCAGAGACCTTGTGACCAGGTAGGGTTCACATAAATGACCCACAGGGTTCACAGGAAATATTTTACACAAGTTGATAAGACACTGAGCTAATTGCTTTCTTTGTACTCATGCCTGTGGTCATTTTTTTGTGAGTTACAAAAATTGTGCTTATTGGGAGGTTTGACATCTACAACATTGTTTACAGATATTCCTGCTAAATGCTAAGTTTGTTTATATTTACACAAAGTGGACTTTGAAAATAGGCCATTTCAATCAAATGCAAATAATTGTTATATTTGATCAGTTATTTAATCTGCCTTTGACTTCATGTATTGGTCCGTAAAATGGGAATTGTAACGACAGTAGGATCTGCCTTATGGGCAGGTTGGAAGGACTTAGTTATGCCTTCACAGCATCTGGGGTCACAAAACAGAACATTTAGTCACTCTGTGCTGCTGCGTGAGAAACTAGACTTCCAGTAGTACTTACTCTCCAGAAGCCCAAGTGCAAGGGTTTATTGGTGACCTTCTTTTTCTCTCCTCAAATTGTAGTTTCTCCCTTTAAAGCACAATGGTGAAACTACTGGAAATAAGTGGCTGACTTTGAGAGCTCAGTGGGGACCCCACAATGGATGGATCTAGACATTACCTCAGTGCTATTCACAATGATCCTCTGAGCTTGCACCAATCTTTAGAATAAGCAACAGATGCTTAGAGAGACTAAATAACACTAGAAAAGCCAGATAGTAGAGCAGTCAAAATATTTCAGAGAAAGAGTTCCTGTACCTAAGTGTTGTCAGGGCATGGAATTAAAACTGACATCCTAAAATATTTTTATACTTATCTGCATTTTATGTACAAGAACATACTTATTTGATAAGAGGCTATCTTAACATGTTCAGAATTGTGAAGATAACAGCATTTCTATCTCATGTGGAACCACTGTGGCCTGCTCACTAAAGATCTTGTCTTCAAGTCCTTTGGTCTAATTCACAAAGCAGTTCTGTATAGCCCTTCTAAACATGAACATGGTGAAGAGATGGCTGGAGAGATGGCTGAGTGATTAAGATAGTTGCTGCTCTGGCAGAGGATCCAGGTCCGATTCCCAGCACTTACATGGTGGCTCACAGATGCCTCCAGTTGCAGGACATCTGACGTCTTTTTCTAGCCTTTGTAGACACCAGGCACACACACGGTATACAGAGTACTTGCAGGCAAATATACACATAAAATTAATTTTAATATAGTGTTTTAGGCCCCAAATTCCATCTACTTTTTCTTAGTAGCAATACCATAGAACTGGGGAGATGGCTCAGCCAGTAAAGGCTATACTACAACCAAAAACATAAAATCTGTATCGTGTACATAGTTTTTCTTTTCTTTTTTTAACTGCAAGCAAAACCCAAACTTAGGTTTCAGTTGGATCAGACAGACTCTGCTCTTGCTATTTGGATCCCTAAGGGAAAAATATCCCATGGTTTTGCATGATGATCAGCACAGGAAAGAGTCGCCAAGTGAACACAGAAACCTAGGCTATTCCTCAGAGGAGGCAAGTTTAACCAGTATCCAACCATTTCTCAGAACTTACAAGGACTAGAAAGTAACAAAGGCAAGGCACGATTGATCAGAGTCATGGCTAACTAATATTATTCTAGATCATTCTGGGTCCTAGATGACGTCACTAACGTTATCCCTTGCCATCCTTCAAATCCAGTGTGAAACAGGTATGTATAGTCTCACCTCACACACAAAGTCAGTGAAGCGCAGAGAGCGGCTGTGAACTGAAATCCACAGGAATAAACATAGTAGAGAAAGCGCTGAAGCTCTGTCTTCAAACTCCTCTCTCCATAAAACACTCAAACCCACATGTTCATCCTTCCCAAGTTCCAGAAGGATGTTCCCTATGACTAGCATTACATAAAATGGTATTCATGTATTGAACCGTAGAACAAATAACATTAGTAAACAACGAGGCATCACTCTCCTGGCATGCAAGTTCTGCACTTCCTTACTTTTTCTACGTAAGAACCCATTCTTTGATGTTTATCTTTCAACTTAAAATAGTGTTTGATCAACTTCTGGTATCACCTGTGAAACGTATGATGATATTCCATCTTAGGACTCAGGATAAATTAATCCTATTGATAAAATCAAATTATTAGATTCAGAAGGTACTTGGAATGACATTTCACAAGAGACCTTTCCATTTACCCTCGCTTCATAAGGCCCTGGAAAGGGGAGTGAAGCCAGCTCTGTGACCTAACTATGAGGCTCTTGTCATCTTTGACATGTCTGTCTCTTTACTGTTTGTCTATCTGTCAACACGAAGATTAGAAGAAGAATATATGGATTCATATTTGTCTTCAGAACTTTCTGAGACTAAGGACATTAAGACAATGGGGCATGCTACTGAAAAGCATTATAAAGATTCTTTCCCTGCAAGAGGCCAAGCTGTCATTTGACTGGAATGTTTTGGGAGAGCTGTGCCTAGAAGCAGGACTGTGAATTCATTAACCTCCTAGCCCCAAAAGTCTGTCTATCTCAATTTTCACCACGGTTTCAATTAGCTATAGTTGCTTGCTTCTTGTTATATTCTGATTGGTTTAGATTGTCTGTGAGACCTGGCAATTTTCTGTATAGCAGGGAGAGAAAGGACTCGTTAATATGTGTCTATTGCTGTGCATGAGGCTGTGTGCCTGGCAGTGCCTCCCTTCCTGAAAGTCCCAGCACAGCATGTATTGATAGATGAATGCTCTGGGGCTTTGAGAAGTGCCATGTGCCAAATATAGATGATTCTTATTATTTCTCTATGCATATAGATGAACACATAGCTGAGATGCTCTCAGGAGGCCTGGTAGTTGACTTATTCCAAAGAAATGACTGTGCTATTTTTGCACTTTTCCCTCACATTATTTCTCAAGGCTTGGGGGAATTTAAATGTGACTTACTTGGCAATGACAAGTCTCTGTCCCTTCGGCACCTCTCAAATGAGATCCTTTACACAAGTCACTTTACCACAGCTCATTCTAATTCTTCACAGAGAAACCCTATCACTTAAAGGGAACCTAGACTTTGAGAAAGAAGTTTCCACCTCTATCTTGAAAATGGGTCCTTAAAAAAAATGTCACTGTTAAAATCACAGGGCTGAAATGTAGTGTCATCAGCATCTGCATTTTCTGGAAAAGGAAAAAGTTTTCTCAAAGGACTTTGGTTTTATGAATGAAGGACTTGAAGCTCTGAGACATCTATTCCTTTTGTGTCTCTGTGAAGAAATACCTGCTATGGACAACAGTTGCAGAGGAAGCTTCGTCTTTGCTCCCAAAGAGTTCAATCCATGGCCACACGGCCCCAGGAGGGTTGTGGGAGCATGGATCACAGGCAGCACTTCTCTCCAGTGTAGTCAAAAGGTAGAGAGGAGAGAAAAAGCACTCACACATCTTTTTGCCCTTTCTTCTCCTCTTTGGCTCATGGTTAATGCTACTTATATTCAGGAAGGGTCCTAATTTAATGCTTCACCTCAGTGACATATATAGAGGGATGCTTTATTGATGACATAGGTGGTTCTATGTCTGTTCAGGCTGCCACTGTCACATTACATAACTGAGAAAAGGTGTCCTGATAAATGGGTAGCATTACCAGGGCAATAAACCAGATCTCTGGAGTCCTAGTCATTCTACACTTTCCCTTTGTACTTATCATGATGGTAGTTTTGTTTATTTTTCTGTGTATTTATGCATTTCTTTAAGTTTCTGCAATCAAGGAAAACAGTGCTGCACAAGCTATGACTGGTAACCAAGTCTCCAAATCTTTACTAGCTTTATGGTAGATCACATATTTTCAATTAATTACAAAAGGGGATTTCCCACCAAGAACACCATGCGGGACAAGACTTCTTGGAATAAGTTCCAACTTGCTTTTCATTTTTAAATGACCATTTAAAGTTTTGAGAAAGCATTCCTTTATTTCATTTGGATTCGTTCCTTCAGGCAAAATTCTCTGTGAAGCTCCAGGGACTTTTGTCTTGAAAACAAGTAGTTCTGGGAAGAAATGAAAAGACCAACTGCTAGTGTCTGTTGAAGACGGGCTTCGTTGTCGCAACAGATGGCGTCGACAGACTGGTGGTTAAGAGTAAGGAACCTACATCTCCATAACTACCCAGCGTCATTCCACAGCACACACCCCAACTGCATAGTCACCTCAAGACTTCACGTAAACCCTCTTCTCTGCCTTCTACAAATGAACTAATGTGGATAATCTGCATAAATATTAACCAGATATACACCAACTTCAAACTGCTGCACTTCAGCTTACACTATATTCGTGGATACTGCTTTTTCTTCAATTGGGAGTGTTTGGGGTTTAGGGTTTGTTGTTGTTTTGGTAAACTGAGTACATTGGAGCTATTTTTCAATAATTCTGAATACTGTCAGCACTTTTAGTGTAAAAACATATTTAACTAACACACGGGCATTAGTTTTTAAGGTAAATGCTATCACACTTTTTAGGTAACAAGAATAAACATAACTTTTATTGTGTTCTTTTTTTGTGTGTGATATGGTCTAGCTATTAATGCAAACTGACCTTGAACTCATGATCTTATTGTATCAGCCTTCCAAGTTCTAAGACAGATTTGAACCACCATGTCCGAGTGAAACAAACAAACAACAAAAAAAAAAAAGTGTGATTCATATTGTCAATAAAAGAAAAATAGAAAAAAAAAGTATGATTCATTTTATTGCAATACTTGCTCAATTACTGTAGTCTAGAAATCCCCTGAAATATCTGAACCTCTAAACACTCTCAGCATTCTCGTACCCAGTCAACTGTCCAAGGCATTGGAAGTATAGATTTTTAAATTTCATGTTGAAATAAACACACACTTTCCTCACAGACAGTTTATTTAGACAATATTTTTAAGGATAAACGGTTAGTCTTAGAAGCCAGTCTCTAATCAACAGGGTATCTAGACAGATGCTGGGACTCTGGATGGAGAGATGAGATTAGTATGGAAGAATGCGGTTTGGGGGGGGGGGGAATGGAAGGATCCAGAGGGTTCAGGAGCCCCACAGGAAGACCATCAAAGCCAGTGGATCTGAACACAGGGGGGCTTGCACAAACTGTTGTACCAACTAAGGACAATGCATGCAGTAAATCTAGGCCCCCTGTTCAGATATAGTCAATGGACAGCTCATTCTCCATGGTTGTGGGGAGAGCATAGGCTGCCTCTGACATGAACTCTGGTGCCCCCATTTGATCACTTCCCCTTGGTAGGGAGGCCCAGAGGGCACACAGAGGAAGGGGAGGCAGGTTACTCGGATGAGCCCTGATATGCTGTGGTCATATGGTGTGGGAGGAGGTTCCCTTCCGTCAGAAATCTAGGAGAGGGGAATAGGACAGAAGAGGAGAGAGGGTAGGGGCAAGGAGATATAAACTAGGGGATAATAATGAGGATGTAATCTGAATAAATTATAATAATTTAAAATTTAAAAATTAAAAAAATGAAGAACCATAGGCAGCTACCAAAATTATTTTTATTGCATATAATTTTAATTATATAGCTTTGAAATGTTTTAAATAATTTTATTAATGAAAAATGTATAAGATCTCTACATTTAAAATGATCAAAGTCTATTAAAAGGAGCTTCTGAAGTAAAAAAAAAAAAAAGCCAGTCTCATTACTCTGATTAATGACCAGCACCGTAAGGTACTCTAAAAGGTGCAATAGTGGTATTTATATCTTGAGGTTAACAAACAGTCACCTAGTTGGACTTAAGGCTCACTTAGTAGGAGTATCTTCATGCCTAGCACTGTAAATTTAACCAACAACTGGTGGCTGCTGATGAAAAAAACAAAAACAAAAACAAACAAAAACTAGAGGACCTACCACTGCCATTTGCCTAAACTTGTATAAATGCAGTATTTAACTGCATTCTAAATACTTACTCTCATATCCACAGCAACTTTCCCCATCATCAAAGAAATCTCTTTATGCAGCAGATGGAGATCATCACAGAAAGCCACAGCTGGCCAAAATGCAGAGATTGATTGATTGTGGGGTGCCCAGCCCCAATTACTACACACAATTTATAACACAACCCTACAGTTAAAACTCAGGGAACATTGTAAAAGATGAAGTGCAAAGATTATAAGAGACAGGTGGCCAGGACATCTACTTTAAGATGTCTTCTTCTAGTTGGGTGGTAGTAGCACATGCCTTTAATCCCAGCACTTGAGAGGCAGAGGCAGGCAGATGTCTGTGAGTTCGAGGCCAGGCTGGTCTACAAAGTGAGTCCAGGACAGCCAAGAGTACACAGAGAAACCCTGTCACAAGAAACAAACAAACAAAAACAAAACAGAAAAAAAAAAAAACCAAGATGTCTTCTATTTAAAAAAAAAAAAAAGACATGCGTGAGGAAGGAGCACATGAACTTGAGAATATTTGGTGGGTAGAGGATAGGAGTATAGAGTAAATATAAGCAAGATACTTTGTATTCTCAAAGAATTAATATACGCATATGTAAAAGGGAAAATCAATTAGGATACTCAAAAACAATGCTACTAGTTTTCTTTTTGGCATTATCACATGCATTCTTTGAAGTGAAGCATGAACAGAAAATGTCATACTCCCATTAAGTAGCGGACACCTGAGACTGGCCAGTGTAGCCAAGCAGGATACGTCTAGAACGGCTATGATTTTAGAGTGAGGTATGCGAGCATTCCCATGGAGTGGGACTTGAGTGCACTAAAATTAGACAACCCTGAAATACACTGCAGTTGAAGGACACAATAAAAATAGAAAATAAACTTGAAAATCATTGTATAAATAGAGTTCTGGGATTAACGTCACTCCCAAGATCTGATTCACTAATAAGATTGGTTATTTTATTGAATCCAAGAAATAGGATAACTTTCACATATTTAAGACAAATGTTGGCTTAAAAAGTATTGTGAGATAAAGAATGTTTGATATTAAAAACATTGACAATGTACACTCTAGTTTTGCAGTCTCAATAATTTTAGTTGGTATGTCTTATATCTTTTAATGATGTTATATATACTAGGTAAATACATGTAATTAATTTTGCAGAAGGAAAGTCCATTATTGGAAGTGTTAGTAAAATAATTTGAAGTGTCACAGTTTCCTACCTGTATGCAATTCCCACTGCACAGAAATGTCAGTAAGAGACCAAGAAAGTTAAATATACTAGGCAATTTTGAAAAAGTTTACCTATTAATATTGCATCAAATGACTTCCATGTTGAACTTCTGAGATGCAAATGTGCCCTCAATTACTTACTCTTGGCCTCATACTTGGTCTTCCCTTGTTTTCCACCAAGAATCCTGTGCCTCCCCATCTCTGTATCTCTTTCCTCCACTTTTCTTGAGCCATTGTTGTCAAAGCTTTTGGTCAGAACTCCCACCATTCTGACTTGGATTTTGACAAATAGTCTTTAACTTCTAAATTTCTGGTTTTGTCTTCTTCCTGCAGCTAATGTATCACTATATTACTTTGCTGCCAAAAAAAAAAAAAAGAAAGAAAGAAAAAAAGAAAAAAGAAGAGCAAAATTTCAGAGGATTATGTAGTGAGAAGATTTTATTTTACTTTAATTTTTAATTTTTATTTTTTATATATTTATATTATTACACATATATATAATAAACTACCTACAGCAAGAATAACCATAAAACAATCAAGAGTTATATAAAAATTACATTCTTAGTGTTTTGGCTATTTGTATTTGGCAGCCTTGAAGAAAACATCTTTCCTACCTTGGTGAGTCTAAAATTTTAAATGCAAAGCAGTATGTATCATATCTCATCATTATCTATTTAAAACATCTATCTAGACCTAAAAACATATTAACCCCTAAACAACTAAACTTAATTGTAAAACTAAACTATTTTAAACTGATGGCCTGGAATTCTAGACTTTCTAAACTAGCTTCAATTTTTTAACTGAAACAGACTAATTACGTATCTACTTTTTCACTAATTGATTTGTTAGTTATTCTCCCCGAATTCACTACCCAGTTTCTAAAAGAAGTTAATACATTACCTATCCAGATCAATTTTCCTTCTATTCCAAAGAAAATAATTCTCTGACTCTCCAAAAATTGTTGTTTATCACACACACTCACACACACACACACACACACACACACACACACACACAGAGAGAGAGAGAGAGAGAGAGAGAGAGAGAGAGAGAGAGAGAGAGAGAGAGAGAGACATATACATCTATACAGACACACATTTTTTTGGCTTACTTTAAAATGTTTTAACATTGCTTATCAAAGCATTTCTGTATGGTTGCCTGTGGCAATGATCAATTAATTTTCTCTTTTTATAATGTTATATTTGGAAATACTCTACAATATTCAAATACCCATTTACTCACCAATTTGTATGTTTTCTTGTTCTTTCCCTATGTTTTTGGGTATAACAAAAGTCTCTTAAGGACACCTTGAATCGGTGAACACGTTTGAATTTTAAGTATCAACAATGGTCATGTAAGGACAAGGTCACAAGTGTCACAGAGGCAAGTTTAATGGGATGACTCTTATAGGACAATAAACATGTAGAACTAACAAGGGCCAAGAGATAAAAATCATCCTTAGCCCTAAAGAAGCAAAGGGGGTGTAAAATGGCTGGAGAGAGGCTGATACAAAGAGCTCCTCCTCTCAGTGAGGCAGCTAACAGCCAGTGGGAGAGCTGAGCACACCCAGAACCCTGACCTGACTCCCTTCCCTTCTCTCTAATGTCTTGCCAGTGTAACACAGACTGAACAGGAAGCCCTTCCTCAAGGGAGCCCACTGATGAAGACTACAGATGTCTTGCTCCTATGAAGTAAACAGACACGTGCAAACGTTAGCTTCTATTCAGTTCTATCCCACTTCTCAAAATGTTTATGTCAGCTAATACAGTGACCAAAGGCGTCAGGAGACTAAAATGATCCCTGCCTTCCCTGACAGTGAAATCAGATGCAGACATGCTCCTATAATTAATAGATAGATTAACTCTTCTATAAAACCCTAGTCCAGCACCACAAAATTTTGTGCTAAAGCTAATGTAGAAAACAAAAACTAATGAATAGTCAAGACATTTAGGAAAAGGAAGGAGTGCCTTTTTTTCCCCTAGGGTGCTTATAAAAGTAACAAGACAGTGCAATCATCTCCTGCAGAATAAATTAAAACATACCTATCTTAATCAGTGGAACAGATGAAAAGTATTCCCCAAGAGGCACACATTCAGAGAGCATCACCCATGACAGAGGTGGCATTCAGATCACTGAAAAGTGTCATGGGTATTTAAATCACAGTCTCAAAAATGGTTTTTCATCTAAAGATGAAAGATGGAAAATCTAAAGATAGATAATATTTAAGATAGAAAATCTAAAAATTATCAGAAGAAAAATGTGATTGAATGCCCTTTCTGACCTGAGAGTGGAGAAAGATTTCTTAAAGATAGTTTTTTTTAAACCTTAATCATAAAAATATAGTAATTTCCAACTACTATTACTTGAGTTCATTAAAAATTTGAAGCAAGAAGGTATAAACATGAAAAAATATTTAAAATTCATAAAACTAATAGTGGGCTAGTATCAAATCAGTAACAAGAAAGAGACAGCCTTCAGGAAGATGAGTAACTTATGTTGCCAGTGTGATTTTTCCTTCATGACTGGGTATTTCATTGTTAAGTTTTTGCTGGCTAGGAGCTTTTGTAATTGAAGGTTGTCAGGCTGGCCTAAGCTGCATTAGCAGGAGATTTGGGATTACAGATATACACTTCCATAGCCAACCCATCTCCCTCCTTTTAATGCTTGTCTTACCTCTTGAAAAAACACCTCACAAAATCAACTCACTGAGGAGAGTTTACCTTGGCTTGGAGTTCCAGGGACTACAGAGCTCCCTGACCGGGAAAGTATGATGGTGGGAGCAGAAAACAGTTGGTCACATTGCACCCACAGTCAGGAGAAAGGAATAAATGTTCCTGCTCACTTCTTTTTTATTCATTCTAAGACACCAACAAATAGAAGGCTGATGTCCATATTTAGGGTAGGTATCGCCACCCAAATCACACCTAATATATGTGATCTCTCATAGACAAGCCCAGCTATTTGTTTCTATAGTAACTTTAAATCCTATCAAATTGACAGTCAACATTAACTACCATTAAGTGTTCCAATGGAAATGATTTTGAAGGGGATATCCAACTCATAGCAAGTGGTCATTTTTTTGTGATTCTTTCCCCCTTACAACAACTATATAGTTGAATTTCATCAGTATAGATAGACTGTATGAGATTAGAGGAAATGTAGCAAAACGATATAAAATTGAGATCAGGTTTCCAGGGTTATGGAAGTAATCTCTAAGAGATACTCACTGCACAAAAGCAAGCCCCAAAATGGACTGATCAAGAGCTGAGTGACTACAGGAAGAACGCAGAGTATTTAAAGAAAAACAATGAGGTCATCCTTCTACTACACTATGCTGCGTGTCTTCAGCGCCAGCACCATCCCAGCTAAGATGACTAGCTACTCTGAGTCTCACCTGTCAATTGGGTGATAACATCTATATCAAAGCTCACCTTACAGAGTAAATGGCATGTGTGTACACACACACACACACACACACACACACACACACACACACACGAAAACTTGGCAAATCTTAATTCCTATTCTTATCCCCTCCCTCTTAAAAACTGTTATGCTCCGTCAGATTGTGCAGTGCCGGAACCACAACAACTTTCAACAGTGAGGTGCTTTCCCCAAATCACTATTTGCCTTTCATTATTTATACTGACTCCTAGGTTGTAGAAAAGAAACAAATGGCGAGAACTTAAACTCCTTCTCCACTAACACGTGTACTGTGCATAAGTGTGGTTCCATAGCTCATTCACTGACTTTATTATGAATAATTTCAAACACAATAGTTTAGAGTTATTTATTTATAGCTCCACACCACCACAGATTTAACAGTTGCTGTAATTATCATGCTAACAATCCTGAGGCTAATGGGGACATTGGCAAAATTAATGACTTGCTGTCGGCTTGTATGTATCTATAACCCCCAACATAGTCACTCAAGTGGTCTCTTCACTGTAAATTCATCAATAAACTCTTCCCCCATTCATGGTGTAAGAATTCTGATGGTGAGCAATCCAGAAGCTCAAATGTTGAACTCTTTTTTTTTTCCTGCAGTGCAAGCTCATGGTTTACCTCAGCTGGACCCAGACCTATCATCTCCTCTTTTTTTCTTTACTTGCTTCTTCTCACTCTTTTCAGGTGTTCAAAGAAATGCTAATATTAACAAATTGGTCAAAGTGAAATATAGGATGGTCAGTTAAAACGGAACTTCAGATAACAATTGGAAAATAAGTGTCTCCAGTACTGCACAGACCTACTCATCCTGAAGAATATTTACCAGATATGTGAATTTACCTGGTCATCTTGTATTTTATCTGTCAACTTCTAAGTCTGAAGAGATTGGAGGTGGCACTTTGGTTTCTCACACTTCTGAGTCTAAATACAAGATAGGACAGACATCTAGAGAAAGGTAACGAAGACATTAGTGTTAGTAGGTCACACTTACTTTCAACTGGTAGCGAACTGGGCAATACTGCCTGGGGTGTATTCACGTTGGATCTAGTGAATAGTGGGGAAAGTGATATTTGAACCAGAGCAGACTGAATGAATCTATGAAGAGTTAAGAGTCATTTGAGCCATGTTTAAAATGATGCATTTCACCTACTACCACACTAAAGTTCTAACTAACGGTACGTCTCAGGGTAGTGCTACGTGAGGCTCTGCAAGCTTACACATTTGGGCTGGCTCTGGCCAGGAGGCCAGACCTAGCGGTCACTTCTGCTTTCTCCCTGCACTTCATCCTTCCCTCAGGACCACTCACAGATTTCTTTCTTGGAGCAGTAGACGAAGCATAGTGCCAACAACCAAAATATACGAACCTCTGAAATGCCTTAGAAGCAGTACAATGTCACCTCTGTCTTTTCCTTAGGCACAGAATCAGATGCTTCTACGGGCAGGAAAATGGGCCTGGCCTCTGTACACAGAATGGCTGCCAAGTCACAGGACAAGTGTGTGCATGAATGGCAGGGAAGAAATCTGGCCTATCACTTATCCACCACCATGGAAGAGAAAAAATAAATAAACAAATTAGGGAGTGTTTTAAAATTATATATATATATATTTGAAATATAGCATAGGTTTTTTTTTCTCCCAAGAAAAATAAATTTTTCAACTTTAAAATGGATTTTTAAAGTCTGTGAGGCATCAATACCAAGAATTTTATATAAATTATCAGAATTTTCTACAACTTTTTCTCAACACACCTGTTAGAAAAATTCTTTTGACAGAACATATGGTGGCATTTTTGTCTTATGATAAGTAAAGTATATCTGTTGACATGAGGAGATAGAATGTTAGGGCTGGAAACTTGCAAGAAAGTGATAAATTGGAGAAAAATAAAAACCTAAGAGGTCCATAAGTGGGTTATAACTCTGAAGAGCCTGGAAACCAGCATCATTTACCTTATCAACATTTGTGAAGTTTAGTCACTGGAAAGAGCAAACTGAGAATGTGAAATCCTGAGATATGTCTGGCTGAGTGGTATTTGTAACATAGCAATTTTATACATTTTTGTTCCACAAAATCAAGTAACATGAAAATCTTATGCAAAATTTAAAGCACCAAATAAACATGAGCATTTTGGATAACTTTAAAGATATCATATTAGGCAAGAACCTTCATGGTAACCTTTAAATGCAAATCCCCTTTATTCTAGAAAATATAATAGCAAAAGTAATGGTTGTGAGTCTTCATTCTTTTGTAGTTTCTCTCCTGGTAGGGAGAAACATGGGGCACTGTCATTAGGAACATGTGTCAACCAAGCCTTAGGTTTCAGAACTGTCAGCTCTGGTCTTGGGAAAGTGACTGATCTCATTGCAAGGACTCTAATTAAGCTGCAAGGTGGATTCTGTTGCCAATGCCAGACCTGGCAGCACATGTAGGTGAAATGTGAGGGAGGGACATTCCCCCAAAGAATAAAGTAAAATTCTTGGTCACTAAGTATGAAAAATAAGTGCATTTGGAAGGAAATTCTATGTGTCAAACGCATTTAAAACTCATTTAATCATTAATGATTATCCCTATGAGATAGGTGCTATCAACTCACTTTTAAGAAAAAGGGAAGATATTTCCCCAAGATCCTATTATTTTAAAGTATAGACAGATTTGAGACTTGAATCTAAATAACTTGACTCCAGGCAGCTCAGTGTAACACAGCAAGGAAAACAAGGTAGCTAACAAATGAGATAGCATGTTTAGGTATAAAAACGCTCTCTTCCAGAACATTGGTTAGATCACAGTACAGTGGCTTCAGACCATTACTGTGACTCTGCTAAACAAATGCTCAACACTTCAGAGGTTCCTCCAATGGAGTAACCAAATACTAACAGTGGTTCCCCACAGAGAGGGAGCGGAGATGCTAGGGATAAAATTTTATTTAAATTACTTCCACTGTAACAGTACAGTGCATGGTTTTAATGTAACTTTTCATTCATTCACATTGAAATTTCTTACATTTTAAAAGTTTTGGCATTATAATATAGCTAACAACATATTCTCTTCCATTTTCTCCCTTTACACACTTTCCTATATGCTCCTTCCCCACTTCTTTCAATGTATTGGCTTCCTTTTTCATCAATTGTTGCTACAATGTGTGCATATGCATTTTTTTAGTTTGTCATATTTAAAAATTCTTTTTAAAATATCTTATTTATATCCCACTTATAATTTTTAAATGTTATAAAGAATCCACCAGGGTGAAATGCCTAGTTAGTCTTCATTAAATATAATAATCTAAAGTTGGTTCTGGGTCATGCCCATCTTGTATTCTTGTTATTTCCTCAAGGAAATGAGAGGAAACACAACTTGTTATAGACTTCTCATTTAAGAAGAGGGTAGCAACAGTCTAAAGTACGGGCATGACAATTTTTCAAAACACCTGTCTTGGTGACTTATAAGGTACATCTTCCTATATCCCATGTAACCTATAAATTACTAAGGCAATTCCTGTAGACTAGAATCTGAGGTATAAGAAGCCTTTGCTTTAAAATAGCCACAGTTTCTAAATTAAAAATGGTAGCCCCCCAATTGATGGCTCCCAGAGTTCCCACTTGCTTTCCTCATTTGGTTCCTATAGGTAACCAACTACCAGCAAGTGTGTGAGTAGATTTTATTTTTCTGTGTGCTCAGCCATAATGTACAGAATCATTTATATTTTATACTTTCTATAACTGATATCATGAAATACATCTTGTTCCACAACTTTCTTTTTTCACCTTTTTTTTTTCTGCATCTGTGTTATACCCTACTGTGGACTATAGATAAAGATGCAGAAAAGACTGTTACTTCTTGTGACTATCTCCCTTACATGGTCTTAGCTTTGAGGATAGAGGCAAGGGGATCTCTGCTTTGCCAGTACATCTCCTAGCAAAAGTAAGACACTGCCTGTTGCTGTTTCTCGCTTTTGATGCTTGCTATCTTGGACCTTGAAGCTTTGCTGGGATGGTCCCTTCTGCGTATCTCCTACTCACTGTCTACCATTTCTCTGATTAGCAATGAAAATCATTTTGCATGCTTGCTAGCCTTTTAGATATCCTCATCCTGTTAATAAATTAACCCTTTTACATATTTAAAACATGTTATGTGGGGAGGAGGTTGTCTATAGGGTTCTTATATACGTTTTACATCTTAAGGTTTTGAGATTCATTATATTTTTTATAACTGCATCTTGTGTTTTAAACAAGTTTCCACATGCTACAGTAACACAAATTATGTTCTAAGGTGGGTTTTTTGTTTGTTTTGTTTTGTTTTTTGTTTGTGTTTGTTTGTTTGTTTGGTTGGTTGGTTGGTTTGGTTTTTCGAGACAGGATCTCTCTGTGTGTTAGCCTTGGCTGTCCTGGACTCGCTTTGTAGACCAGGCTGGCCTCGAACTCACAGTGATCCACCTGCCTCTGCCTCCCGAGTGCTGGGATTAAAGGCTTGCACCACCACCACCCAGCTTTATGTCCTAAGTTTTAAAAGCCTTCAATCTGATATAAACACATTGATGATATAGTTGGAAATATTTTTTCCTCAAATAGATAACTGTAGAAACACAAATTTTTGAAAACTTCCTCTTTACTGGTTTATAATGATGTAACTTAAGTTATCTGTGTGGAAGGTTCTCACTCCAAGTTTGAAACAAGAGAACAGCAGCTCTGAGTACTTTACGTATTGGCATCAGAGTATCAGAGATTAACTGATACTCTGGGAATCCTGATGACTGGAAAGCCCAGCTGTTACATGCATGCTAGTGGCTGGCAGAAGCATGTTCACTGGGGCTAGGGTGATGGCTCAGCAGTTAAGAGCATTGGCTGATCTTTCAGACAACTCAGATTCCATCCCCAGTACCTAGTCCCCAGCTCGCTACTATCTGTAACACCAGTTCCAGGAGATCAAGTGCTTTATTCTGGCCTTCACGGGCTCTAAACAAACAGCATACACAGGCATCTATACAGGCAAAACACACACACAAAAAATGCATGTTTGCATGTTCATCAGGTAAGGTATTCAAATATGCTAGTTAACATAGACCACACTGGAAACAACAGACTTTCAAATATATAACTTGCTTTTATTAAATGGGGGAAAAAAATTCACGTTTGTCGAAATGGCAAATATCCAAGTAGCATTAGTAAGAGTCAAAACAGTGTCAGGCTCTTTGAACAGTTTTTGGAATAAAAGAGCAATTAAGTTCTGAAGGAAGTCCAGGACACCAACATGTTCTAGACTCTAGGGCTCACTGTAAGGCAACACCTCAAGTATGGCTTCCCTCAACCATTTTGGCTTTCAGGAAAATATATATTATTATTTAGATGATTAGCATCTGAGCTACATAAATGACTAACTTTGCATTTTGTTTTAATTAAAATCAAGATTTTGGAAACGTCTACCTTCAAAGTTTTGAATGTGGACATAAACTAACCCCTATTCCTCTCTGTATACCAAATGTGAAATAGCTGTCACAATATATCAATATTTTCACAGGAATATTTTAAGACTTCTGGCATTAGAAAATATGTAATATCTGTGTAACAGTATCATAATTATATACATAAAACATCTTAAAGTCTCCTTGTGCAATTTAACTTCTAAAGGTTAAAGAGTTCTACTTAAAAATACTGTTTCCTATAAATCTGACCCTTGTAATTAAAGAATACACAAAATAAGTCTCACAGTGATTCTTCAATAAAAATAACTGCACATTATTTATTTGACTTACTAGTTTTCCATGTGTTTCAGCAAAAAAAAAAAGGCTCTATTATAACTTATGTTTCTAATTATAGCCTAATGCTGAGGCAGTAAATGTTAGTTTGTGCTTTCCTGTTTCTGTGTCATACAATATGTGTATAAATCTCAATTTACACCTTTGTTTCATGGCATACAGTATGCCCATAAGTGTAAAAAAAAATCAGTAAGCAGTGATTATTCATCATTGGAAAAAATAAGTCATTTACACCTGGCTTAACATTTCAAAAGCAGCAATATTTAGCTATGGCAAAAAGGCCAAAAATTATTATAAATTATAAAGTTCTAGTCATTTTTCTTTTGGTATTAATACAAATGTGTATTCTTGAACCGATTTATATATTAATGTACATATGAATATATAATTGCCAATATCCTCTGTAGGCAGAAAGCTGGTCGGCGAAGTGTGTCACGGCTGGGCAACGTTAGCGGCTGTCCTGAGCGTCAGAGGACACAGAGTGGCTGAGTCCTGACTTCCCATTTACAGATATTGTATTAGATGGAACTGTAACCTAAGAGGAAAAAACACATTTTGTTCCCATCAGTTTTTGTAAAATGGGACAGCTGTCTAATTTTTAACAATTATCGCATCAACTCCCGCTTTGCTGTGAATGTTAGCATTCAGTATTTATCACTCAACAATTTACAAATAATTAAGAATAAACGTTCACTCTATCATGAAATGGAAAACGAGAGTTATTTCCACAACAAACAAATTAAATAACCCATCAACACATCTTAATCTTTATAAAATTACCAAGCCAACATAAAAGACAAGAGCACAAACAGACTGCAGGCCAAGCTGTTACAGCACAGTTTTAGCTAGATGGATCCTGGCTTCTCAAAAGAGCTTTGAAAAAAAAATGGAAAAAATTTAAAGTGCATTTTGCAAAATTTTTCAATTTTGCTCCAATGTCAGACAGTAGTTTGAAATCCTCATATATATTCAAAATAAAAGCATCAACCACCAAAATTGGGTCTTTAAGAATCCCTCCATGGCAGTGGCTGCAGCCAACTGTCAAGCCTAGTAACTGTTCTGTGTAGAATAATGATGGAGGGCTTACAAAGGCAGTAAACACTCAACCTTCAAACCCAATGTCTGAGTGCTCCATTTTCAAACCACTGGAGGAAAAAGAAAGCCTTTAAGACAGCCAGGCAGGATGGTATATACCCCTGTCATCCCAGTACTTGGGACAATGAGGCAGGTGAGCTCCAGGCCAATCTGGGATGCAGACTGAAACAGCCACCCCCCCAAAAAAAACTGAAGAAATTTTTCAAATGTCTTGGAATTCTCAAGCATTTTTCCAAAAGTAACTTCAATAATGTAAATAAAAAATATGAATCATTAATAGAAAATATATTTTTCAAATATAAAATAGCATAAGAAAACCTATCTCTAGATGATAATTTGACCACCAATGATTTATAAAATTATCAGGGCCTCTGGAGCTGGAGTTATAAGCCTTTATAAGCTGCCAGGCATGTGAGCTGGGGACTGAACAACACAGGATAAGAGCTTCAAGAGCTTTTAACCACTGGGCCCCTCATAATTCTTTATATAAAACAAATGGCCAGGTGGTGATGGCGCACACCTTTCATCCCAGCACTCAGGAGGTAGACACAGGCTGATCTGTAAGAGTTGGAGGCCAGGTCTAAAAAGCAAGTTCCAGGACAGCCAGGGCTACACAGGGAAACCCTGTCTCAGATAAAAAGGAAGGAAGGAAGGATGAAAGGAAGGAAGGAAGGAAGTAAGGAAGGAAGGAAGGAAAAAAGGAAAGAAGGAAGGAAGGAAAGAATCCACAAAACTATAGTGATAGCTCTTAACAATCACAAGTAAATTTGCTCATTGTGACATCTACTAAATGTCCATCAATATGCAGCAAATGTCATGTTCAAAGGGGCTAACGTTAGAATATATAAAGAACTACAAAAAATAAACACAATAAAAAATAAAAGTAGCAACCAATAAAAGGGCCAATGATCTCAACTGATAACTCTCAAAAGAGGAAATACAGATGTCCTGTAACCACTTGTAACATGTTCAGCATTCCTAGTCATCAGAGCAACTGCAATAACTTTGAGAGTCTATCTTACCTGAGTCAAAATGGCCACTATCAAGCAAACATAAATAAATAAATAAATAAATAAATAAATAAATAAATAAATGCCAACAAATGACAGCAAGGAAGGAGCAGGAGAATGTACCACTGTGGGTGGAAGTGTAAACTACCAAAGCCGCTATGGAATCAGCATGCCGGCTTCACCCAAAACTAAAAAGAGGAGATGCATATGCCCATTCCTGAGTTATTTTCAAATGACTCCATATCCTGCTACAGGGACACTTTCACACCCATGGTTATCACTATTCTTTTCACAGTAGAAAGGAAATGAACCAGCCTACATGCTTATCAATCAATGAAGAGATAAGGAAATCTCTTCCATGGTATTATTACCCAAAGAAATTTTATTCAGCAAAAAACAACAGAATTATGAAATTTATACAGAGATAATTAGAACTAGAAAATACCATATTAAGCAAAGTAAGAGAGGCCCCTCCCCCCCAAAAGACATACACCATATGGTCTCTCATAAACGTGATCCTAGCTTCTAGCTGCTAGCTGTGCATTTCCAGGTACACGTGACACAAGTTAGTGACATCTGTGAAGGAGCTTCAGTTGAGAAAATGTTTCCATTAGACTGGCCCAGAGGAAGTCTGGGGCATTTTCTTGATTAACGACTGATGTGGTACAGCCTAGCCCACAGTGGGCGGTGTCATCCCTTGGCAAGTGGTCCTGCATTGTATAAGAAAGCCATATAAGCAAGCCTTGGGGAGAAAGCCAGTGAGCAATGGTCTTCCACGGTCTCTGCTTCAGTGCCTGCCTTGAGTTGCCTGCCTTGGCTCCCTCCAATGATGGACTGTAACCAGTAAGCCAGATAAACCCTTTCTTCCCCATGTTGCTTTGGTCAGGGTTTCAAACAGCAATAGAAACCTTAGTAGGACACCAGGTGAGGCAAAGATGAATTATGGACAGAAAACTAAAAAGGGCAATGACACTGGTGGGGGGAGGGAAGGCTACTTCTGAAGGGAGATGAATGAGGGAAATGAGAACCAAATGAAAGAGGCCAGTCACAGGGTGAAATGGTAGACTGGGAAGGAGCCAGGAGTGAGTCTACAAAATGCAACATGTGTGTGTTTGTGTGTGGAGGGTGGGGGAGACGAAAAAGCCTAATATTTTGGAAGCTGGTTTAAAAAAAAAACCAGTCAAATACTGTATCATCTTAAATAGCACAGACCTACCTATGCTATGGGGAAGCTTCATAGAGGATTCCACTGTATAAAGTAGGTTTGCTAATACACTAACAGAATATTCTGGTAGGTTGCGTAACAATATGCCAGATGCAATTGCTCACAAGGATTGATACCACACACCTACAATAATCCTTGAGAAGCTGAGGCAGAGGGATGGTGAATCCAAGACTATCAAATCCTGTCTCAAAAAAGTTAAACACACACAAACTAAAGAGAGGTTAAATTAAAAGAGAAAAACTATTTCTCTGGTATATAAAATATGTTTATTTGAGAAGATACCATTAGAATACTTGCCTATGAGCCAGGCATGATGGTGCACGCCTGAAACGCAGCACGCAGGAGGCAGAGGCAAGCAAACTCTGTGAGTTCAAGGCCAGCCTGGTCCACAAAGTGAATCCAGGACAGCAGAGCTACGCAGATAGATAAACGCTGTCTCAAAAACTCAAAAATGAATGAAAGAGAAGAATGCTTGTCTATGAATCTATAAATTCTGGGATCAGAGATCCTGTCTACTGGATCCCATTTTATACCAAAGGTTCTTTCGGTGCCTGTCAAAGTCAAGTGCTAAAGAATATTTCTTAAATAAGATACAGCTTCCTTAGAAACATTCAGAAACTAAACACATTATTTGACTTGATTGAACTATGCACCCATTACACATAATTAACTTACAACAGAATTACTTTTTAAAAAATGATCTATTTTGTTTTATGTGCATTCCTCGCATCCACAGAGGCCAGAGAAGTAGGGCTGGTATATTTAACTGGAGTTCTAGGCAGTTCTGAGTGGCCAATGAGCACTAGGAGTTGAACTTGAGTCCTCTGCATGAAAGACACTGCTTTCAACCTGAGCTTTCTTTCCAGACCCCAATAGTTGTAAAAAGCAAACTATGTTTTAAACACTAACATGTAATAACTTACTGATGTGCCTATTATCATCTACTTTTGATGTTTAAGGAGTTTTCATGAATAGTCACAAAATTTAAACTGTGGCTATGAGACACCAGTTAATTTTAAAGAAATGTATTTGCATTTACAACCTGTGATGCTTTGCTTAAAATCAACCCAGGAGGTAAAAATTAAAAGCAAGCTAATTAAATAATATATACCAGTAAGAGTCTGGGAAGTGTCCATGGCTTTTTTGTTTGTACCATACTTCCATTTAGTCAAAAGATAAATTTTACATTCTGCGGCAACCTATAATATGAAGTATAAAATATAAATTTACTTCAGACTATTTTAAAATCATATTCTGTTTGTAACAATGTAATTGCCTAATTTTGAGTAATTTAGGGGCAACACAAAGCTGAAAGCAACCAAAGTTCTTGTGTCAGAATAGACCAACAATCATGGATGGTTTAACTTCATTCTCTGTGGACAATCTGCTGATTCAAGATTCACGGATAAATCTGAAGACTGGGCACAATTTTAAAATATTGTGCAAGGCTAATTAAAGCTTTTTATGAAGGCAAGCCGGTCTCCACGGTGACATGTACGGCGAATGGTAGTAAGGTATGGAAGAGCCTCAGAGAACCATGAAAAGATCATAGCAGGTTCAGAGCCATATTGATGATTCTCCCTAACAGCTATCTATCCTAGTGAAGGTTAACTGCTCTACAGAAACCAGAGCCAAAGCCATGTTGGTACCTGGAGCTCAACTCAACACCTGGGTTCAAAGATGTAGACAAACACAGACCCATCTCGCTTTCCGAATTCAGATTTTATCTAGCTTGCGCTTGTGCAGGAATTGTATATGCTGTTGAGTTTGTATGTGCTACAAGACACACCCCTTGGTGCGGTAGTAGAGTGGACATTATGAAGTAGCCAGCTACTTTCTGAATAGATTTAAGGCCTGCTCCACAAAGTGAAACTTATACCTAGAACAGGTATTGGAGTCCCCAAACCTCAGGCTAGACAGGCCCTAGGTCCTAGGGGGAAAACCTACGACTATTATTCTGCTAAGCAAACAGTATTAAGTCAACTCCTGATGGCTTATCAATATACCCATAGATTAGTTGCATCTCTCCTGAGGATCAGAAAAGCATCTTTTTGCAGTAGATGGCAAGTAAAGCAGAGACTTGTCAAGAATTAGAGGATGGAAGACCAAAAAAATGCTCATCCCTCAATGGGGCATCGATATCACAACTCCTTCTCCCAGGGCTCAGGGATTTCTGGGGAAGAGGAAGCTGAGAGACTGAGAGAGTCGGGAGCCGTGGACAACTATAAAGAAACGGTGTTTTCTACACACAACGGACCAGCTGCATGAGGGCCTCGCCTCTAGCTGAGGAGCTATCAACAACTGATCGCTGCTGGCAAAGAGAAAGTCAGTTTTAAGGGTTGGGACTCTGTGATAGGTTCCTCACACTTCTGTAGTTAGTCACATGCCCAAGAATACATGGGCAGCATACACTGGACTTGGTGGGATTTTTTTTTTTTTAAGGGAGACAGAGAATAGGGTAAGAAAGGAATGAGGAGATATAGAAACGATGGGGGGGGGAATATGATTAAAATATCTTGTATGAAGTCTCTCAAGGGACTAACACAAAATCTTTCTGAAGGAAGACAGGACATTGGCGGGGTAGATGAAGAAACAGTCAGGGTAGTGAGGTGGGGTAGCGGTGGATGGACAAGAGCAACATACATTGTATAAATGTACGGAACTATCAAAGAACATTTAAAAAAATGTTCAAGTAAGATAGTCTATTCTTCAAGAATACTACTGTTTATTATTTTCAGAATTAGGGTTATATTTATTTGGAACTTTACAACAAATAGAGCTCATTATACCTAAAGTCTTGGTTTACAGGATAGTTTTTAAGAGTATATACTACTAGAGCTGAAATGCTAGCCACTGAATTTTAAGGCTGTGAATATTACTATTTCCTTTAACCGTTTTTAGTGAAACAAAATAGATCATGTCTGAAATGTTCATTAAGAAACTTAGGAGTTGGCACTCTACAGGCTCTGAGCTGTTAATAGCCTCCTACTCAGTGAGATAAAGCTTTATCCTCAATAGAACCTAACGTAATGAGTTTTAAATAGGATGCAATTACAGGCACATCATTTAGGTCCTCCTTACGGTTGGTTCAGATCCAACTCTTTCTAGAAGCTGTAAGAGTTTCCTACGTGAAAGCCCTGCCAAATCAGGCTCAGAAATCCACCAGTATCCAGCTGCTGGCCTGAAATACATTTGCACTTCAATGTTTGGTATTCTGCAGCCACTACCCTGAAATTGGTCAGTATGTGTACTTGCCCACTCCTATGGCATTGCTTTCAACTCTTGTGTCTACACTGGGCTCTCCTGTGGATCCAACACTGCTTTTCAGGCCCAGGCTACATAGAAGGCAGTGGCCTAGCTTAGTTACTTTCTTGCCCTGTGTGTCTAGTAAAATGTTTGTGCCTCAAATTTATTGAATTTAGGAATCTTAGATTGGTGGCAACTGAGTTGAAACATATTTAATTTCCTGGGTAAAGAACAGAAGATATTTCATAAACAAGAATGTGATATTTATTGGTATTGGTATATTTTCCCTTGGACAAAGAATTTGTGAGGACTGGGTAAAATACTATTTTCAGTATTTAAATCTCTATGAATTTTTCTGCTGCTTTGGTACTTATATGTAATCTACAAATTTACAACCATCCTTTGAATTATCCCTTCATGTATGTTTCTATGATTCCTGAAAACACTTAATACTTTGCTTTGCCTCAGTGGTTACAGATGCACACACACAAATGCCTTGGATAGTTCTTCATGGCAAAGGCTGGTGTGGTAGGAACACCGAAGACACTGGTTCTCTATTTGCCAACATTTCCATTCATTTGTAGTTTTAGTTTCTGTGGAACTCTAATGTTTTATTCAACAAATCCCCTAGTCCTTCTTTACATGGCTTCTAATGTGATTATCAAAGGCGCTCATCACATGAAAACACCCAGGGAGTCAGTGGAATAGGAACTTCTGTGTTGAGCTGCTCTTACTGCACAACTGAGCAGGGTCCATGGTGACAGCTGGTCAACCTGACCGTGCCCCCTCGGAATCACACCTCTATCTCAGTGCTCTCCTACAGCTGAGCAAGGATGAGCTGGATCAAGTGGTGGGCACTGTGAGCATGGGCTATGGGTGAGTTCTCCTGTGCATTGTCTAGATGCCTCTCCACTTTTTGTCACTGAAGCTATAAAACTGTCCCTGAAACCCAGATATGGTAGTTACTTCAACCACTGAGAAATGACTGCAAACATAAATGGTCCCGTTGGTTAAAAAAAAAAAAATCCATCTTTTCTGGAAAAAGAGGGAGGGAGCTCACTAGGGTCTTTCTGATGGTGCTAATGGAATTTCTTAAAACAAGAGTCCAGGCTAGCTTTCTACATGCACAACAATGGATGCAGTCATCTTCTGCACCTGGCCTACAGAGTGGAAAAACAAAAACCTGACATGTTTTTATATCTGTGTAAGACTCTGAGCCCTGGCTGAAAAGAGAAATCATTTGGTACCTTTGCTGTCCACATCTGAATGTCAGAAGAACCCTCTGATCAAGTATTAGTTTGACAAAGGTGGAAAATAAACCTACCGCCACCCATCTGATAGCTGAACTTACTCTCTTCAGCTTGGAGACAGCCTCTCCAGAACGGATTGCGGTGAGCAAGCTCTGCCTGACAGTCTCTGGATCAGGGCTTGGGAGTGTTAAAGAACTCTGCCTCTTAAAGGGAAGTCCTGGGCCATCAGCTGGAGGAGTCAGCATCTGAGAGCTCCGTTCATTCTGTACAGAGTTATTTTGCTATAAAAAAAAATAATAAATGCAAGGTATTTTTATGAATCACAAAGAAGAAAGGCCCATTTTTTTATTAATTCATTCATTTTATATCTCAACAGTTATCCCATCCCTTGTATCCTCCCATTCCTCCCTCCCCCCTGCTTTCCCCCTACTCCCCTCCCCTATGACTGTGACTGAGGGGGACCTCCTCCCCATGTATATGCTCATAGGGTATCAAGTCTCTTCTTGGTAGCCTGCTATTCTTCCTCTGAGTGCCGCCAGGCCTCCCCATCCAGGGGACGTGGTCAAATATTTTTTTAAATGTTTTTATTATTAATTTCTCTTTAGAAACCATCGTCTGCCATGCTAATGACATTGGCACAGCTGTGTGTCTTCACGCTGTACTTAGTTACTGACTCTTCTGGTAGAGACCAGCTGGGAGATCAAGGATGTCTCTTCCTTTCCCAGCTTAGGAAACTGCAGAAGTGAAGTGCATGCTTTTATGGCTTCATGCATAAAGTGGAAACTTTGCTGTGTGCAAATTTAAGAAGCTAATATTGCCAACACATGAAACTGGCTACCAGAGCCAGAAATCAGGATCAAAAAAAAAAAAATCCCACAAACTGCAAAATAACCCATTTTTATGGTTCTAACATGTTCAGGTAAATGTACAAGGCTGACAGTTTCATACTTTTGAATCCAGTATGTGACTTAACAAGGGAATATTAATGTGTCTACTACAGTGAACTGCCCGGGTTTTTCTGTCTATTTCTAGAAACTTCAAGAACTACGAGCTGACCAGGTTTCCTTGAGTTCTCTGGTAAGACTAAAAATAGATGGTAAGAACTTCAAACTTAAATAATCAGAAATGGAATTAATGTTCCTAAGAACAAATATTTAGTAACTGATTTAACTGAAAACTGTTCTATCGGGCCCTCTTAAAAATGTCTTTTACAGACTGTCAAATACGTATCTTTACTTTTTAGATGAACTAAATTGGGCTGAGGTTGTGACTCAAAACTGTATCTAAATTAAGTTTCTATTATTTAGGAATGGCGACCCATTTCAGGGAAAATGCAGGCTCTTCCCCCTAAGAATTCATCTCTGCATCCCACATTACCTCTTGATGCTTGATTAAGCTAATAAACATAAATGTCAAATGTGTGAGGGAATAGTCTTCCAGATAAACACTGCCTTAATAATATAAAAAATGTTTCCTTGGCAGCAGGGTCACCGTTCTCCTAGTCTAGGAATGTTTAAAGAAGTTGTATAAAATGTTCCTGGAACTGTCACACAAATGGGAAAGTATTCTTTAAACATGACCAGAGTAAAATACACAAAGTAGTTTTTTTAAAGATTGCCTGTGGATTACCATAAATCACAAGGTGAACCTCAGCATCTCCTTCGAGTATTTTATGTGAATCCAGGAAGCAAGCTGCTTAGGTGACAATTCCGGCCATTAGGACTTTTTCTAAATTGCTATAGTGGGATGGTATTTTGGTCTACATGTATATAATGGGCACTAAAAAGATGGATAATTAGGAAAACAACATTTTACAGCTACTTTCACTTTAAATTAAGTTATATGTGAGATGCTTAGTAAGCTGAGACTGAACGCATGAATTGGGAAATACACAACTAAGACACATTTGGCCCCTTCAGTATTTTATTTCAAATAATTAAATGATTCATTTGGCTATTATAGAGTGCTATAAAAGTAGAGGAGAAACTAAAGTAAACCATTATATCCAGAACAGTTTAAAAAAAAAAACCTAGCAAAGTACAGGAAAATAGTTACTACTCTACACTCTGCTGTTATACAAGTGTTTGAATAAAGAAACTTCAAAATATTTGCTAATGATACAGTTACATAACAGTGACATTGTAACAATATCTTAGTTACGTGAACTATACTCTCAGAGTGAAAAATTCAGGTGCTTAAGTATAACCAGTCTTTTCCCAAAGATATTAATTCAGAGTCAAGCAAGACACAAACATACCAATGTATCCATATAAACTTTAACAGAGTTATATTGGAATCTGATTATTTACATTAGAAAAGTTAAGGCTTACCGTGTCAACGTCATCATGTTGGGGAACCACCACTGACTTGTCCACTGTACGTGTCTTTTCATCCCCTGTGTCAGCTGGAGGCAGGGCAGAGGAGCCCTCACTGGATGACTCTGGCCGTGTCTTACTGAAGGATTGGGACCTTTTCACCACAGCAAGGGCAAACGGTGACGGGGAAGAAGTGGAGTAGGGTCGTGGGGCCCCAAATGTTTTCAAGGTCTTCAGGTTTAATGATGCTCCCTGACTACCAGGAAGGGCCACAGGCTTGGGAGCTACAGGAGGAAGAGATGGCTCAGTGGGAAGAGCCACAGGCTTCGGAGCTACGGGAGGAAGAGCCACAGGCTTGGGAGCTACGGGAGGAGGTGATGTCTCAACAGGAAGAGCCACAGGCTTGGGAGATACAGGAGGAGGAGATGTCTCAGCAGGCTTCTGTGTGATGATGTCATCATCAGCTTTTGAAATATTGGGCAGCGGAGCAAAGTGTGTCCTTTCACTCAAGGGAGAAAGACCCTGTTCTGGAGGAAGCTGTGGGTCCCTCTGCACCTCTTTGACTGTCGGTTCTTTGGGGGTAGGCCCGGGGAGCGCGTGAACACTCTTAGCAGCTGCAGAGGTCACATAGTGGCCTGACGCTCTCTTCTGCATCTGCAGAAAGAATGAACTTGGTTTGGCCTGGGGATTTGAAGCCCGGGATCTAAATTTTGACTCCAAAATATTGTTTATATCTTCCAAATTCGGTGCAAAAGGAATGGTGCCAGTGTCCGTGGTCATTCTGGGAGGTTTGGGAGGGTGCATCTCGGTACCAACAGGTAAACTCACAGTCCTGTGTAGATGACGCTCTGTTCCTAAGCTTGGCTTTGGCTTAAGGTCAAGCAGAGGCTCCCGCGAGCCTTTAGAAGTAACAAGGGCTTCTGTGTGTATGGGAGTTTCTTTCATAGTCTCAAGGGTGTGCCTCGGCCCTGCAGCGTGCATCTTTTGATCTTCTTTGTTCCCCACGGTTTCCGATTCCCAGTCTCTCACCACTTCCAGGGATTTCGGAGGCACTATTTTGTAAGTGGTCATTCCAATTTTAGGTATGTACTCTCTTGTAATTTCATTTGAAGGTTTTGGCTTGGTGTTGTAGTCCTGCCTATAAAGTGGGAAAGTCTTTAGGTAAGAAGCAGTTGGATTCTTATCATGTCCATCTACAGGAGGCAAAGGGGCATCATTCCCATATGTACAAGCTGGTTCCTTCACGGGGAGCCCATCTGGAACATGTGTTGGGGTGCACCGACTCTGGAATTCTCTCGAGGCATTTACGGAATCTTGGAGACTTTCGGAGGAATGCTGAGTTGATCTGTTGCTATTTGAAGTCTGCAAGGACCCATCAACCCTGAGGTCAGATGAATTACGGTCTTCGTGATTCCCATCAGAGCCGCTGCAGGCAGGGGTGGCCTGAATTGCTGCATCCTGCATTTTTGTCTTTTCTACACCTGGTTGGTTGAATCTTTGATCTGGTCCTGATGATGCTGTTAGATGATTTTCCCTTGAACTTTTAACATTATCTGTTCTACACGCAGGAAAGCCTGAAACTCTATCAGCTTCCATGTCCTTGGCTTTCTCTGGGGCTTCGTCCTCTGTGGTGATTTCTGTTTTCCTCAGTTTGTTTTTCAGATAATCCGTGTTTGTGGCACAGACCGTGACTTCATTTTGAACTATTGAGAGAAAAAAAATAATACTGTCATGCATATATTTTAAAATGGAGAAGAATTCAATTTTTCAATGTGTTTCACCTATCTGTAACAGGATTGAATTTGAGTGCTACAAACCATTTCCAGCTTCTTAATTATACAAAGGCAAAACACTGCGCGCGAGAACAGTCTAGGCTGCTTCCAAGAGGAAAACAATTAAGTGTAAAAATAATTTTTTATAGATCCTCGATAAGCAAAGCCTAACTCATCAGTGTTGAAACTCAGAATTTTAGGTCCTCTCATGTTCCGTGAGTTGCCCTATTAATCATCCACTAGTTCTCATCAACACTTCACAGTTATTCCCAAAGACTATCAAGAAGAGAGCCTATACCCTGATATGAATGAGCTCTCCACCCTCAACCCTATATGATGATGATGCCTACCCAGTGTAAATGAGCGGCTGTATCATGTCCAAGGAATGCCAATAGAGGGAGAAGGTAGCCACTGCAGTATCTTTCTTTTCTCCCACTATTCAAAACTAACACTGATTTCTACAATGGGACAAAATGATGGATTAGAGAAGTGCATATGGTGAAAGCAAAACAGAATGAAGTATCTTAAGGATAATAGAAATTTATTTTTAAAATCACCTGTAAGTTGATAAAGGCTGCTACAAAGTACAGGGAGATCACAGAAAATATTACTGAGCGATTCTTGTAACTAGTGTAAGCATTAACCTGGTGTCAAAATCTGACTGATGTGAGGACTGAATTAGCAAAAGGAGTGACCAGTTGACTTTTAGAAAGTTTCACTATTTGTTGTTGTTATTGCTGTTGTTTTTGTATTTATTTTTTATTATTTAATTAATTTATTCAGATTACAACTCAATTGTTATCCCATCACTTGTATCCTCCCATTCCTCCCTCCCTCCTACTTTCACCCTATTCCCCTCCCCTAGGTCTATGACTGAGGGGGACCTCCTCCCCCACTATATGGTCATAGGCTATCAAGTCTCATCTTGGTAGCCTGATTATTCTTTCCTTGAGTGCCACCAGGGCTCCCCACCAAGGGGAGGTGGTCAAATATGGGGCACCAGAGTAGTAAAAATCAAACTCCTACTCTGATCTAGCCAATGGACAGGACAGTCTCCACAGTTATGTGGAGAACGGGGACTAAATCTGATATGAACTCTGAAAGCTTCACTTGGTTGGTGCCTCACCCTTCCGAGTACTGTGGTTACAGCTGTGCTTCCTCATGCCAAGTTCAAGGACAAGCTCTAAGACTGAGGTCTACATGAGTGGTAGAGGCCTGTCCTCTGTGTGCAAAGCCCTGTAAACAAGCCCTAGCACTTCCATAAGTTAAATAAGTAAATTAACTTCCAAATGAAATAGCTCTAAAATCATGATTTTCAATAGCAATGTCATTGCCTTTAACAGTGTATGTAACAAATATGAGAACCAAGCGGAGTTTTAGAACATTTTAATGTTCTAAGTGGAAAAAACGAATCATATATAAACACAGTCACATTAGCTATAAAATTCTGCAGTACATACAGCATAATCACACACTGCCAATACCACCAACAATAGTATTGGAGTTATCCATTTCCTTCCCAAATATGAATTCCATACCCCTGCATTTCTATTCTATGAATATTAGAATTTTCATTTAACATAAACTGGACCGTAAGAATTTATAGGCTTTCCTCTCAGTGCCTTAAGATGTATTGTCATCCGCTCCTAGAATTGTCTACTGAGCATTATTCTATTCTGAAACTCAATCCTATGTAGATACATTTGTTTGTTTGGTTGGTTGGTTTGGTTTGGTTTTTGTTTGTTTGGTTGGTTGGTTTTGGGTTTTTTCAAGACCGGTTTCTCTGTGTAGCCTTGGCTGCCCTGGACTCACTCTGTAGACCAGGCTGGCCTCGAACTCACAGCTATCTGCCTGCCTCTGCCTCCCGAGTGCTGGGATTAAAGGCATGCGCCACTATGCCCGGCTCTATGTAGATATGTTAAGTGTATCTTGGTATTCTGTTGTGTGCTATAAAGGCTTCCCAGGAAGTCATGGATCCAGTGCCCTGACCCAACACTGTGACGAGGCTAGAAAGTTGGGAATACTAAAGTACCTGCCTTGCAGTAGCCAAGTCAAAAAGTTACCACAGGTGAAGGGTATGGACAGAAACTGAGGGGCTGCAGTGGATGGAAACAGTTCACTACACAAGGACAGCATGGCCCTGCTGCCAACTGGCAGAACTGAAACCATTACATCATGAGCAAAAGAAGAAACTGCCTTAATTTGGGCCTCAGAATGGGGAAACAGTAGCAAACGATGTTGCATAATTAGATGGCTTGAAAATCAGGAGGCAAGTTTCATCCAAAGTGTGGCAATCTGAGCATGAAATAAAAACCCGCTCTGGGGATCCGAGAGGAACTCAGGTCACAGATTGATGCACAGAGGACCCAACTTTCAGATCTGACTTAAGACAGACATAAAAGGCAGCGCATCAAGAGGAGCAGACACAATGGCTTAAAAGACAACTGTGGAATTATCCGGTCTGTATTCAGACCTCAGGCCCCCACCATCACTAGTTGTGAGATAGTTTACTCACCTGTGAAGTGAACTAAAGCAACAGCTCCCACAAATACTCACAAATGGCAGGTATTCAAGGAGTCAGTATATTAAAAACTTCAATTCAATCTGTCTTACGGATAGTACTTGGTTCATCATAGCCTATGGCAGTATTGGCCATTGGTGTTTATAACACTCACCATTCTCTTGGTCTGGGGCCAATATCTTCAAGTCTTTTATACTGTCAGGTACCATGTCTTCATTGCTTCCCTCACATACAACAGGATTATGTGGCCCTCTGTAAGACATGGCATCGTGTGTGATATGTGGAGGCTATTGAAACACACCATGAAAAAAACAGGCAATAATTTTTTTCAAAGATAGATGGGCTGAAATAATCACCCTTTTCTCCCAATTATTAGAAATTTGACAGTGGAGATAAACGTAACAAGTAATGCTGCTATGAAACATTAGCTTCTGGGCACGGGTTCTATTGCAAAGAAAGATGTAAGAGGCATGGTAAAATAGACACTCTTACAAAGCAATGTCTTTACTTGGTTATTAGGAGCTGTTTTTCTTTTAAAGAGAAAAAGGGATGAAAGCGACCATTTTAGTCTTGCATCTGACAAAATCAACTACATAAACCAGGATGTGATTTGACCTCACTGGCTTTTTTCTTCTGGGGACAGAAGAGTTTAATCTGGGGACAATCCCATGCAAATTAGGTAAACCACTGATGAAGAAAGCTTATTCTGTTTGTTTTGCTTTCGTCTTTAGTCACAGTAAGTATTGCATTTCAAACACAGCATTTGTGGACTTGAGGCACTTTCAAAATTTCCGCATCAGATGGACAGTCCTTCCTGCGTCTCAGACCTGACTGAAATAACACTTATGGCTTAATTTACTTCTAAGTTACAGAGTAGGTTCACAGTCCAGGTAGTGGAAACCCTCAAATGCATTCCATACAAAGTGAAAACTCAATGATGTACATACAAAATATATGAACAAACAGAATCTTTTGGCTTTAACTCATACAAATTAACCATGTGTGCTGATTACCTGACATGGGGATACTGCAACTCTTGACCTGGGTTTCATAGGGATATAATTACATGCAGCTTGATGCTTTCTTAGTAAACATTTTACCAGGGTAGGAAGAGAGATAGACCTAAACAGAATGGCCAACTACAGCCTAGTTTAAAGTTGTGTCTCAGAGACGGCTCAGAGGTTAAGAGCACTGGCTGCTTTTCCAAAGGTCCTGAGTTCAATTCCCAGAAACCACACGGTGGCTCACAACCATCTATAATGAGGTCCGGTGCCCTCTTCTAGTGTGCAGGTGTACATGCAGGCAGAGCACTATATACATAATAATAAATAAAATTTAAAAAGAAAAGTTGCCTCTCAGAGCAACAGCATTAACCAAAGGGGCCACTACCACCACATACAGCACAGAAACTTACTGTTCCTCTGTCTTTCCATCTTCCTGAGTTTTTCCCTTGGAGCTTGGAGAGGCCTCCCCATCACTGATGCCAAGGGCTGAGTCAGGATCATTCTCCACTGCAGTTGTCATATCAGGAGATACAGAAGCAATGTCGGGTGACTTCACAGAAATACTTTCAGCCTGGTCCTTAGATGCTTCACCCAGTTCTTCCTTTTCATCTATCTCCTCAAGACTGTAATCGGAGCTTACACCAGCTACAAAGAAAAGCAGATACAATCCTAAATATTAATCTGCCCCGTTCCTAAGGAATCTAGCAAGGAGGAAGGTTATAAAATTAGTTACCTAGACTCTTAAAATGTGGTTCCAAATTAATAGTGAGATGAAGTTCTAAGAGTGAGTGGTCAAAAGCGCATATAAGCAGATCATCTTACACTCCTCTCATTCTAGAACCATGTTCTATCACTCTGGGCTTTGCTCGTGAAAGGTTAACCTTATAAACATCACATACTATAATTTCATTTAGGAATGAACACCTTTGATTAGGTAACTTTATGGTCAAGTAATAATATGATTAAACAAATTAGCAACTTAAAATTCAAATTAATAGTACATGAGGTTTTTGAACTGTCCACTGGTAGGTCTGTAACTGTCTCAGTAGATGCCAACACTGGCTGCCAATTGAGGATTCCTGAGTCTCCTTTGGAAATATTGGTGCTCACACATTCTGATACTAAATTAGAATCCTGTAGAATGTAAAGCGGCTTTAAGTGTTTCCAATGTGCCACCTATACTAAGAGCCACTTGTCTAACTGCTTAATGTAATCGTTTAAATAAACGAGAGTAAAGATTAACCAGTGCAAATTCATTTTTATTCTCTCTCATGTTTTTTCTTTCCTTAGATGTAATGCTAACCCTATGACTTTACGCATGCTGGGCAAACACTTTACTACTGAGCTAGGTTCACAGCCATTTTATAATATTTTCCCAGGAAATTTCCCAGATTGGCCTTTAGAGTGCTCTGTAGTTCAGGTAGGCTTAGACTTGCAATCCTCCTGCCTCAACTTCCTGAGTATGTAAAATTACAATCTGGAGATAGCAAGCTCAGCTCCAGTTACTGTTGTTTTGGTTTTTTGCTCATTTAATTTCCTTTTTTTCCTTTCTTGTTAAGGTAGAGTCTTATAGTGTTTCCAAGGCTGTCCTTCAATTCTTGTAACCCTTAATGCTACATAGTCACAAGCCACCGTGCCTAGCAAAAGCAACTTCCTTAGACACTTTTTCATATACACCAGGAAGTATAACATGCACACAAAAAGATATCCACACTAACATTTCTTTCTGTTAGCTAAATTTAAACAGAAGTACATCACACTCATGTTTTAAAAGGACCTCCCCTCTATTACTGTCTTTAAGTCTCCCGTACTGATGTGTGTGTGTGTGTGTGTGTGTGTGTGTGTGTGTGTGTGTGTGTAGTTCTTTTCAACAGTGTTGGATATTTCATTCTACAACAATTTATTTTTATCATTATTTCTTACTACCAACAACCAATGGCAGTAGGAGAGGGGGGGGCTGGGGAGAGGGAAGGAGAGGAGGGAGGGGGGGAGAGGGACAGAGGCACTAACGGTTAGTATTGTTGACGATTTTCTTCATAAAACTTTGGTTACTCAGAAAAAAAAAGTTACGGAATTTGAATTCTAATAAATTTGAAACACATGAAGATGAAATGCAACTAACACTTCAGAGGATGTTCTTGTGTGCTGCCTTTGACTTATGAAGCTATTAAACTTAACATTTACATATGTCTTTTCAGATACCTTATGTTTTACCTGGTGATCACCAAAACGGAACACTGCTTGACAGATACTGTGCCTCTGGTAAAATACAATTCCATTAAATCAACCCTAAACACACTTCTCTTTCTGGGCAGCATTCTATTGTGATGCATGGGTGGCTTACAGCTTAATTATCTATCTTACAGTTTACAAACATTTGGGTACTTCCCCTTTGGAGGCAGTTACCGTGAAGGAATCTATAACACTGTGGGCTTTGTGTGTACTCAGGCTTTCATTTTTCTTAAAAAAAAAAAAAAATACATGAGCAAGGCTTGTTGAGTAATATAGGAAATGAGTATGTACATTTCCTTTTAAAATGCCCTGCCAAGGGCTGGGCTGTAGCACAATGGGAGTCTCCCCCTTCACAGCAAGAGCTGATGCTCAGGGAACTGCTTGCCAGAGTCCTCCAACCACTGTGCATTCTCACAAGGGACATGTGACAGTACACTAAATTTAGGCTGTGAGGTTGAAATGATTAAGTGGGGTTTTTTTTTTTTGTCGTTGTTTGTGTGTTTTGTTTTGTTTTCTGAGGCATTAAAAATGAGTAAATTTATGAAGAAATTCAGTCATTCTGTAATTATAATATTGTGCTATCTTATAACAAAATAATTCTACTTTTGAAAGAGGAAAAGCATCTCAGAAAAATGTTAGAGAAAATAAGCCACACAGAGCTAGTAGAGGGGTAGAGTTCAGTGAAGAGCGTGTGTAAATGCCCTCTTATATACTCGTTGAGAATAACAAAGTTCAAGCAGCCCTCCAGAACAGCAGAAAGCCAAACACAAGCGGAAGTGACCCCCCCTCCCCCGAAGCCACTGCATGACTCCTCTCCCACTTCGCCCCGCTTCTTTAGATGGTTCAGGAGAACAGCACATTTCAAACCTGATTAAGACTGCAAGAGGAAGGGGGAAATGCTTTGTTTACTTATGAAATGCTTTACAGGGTACACTAAGCAATCTGATCTACACTGGATGGCATATACCAAAGCCCCAGCCAGTTAGAGCCCGAGCACCTACATGTCAGGGAAGCTACAACTGCCTCTGGAGTTCCAGGGCCCTCAGAGAGGGAGATTTCGTCTGCCGGGTTGGGCACAGTGCACTGCTCCTGGCTTAGGAACCCGGGGCCAGGAGAGCCCTCTGCCAAAGAAGGAGAGTCTGTAGAAACGGCACTTAGACAAGAGAGTTAAAACAAAGCAAGCAGACATCCAGACACAGTGAGAAACCAGTGCTGCTAGCTCACATTTACCCACTGAAGAGCCCTGAAAGGTAAAGCAAGAAAGACATGGGATAAAGCCTGAGTAGCATGCCCATCTTTCTGAAACTTTAAAAACCTTCTAGTTCATATATATTTTATGTTGCCAATATTATCTGATAAATTTCCTGTGTGGAAAGAGATGGTGCTGTAAAGACTGTTCTAAGGGGGAAAAAAAGCATTACTGCTTATGTAACAGCAATGTTTTAAATCATAAACAGGAGCATTATTTTACAACTTAAAAGCCTACATTTCTAAGTACCACATTAAGAGTCAAGAGTCAAGGTCAGCTGCTCCTAAACTTGTCCAATGTGGGTACTTGTACCTAGCAACATCCACACTGACAAATTATGTCCATGCAAATGGACTGAGAGTACAACGTTTTTATATTTTTTCCTTCTTAATGCACGTTGGCCTCACCCTCACAAAGAGCTGAAACTATGGGTGTGCACCAATACACATATTTATTCTTACAAAAGCTACTAAGGAGTTATTATTGAAATATTAAAAACAGCTCAAACTGTTCGGCGATCTTTTTTTAAGCTTCAGTTACTTGGGAGAATTCACAATGTGAGCTATGTTGTGCAAAATATTTGCATGTGAACAAAATTCAGTGTACAAAGCAGAACACATGAATGCTGAATTCATACCTGAAGTGGCTGCCCAAAGAGACTGTGCTTAAGATTAAGTCTCTGAAACATACCAAGGAATCTTCCCACTGGGGTAGGTCACTTCCTAGGAGGCCCTTAACTATGCACTAGATAGGGTGTAAGGAAAATCAGGAGTCCAAACAGAAAAGGCACTTGGGGTCCAACTGCAGAACTGAATTGTGAGGTCTGCCAGGTTCTTAGGCTGTTGTAATCCTGAGGGGAGGGGGAAGGAAGGGTTTGTCTCACAGTACAAATGTGGAGAAAGGAGGCCAAAGAATGCAAATCTCTTGGTACAAGGAGCATTCAGATGAGATTCATTTCTCAACTGTCACGACATTTCTCTCCTTCACGATTTCAGTGTCAGGTGACAGGGTCATACCTGGGCTGGGCATGCCCTCAGGAGAGTTGGCTTTCGAAACGCTGTCTGGAGCAATCCCATCTTCCAAAGGTAGGGCTGAAAGATGCAAGGCAACTGATAAAATGTCACACTCCGATGAGAAACAACTCTGGTGGCATTTTCTTTTACTTAAACCAAGAAAGATGAGCCTGAACTTACTAGGTCGTTCTACCATCCAGTTGTGATGTGACTAAGTTCTCCCTCCCTCTCCATTCCTACGAAGTCAATCATGGAACAGCACTTTCTTTCTGAATAAATCTGCACACTGTTGTCCTGCCCGTTACAATAATAAAGCTGTATAATTGTGTCATTTTTTGTTGCAGATTTTCAGAAGTCTTTAAATGAGAATAATCAGATTATTTTAAAAGTCTAGTGTCATTAGTTTTATATGTGTGTACATATATGTATGTATGAATGCATTTGCATATGGATGTGCACAGTATGTATATACTATATCTCCAAGGGCATGCCTTAAATCCCAGGCTTCAGGCAGAGTCAGACAGATCTCTCTGAGTCTGAGGCCAGCCAAGGCTATACAGTGAAAGCCTGTCTAAAGTTTTTTTTTTTAACGCATTTTATAGCTCATATAATGCTAACTGTATTAAAACACAAAGCAAAATCAATACACTGTTCACAGGAAAATACCATTATCAGCTGCAGGGCCATTCTCATCTTTCTGATACAGGGGTGCTTTCGAAGGTGGGGCGGGTGCTTTCCGCTTTGTTCTTTTGAGAGATGAAGTTCCTACTGACGTGCTACTGAGCTGCAGTGACCCTGTCCTCACCATGACCCCTTCCGAGGAACTCTGTAGAAAACAGAATGGCCAGTAAATTCTACAGTTAGAAATCAGCTAGAAACCTCAGGATGGTGCTGACCTTCACATCAAACATATCAAAAAGCAAAACCGACCACAGGCATTCTTCAAAAATACTTATGGAGCACCTGCCATGTAAAGATGGTAGACGACGAGCCGGGCGTGGTGGCACACGTCTTTAATCCCAGCACTCAGGAGGCAGAGGCAAGTATATTGCTGTGAGTTCGAGGCCAGCCTGGTCTACAAAGAGAGTCAAGGAAGGCCAAGGATAACACATTGAAACCCTGTCTCAAAACACCCAAAAGGAAAAAAAGATAGTAGAAGAGAAGATAGAGATAAGAAGCAAACAAACAAAAATGTCCCTTATAAGAAATGTAGCCTAGGATGGAGGTGACACACAAATAACAAACTAACAGTGTACAAGACTTTGGAGTGACACGATTAAAAGCTAACTTTTGATGAAAACTCAGGAACTTTTGCGTACACAGGACAGTGTGAAGGGGGCTAGAAGATGGGTCAAAGGGCAGTGGCTGCTCCACAGTGTGAAGTACTGAGTTTGGATCCCTGGTACCAACTTACACCCACACATGGAGTCATCCCCCTTCTGGAAACACACAGACACACACACACACACACACACACACACACACACGATGAAAAACAAAGGGAAGGCAGCCTTATATGGAAGGCTGACTTAGGGTACCAAGATGGCTCAATGGGTAAAGGCTCTTACTGGCTTGATAGGTCCTGGGACCTCTATGATGGAAGGATAAACTACATTTTCCAAAGTTGTCATCTGACCTCCTCATAAACAATGTGACACACATTATGTGTGAAACAGGCAGTCTTCATGCACGCGCGTGCATACGCACACACACACCACAATGTAAAAGCAAATTTAAAAAGCTGCCTGAATCTATGATTTCTGGTATGAAGTTATACATGAAAACATGTAAAAAAAATCTACATGTGACATGGAAAGGAAAAGGAGAATGGGAAAAAGACACAAGGAAGGGTAAAGGGGACAGAGAACTATGGGATGGGGTAGGAAAATAAATTTCATAATTTTATCGAACACCTTGTACGCTGATCAAGAATAAAATACTGAAAAATCACAAAAATATTTCATTGGAGTTCTATAAATATAAATAAAATATACATGTGTATATATATATATACACACACATACATGACACATGTTCCTGCCACATTTCCTTATGCCCTCCTTCCCATTCTCCTTCCCATTTCCATGTTACATATAGATTTTCATGTGTAGGTGTCTAAGTGTGTGTATGTGTGTGTGTGTGTTATGTGCATGTGTATGTATGTGCATGCATATGTGTGTGCCTGTCCCACACATACATGTGCATTACACTGCAATTGTGGAGGTCAGACGGCAACTTGCAACATATGATAGATCATATAAACATATACAATTCTAAATGATAACACGGCTCCAAGATCTCTCTAATCATCTCCTTTTCCACATTAGCTCACATTAGCTACCCAGTCCTTGCCACACTGTCTCCCTACTGTCCCTACCTTAGGGTCGTTACCTTTGCTGTTCTCTGGGCTAGAACTCTCTCTTGTGATAACACAGTATCAGCTACCTCATTCTTTGCTGGTTATTTCTTATAAGGCATCTTCTGACGAAATCCCTCCTCTCCCAACAACCCCTGCCTGCTTCCCAGCTTGTGTATTTAGACCAGCACGTAATGGTTTTTGAGTATACCACAGAGATGGATTGGTTGTTTGATGTTGGTTCCCCCACCCCTCACCCAGCAGACTAAAAGGGCACAGACTGCCCCCCACCATTCTGCCCACTGCTGTATTTCAACAGCAATGTCTGGCTTATAGGAGTTTTATAATTACTGTAAGAAGCTGAGGGGAATTTGAACTAGGAATATATGTATATCTTGGGAGTCAATCTAATCTTAAAATAAAATTAAGTACATTAAAGGGTAGAAAATTTCTTTTTTTTTTTTTACTTTTTGTTTTGTTTTGTTTTTGAGAGTTTCTCTGTATACCCATCGTTGTCCTGGAACTTGCTCTACAGGCCATGATGGTCGCGAACTCAGAGATTCCCCCTGCCTCTGCCTCTCATATACTGAGATTAAAGGTGTGCTTCACCGCTGCCCAGCTTCAGAGGAAGTTTTCAATCCTTGTACCTTGTTATCTACGAGAAAAATTTACTACTTCATAATTTTTTAATGTTTTTCCAAAAGAGCCTCCCAACCCCAGGCAAGAAAAAAAAAGTGTGATTTAGCATCTGCGTCAAGTTCGAAAGAATACATCTCATGGGACACAAGCCCTAAGACTGACAGCAGCAGGCACTCAACTAAACAAATCTCTCTACCCACTCACTCCCTTTACAAAGGGGGAGGGCAGCATGGCTCCAACATGGCCTCTGAGAGCAGTTGGTAAAACACCTACAGCCCAACCTAAACTAGCCTTTACCAGATACTGTTGTTTCTTCTCCTTCTTCTGGAACTCTCCACACCTCTCCATAACCACATAAGGAAGAAGCTACAACATGCGCCCAAGCCCGCCTATGGATTCAGGGTCACTAATGTAAATTCTGATTAAATATTGCACCCAGATCCCTTGGGAGGGCATGCAAGTGCACCCTTCATGGACTTATAAAATAATTCAAGGGCCTTCTGTGGCAAACAGCTGAGAAAGAACCCCGGTAGTATTTAAATATAATTTTCAATGGAATATGAAGTTAAAGAGGCTTTCTCCTGATGACTCTGTTTTCTGAAACTTTCATTCATTATCTTCTGTAAAATAACAAATTTTTCCTCATGCCAGTCAAGGGGAGGCTTGGCAGGCAGTGCTTCCCACGCTGGCCAGGGGCTAGAATCTGCAACAAGTCACCAGGCTACTGAAGGCACAACAAACCCTATGTCGTTTGAATGTATGAAGACTGTCATAAGAAAAAACATTTTTAACTATCATAGAAGATGATTATGAAAAACCTGCTTTGGGGACAGAGAGATGGCTCATCAGTTAAGAGCACGTGCTGCTCATGAAGAGGCATGGGGTTTGGGTCCCAGCACCTACATCTGGTAGTGACTGCTATGTGTGTTATCTCAGATCCAGGGAATCCAATGCCCACTCCAGCCTCTACAGACACCTGTGCACCTGTGCACACGTGCATATACACACACTTTATAAAAAAACAGTACTAGGACCATAATTGCATCTAGCAGTGATAGCCATAGGTGCACATTAAAGTATTTTAGCTGTAGTCTTCCAAAATACTTCATGACTTAAACTGTGTCACATGACATTTGGAAGGAAAAATGAATTGGTAAAGAAAACAAATAAACATAGACAAATGATGAAAAGTCACACGCAAGTTGATGCTGATGTACACGCTGTGTTACATAGGAAAAGGTAGCCAATATAGGCACCATCAGGGAAGCCTCAAGTTCTAAAGAACCTATCATTTCACTTTTTAAAATATTCACCTCCAAAGCTGAAAGCATTAGATGTAATTTCTCGGCCAATTTACTTCTTTTGATAAAGCCGCAGTGGCACGGCACTCCCACTGTTCTCCTGGCTCACTGATGAGGATACAGTAGGTGATCAATGAGCAACTGCTGGGACACAGGAAGCAACAGAAACTCGGATGTGCCTCCTAGTTGCATGCTTTGCGAGTTCTGACTGACTGCCTTCATGGGATGCGTAGTAGAATTCTTTCACCTCGAGGCTGCGCACCCTGTCACTGTCATTGACAGGTCTGTTCTTTCACCTGATAAAAGCAGTCATGACATGAATTTTCTCTGGCAAAAGGATGTGGTTAGAGTCAGAGCTCTTGAATGTGGAATAGAAATGACACAGAAATAGAAAGGGGAAGGATTTTTATACGCAGGGACACAAATTCATATGAGCCTATCTATAACTCAAAGTCAGAATACCCACGGATTCATTTATCAGTCTGGAGGTCTTAGAAGCCAGCTTGGTTTTTGTTTTGTTTTTTTTTAACATGATATTTACATTTCTAGGGATAAGGAATTTAAAACATATCAAAATGAGATTAACCGCAGTTTTATAAATGGTCTAATTTTTTTTTTCAGTACTATTTATGAAGAGAACTGAAAGGGAAAACACAAACATCTTAGGAAGGGGCTTATGACCTCATCCTATAAGCTCCACCCCCTCAGCCTGCAGAGCAGAAAGGAATGCACATCTCTCTTTTTTAATATATATTTTTATTAATTTATTCATATTACATCTCAATTGTTATCCCATTCCTTGTATCCTCCCATTCCTCTCTCCCTCCTACTTTACCCCTACTCCCCTCCCCTATGACTGTGACTGACGGGGACCTCCTCCCCCTGTATATGTTCATAGGGTTAGCAAGTCTCTTCCTGGTAGCCTGCTATCCTTCCTCTGAGTGTCACCAGGCCTAATGCTCATTTCTAAAGATTAAGAAAGCAGACACTGGGGGTGAAAGTGACTGTTACTAAGTCAGGAGGCCAGGCCTAAAGGCCTGTCACATCTACAGTCTTTGTGGTGGGTGTGGTGAAACTTACGAACTTTAATGACAAAATATAAATGAAGGATTGGTGCAAATGGTCCAAAGGCAGGAATTTTGAACAAATAAGAATTGTGACTTTAGGTGTTAAGCAATAAATTGTTGACAGAAATATATTATTTCATTTTGTCCTATGAATGAGATTAATGCGAACCTCTAAGAAAGTAGCTTTATATGTTTTGTTGTCTTGTAAGACGGGGAGAGAAGAGGTGAGTGGCGAGCACAAAGGGTTTTCTCATATTCTCAGGAAGAAGCCACAGCCAGCCAGATACAGCCAAGGAAAGGAAAGCTAAAGCCAGAGCAGATGTGAAATCTCTCATGCTGACTAAAGCATCGCTTTTTATAACACAGGGTGAAACCCTAAACCCCTACACTGTGAAGAAGAGAAGTCTTTAATCTACTTTTGGTCAAAGTGCTTAGGAATAGAAAGGGAGTGCAAATTAGATGACTTCAGCATATTTTAACTAACTTGTAGGCAGAAAACTATTATGCATTTAGGTTGAATATGTGACACATCGCACTGGAGAGTCTCCAAAGTCAAGGATATCAAACACTGGGAACAATTACAGTTACTTAGGAAACCGCATTATGAGCGTCCAAAATGACCAGCCAGTTCATTCAGTATTATTAAATGTGAGCTTGTCTAGTTGGGAGAGGCTTACTGAGTGTGCTCAGTTTTCTGGAAGACGGTATACTATAATAGTTAGTAACAGATGGAATTCGGAGCCGGTATTGGAGGTTTGGCTAGGGAATGTGCCATTAATTTTCTTGAGAACTTTAGCCTTCTTGAATTTGGGAAGTAGCAATGTCAAAAAGGGACTCGGCCGCCCAAATGACATCATGCATGTACAATAGAGTAAGTAATGCCTGCCACACAGTACATGTGACATAGACATCAGCTGGCACTACTACAACATCTGTCTATTTACAGGCTGTGACTATTATTTTGTGAATAAGAAAATAACAGGTAAGAAGGTGAGAAAGAGAGCTATGGATATAAAATAAGGGCCTGTAAAACCATCTATCTCTGGAGTGGAAATGGACTCCGACTGGAATCTGTCTTAGAATCAACTCTAAAACCAAACAGCGCACCCGGGCTTGGCTGATTGACTGTGCCAGGCATACTGCCTGAAAATCTCCACTGTTAAGTCACTTCAGGCCATTGAGAACTCTAGTAAAAATTTATTTAATACTAGTTTGTTACATCCTGACAATGAGCAGATCACCGTGTACCACGGGAAATACATTTGAACAATGTCGTAAGCACGGTTTATTAGAATTACCTGCTGACAAGTTCCTTCACTCAAATTATGACAACTTTTAAAAGGAGGGCTGAGATTAAATTATTTTTAATTCCAAAGGGATTGTGAAGTGAGAAACAGGTTTCTAACACCTGAGGAGCACCTGCGTTGGTTAATCATTGGCTACCCAATTATTTGCTCTGATAATATAAGCTCTGATAAGGCTGGGTGCTATTAGTGAGTCCTGCGACTGAAACAGGACCGCGCTCACCCCCCAAAACTTTATGACCTGTCAAAAGGGAAATATTACAAGGAAAAAATAGAACATGCTGGTGAAAGAAAGAGGTATGGTCTGATGGCAAGCCCTGGCAGACAGCCCACCTGAAGGCACATCCGGATAGAATCGGCAACACTCAAGTGGAATGAGCCCAACAGAAGGAGGCAAAAGGAAGCAGTGCTCCCAGCAGGGTTGACTACCTGCGCTGGGGATGTTATTAGCTTACATGGTACTCATGTGTGCATCATAACACGGAACAGGGGAATACGGATATCCTGCATGAAAAAGAAAGAAACCCTAAACCCCTACACTGTGAAGAAAAGTCTTTAATCTACTGACTATATCTTTTGGTCAAATTGTTTTTTCTGGGTAAAATATAGAAAACCTTCTTCCAAAGACCTGAATCGCTGCTCTATATTAACACGTTCTCTGGGAAAGGAAATAACCTAAAATGTCATGGTTTATATATTCTATTTTCTTATTATCTCGTGAAGCCCATATTAAGAGTGTCTTCGCTGACAGCATGGGAAGTCTAACCTTGTCAGGATCAGCTCAGATGATCATAAAAGTGAAAGGATGGGGGAAACAATGGGCACATCAAGTACCACACAGCCATACTGAGTGAGAAGAGACAGGAGACATCAGGGGTAGGGCCTGCAGCTCTTCAGCCCACACTATGCGAGCAGTCACCTACTCTGCCAATTTTAACACCACTGCTATCATTCTCCTGAAATAAGCACTGTGACAGAAGCCAATAAGATTAGAGCTAGACCATCTAGCGGGTGTTCCAAGTGGCATCACCACCAACCAACAGCTTGTGGGTTTTTTTGGTTCCTAACTAAAGTTAAGGCCCTCCAGGGAATTCCAAGTGCATCGGTTGGTCACAAGATTTGTATCAAACTTATCTAGTACAAAATGTATCATTAGTTCATAAATGACATTTGCATCCTCTAGCTAACAGACTCAACAAATGAATACGTCTTTCTCACACTTTAAACCCTCCATTTCTTTAGTGACACAAGGTGCTTGAGGAGACGTCTGTGTTGCACTCAGTGCAGATGGATACATGTTGAGTATTAAGCCTTCCATGTTACTATCCTTCTTTGGGTCTCAGAAATCTTTCAGTGGGAGTAGGTATCGTGACCTGGTTACCACAGACCAAAGGTCCACACGGCATAGCTCTTTTATTAAGTAAAAGACAGACTTATGTAACTTTGGAATGTAAGAACTAGAAGATTCTGGGAGATTCAGTTACAAAATCTTATTCCTCGGAGGAGAAAATGCAACAATGGGTAAGTTCAGTGTATATGAGAAAGTTGATGTAAGTGAAATGACAGAGATAAAAAAACATGACAGAACTAGGAGAATCCAAGATGACACAAGATACATTGATGTTTAGGAGCCTCCCATTTGCATCCACACTGGTCCTTTTCCGTGGGAAAAAAAAAATTGTAAATCCTATGTTATGCCCTTGACAGACTTGTATGTTCCCTCTTCTGGAGACAAATCGGTGTTTTCATCAGTCCTGCACACCCATCTTTCATTGAAACATATTCACAGAATCAAGGCTTATTGCCAACAGTCCTTGGCTTGAACATTTCTAATCCCAAAGATGAGAACTGAGCTCAGCAGAACGTCTTAGATGAACAAGGAGGAAGCAGAGCCTAGGATCCCAAGTCAAAGGGAAAGGATGATGGTTATCATGGTCCCCTGTAACCATGACAATGTAGACAGACATGTTTCTCAGAACAGGTAAGGAGAGCACATTACAAATTAGCTGAGTTTAGAGCTGATATCAATGGAAAGCAACAACCAAAGTAATAAATGATGGGCTGGAGGTGGGGGAGCATTTCAGTTCAGCCCAGACAGGAAGTCAAAGCTGTCAAGAGTCCTATATCCACATGCCCTCCCTATAGACACATCCCCATGGCCATTCTCCTCTGCCTGGGCTTCTGTTAACGTGTGCTTCTTGCTAGAAGAGGGCAAGCCTACTCAGGAAGCATTCAGCACAAGAGTAAGAGAGAGGCTAAGCAAGCCTTGGACTTCTGACTTCAGTGTTCTGCAGTGAACCCAGGTCAGCTCTTTGCTCACTGACAGACAAGGAAAAGAAATGTGTATTCTAATCTACAAATGGTCAATGTCTTGCTCTTTGAATATTGCTTTTCTTTAAAGTGTAAAATGCTGCAACCAGCAGACCCCTTTACTTTTTCAGTTGAAGCATGCCTAGGAGGACAGACAGAGGGCTTTCGTGTAGGTTCATGGAATGGCTATCTTAGAACTCTGCCTGGAATGTGAAAACTAAATCCATACACAGGGACCACAGCTTTGCCTTTAGTGTCTTGTTAATCAATGTTAGGAAAGCTACAATGATACAATGTGCATTATACATATCAAAGATTCACTATTATACTGTGCTCGCACATTTTCTTCAGATGACTTAATCCACTCATAGCTTTGGAAGGATAGCCAGATGTACTCGTATATCAAGCTGCAAATGCCATGGTAACCACTGTTCCTAGGCAACTGTAGAACTATGTGTGTGGTCCACTTTCCATACAATAAATACAAGAGGAAAGTAGCAGGGAAAAATAAAGTGTTATGTGATAACCTGGACACCCTCCCCCCCCCAAAAAAAAGCAGAAAGAGGGATAATTCTTAATGAGTCCAAGTGCATAATCTATTACAACAGGGGAACACAATCTTAATTAGTCTGTATAAAACAACTAGGAAAAATATTTCACCAAGTAAAATAAAAACAGATGTTTACTCACTTCATTTTTTAACCACACTATGTAGGAAAAAGATAAACTCTGTGAAAGAGGAACGGGAAGCATTCCTAAGACACTGAGTCAGTCATGTAAAAACCAATACTCTGGGTATTAAATTTCACTTGCATAATATTAGATGGCAAGGAGTCTCGGTTTCTCAATATTTGGATGCTTTCTGTAGCAGCGTGCAAACTGAGAGCAAATGAAATGCCCAGTAGAGATCATCCCTTTACTGTGCTTCTAGCCACAGACCCATCCCAAGGGAGGTCAAACACCATGCTAGCGGCCAAGGGAAAAGTGAGCCGCTGTTGTATGCCTCGGATTCTAAGCAGGAAAGTTAGACAGAATATGCAAAAGTGAAAAATTCTCCAAAAGTTTTGCGGACTCTATGACTCAAGATTTCCAACAATTTCTTTTAAATTCTTATACCTCCATTTGAAACATAAATATGTTTAAGAGGCTAATTGATCAAGGGACAAGGCCACCCCCTTTGCTTACTGGTTTTGCTGTCTGGTTCTCAACAGACAGCAAAAAGGGTGTAGGACGCAGATTTCTATACTTAATTTTAATCCCAAAATCTGTGTCATTGTGTTTGACAATCTTACTGCATATGGTTACGCACATTTCCTATAGGAATATAGTGTTCATGCATACAACAACAAAGGCTGAGTACAATATACCTTGTAACACAAATGACATTTCAAACCGCTAGGAAAAAAAAAATCCTGCTTGACAAAATGTTCAAAATGTTCCAGGAAATTGGCTAGAAATTTTCCAATCGTTCATTTCATCTTGAAATGACCATTTTCATGGAATATAATACAGTTTCCTTTATAGAGAGAATTACACGGGGCTGAAAATCATACCAAAGTGTACAGAAAAATTTAGGGAATGAAAAAGATATTATAGCACAGAGGGAAACGAGCTCTGGTAAAATGCCAGCATTCCACATAGGTCAGGGCAGATTATTTTGCTAACTTGGACCGTTAATGGATCACTTTTGGGAAAAAGCACAGCAACTATCAAAATTAGGTTGAAAATCAATAGCCAGTTATGTGAATAATTCCAAATATGGTCCAAAATCTCTATCCTAGAAGTATGAGGCAATTTATTAAATATAGAAAGCCAGTCGTAGAAGAGATGTGGCCAACCTTTTTTTTTTTTTCCAAAAACTAGATACATTTAGAGCAAACATTGACTAAAGTGATCACAAGACCAGTGGCTACTTAAAAGGCGACAAAAATGAACCAAGGTTAAAATGATACACTAGTCATTATAAATATTTTTATGCATTTCTAATATTTATTTTTTAGCTTACTTTGCTATTTTTGTACCCTCCCAAAAAAATAAATAAAGGCTTATAACATAATATAACCATTTCAACATTTTCTTTTTAAGATGCTTTGGGGGTTAAAAATGGAAAGATTAGAATGCTGTACTTTGGTCTGTACTTTTGGGTTAAGGGTGTTCACTGTTTACCAGTCACACTGCTCTCAGGAGCTTTGGTCTAGGGAGTGGTAGCGTCTATTTCTGTGTTGGTCAATTTAAGTTAGAACAAAAGCTAGAGTCAGGTGTGGTGGCTTTAATCCCAGCATTCGGGAGCTGAGGCGTGCAGATCTCTCTTAGGAGCCATGTCCATCTTGTTCCCTTCACTCATCCCTCGTGTGACTAAGACACTGTGGTTTAATCTGGACCGACCCTGTTTGGAGGAGACAGAGCTGCAGGAGCAACAGCATCAGGCCTGGCTCCAAAGCATCGCAGAGAAAGACAAGAACCTGGTACCTACTGGCAAGCCTGCCTCAAAACACTACGATGACGAGGAAGAAGAGGATGACGAAGATGATGAGGACAGTGAAGAGGACATGCAGGACATGGATGAGAATTACTTTAATGAGTCAGCTGATGATGGAGAGGTCAATGAGGTGGACGTGGAAGGCAACGAACAGGATCAGGACCAGTAGATGATCTAGATAGGCAAGCCAAGGTGGGCTCAGGGTAATTCCAGGCCACCTCAACCTATTTTGCACCCACAGCCTCAGCCCCTCAACCTGAAGAACCAGCTTGTGGCTGTAGTGCCTAAAGCTTTGCCTTAGGCACTTTCTCAGCGGCTGCCAGGACAGGGTCTCCTTGGGCCCTTGCAGGCCATCAGTCTTCCCTTGAATCCCTGGAGCCTGAGCCCACCCGCCTTCCTGGCTGGTACTTCATTCCTTGGTTGCCAGGTGTGGTCCCTTTCTAACCCTCTTAATAAAGACACAGGACTGACTCTTTCAAAAGAAAAGAAAAGAATGCTGTACTTCTATGAAAGAGCGCACCCTTGTGGCTTATGTTGCATCAGAAGCAACAGTAGCTTTGGTCATATATATTTTTCCTTTTCGTTCTGTTTCCATATTTCATTGCTATTACTTTCAATGGCTAAAAATAAGTTTGTTAAAATGTCAACTAAATTGTTCAAGTAGAAGTATGTTTAATTACAATTAATATTTTACTTAAATTTTAAACCAGAATAAGAGTAACAGGCATTCATATAAACAGGTATGCTCTGCTGAACATTTGAATATAAACAATATTTGAATATAAACAATATTTGAATATAAACAATATCAGTTCAAGAGTCAATTATAATTTATATAAATATACTACCTATAGGTACACAGAAATTGTAACACACAAGACAAACCAGAAGAAAGCAATGTGTATTCTTTTTAATCAGTCTTCATTAAGCAGTTCAGGGAAGAGGAACCAGCTGTGTGGGGTAGTGGGAACACAGAAGACGCAGATGGCGTCATTCCACACTGAGTGGCTAAGAAGCAAGACTTCACATGAGCAGCAGTGACTCAGATGTCCTGCTTAGAGTTGAAAAAAAAAAACACTGAAACTGATAAGGAATAGAGTTTTAAAAGGAAAATTATAATGTCAATAGATTAACTTGAGACTCAAAAGTTGATCACTGTTACCGCTTCTAATCTGGGAAATGGCAGTTGGCCACAGAGAGCAGTACAAAGACAAGTTAAGCCTGCCCTCTTCTGCCTCTGTTCTGGATTTGCCTGGAAAATGACTTGAGTAGAGAGAATAGGACACACTATAAATAAGGATAAATGAAGGCTTGACCTCTAAGAGAAGTAAAAAGAATAAAACAAACCCCAAAATGACTTTGAGCTCTTGACTACTGGGTAAAAACCAGGGTGGCGTGGCAGATGTGCCAATTCCTATACAATGATAAGTCAGTAAATATTCACAGGCTCAAATTTAACAGCATGAATATTAAGACTAGAATTACAAAATGAAGGTAGCAGTTTCCTAGGAATCTTATCGAAAGTCTGAGTCTAAACATGACCTTCTCTTCTGTCTCCAGGATGTATGAATCATCTTATAAAGATCCTAGCCTTCGCATTCAAGCCCAACTTAAAGTAAGATGGTGGCACCTACAAGCTTAAAATTCATATACACGCCCTCTGTTTCTAAGTCATATTTATACGTGTTGGGGCTTAAGAATGAGCTAACGGAACATACGTGGACAAGCAAAACACAAGTGTGCTTCCAGAGAACTGCGCTTCTTATTCCTGGAAGACACCAGGAGGAGACAAGTAGGAAAGCACAGGCACAGGGGTGGGTATCTAAACAAGAACAATGGGGACATGGTGAGGGACCAGGGGGCCATCGAATACAGCAGTGGCCACTTTGTGAAGTCTAAGCCTTGGGATCTGCATCCTTTTACTTCAAGACCTGAACACAACCCTTAGAGGGAGCATTATTCAAAACCACTATAGCTGAGATCCATTCACAAATTAAAAAAAAAAAAGGATGTCCTTTCTTAAAGACTATCAAGATGAAAGAAGAGTTAAAAAATAAAGGGTGTCTAATGACATAGAATCTGGCCATGAGTCTAAATTGTAAGTGCTGAGATGCCTGGGAAAGCATAAGCTCATGTACGTATATGAGTAGACTACATTCAGACAAACATAATCCTAGCTTAATCATTAAGGATTTGGGTAACGAATAAACCAAAAAAAAAAAAAAATGGTTCTTCAGCTTCTCTAGGGAAAAACAAATAATTCTGGTTCCTGTTGAACAATACATCAAAGAACTACCCAGATGTCCAGATCAAAAGACAAAGTAATCAGAAAATTGCATAAAGATGTGTCATTTGCCAAAGGCAATATTAAAAAAGAAAAATTACTTAACACAGGGCACCGAGTGGTCCCAGAGCAGAGGGTGAGAATCAAAGGGACCAGCTTTCCATGAGGTCACTGGTGGCGAGGCTCAGACTTAGAGGCAGACATTAGAAAGGCGATTAGACACACCCCTGGAGAGTAAACACACACAGAGCTACTGGGATGACTTCAATGGAGACAGTTGGAAAAGAAATGACTCCCAATGCCAAGGAAAGAATAGTTTGGTAGCTATGTGAGAGTATAATATTTTACACTGTTATAGTTCAGTTTTAAGGGAATTAAATTAGAAAATAATCTTTGAAAAGCTACTACTGTTCTATGAAGAAGTATAAAGGGGGTATACACAAAAGGAAACCTTTGGGACCAGCGTTGTCCTGTCTAGATTGCTTAGTTTCGGTCTGGTTCTTTCTCAGGCCCAAGCACGCCGTCTCCTTGACATTCTGGAATCTGAACAGCGTTTTCCACCCAAGTATTATACTCCTACACACATTTACGACTTAACACAAAGACTGCATTTTCTGTGAAGCATCATCCAGCAACAGAACAGATGATACCTTGGAAGTTTGTCAGCAAATGATTCTCTTGTGGAAAAAGCAATCAGCCTTCTGCTTTGTAAGATGAGACTTTTATGGCCACACATTAGTGTAGATAAGAAAATACTAAGTTTTTAAAGAATTCATTTCTCTATTGGAGCTGTTGACCATCCAAATGGAGACTAAAACCCTTCACCTTCAATACAGGAACACCACTTGAAGTCTAAATATGTCAAAATACATTTTACCTTCAAAGTCCATTCAAATTACTCCATGTAACTATAAGAAACAGAATAGACCCTGTTATATTCAATTACATCTACCTAAATCTCATTTATGCCCCATTTGAGTAAAACAATGAATGTATAGAAGGTTTTAGACAAATGGGTCCTCACAGAAGATATATTCAGGGAAAACTTAGTATCAAATAGTTTTAAGCTGAGGCTGTCTGGTGAGGTGGTTTAGCTGGTAACAGGGCAAGGGCCTTCTACCACACCTGATGACCCAGGCTTAATCCCTAGAACTGACACACTGGAGGGACAGAATACACACACTGTTCTTTAACCTCCACATGACACACACACACACACACACACACACACACACACACACATACACACAAAATAATAATTTTTTCCTTTTTGTAAATTGAGATAAAGATCTGTGGAGAACATCCCCTCTGGATAGACAATATGACTAAAACAGTAACATAGTCTATTTAAAGGGGTGCTTAAAAAACAAAAACATAGCATTAATAGAACAAGTAAACACCAGGATTTTCCATAGAGAATCTCAGAAGATACCCAGGGGAAATTCAAGAATGGACCTTATGGCCTCATGTGATGTTTAAAAATACATACATACATACATACATACATACATACATACATACATACATACATACAATGCATTTAATTCCTTATACAACCAATGCTTGAAGTAAAAAAAGAAAAAACTGTATCTATCACGTATTAGCTTGACGGGTATTAAAACTGACACTTAAGACACAACAAGACGTATCCATGATCACCTTCTACAAACTCTGTCAGTAGATACTCTGAGTGCATATTAATGACTGTTTCTTTCTCAGCGGACTATGTGGGAAAAAGTCAAGTTAGATACAGGAAAGAAGAGATGTCTCCCTAGAGAAACCAGAAAAACAAAACAAACCCAGCACACCTTATCAGTGTCATCCACACTGGTGGATCTCACCACGCACGAAGCGCGTCTCTCCTGGCCTTGTGCAGTGCCCTGGGATGTGGGCATGGGGGGCAGTGGGGCACGCCGCTTCTTGGGCGCACCCGAGGGCAGTGTGTTGGAAACGTAAGGTTTGGAGATGGTGTTGGATCTCGTAAAAGATGGGCGGTGCTTGCTCACAAGTGGGGTCGCAGGAGCGCTGGCTGTCTAAGAGAAAAACAAAAGGCAATGCCTGTTTATGATCACAATACTTGCTAAGAATCTGAAAATTCTCGTCAGGCATCTTTAAATGCTGCATGAATATGATGCTCACTTGCTCCCGCTTTTTCTTACTGCGTTGGAAAAAGCTCAAAATCCCTTTGTTTTCTTTCTCCTTCACAATGTCTGGGTTGTGTGATATTTGGCAGGACTCTGAAAAAGATGAAAAACAACTTACTTTTTGTTTACGGGCGGAGCGTCCATTTCCAATGTCTCTTTCCTAACATTTAAAAGATTTTCTGGTGATGAGCATTAGCAGCTACAGCCAACTCTCAAGGCAACAAGTGAACGGAGTCCCCACTTTAGATCAGGACAAAGTGAGGCTTAAGGAAGCTAAGACACGCAGCCAGGACCAAGAGGCACAGCTAGACGGTTAACTGAATTTCTTAGGCACTGTATAATTACCAGCATTTGAAACGCAAAGTAAGCAGGCTACACATCACAGTGACACACGACACTTCTCCCACGCAGCTTGTCCTTTTGTTTACTTCAGCTATAACTTTAGAAGAGCTAAACAACCACGAAGCATTTCACTCTCACAAAACACAAGGCGCTATAATTACAGCTGCCACTCTATGTGTGAGTATGCTTCAATGGATCCAAACAAACCACATATGGAAAACGCTCCGAGGAAAACTAGCTCTGTACTGAATATGTACAGATTTTTTTTTCCTTATCGTCATTCCTGATGTAAAAGTCATCATAAAGACTATTTATAAAGTTTTTATAAGGTGTTGGGTGTCACTGGTGCTCCTGAAATGATTTAATGTATGTGGGGGTTAGGGGTGGGCAGAGTCTATATGCAAACACTAGGCAATTCTTTCTTGGGGACTTGAGTTTCCACAGATTTTGGTATCCTCAAGGGTTCGGAACCAATCTCCCCCAGGCACTAGGGGAAGACTGGGCCAAGTAGTTTCTCTTAAGTGCTATTTGTTTAACCTAGAAGTTCTAGTGGGGCCAGAATTACCAGGCCCTAAATGTTAAGAGTGCTAAAATTGGACTTAGAAAGTGGTAAACTTCAAGGCTGCACGTATAATCTTGCTTTAAAAAAAAAACCTGTTTCCTAATGTCAAGATGAAGAGGTCAATAACTGAGGGTCAAGCCAGCATCTAAGCCACTGTGACCCCACATACTTCCAATGCAGTACCACTGAAAGGAACCAGGACTGCTTTGCAGTAGTTGATTTACTTTTTATATAAAGCAATGAACTACAAGCAACTAGTTGTACCAGGGTAAGAGTTACCGAAGTCCATCAGGAGTCATACCAAAGGACTTAGAACCATCCTACAGTGGTTTCTACTGGCAAAGATCAGGACAATTTTGATATCATAAAAGTAATTTTATATCGAAACATATCACATGATCTTGAGAAACTGAGTGCATCTTCTCGGAACCCACATAAAGCTAGACATGAGAAAACACACATCTATGGTCCTAGCACTCCTATCATGTGATGGGAAGCAGACAGGAGAATCGCGGCGGCCCACGAGCTTGGCATGCACAACATTAAGAGATCCTGTCTCAAGTGACATGGAATATAATGACCAACATCTGCTACAGGCACATCATAGCAAACACACTCCTGTACAGGCATCCCAACCTCCCCTCCCCCACACACATTCATATACACAAGATTAAGTAAGAAAGTGCAGCTAGCAGCTGAAAGGAAGACTGCATAAGACTAGAGCTCTTTTTCAGTTGCTCATTAAGATGTACGCAGCAAATGCTGGTATTGGCCGGGTTTTCATATGTCTGCAAGTGGAAGTACAAAGCACTGCTTATGAAGGGTGTTTTGTGTTCTTTGGTTTGTTTTCCTGTAGCAGGGATTTCTCTGTGTAGCTCAGGGTGGCCTTGCAGCCCTGGCCTTATGTTCCCGAGGAGCTGGGATGACAGACAAAAATCAGTTCGGCTCCTATGGAGTATTCTTGCAACAAATTATCTCACCCAAACCTGTCAAGTCTCTAGATTTATAGTCAGTTGACAGGAAAAAAGTAAATAGAAGTTATACCCACAGGGTGTGTGGGACCAATGGTGAAACAGACAGACAATAGGGTGAACCATGACACAAAGGACCTGGTGTGTAGGAAGAGCAAGGCGAAGAGTAAACTGTGAAAATATGCCTTCCACAAAGACATGTAAGAATTTTATGTAAATCATAAAGCAATTTCAATGATATCCGAAACAAAGCCCTTCACATAAAAACTGAGAGAGAACTTAAATGGGACTTAGAAGTAAATGTACAATCTTTAATGCTTTTATTTAAAATGAGTGTTTAAAAGCAAACATGATTGTCCGTGTAGAAACTACTGTAGGAAAGCAAAGAGTGTGCTGGTTGGGTTTGGTTTTTTGTTTTTGTTGTTGTTTGCTTGTTTCTTAATCAATTTAACAGAAGCTACCATCATCTTAAAGGAGAGAACCTCAGTTTAAAAAAGGCCTGCCTCCATCAGATTGCCTGTAGGCACAGCTGTAGGGGCACTGTCTTGATTAATATGTGGGAGGGCCCAGCCTAGGACAGGGGAATCTTGGACTCTACGAAAAAGCAGGCTGAGGAAGCCATGGCCTTTGCTTAGATTCCTGTCTCCAGCTTCCTCCTGGGCTTGAGGCCCTGCCTCTGCCTCCCTCAATGACTGACTGTGATCAGGATGGGTAGGCCAAATAACCCTTTTCCTTCTCAAGTTGCTTTTGGTCATGGTCTTTCATCACAGCAATAGGAAGAAAAGTAGGGTACCAAAGCATATATTAGTGCGATCTGTCACAGTGAACACACTAAAGGACAACTGTATTCCACTTATGAAAACTTCAATAGTTCAAACATTAACAGGCAGTGCACACTGCATAAGAGGCTTCCTAAGGCCAACAAGTAACAATGAGGACATAGAGGCTCAAGGCTACAGGTTTTTCATGTGCTTTATTTCTGAGAACACCTCTGTGAAAGGAAGAGAGAAAAGATTCATTTTGAGCAATTTGCTCCCCATTGGCACATGTTAGCTGGTGGTGTGACAAATGTAAAAAAATAAAAATCAGCATTGCATTCACATTTAAGGAATTGAGTGTCCTAGACTTGAATAGTTTGCAAACTCACAGATCCATTCAACAAGTGTAGCCAGAATATGACAATAATGCCTCTGACATCTGGCCACCCTCCACACCAGGTCAGCCCTCTTCAATTAAAACAGTGTGTACAGACCGCTGAGTGTTAAAGACTGAGACATGTGAAGGCCCGCCTTCGTTAAGGAAATTGGCACAAGCACTGTAGCTTCCTGATTCTGGAAGAGAGACCCAAAGTCACAGCACACCATGTCTAAAGGCTTCGGATGACATCCCACCAAGTCAAGGGGTACACACGTGTATGGTTGGGACAGAGCTGCTGGACTCTGACACGAAAATGAGCTGTCTTGACTCCACAACTTTAGTCCCTGACAGTTCTACTCAGCAATTACATCTCTAAAAATTCCCATTGAAGGATGGCTAGAACAGACATTGGAAATAAATGTACTAAATACTGTAAAGTTGAGCCTAAAAGGATCATGGGATGTGGTTATGACCAAGCCAAGCACAAGCACTGTTTCTGGAAAGAAGCGGAGAACATGTTCCCATTTCCCATTTCTTATCATTTACAGAAGTAGAGTCCAGACATATAAGCTATTTTTTTTTTTTTATTCTAGAAGCTTGTCACCTTGGCCTAACAGCCAATGTGGCACCAGAATAGAAGAGCCTATTTTCTGGTTCTTGGCCAAGGTATATGTTAGGATGACAGGAATTTTTAACTCCTTTCATTAGGCTAGTCTGTATTAGCCAAGAATAAATCAACATATAGTTGCCCCCATGGGCTTAATCAGAAGAGCCTGACAAATAGCAATATGCACTTTAATATGGTTTTACTTTTAGGCAGGGTAGTAATAATTATACAAATCAGTGATCTGAGCCTACCCTTTTTAATGGAGGAAAAAAAACTCCCAGATTCTATTATTGAATCATTTTAATCAAATCTTCCCTATGAAAGTAACATATTCATTATAAATGCTATAATATAAGGAAATATGAAAATTTGCTCACAACCCTTCCACTCAAAGCTATTCACTATTAAACAGTTTATGTATTTCCTTTCAAAAATTCATGTAAAAGCTTTTTACATGCAGTATTAAATGCCTTTATAAGCTTTTAAAGCTATTTTAACAAAATTTTTCATGTTATTACAAAATTGTCACAGAAACTAAATGGTGGCAATCTATATATATTGATATATCATCTCTCCAATAGCTGCTTAGTGAGAATAAATTGGCATCCTTCCATAGCACTGCCAAAGATTCACTCACACTCGCATCCAAGCATGCTCCTACGAAAACCATTCTTTCTTATATAAGAGTAGAAATTCCATTTTCCCCAACTTTCACCACGATATCGTTTTCTGTATTGTTTTTTAGTGTCTGAGAATTTTTTTCCCTATACAGCTCAGGTTTGCCCCAAACTTGGAATCCTCTTGCCTTGCCCCATTGAGTGCTAGAATTGCACATTTATGCTATTACTCCCAGCCCTAGAAGGACATCGTTCATCACCATACTGTTATAATTAGGACCTGAAATTAAAGATGGGAACCCATAATGGTTTGTTTGTTTTTTTTTAAGGAAACAAGCCCCCAAGATTTTAAGTTAGAATTTCTTACAGGATGTGTTAGTAATGTTTAAAAAAATAAGATTTGAGTCTCAATTTTAATCCTCCCAATTTCATGTTATAATTTACAGTTTCTACTGATTCATGTATCTTACCTTGGAAAGATGGCTTATTGGAGGCAGTTACAGAGGGGGCTACAGCAAGAGGGAGTAAAAAAGGGTAAATGACTATGATGACGATGATGTTTGTTAGCTATTAAATATCACTGATCAAAACAGCAGTCAGTGGACTACACTATAGACATCCTCAGAATAATGTCTGAAATTCTCTGTGCAGTGTGCATGGACTGTCTCTTCTACAAACCCTTCATCCCCGCCCCCAAGGACAGAAACCCAAACTATATAACATGTTCCTGGTCTACCAGGCACCAGGAAAAAACAATCAACTTCATTTGTGATCTCTACATTTTAATATATCTCCTCTTTGTATGAATAAAATCTCTGATATCTGAAAAAAAATTCGGAAGTATTTCCGATTCATTTGATATGGAGGTTTATTTTGGATGCTGACCTAAAGAAACAATCTGTCATTTAAAAAAAAGTCCAAACTTGATAGCAAAGCTGCATACAAAATTATATGGGCCTGCATATAACTACTTACTTTATTTAAATCCAAAAAGCACAAGAAATTAAGATAACACCCAAAAAAGCTTGACAAAGCAGCCCAAGCCTGTCAGCCTAAGCTACTGAATCAGCTGGGACAGGAGGATTCCTTAAGCTCAGAGGTTCGAGCCAAAGCTAGGCATCCTGATGAGACCTGCTCACAAAAAAACAAAAAGGAAAAAAAAAATGAAAGCTACCAAAATAATTCCTAGGTTAACAGAAAAATACAAAATGCGATGATAGCACAAAAGACTGGGTTTTCTTTCCATTTCAGTAACTGTTATCGAGTAAAATTATACACTTGGTTTGATTTCTTTTTTTTTTTCTTTTTTTCCTTTTCCTTTTTTTATTAATTCATTCATATTACATCTCAATAGTTATCTCATCCCTTGTATCCTCCCATTCCTCCCTCCCTCCCACTTTCATCCTATTCCCCTCCCCTATGACTGTGCCTGAGGGGGACCTCCTCCCCCTGTATTTGCTCATAGGGTATCAAGTTTCTTCTTTGGTAGCCTGCTGTCCTTCCTCTGAGTGTCACTAGGCCTCCCCATCAAGGGGACATGGTCAAATATGGGGCACCAGAGTTTATGTGAAAGTTGGTCCCCACTCTCCACTCAACTGTGGAGAATGTCCTGTCCATTGGCTAGATCGGGGTGGGTTATTTTCTATTTAATTTATTTTTCTTATTCTCAATATGATGTTTATCTATATGGTGGATCCATTAAATCCTTGGCATTATGAACCTGGGTATACCTACACACACACACACACACACACACACACACACACACACACACACACCCTAGATGTTAAGTGTGGGGGGGGTACACTTACCTCTGCTGATATCCATGGCATATAGCTCCCTTAATCCCAGGTCATTAAGGGATTTTGTCATGTCGAGGGGCTCCTGAGCCTGATAATCCTTCAGCAACACTGTATGCAACGGATCAAACTCACATTTGCTGCATATAATGGGAGCCAGATCGTGAAGAGGTGCGTGTGGACTAACTCTCACTATGGTCTTCTGTGTTCTCTTAAAGTTGATCACTACTCTCACAGTTTTCTGAAATGTAAGTTAGATTCACAGTTATGACATAATTTATTTATTACTAAAATCAAATTTCACAGTGGCCTCTAGAATGATAACTGTAGTAACTGACTCTCAGTTCTCTGAACCATAACCTAACTTTTTAGTTACACCATGGGTCACTAATTAAAACAAGCTGTGTAATGCTACTCAGAGGTGTGTTTTACTCAAGGCTTTGTGTTTCATCATCTTCTTCTGGGATGAAATTCTCTTTTTCATTAATGCTATTTCCATTTTAAAACAAATTCTAAGAAAAAAAAACATTGGGTTTTTTTGGTTGTTGTTTTGAGTTTTTAATGGTCCTGCGAATTGAACTTAAGGTTTTATTCATGCTAGACAAGCATTCCAATACTATGCTATGTCCCTGGTCCTTTTTCTAACTTTCACATTGATGCAGGGTGTCACTAAATGGTCCTGGCTGGACTTGAACTCAATCTATAGCCAAGGTAGGTCTTGTGAACTTGTGATCTTTCTGTCACAGCCTGGGAAGTACCTGAGATTATGTCATGCACAAGGACATGTTCAATCCGCTTTTTAAAATAGTAAAACTAAATTTTCTATTAAGCTTTTATCAATCTATCTATATTTTTTTAATTAGGGGTGGTTAAGACAGGGTTTCTCTGTGTAGCCTTGGCTGTCCTGTAACTTGCTCCCTGGACCACGCTGGCCTTGAATTCGGAGATCTGCCTGCTCTGACTTCTGAGTGCTGGGATTAAAGGGGAAGCCACCACCGCCTGGCTCAAATTCTTGATAGTAAAATATCAAGCAGGATTCAAAGTCAACAAAAACAAAGGCCCATATATAATATTACTAATATTTATACATTATGTAGTAAAGTATTTATTTTGAAGGTATCAAATACATACAATAGTAATATCTGTTTTATGTTGTCCTTAATTTAAAGAATGTTTATCTTTTAATAGCCTGTCAATAGCTGCAACTTTAAAAATAACATTTCAAAACTACTGTCTTTCTAACATAATCAATGGGATCAAACAGACTAAGATCCAAGCATCATGCCTGGCACATAGTTATCAGTAAGTGGCTACTACATATTGCCATTGGTGTTTATTGTTTGTACTATTATCAACCTAGTTAACCAAATTATTCTTAATTAGACCTAATACTAATAATTTCAAAATTATTGGCACTCTTTCAAGTGTCTCCCTATTTTGATGTAACTGGAATAAACAGAATTCAGCAGTAGGTAGCTGCACCAAATAAAATCCATAGTTTTCAGATCATCAAAGATGTTCATTCATAAAACTAAAATCCTGTATGCAACTGAGGGCCTCCTGAGATGGACAATCTATTTGCAACACAAAGTTGCTCCAATATGGATCAACAGCATGTTCATGTAGCAGGTAAATTCAGACCTAGATGACACAAGCAGACGATTGTCTGATTAATATTCATTAACACTCAACTAAATACTAAAGCCAATGTTTTATCATGAAATCCTTGTCAACATTTTTTATTAAATGCTTCCAAGCAATATGAAGACAATGTGAGAATGTACGTATTCAAGTCAAACGGAAGAGAACTACCAATTCAGCGCACAGTTTCATATAATCTACGAAGTGAAAAACGGTTGATGTTCATCACTCAGGAGTATTTTCTGAAGTCATAAACTTCTATGTGTGTGTTTATAGCAATAATTTTATGAGAATAATTTTAAAAGAAAAGAAAAGTAAGTGGTATGGACATCAGCTCACCGGTACAATGTGTGCCTACCAAGTATGAGGTCCTGGGTTTGGTCAAATACATAAATAATTAATGGTAAGAATATCAACTGAATAAATTAGCATCAGGTTCAATGTTTCTGGTTCAAATTCACATATTAAAAAGTAAGGATCTGCCAGGCGTGGAGGCACTCAGGAGGCAGAGACAGGCGGATCATCGTGAGTTCAAGGCCAGCCTGGTCTACAAATCGAGTGCAGGACCGCTGAGATAACATAGAGAAACCCTGTCTCAAAAAAACAAAACAAAACAAAGTAAGGATCTGTAGAGATGGCTCGGGGGTTAAGATTCCTTGCGCACAACCATGATCCATCTAACAAGCCAGGCACCATTTCAAAAATGCCTACAGCCTGAGTATCTTATGGACAAGAGACAAGGAGAGACTGGTGCTTGCTGCCAAATAGCTGAAAACCAATAGCTCCAGATCCAGAGAAAGGCCCCACCTCAAAGGAATGAAGCCAGATAGAGAAGGGCATGCTATGTCCTCTCCTGGCCTCTGAATAAAAACTACACACACACAAATTACTTAAAAAGGAAAATGAGCTATTATATAGGATGATAAACTGTGATCTGGGTGAATGTTGTATTTTGACATACAAAATATATAAAAGTTGAATATATTAATAAATAAATATTCATTAAAATGTGAAACATTTAAGTATAGATTTTTTAAAAGACTAACTTAATATGTAGCACATGGATTATTCTTAGATCCTGATGTAGTCAATACATTTATTTTTAGAGCATTTGATATCTAAATTATTCCCCTGATTCTAGTTGACCCAAGGAGGAATAATCAGCTGATGACCAAGTGTTTTAGGAAAACATGAAAACCATACACCATAAAGCCAGACCAGAAATCTAATTTTTGTTTCATTTCATTTACGAGGAACCATAAACATTGACTAAGAACTTAGTATCTCAGCCATAAGAACATAAAAATCTGTGATAGTATCCTTACCTCTGGGATTATAGGTGTTGGCTTTTTCTTATCCAGAGATTTAGGCTTTAAAATTACCTTCTCTACCTCCAGCATTCCTATTGGTGTGTTCGGCTTAAATTTGATGAGATTCTCTTCCGCAGAGAGTAAGTCAATTGTGTGACTTGATGGGTTTAAGTGGTACTTCGCACAGAGGAACACAAGCAAGTCCATCATCGGCTTACTGCAGAACAGGAAGAAGGGGTTTGTAAGAGTCCAACTCAACAGATGGTGAAACTTAATGGTTTCAGAACTCGCCTCTGCTCCCGTTTGTCTTCGAGACACATAAAGCAAGGATATGAAGAATGGCGAGAGCAACTTAAAAATCCGATAATTAGGGAGAGAAAATCCTAAAAAGATTAAACGCAGTTGGCTAGAATATTTGGTTCAATAATTTTCCATATATTTTTATTTGCCAAGTCTTTTGTGTTATAAATTATATGAGTCCTTCCTTACCCAAGAACAGTCACTTGGCTTAGCAGACAATCCTCAGTTTTGTAACTTGCAATCCTTACACCAAACTTCTTACAAATCCTTGAATTCTTCAATTCCTCAAAGAATATTTCTTTAGCATTTTCTAGGTACTGCCGTCATTGTACAAGTATTATGACATGCCTGTCCTGACAGATCTAATACTCAATTTGACAGACTGGACTACATGTCAGCAACTATACTGTGTGGTCTCCTTACAACCTAATCCAAGCCTCGGCTGGCCTCAACTCACTAAGTGCCCACATTCAGGCCTCAGACCTGTAATTCTCCTGCCTCAGCCTCCCTAGTGCCAGGCATACAGCTGTGTGCCACTATCCTTGCTTTCTACTTTCTTCTTTTTAAACTGAGATTTTTAGGATGTAACCTGCCTACCTGTTAATATAATGCCTCCAGCTGCTTTTTTTTTTTTTTTTTTTTTTTGTTATGGTGGCAGATTGAGGTTAAGTGTGGCCTGTAGACTGCAAAGCCTAACACTTTGATTATCTGGCCCCTGATATAAAGTTTACGGGTCCCTGTGTAAAGCAACAGCAGTAAATATTTGAGACCGTATCAAATAAGGCCAACAGGAGAATGCAGGACCGATCTCTATACAGGAAAAACTTGAACAGGATTCTTGCACAGCCAGCTTGGCATTCAGGGTACCCCTCCGTTTGGGACTTCACTTTCCACGAATACCAACTGCCAACACACAACTATGTTTTCATTTACTTCAACAGAACACTGTGGTCTTGCCTTTCTTAACAGTCAAATCAAATCACAAACTCTTTTGTATCACATGTTTTCCTCACATGCCTGGTGATCCTAAACCACTCACACTTAAGGCAAAGGCATTAGAAGTCTTGTTTCTCATTTCATGGGCGGAGGTGGAGTTTCAGGGACTTCGCTTTAGGGAAATCTGTGACCAGCCACCTTCCTCTTTTTTTGGAAAATGAAAATGCCTGTAAAAATTATTTTCAATGTTTCAACTTAAAGCTAGCTACTAGCTTTCAGGGAAATGAGGTTAGGAAAACTCCCCGTGCAGTTTTCATATCAAATTCAGTATATCTGCTTAATACAGAGCCTTACCCCACTGTCTGTTATCACTGCAATGCCAGGTCTATGACCTCTTTGATTTTGTTTTTAGAGAGAAACAGCCTCCCATAGGAGAGCTGAAGGGCCAGTTGTTACCATGTGAACCTGAGGTGACATACCATTTTACCCAGACTTTCAAACCACCCCCTATGTTCAATTTGGCTTCATATCCAGGCCATTCCAGTCTCTCTGCAATTAAGAGGAATACCTCCCTCCGCAACTCCCCACCCTGTGGACTGACCCCAAGGCCTGAAGTACACCCATCGCACAAGAGGTGTATTTTTAATGGCGCCTTTCCTCGCCCCCATGTACAATCAGCATACCTTCGCACAATATATGACTAAACCAATGACGGACTGCATGCTGCAGTATACAAAGTCTGGATTTAGAGAGATAATAAACAAAACGAATACACAGAGTCTCATCCATAAATGCTGGGGTGGAGAGGGTGAGGGAATACCTTAATTGGCATAAGAATAGACTTGGAAAGACTCAGTTATCGCAGAAAGTTCACTGGTCAAATCCCCCTGCACTGCCAAGGCTCCTGCATGCAGAGTAATTAAAAAAACAGTAATCTTACAATGGTTCTAAACGCTTCTCAGGGCAAGACCTGAGATTTTATGGAGTAAAATTTAAAAGCCTGTTAGAACAGTTAGAAGGCTATACAAAAAAAAAAAAATCTATGTGGCAAGCTGAGCATATACCTATACTGTCGGCAATCTGGAGGCCTGGACTAAATACTGACGGCCGAGAGAAGGAGAAAGGGTGAAGGGAGTGGGAGTAAAACACTTGAGAAGTCGCTAAGGGGGCTTACAGATTTCTCGGGAATTGTGATAGCGGCTCTGGCCACGTTGACTCAGACTTTATCTAGGATGCGTGTGAACACCTCTCAAGTAGGACACTTCTTCCCACAGCTCCAGTTTAGTGGTCTTTATTCCCAGGACATGAGGAGAGGCATGGAATGAAGGCAGTGGAATGAGGACTTCAGAGGAGCCAGCCAGTGGTTATTTCCTCCTGGGAAATTCTACTTTCAGAGCAATGGCATACGGACACACACACACACCACCACCACCACCACCACCACCAAAATCAGAATACTACTAAGATCTGTGTGCACTGACTGGTGCAAGGGGAAACCGCTGTTGAAGGCAGGGTCACATATTTTAGGAAAAACTATGTAAGAAAAAAAATTTAACAAATTCATGTAGCAGCCTTGCTTTCTATAAAGCCGAGCCATCAACAGTAAAGAGCGCTTCAGACCACTCTTGAGTGGGTAAAATACACAAGGAGCTTCAGCAGCTGACACGCCCCTACCTCAGAGATGCCTTCAACCAGAGGGTTAGAAATCACAACAGCAGCTCAGTCTTAAAGGAGCTACAACACTGTAATGTGGGGCTCCAACTCTGAAGCAGGTGCTCCCAGCAATGGTCACCGCTAGAGCTTATTAGTCACATACAGAGAGCAAAGTAAGACCCTAAATAAAGGTGAAGACTTTCTTCCTGAATGCCAAAGCTCTTCTGCCAATTTTTGGCTTAAGAATTATTGTCCTCATCTGATATGACTGACAACAATTAGCTACCAGGTGTGGGTACAAGTTACAATAGGAAAAATGCCATTTTCTATAGCCCAAGGCAGAGGACATCTGGCACCCAAAGCAAAGTATTGAGGTTGCTAAGGAACTGTGCGCTGAGTTGCCACTGCCTCAGTGACACATGTAGAAGCTTCTTGCCCTGCTTATAGCCACAGCACTGTGAATTCTGATTTCTCCCATTACCTAGCTGCAACATTAATATTATTATTGTTTTAGTATTTTTATTAATACTTATAGACATTTATATAATGATTTCCTCGAAGACATATTTAAAGATATTTAAAGCATATAATGTAAAAAAAAAAAGAATCTTTAAAAATTCTCTTTGACATGAAGATATCCCTGGGATTTCCAACTTTTCATAAACAAATAATCACCTTTTGTATTTAATTTATGTCTTATTATTTCATCTGAGTTTGTATCCACCATGAAAGCTATTTCTACTTCATAAATGAGGCACGTGAGTCTTAAGGGATCATATTACACCACTATCTGTAATAATCACTACCTTAGCATCCTCAGGTTTCAAGATGGCATCCACGGTGGTTTAGAGCAGGCTATGTGCTTTGTGCTACACTTTTACCACACAGATCAAAGACTCCATCAAATCCCTTCGAGACCCCCTGGGGTCCTTTCTGTATGTGGGACACAGAGTAGTAGTGATCTTAACCTGGTTTTGATAATGGATGGTTAGGGCTTCTATTTCTGTATTTTAAAGATCCACCTGGATATCAAAAGATACAGGTCACGATGCAGTAAAGGCTCCAAGAACAGCAAGATGGTCAAAAATGACAGGGGTGGACTTCCAAGCCTCCACATGTTTAAACAAGGCCACTTGCCAATGGGGTGCCTAGGTAATGTTTCATACATTCTGGGACAGCTGAGAGCAAGATTGATGATTCGAGGACAAAGGGCACTAATAAGAACTCCCTAGAAGATGGGATCGTGCGGCAGTAAGTGAATAGGTGGGTTTCAAGCAACACAGTAAGATTCTTCCTATAATATTTTTTAAAAATATGATCCAGTCTCTAACGATTTATCATATGCAGTTTCAACAAATGCTCAAAACTCTGTTGAGCTGGATTGCTTCCTGCTTTTACAAATGCATGCCTACAACTGTGTAACATCTCCACTGTGTTAACCCTTCCTATCCAAATGAAGCAGGGATGAACCAGTGCTAACTACTGTGCATCTAACAGGAAGCATATCACAACGGGGCTTTGGGGAGGCTTAGCTATGAGACGAGGAACTAGGAGACTCACACCAACAGCAAACGTTCGAACAGGTCACCGCAAGCTGTAAAATGATGTCATATCTAGGAGAAAACCACCATTTTATACCGTGGTCTACTAGATCACTTGTCTTTGATGCTATTTCCAGAACAAATTATAAATAATTACCATTATTTTGAGAATAGAAAAACCCCGCAATTTAAAATGAAACCAACTGTAGCTGCCAGGTGCATTCCAGACCTAGAGAACCTGAGGCAGGAGGATTAGGAATTCAAAGCCCACCTGGGCTACAAACAAAGGCTTTGTCACACCAACAGCAATGATACACACACACACACACACACACACACACACACACACACACACACACACAAAACCATCACACCAATAAATAAAAAAAAACAAAAACAAATAAAGATAATCAAACAACAAAAAAGAATATACCCACCAACTATACTACACCCACACAAGTTGTGGTATGGTTTGTCTTCTTTATCTGCCTGGCTGAATTTGCAATTACCAAGAAACACATCAGAGCATGTCTTTGAGCTTTCCTCATACTAAAAAAAAAAAAAAAAATCCTGTAAATACTACATTGATTCTCAGAGTAAATTTTATGTTTGTTCCTCAATGACAGGATGAAGAGGTCACAAAACAGTCTCCAATAAGTAGGAGTGGTGTCTGTAGAAGGAATCCAGAGCTAGGTAGAAAGGCAGAGAAAGCAGGAGTTAGTGAGATTAATATAGAGAGGGAGAGACTCCTATCACCACAGCTCAGCTCTCAATATGGTGCCCGACAATGGAAATTTATATCTGACAGCAAGGGTCAGTCACTTCATGGAAATTAACTAAAGGGGAACAAAAGAGGGTAGAATTCCTACTGTGCTGGCTGGTTTTAGGTCACCCTGACACCAGCTGATCTCAGTGGAGGGAGCCTCAGTCGAGAAAACGCCCTCCTAACCGCCATCTCATTTACCCCATGTGTGAACTGCTGGGGCACAGGAAAGGGCCGGCCCTGCGGATCCAGCGGGGCAGGATCGCCATACACAGGGCAGCAAGACATTCAAGAGGAGTCCAGGTCAGGGTCCAGTACTGATAGTGTAACAGAAGCCAGGGGCCTTGAACCACTCACTGCAAGGAACATTTGCAAGTAAAGATGTGTGGACAAAAAAAAAAGGAGTATGCTGTGGGACACACTGTGACACACTATAGCTTCCACAATGAGATGTTTGTTTGTTTGTTTAATTTTCTTTGGGGCAGGGGGAGGAGGTTTAAAGGGTAAAGGACAGATATGAAGGGAGGGGGAGATGACTGGAATTGAGGTGTATGATGTGAAACTCACAAAGAATCAATAAATAGTTAAAAAAAACAAAACAAAACAACAACAATAACAAAAAACCTAGACCAGCTGTAGGTAAACCTGTAGGACATTTTCTTACTTGCTGATGGTTGTAGGGAAGGCCAAGTCCATTGTGGGCAGGCAGTCCTGGGTTGTATATGAAAGCAGGCTGAGCAGGCCTTGAGAAGCAAGCCAGTAAGCAACACTCTCCCATGGCCTCTGCATCAGCTCCTGCCTCCAGGCTCCTGTCCAGCTTGAGTTCCTGTCCTAATGTCCTTTGATAATGAACAGTCATATGGAAGTGTAAGCCAAATAAAGCCTTCCCTTCCTAAGTTGCTTTTTGGTAATGGTGTTTCATGGTAACAATAGAAACCCTAACTCAAGACACTGTCCAAACCAGCCTGGAAGGACTCTAGGTTCGTTGCTGTTTGGCTTGTTCTTTTGAGACAGAGGCTACAACTTGCTACTTAGCTAAAGATGACTTTGAACTTCTGATCTTCCTGCACTGAGATTCCAAGTATTGGCTACAGACCTGTTTTACTGAACAGTCTTTAATAAGTACAACTAAACTACAACGTGACCTTTCGAATGGCTGGTTTCCATAACTGTTTTTAAGAAAAACTGATTCACAATGGCGTCGCCTGTCATTTTTATTAGTCTACTTACTTCCAATAGGTGGCGCTCTAGTCCATGTAAACTCTCTGAGTTGGCTGCTGGTCGGCCCTGTACCAGTCAGAACTGCCCTTAGTGCTGCTACTGGACAAAGAAATAAGGCCACATGTTTTGCATAAAATACCCCTGGTTACTTAACATGAAGCCAATTGCTTGCTGGGGTTTCTACTCTGCAGTTCAGTGCTACCTCTGTTTGCAGTCATGACATCCTAAAATTTGTTCATATCAAAACAAACGCCTACTTGTAACTTAAAAAAAAAAAAAAAGGATGTCTCCTCCTCTGTTAAAAACAGTGGCCTTTCCTTCCTCCCTGTTTAGAAGAGTGTTCCTAGGACAGCACGGAATGCCCTCCCTACACATTCTCAAGGACGATGCATGCCAAGCTTTTATCAATCTCTCAAACTGGAAATTTTGGTTAAAGATAAAGCACTTTCTCCTGGGAGGTTAGCTGCAGGAGGATGGTGAGCAGAGATCAGTTTGGGTTACAGACGGAGACACCATTTCAAAAACAAAAATAAAAGGAACTTTCCCCAAGTACAAGGAGGACTCTCTCTCTAAGAAGGGCTGCTTCTGGGTGGCCCGTCTGTACAGTGACAGTCCCCAAGGCTCACTGGAGCAGTTAAGGGAGCAGTGGCAAAGAGTGACGCACAAGCACACACACATGGCAGCTCATGCACACGAGTGCATTACACACACAAGCATGTGACACCCAATACTGCATGTTATATTACAAGTATTTTAATGCCTCCTTCCTTCAATCGTCCCTGCTATTATTGTACAGAAAAATGCCCAGAGATCTCAATCAGACTACAGCTCTCATCCACCTTAAGCAAAGGAAGATGACAGCAGAGACAAGATGAATGTGAGTCGTTTAGGGCATGACATCACTAAACTCTGGTACCCAGTAAGGCTGCCATACCAATTCAGGATAACATGTTCTTGCTTCCCAGTAAGAATGGTCTATTACTGCCCCAAACTCACTGTGCTCTGACTAGAATAAGCGCTAGTGAAAACCAGTGCACGCACATTGACATTCTTCTTCAGATACAGTTGTACATGCCCTGTTCATCAAGGAAACATCCTAGACATATTCCTGCATGAGGGGTGCAACAGGAAGACATCTTGAAATATTCCTTCAGACGGGATAGGTATACTTCTGGGGAAAATGCTTTTGAAAAGTACACACACACACACACACACACACACACACACACACACACACACACACACACAATCAGTCTGATGCCAGTATTTTCACAGCAAATATATGATAAATCATGTCATCAAAATAAATTTGCTGAGCTAGAGAGATGGCTCAGAAGTAAAGAGAAGTTTTTGTTCCTGCAGAAGACCTGTGTTCAATTCCCAGTGCCCATGCAGAAGATCACACCTGCCCATTACTCCAGGTCTAGGGGATTGAATACTCTCTCCTGACCTCTAAGGGCATGAGGCATTTATGTGGTGCACAGATGTACATGTGAGCAAAACACTCCTACACACAGGCTAAAATAAATGAATCTTTAAGATGATATAAATAAGTAAGTGCTTAGAAAATAAATATTCAAGCATAATTTTAAAAAGTTCAGAAAAGATATTCTCAAAAATACAGACAGACCCTGCAGAATCTTTGATTTATCTATAACAGCCTCATGAACTTGAGGTTATTAAAAGCTAAGTTCCTCAGAATCCTTGTATTATTCTGTGGAAAAATTTCATTCTTACAGTTACAAAGGTATGGCACTGTAATTCTTCCCTTTAGCTAACACTTTTTAATACACAAATATATATTACAATTTGTACATTAATTACTATTTGTACATTTTCGTGCTTATTGGCACCTTTTTAAATAACGATTAGTCAGTATCTGCTAAGACAGCTTTAGTCACACTCTCAGTATTCTTCACGTCACACCCTATGGCATTCCAAATTACACTTGGAAAAGCCCACGCTACACTCTGAAATACCTAGAAAAGATTTAAAAGCTATTGCAGAGTCATACTAAGATACTGAAAAAATCACACAGTGGCTCTATATAATTATTAGTCCTCTAACTGAAAGGCTCATAAAAATGACCACACACTGGGTGACAAGCCCATTACAAGTAAGGTGCTACATTAAAACCTGCTAGCAAGTAAGTTCCAACTCACAAAATTCAATCCCTAAACAATTTTTTTAAATTAAATCAGAGAGACTTCCTTTTAGAGCATCCCTACATTGACCTCAACCTGGGAAGAACGGCTCCGCGGCTAAGAGTGTTCTTCCGAGGATCCAAGTTTGATTCCTAGAACCCACATCAGCTGGCTCAACTACTGGTACCCCAGCTCCAGAGGGTCTGAGACCTTTTTCTGGCCTCCACATGCACCTGAACTCACATGTGTATCACGCATAAATAAGCATACACACGCACACGCACGCATGCGCACGCACACACATGTTAAAGACAAAATACACTGTTGGGTTTTTCTTAATGACAATCAATAGATTTTAGAAAGCCCAGCATGGAATACTGCACTACTGCATAAAGAATCAAGAGTGCGGAAACAAGCGGGAGCAGGGGATTCTGGGAGTATCAGGACGCTTTTGTAGAAAGTGGCATCCGCATCAAGAGCAGAGCCAGCTGCCTTAAAAGAGGCCATGTCCCTTTAAGGTCTCCAACCAAAGGACAGCGTGTACAGTAGAGTGGGATATTACTTCCTCACATACTCTGGTGCCTCAACTTTGACCATGTCCCCTGGAGGGGAAGACCTGGTGGCACTCAGAGGAAGGACAGCAGGTTACCAAGAAGAGACTTGATACCCTATGAGCATATACAGGGGGAGGTAATCCCCCTTAGGAACAGTCATAGGGGAGGGGAATAAGGGGAAAATGGGAGGGAGGGAAGAATGGGAGGATACAAGGGATGGGATAACCATTGAGATGTAACAAGAATAAATTAATAAAGAAAAAAAAAAAAAGAAAGTGGCATCCGCGCCTGCATAAGCTAACTGGAAAAAATGGCAGATGTAAGTCCTGTAGAGGGCCGGGATGGTGTTTATGAAGGTACTGAGCCTTGGTTTGGTTTTTTTGTTTGTTTGTTTGTTTTGTTTTGTTTTGTTTTCCTTTTTTAAAGCATGTGTAGAAGAACGAAGAGTCATGTGGAAAAGCTTAAGATACATACAAGAGCAGAGGGAAGGAAAAGATGACTTAATGTCAGAGGAGGAGTTAACAGATCCCAATCTCCATGCCTGATAGTCTGGACTTCCTTAATTGAGTGTTGAATTGCTACAACTGCACAAACTGAGAGGTTCTTCGGTCAGAGCAATCTGTGTGTGTAGCAACCAAGGGAGAAGGGCCAAGGGGTGAGGGCAAGCAGCTCCCGACAGAAAAGAGCCTGGGGTCTGGCTCTGTGATACAGAGATCACCAGCTTTAAATCCCAGCATCACTTCCTCACCCCTAAAACCTGAGCCAGTATATGCTAAGCAGTGATAGGATTTCATGTAAGCCCAGATATATAGCATGTGTTATTTAATCTTAACAGCTCAGGCACAAAACATTTTCCTAGATAAGCAAATACTGAAATTCAACAATAGCTTGGCTCGGACACACACAAAAGTCGATCGATGGAAAATTACCCAGGTTTTAGCAACGGAGAAGCCAAAGAGCTGGAAGGCAAAACGTGTGAAAAGTTCTATGGTCCCGGTAAGAGCATATGTAGCAAAAAGGATTCAGAACCTTTACATTATATATGAAGAAAAGTCAGATCCAAAGAAAATGTGAAAATGAGGAAGACGGGCATCATAAAAACCAGTCATAAATTAGACTAAGAAGAAAAGGAGGGCCAAGAAAGAGAAAATGGGAAACCTGGATGTTTAAAAGACTGCTAGGGGAGGCCTAACATCTCAGCAATGGGGCAGCTGAAATGTGATGAGATCCCACCGCAGCTCTCAGGACAGAGAGAGGACTCAGGATGTAGCTGCCTGCAGTGAAGATGGTACATAGAAAGTCTGAGAGTGTTGTGAGTGGTCAAGGCTCAGAAGAGGACCACGATTCAAAACTAAGTCTAAGGAGTTGGGATAACAGCAGCTGACAAACAGAAAAGACCACAATGCAGAGCATTTACTGGGAGACCTAAGAAGAAAGGGGTGCAGGGTGGGGGGCTGGGGTGGTGGTGGGGAGCAGGAAGCAGCCTTCCCTGCAAGCCTTAGAGAAAAGCTAGAAAAACTCAACCGCTCTGCATGGGCTTGGCTGCCTCCACTACATCAATTCCCCGTCCCTGTTTTACTTCAGGGTGCAGATTCGATGGTCACTGTCACCCACTTCCCCCTCCAGAAGAGGCAGAGTTCAGGCAGAGACAGGAGGCCACCAAGTATAGCAACGTCACAAATGAGGCTCAAAGAAGAAATCCTAAAACTACTTTCACTACAAAACCAGAAAAATATAACTCACTGAGACGTAAAGCAGGGAGAAGACCTAATTCTAAGAATCATTTCCCAAGGCTGAATTTTACTTTATTTTTCATCAGTTTTTACAATGTTCAGAGTTACAAGTGACTTTGATTCGTCTAAAATTACGGTTACTCTGAATGAGAGATTTACAGAAAGACATAGGATTAGAATAAGGTAACATCCACATTGCTCACTTCTTTCATGACACATGCTAAGGCCAAGCAGACTCTGTTCCTAACACATGCCACTGGATGCAAGGGGGAAGGTAAGAGATTAAGTATATAGTTCATGTAATTTCCTGTGTCAGGATGGAATTACAAGTAGCTTTGTTCCATCTTCCTCGACTCTTGTTTAAGTATTTACACCTGTCAGCTTCCTAAGTCACATCTTCATTCCCTGCCAATTCAAGTGTGGCTTTCTGTTCCTACTTAATGCACCCATGTTTTTATTCCAAGGAATTAAATCAGGGAATTTAAAAAAAAAAACAACCCTAATGTTGCATATAGATCTATTTGTTTGGTAAATAAGAAAATGCTACATTTTAAGCCAAGTAACTCCCACATCATAGAAGCAGCCTGAAGCAGAAAGAATAATTTTGGAAGGACAGAAGGACAGACTCTGCTGTGGGCAGTGGCTTTGGAACCTTGACTTACAAATAGAATATTTAGAGCCAGGCTTACTTTTCACACGTAACAATAACTAACGAGCTACATAGTTCCAAATCTTAATCACTGAATTAAGCTGGTAGAATACACAGGCTAGTTATTAAAACACTGCTAGAGAAGATTTGCTATACTTTTAGTACTTGCTTTAAAAAATAGATAATTGAATCACAACAGATACATTTTGTCAAACAAAAAAGAAATGAAGATGTATGTCACAGTGGTTTCAATGGTGGCAGAAGAGAGTAAGGATGTGGTACTTTGGCCACTGCAGCGTACCTGCCATGAACAGTAGCAGATTTGACAATATCTCCAGGCAGGATCACTGAGAGTTCAATGTCTCTATCTACCATATTTTCATTTTGCTCCGTGATGACAGCAGTCGATTCTACAGGGTCCTCAGCAGAAGAGACATCCATGCCCTTCATCTCGGCAGGAGGAAGTGGTGCCTTTGCTTTTGTTTTCCTCCTAGGGGAAAAAAATTTTTTTCAGAAAATAAAATACTTTAAAATATGCATATATATATATATTAGAAATATAGAGTATATATATTATATATATACTAAAATACTAAAACTCCTAAGTTTGGATGATTTTACACATCCATGAAAATTATAATTTATTAATTAGAAGACAAGAAATACAAATATACATGAAAATGTTTATGACTAGCCATGAGAGAAGCAGCCTAAAATAACACTGAGATCCCATGTCATCCTAACCAGAATGATGGACAGTAAGAAAATAAAACAATAGACACTGTTAAGCTCCACAGGAAAAGGAGCTTTACGAGCAGTAAGCATGGCTGTAATGCAGTCAAAACACTTTGGGAATCTATGTGAAGGTTCTGACAGGCAGTATGACCCAGCTGTGCCACGTCCAGCTGTTCACTCCAAGGGCTCTTAAGTCAACATATCGCAGAGATCCTTGCTCAAGGATGGTTACTGCACCACTACTCAAACAGCCACACTGTGGGATCACCTCAGGTGTCCATCAACAGGAACGCACACAGAAAGCAGGCATGTATGCACATAATGCCTCCAGAATAGAATGAGCTCTCTCTTGCAGTGAAACTCATGCAACTGAAGATCATAATATTAAGTGAAATCTGACTCAAGAGGACAAGTAGTAACACACATTTCCACCCATTTGTGGATCCTAGATTTTATATAGACATACAAAATCATTTCTGTGTATATGACCTAAAGGTAGGGGGAAAAAAAAGACCTGTCTATGTGAATGAACATGATTCATGGGAGACGGGGGAGAGAGAAGAACACGGGAAATGCGGGCAAAATGAGAGTGGCATCATACATATGTAAGAAAACATCCTTGTGAAACCCAGAGCTATCAGCCTAAAATGAACACACACTTTAAAAAAAAGAGAGAGACATGGTAAAGAAATTCTATATCAGCCTTCACCCAGCTCAGTAGATGTGTTCCGTCCTACCACATTAAGGATATCATTTTCTTTGATGTGATAACGTATTAACAATGACTCAGGATGGACTGCTGCACCGTACGCCTCACAGTGGCTCCTCTGAGCCTTTCCTCCTTTCTTTCCAGCCTAGTGTGCCCTACTTCTCTATCCAGATAAACCTTATCTATCCTTTACAGTCTAGCTTAGCTTACCCTCTGGTCCCAAACATGCACAGAGAATGTCTTTCTTCCTTGAATTGATGCAGTGTTTGTAGCTGGATCTCTCAATCTTTTTCTACTTCTACCGGATTACCAGATCATCACTCTGAATTTGTAATACCAGAAAACAAGAAAGACAGCTGTAAGTGGCTGTGTTTTGTGCTGCTCCTAGCGTTGAACAATGAACTCCCTCACTGTCTGTAAGACACACATCTGGGCATGACTGCTACCCAGTGCGCCTTTTCAGACTAATTTAACTGAGGCAGGAAAGGTCCACCATGAATGTAGGCACCACCTTCCGGAAGGCTGGGGTCCCAATCGACTACATAGGAAGGAGAAAGGGCGGGAACACGAGCACTGACCACTGCCCTAGAATCCTAATAACCATGACTTCCTCACCCTGACAGAATATACTGGCAAACTGGGAGCCAAAATACACTCTCCATAGCTTTTCTCGGGCACTTTGTTGTAATATGAAAACAAGAAACAGAAACAAACAAAAGCCCCCCACTAACTTTCCAACCTCTGTGGTTTGCAGACCTGTAAAACTGCTCTGTAGGAGGAAGGCTTCGGAGCTACAGGTCAGAGAAGCCCAAGCAGAGCTGAAAGGGCCATTCAGGACTTCAGAAGACCAGAATGCCTTCAGAAATCCAGGCAGTAAAGGTCAGGCTCTGGAGGTTTCTGCGACGAACAGGACTCTATCAGGACCTGGCTTAGAGGCCATCCAGGGTATGTTCTGGCAGCGAGTCTGGCTGCATTCTGAAAACCTGAGGGAGGCTGAAAGCAACGGACTGAGTTATGCAGCCTAGCAAATTTTACGGCGAAAACATTCAGGTTGTGGCCTAGTATTTGCTCACTCTATTTATTGCGGTTTATGTGAGATTGACGGCAGAAATTTAAAAGTGTGCAGGTTAGCAAGGAAAGGAACCTGAGTATGGTGAAAGGTCCAGACAGGCTTCAGGCACACGAAGCAGCAATATGGAGACTAATCAGTGCCATTAAAGAGTAAGCTGTGCTCTTTACTGGGTAACAGGAGAGACGTCCCAAGAGCAAGACCCCATCTAAGGAAGGCACCAACTTTTAGAAGTGCAAATTAGTTTGAAAAGAGAGATCCTGAATTGAAAATGCCACTGACCGTCTCCCCTGTTGAAGAGAGTCCGTACTTATAAACAATTACTGAGGAAAACATACATTCCTAGTATTGACAGCCACAGAACACCAAGGCCAGTGTAGCTATGGAGTCCAGACTCTTGAGTTGGCAGCAAGAACTAGGGAACACCCAGCACCAGGCGTTGGTTGTATAAGCGCATAAGATGCGAAAACTATGGGACAGTGGTGGTTTACATCATGGTTGCAGAAAGCCAGAAATACTGTCGTGTGACACTGTGAAGATGATGCCTAAACTACAGTGACTAACTTACTATGCTGGGAATGTCCGTGCCATTGGATGGCCACTAAAGAAAGCTGCAGGCACAGAGTGGAGCCAGTCCAAGGTAGGCACTATGGATGCTGTAGGTGGCAGAACTGGAGGACTTAGTCTGCCCAAGTCTACTGCAGTGATGCCATCACAAGCCCCATATCTGGACATGAAATTGAGGATTTCAATTTTCCCTACCTGGTTTCCTAAGGCTTTTGTCTCTTCCTTTCTTTGTCTCTATTCCTCCACTTTGGAATGTGTTTGTTTACACTGTCCTGTTGTATACTGGAAGAAATAATGTATTTTTAAATTTATTTTATTTTATTTTTTACGTTACATGGCCTTACAAAGTGTCTCATAAGACACTTTGGACTTTTGAACAATGCTAGAACTGTTAATATTTTGCAATTCTTACAGATGAGCCAAATGCCTTTTGTACTATGAAATAGCCATAAGCCTTTGAAGACCTAAGTGTGTAGGGTTATGGCTTAAAAACTGTTTGATTATCAAGTTAACAAGACGTAGACTCATAATTGGTTAATATTCACAATTAATATGGGTGGATTTAAAATTACCTAAGCAGGAATCACTTCTTTGTGTTTTGGCTAAAAATAAGATCAAGCGTAGACTCACCAATGAGACAGGCCAGTGGGTGAGCCTGTGAAAGTGTTTCTTGAAAGGTTTACCTGAGAGAGGAAGGGGAAACCCTTGTGTGGGTGGCACCATTCCAAGGGCTGAAAGCTTAAAGCAAATCCAAGAAAGAAAAGCTGAGCTGGAGCGTGCACAGGCATCTCCCTCTGCTTCCTGACCAAGGACAGTGCCGGCCTCCCCTGCCATGGTGGGCCATCCTTTCTGAAGTTGCTTCGGATAGCTATTTTGTCGTAACAGGAAGAGTGACAAATACAGTCATTTCATACATTATAAACTGGCTCCAATAAATTCTGCAAATAATCACACTAATAAATATCTTCAGTGTCAAGAGGACAAAGAGGCTACTTCAAATTATAAACAATAGACTTCCTGAAAACGGTTCTTACAGAAACTGTTAGATGGTGCGATGGTCTTTAAGAAATGAAATGTGGAAAAAATATAACTAACAACATATGTTTAGTTAATATTTAAATCACGCTAATTTTAACACTTTGAAAATGTTACCTTAGAAAACAATAATTATAGTTCCAGAGAAATGGCTCAGAGATAAGAGCGCTGGCTGCTCTTTCAGAGGACCTGGGATAGATTCCCAGAACCCACATGGCAGCTAACAAACATCAGTAACTCTCGCTTCAGATCTGGTTCCCTCTTTTGTTCTCTATGAGCAGCAGGCATGCACAGAGCAAAACACTTTTGCACACAAAATGTATTTTTAAACTAACTGCCTTAGAAGAATACTACTCATTTCCTCCCAGGAAAGATATAATTTTTAATTCTCTATTTCCTGAGAAAGTAGAAAAGGCACACAAGATAAATATACCATTCTCCTAACTCAGTATTTTCGAATTTTACAATTTATAACCCCAAGCATTTGAGCACTGCAGTAAAAAGACAAAAGTGGTTCTTTGTAAATTAGGTGGCTAAAATAACTAGCCTTTAACTTTTAGTCATAAAACCAGATTTATATTTAGGAAAACCTTCTTTCATAGTTTACAACTAAAATAAAAACGGCTATTCCTATTTCACAAGCACTTATACTATAATAGATAGTTTCTGTACCTGAAGAATCCTTAAGATGAAGGATTCAGATATATGACTTCCAAAGGCATGGCCTACAGGGCTGATGGGCATGCAAAATCAACATAAATTCTGATGACGGTTGAAGCTCCTGTATAAAGTACTGCTGTCGTGACGAGAGAATCTAACTATCCTGGGAAGCAGAAAGTTTTCATATGTGGGGAAATATCAATGTACTGGATTTGGATGCAGAAATCTAAATGTGCTGGAAGTGACTAGAAACGATTTGTATTTCTGGGAGAGAAAGCAAATGAAGCCATAAAAGAAAAGCAGTACTTCTTAGACTTGTACACTATGGCGAAACTGCACAGAGAAGAGAAAGGAGATAAAACAGTCAGTGAATCAGCTGAAAACGTGAGAGGATTCAATGAAGTGCCTTAGGACAAAGGTATAATGCTTAGGTCAATAGCCTACTTACACATAAGCAAAAACTAATCAGAAAGTACAGTGATTGGAAAATTCCTTTTATAACAACAATAAAAAAATGAATTAGAAAAGGCTCTCCAAATCTCCCCAGTTTTGTGAGTCACATTTCCTTCAGTTCTCTGGAACTCAAAATCCCTTTTCTTAGCAATATAGGTCCAATCACTATAGCCCCCGTGGGCACTGTATCATGAGCAGATCAGAGCTCACCACAACCAGTCCGATGTGTTGCTTTCCTGGTGTTCATTTTTACTACTCTCCTCAGCTTCAGCATCTTCATCTAACTACAACCCTTTCGTGTCCAGAGAAGGAAAGCTTCCTGCATGGTTTACTAGACCCAAAACAAATGCTCACATTTTGGCATTGTGTGATGGGAGCTGCTGTCTTGCATCCTAATGCACTCTAAGTCTAAGATGAAGCTCCATCTTGAGTTACTCACATAAGCCAATTACAGAACAATCCACGGGCTGGTGGAAAGTGCTGTTTTACATGGAACCGCTCTCAAGAATATCTTCCAGACTCCATTGACTGTTTTAATCAACAAAGCATCTGTCTCATGTTTGTCACTAAGCATGGAAGTACCTTGGACACTAAGTCCATGAGACTAAGATTCTCTCAACAGTATCAACCCAAAAGGGAAAGTATGGAGGTACACAAGCAAAAAGAAGTGTCACCAAGCAGATGGGTCACCTTGAAAACTAGAGCAATGAACAGCAGCTGGAAGTGGCTGTGTGAGAGTGGGGAGGAGGCCCAAAGAGAGCTTAGGAGAGCAGAGAAAGTGACTCAGCTCCTGGAGTTTGCAAAGCAGGACTTCCTAGGCAGAGCGTGTCCTGCCAGCTAGTGTTGGCTCCAAACGTGGCCCATTCACAGACTGTGGGGTGCGTCTCTCTGGTTCACTTACTCCATCCTCCATCACCTAATCCAGTGAAAAGAATACCAGCAGGAGGCCTGGGTTTGGCCTGAATCCTAAACAGCTTTTAATACTTTAACTTACATGACCTTTCATTTATCAGCAGAAAGATGCAAACACTTTTTGTTTAACATACTGACTTCTCTTGGAGTCCATGTTTTGACTACAGGACATGAAGCAGCAAAGAAAAGGAATGTCCCGAAGCTCAGTAAAAAAAATAGTCAAATATAAATTATAGGTTATCTGAACAGAGAAAGGTCAAGTAATGAAGAGGAAGGGCGGGAAGAAGGGGAGGGAAAAGGGGAGACAGAAGGGAGCCAGCCAGACACAGGTCTTCAATACTAACTACTGCCTACAAACACGAGTCTTTATTAGCATCTATCACACGTGGTGTGTATGTCAGTATGTGTGCAGGTGTGCATGGAGACCCAAAGTGAATGGCAGGAGTCATCCTCCTCTGCTCTTCCACCTCATTATTGAAGCAGCATCTCGCAGAGTTCACAGATACAGCCAGTCCTTGTAGCCAGTTTGCTCTTCGGTCTCCTGCCTCTCTTCTTCATATTTGATTCTTGGGGTCTGAACCCCAACCTTTAAGTAGAAGCAGCAGGCACTTTAACTGATGGGCATGTCACCCGGCCCTAGTTCCCATTAGTGTTTTACAATTACAGCTGAAGAGATGGTGTAAAAGCACACGCTGCTCTTGCAGAGAACCTGGGTTGGGTTCCCACATGTATCTGCTGCTGACAGCCAGATTACTGCAGTCCAAGGGCCCTATGTGAACACACATACACATAACTTAATAAACATAAATCTTACAATGATAATTAATGTCATTGTAAGGCCCCTTACTTCCCATTGGTTGCTTGGTTTTGACACTCGGGATCAAATTCACGGCGTTGAGCAATAAGCAATGAGTTCTGTCTCTGAGGTGATTCCCAACTGAGCCTTTTAAAGAAAACTATGGAGGATTTTTCATAGAGGCTCTTTTCACCAGTAGCATGGTTGCTACTGCCTCCTCATCAGGGGCTGCCACCCTTGGCAAATATCAGAATTAGAAAAGGTACAAAGAGAAGAGATATGAAAACATATTTGAGATTTTAAAAAACCCTCAGATCAGAAGAAAACTTAATCAATTCTTAAAATTAGCAATGCCACAATAAATCACTGTGGCACTGCTCATTTTCAATTTGAAAAAAAAGTTACATGTATTTACTTATAAAGAGGTGGAAAGGCACAAACATTCATGCCAACAGAGAGAGGCCAACTTGCAGGCGTTGGTTGGCTCCTTCCAAAATGTGAGTGCTGCAGACTGAACACATATTAGCTTGGTAGCAAGTGTTTCTACCTGCCGAGTCCTCTTGCTGGCCCAAATGACTGTATTCCTTCAGGATTTTCATGTATTCCTCTTCTTTCAGAGAGAGAGAGAGAGAGAGAGAGAGAGAGAGAGAGAGAGAGAGAGAGAGAGAGAGAGAGAGAGAGAAGTGGGGGCGGGGAGTGGGAGAAAAGAAAGCAAAACAAAACCCAACCAACCTGTATTACTTTTCTGCAGCAGAACAAACTTAAGGGGAAAAAGTTTATTTTGGCCCAAAGTCTGAGGGTCCATCACGGTGAAGGCTGGGCTGTGAAAATCGTACTAGCTGTAGCAGCAGGGGCCATGGTCACACTGTACCTGCCCATGGTCAGGGACTCAAAGAGAGAGATGAACACTGGCATTCGGCTTGCTTTCTCCCTTTTTGTTATTAATTTGCCTGAGTCTCTATCGTCTGGCATAGTATGCTCCACAATCAGGGTGGGTCCCACCTTCTCAGTTATTCTCTTGGGAAACACCACCACAGACACACCCACAAGTATTTTTCTTATGTGTGTCTAAATCCAGCCTAACTAACCATCACACACAATGATACATTTTTAAAATACCAAAGCCTGTTTGCTCTGATTTCCACTGGTATCCTACAGCTAACAGCAGTCTTTTCATCATTTTTTTTTAATCTAGAGCACTTCAAATTCTGTGTCTAGTATGATCATAACTCCATTATGGTCAGAACTGAGACCCATAAAAGATCGAGAAGAAAAAACATTTAGCAAAATAACAGAATTCAAATCAAATGTCTCTTCTTCATTTCAAATAAAGTGAAACTGTCATCGGAGATACAGTTGCTCCTTTGTGAGCCTCTCAGCAGCTCAACTGGACGGCACCTGTGCTTTATTATGTTGCACAATATTCTTACAGAGTTAGCTTCACAATTAAAGACAAAGTCATGGAAATATGACTTAAGACAAAAGCCTTTGAATTACTACAGTCCAAGACTAAGAACCAAGGTAACAACACTCCCACCCTCCCAGTACAAAGTGCTAACTGGGAGTCTCCTAGCATGGACTGTGAGCAACCTCCATCCAATTAACTGGCAGTATTTTTGGGGGCCCCTCAACTCTGCCTCCTCCTAATACAATGGGGACTGACCCGCCAAGGTTCACATTTCTCCATCTGGGTGTATAATGAGGGAAGAGAAGATTTAGTTAAATGAAATGTGTTCCACAGTAGATATAGCACTGCACTCTGGGGAGAACCATGAACAGCTTGAGTACATACATGACTAACTTCATACCCGAGGGACTGTCAACATGGCTTGGAAAGGCAAGAAGGAAGGACAGCACAAGGAGACCCCCACCACATGGGCTCAGCTGATTCCCAGGTCTAAGTCAAACAATGAGCTCTGAAATCTTCGTCCCTCTGAGCACTGGTTCACAGCTGCCCGTGCTCTCCACCTGGGGTCCTCCATGGGCTTTCCGGTGAGAGTACATTCCACTGTGTCTTTCCTTCTTCACTGTCACTCCGGTCTCCAAAGACACTCTATCGTTGTCTATTTTCTGTCCTTTCCTAATCTCTGCTCCCATCTGTACTCCCAGGCAACTTCATCAATCCCCACAGTTTAAACGTCATCTACATGTAGATGGCTCTCAAATTCACATCTGCAACCCATACCTGTCTGTTGAGCTATCACTTACTGTCCTCATGACCATCTCACTTGGATGTACCATGTGCATCTCCAACTTTATGTAGCCCAAATTTTCATCTTCTTCCCCTACCTCCATTTTTATAAAACCCTCTCCCTACCTCTGAGTGACACCAACTAACCCTCCAAGTCACTCCAGCAAAACTCCTAGGGCCACTCTGATTCTTCTCAGCCTCTGTTACCCACTTGCAATCCATTACCAAACAACGACGGCTTGTTCGTCTAGAAGCAGGGAACCTGTGTTGCTTGCTCCAGATCCCCTGTTACCATGTGGATAACTCAGCCATCACCTCACGTCACCAACCAGTCTGTTTAGTATCTCTGGTTCTCCACTGGTTTGCCTTGCACTGACAATGCATCCCAGAGTCCTTTCATTGGCTTTAAAGCCCCCAGGGAGTTCATCCCTTTGGTTTCAGAGCACCAGCAACAGTGTCTGAAGCCTTATAAAGGCAAATTCCTTCTCCAGAACTACATCAGCAGGGTCAGGGGTAGGTCGGCCCACATTCCACAGCCTTCCAAGTGATTCTTCTATGGGGCTAGCCCCAGAAAATATGAGCTTTCCTATCATGCCTGGTGTCTATTCCATACACAACACACACTGGTGTTTTTCACTTTCCCCAGCAGACCCAGTCCCTTCACATCTGAGGACTCTGCACAGCTTTCCCTCACCCAAAGACACTCCCAAGCACTGTACCATTAAATCACCTATTCCTTGGACTCATTCTGACTTTGGTTAAACATTACCTCCTGAATGGATTAAGGAGAGGAAGAGAGTAATGGTACGTGTGTGGAGGGTGGTAAAATTCCTTACACATTGTATAAAATGTCACAGTGAAGCCTTTATTATGTGTAATCAATATAATAAAAAAAATTTAACATATTGATTTATTCCCAGACCTCTTAGAAGAGACGCGAATCTCAACCCTGCCAGCATCTCCCTTCACGACAGGATACTGCCCTCATCATGTCTGTCACTACTACAAATCACAGTGCTCATGCATTTACTTGTTTGCTATTCAGTGTTTGGATGAAAGTCCCATGCCTCAGCTATAGTGTCCCTTGACCAGCCGTGAGAATCAGGATTGGTATCAGGAAGGAATAACCTAATCCTGTGTTCTCCATCCTCTTCCAAGGCTGCGTACGACTCGTCCTTTCCCGACACTTGGCACAGGAAAGCAAACATACAGACAGTGGGTGGTATTCTCTTCACGGATCCAAGCACCTACCCAACTAGCTTCTAAGTCCCAAGAACAAATTCCAATAAACGACAAGAGTATAAAAGAAAATAGTGTTATCCAATACCCCGAGAGGAAACCCCTGAATGTGTTATAAGCTATCTTATCCAGATATGGTGGTCCGGGAAGTTGAGGCAGAAGTTTGATAATAGTCCAGATAATGTAGTAAGACCTGTGTCAGTTTAAAAAAAAAGAGAGAGAGAGAGAAGAGGGAAGAAGAAGATGATGACGAAGACTAATACAACGAAGATGAATACTATGAAGAGGATGATGACAAAAGAGGAGAAGGAAGAAGAGAAGGAGAAGGAGGAGGAGGAGGAGGAGCAACAGCAGCAACAGTAGCAGCAACAGCAGCAGCAGCAGCAAATCTTAGGGTCTCTATTGTAGCAATACACCATATATACAAAGCACGTTGGAGAAGAAAGAGTCTACTTGGCTTACAGATCCATATCACAGTTCATCCTCAAATGAAAGAAACTCAAACAGGACAGGAACCTGCAGGCAGGCGCTGACGCAGAGAGCACAGAGAAGTGCTGCCTACTGTCTTGCTCCTCTTGTCTTGCTTAGCCTGATTTCTTATAGAACCCAGGACACTCTGCTCAGAGGTGGCCCTACCCACAATGGACTGGGCCCTCCCACATCAACCACTAATTAAGAAAAATCCCCACGGGCCTTCTATAGGCTGATCTTATTGAAGCATTACTCAACAGGAGTTCCCTCCTCTCTGATGACTACAGCTTGTGTTGAGTTGACATCAAACCATCCAGCACAAAGAATAATTGCCTTTCATTGTTTCCAGATGTGTGTTAGCACATCTTCACAACACTGTGAGTGCTACTGAAGGAGCTTCTGCATGGAAAAGTTAGGGAGGCTGCCTAGGGTCGCCTGGCCAGTCAGGGTGGGGCAGAGTTTTAAGCCCAAGTTTGCTGGCTCTCATGCTAGGGCTCTGAACAGCTATAGCATAGCACTCCTGTGGGAGCTCAAAGAGTCATACAAAATAAAAACAAACCATAAATGAGCAAAGGCCAAGTAGCACAGGAAAAAGAGTCCAGCCTATGAATATCCACCACTAAGCCTTGTGCAGAATATGTATTTTAACTTTACATTTCATATCACGAGGCAGTTGTCATTACACTTTAAATATGGTTTATAGACGTGAAGAAATGGGTCCCAAGGCACACAGATTGTGGTACAACCACAAATGAATGCCAAACTACTCAAGCTTGACACCGGTAACCTAAATAAGGCCTGCTGTGTATGCAGCAAAGCAGATTCCAGATGCGCAGCAACCCCTGCCTCCTCAACAGAGACTGCTTTCACCCTAGCAGTGGGGAGACAGCACACAGCCGCCTGGGTGGTAAAGCCCTGGCTAAACTGCACTCGGCCACTGTGCGATCTTTCAGCATTTCTAAACTACAGTATTTTAGAGGATTGTAGGTCACACCATATTCAAAGATTTGAGCATGACTTTTGTTTCGACGCTGAAAACAGACGCAAGCTCTCTAGGACTTGGTCAGAGCACAGGGGCTGAGCTAATCTGCAGGCAATGTTTGGTGAAGAGTCACATGGACAGGACTCACTCCTACTGTGGGAATCCTTCCTGTCCTCAGACACAAGTCTCCTCTGGGGTTCCCAGGAATCAGAAATCTGGAGAAGGTTCCATTGCCAAGTGCCTTTCTCTCACTTGCCAAACACACTAGGAAGTAAACTCGCTTCTGACAAACTAAAATAACAAATTTTGAGCATCCGTACAATTGTCTTTCGTTTCAGCACCTGGAATATCAGGGCTCGACCACAAGCTATTCTCCCTCCCTCAGGATATGTGTACAAAAATGACTAATGGTTTCTCTCTATAGCAAACTAAAGCCCTGAGCTATACTCCAGTCATCGAGTTCCAGTCACACGCTCCTGCCCCACGAGAAGCTGACGTCAGCATCAGCCAGACCTAACATCCTTTCTCATGAGCTTCCATCGTATCTTGTGTTTGCTGCACTGCATGATACATAGAGAGAGGCCAGGCATGTCCAAAAGCCCGTCTAAAAACAGAATGGTGGGGCAGGCAAGATGGACTGGTGTGTAAAAGCATCTTCTATACGAGCCTAACGAGTGAGTTTACTCCCCAAAACACATGTAAAGAGGAAAGGTGAGAACTACATCCATGAAGACATCCTCTGACTGCCACATGACACCAGCACATACATGCACGCACACACACACATTAACAAAATAAAGAATTATTTAAACAGCAGTAAAAAATCATTGTCTGAAGGGATACCTTAGTGGTTAGGAGTGCTGACTCCTCTTCCACAGGGCCTGGGTTCCATTCCTAGCACTCACATGACAACTTAGAACTATTTGTAATTCATTCATATGGTGTATAGATATACAGGCAGGCAAAACTAGTAAATAAGTACAATTTTTTAAGACAAGGAGTTTTAAAAATAAATAATTCATTAAAATAAATGAAAACCTGGCTGGTATGACAATTTATTTATATTAATAAAGACACGGGGAGAGATAATAAGGCAAAAGTTAGAATGTTTTCTATCAGCAAACTAAAATTTAAGTATAAAAAAAACATTTTAAACATGTGCATCTATTTTCAATGTTTCAAGAGCGTGAATACTTTACTCAGAAAGAGGCAAAGAAAACGTTGCTGATCAAAGGCAAAAAGTATCCATGCATAATTTTATTAGGTTCTGACATAACAAATAGATGCAAAGAAATATTTATCCAAAGGCATAGTTCAAGTATTTTGTTAGTTTTCATAAGCAGAATAGGTAAGAAATTCTAAAAAATTAAAAATGAGATTTATAAATGTGTGTGTGTGTGTGTGTGTGTGTGTGTGTGTGTGTAATAAACAGTGGAACCAACTACCTCCGAAGCACACAGGAAGATAGGTTAGCCAACCAAAGTGGGAGGAAAAAAAAACTACTTCGAAGTAACAATCTCAAAATCAAATCTGGACTTTAGTAAATATTCAGCTTTATTCATTCTTTCATGGACACAGTGCTTGGAGAGTGGTGCAGGTCAGGATAAGTCACAAAAATGTGTCAGAAGGAAAAAGCAAATCCCTTGAAATAAGTTTCCAGAATAATTATCCTACCTAAAAGGTCTGACAGAGACTAATTAGGAGAACTATGTGAATATGGTGTCTCAAGAAGAACTGTAAACAATCTAAAGCAGAAACTATGAAACAAATTAACCCAATGTTAACATAAGTGTAAAACATGAACTTCTAAGTGTTTACATGAAAACATATGATGTAAAGTATTTGGAACCAAAGGTTGGGCCAAAGGTTCTCATGGACAACCTATCAAAGATTTAAAAATAAGTAACAACTTCAAAGTCTTGATAAACTGCTTAAATCAAAACTTAAAACTTAGTTATGTCAAAGACCCTGTTAAAAAGATGAAAGGTAACTCACAAACAGAGGAAAAAATTCCACATCTATAAATGACAAAAGACATATCAATAATGTGAACCCAATAGCAGAGACCCCTCCAAAAAGTAAGAGGCGTGTACTCCAATTACAAAATGAGGGGAATCCGGGCAGTGGTGGTGCACACCTTCAACTCTAGAACTCAGCAGGTAGAGGCAGATCTCTGAGTTTGAGGCCAGCCTGGTCTAGAGAGCGAGTTCCAGGAGAGCCAGGACTATGCAGAGTAATCTGTCTCAGGAAACAAAACAAAACAAGGCAGGGGAAAGGCTGTTCTACACAAAATGTCCCAGGACATGGAGGGCCACACAGAAAAACCTGTCTCATAGAACCAAACAACAAGAAGCAGAATTTGGATGAAATTCAGTAGGCTTATGCAAGCAAATTAGAAGTAGTCTCCCAATTGGGGAGTCTAACGGACATGTGGTTCATTTTACCATGGTAAGGAACTTTATGACCTACTTAGTAAACTAAAATTTAGGGACTTCTGTAGTATTTGTACATATAGAATCATATGTACTATAGGAGGTACACATTGACACATCTTCAGGGCATCATGACCAAACACCTGACTTTTTTAAGTTCATGTAAACACTTGCAGACTAAAAACCTGCTGGCTCTTGACTTATTACCTAATTTCTAAGAACTGTGACAATAGGTGAGGACACCGTGGGTTAGATCACACATGCTAGAAGCAATACTAGTAATTACTCCAATAAAACAATAATCTAGAAAGCACTAAGACATAAATATGTATCTCCCCAGTAACCAGCTTCTTTCTTCCTCTACAGACACAAATCCCTTTATCTGAAGATGAGGTAGTGTGGAGACACCCTGTCTCTTATTTACATGTTCTGATTAACATACAAGAATGAAAGTCTAAGATTTAATAAGAATGTGTTTTAAAAACATGTTCTGATTAACATGCAAGAATGAAATTCTCAGATTTAATAAGAATGTATTTTAAAACATATTCTCCTACATATTGTCCATCTCGTAGTAAATATAATGAGTCAATACAGAGGAATTTTAAAACTCCCACCATGCCATTGGGAAAAAAAGACAATGACACTGGAAGCCAAGTACGTATTAGCAAAGAACAATATTTAAAGGTCCCTGGGAAAGCCCTGGCTTTCCTGCTTCATTATCACTGTGTTGTTCTTGTTTTTTGTTTTTTGTTTTTTTTTTCTTGCAATGACACCACGGCAAACTAAGCAAAGGAATCTCTTCATAATGCTGCATACATAAAAGCAACAAGCACCCACAAAAGACTTACAATTCTGGGTCTGATCAATCAAAGTTAATAGATTTCTGACTAGCGAATAAAGAACCACTGAGGCTAAGTATTGTGAGACTTTGGTTTAACATTTTACCATAAAAAAACATGTAATTTTTACTTGCTTAAAGAAGAGCTTAATAAAATGCTGCTAAGTGAATGAAACACACACACACACACACCACTTTGCAATGTACACAAATGCTTTCCATTTTTTTTTTTTAAATCCTACATGCCAAAAGCAGAATGAGATGGGGCTTTTGATGCATCTAATGTGAAGTGAGTTTTCTCTTACCAGTTTAGAGAAGAACCTACACAAAGAGAAACTTTACACTGTTTTAAACTGACAGGATGCAACCACAGAATAAAGCTGTCTTTAGCAGTTTGCCATAAAGCAAGCAACAGGGTTCCTAGCATTTCTGTCACACTGAAACTGAGTTCTCTTCTTCCTGTTTATTCTATGCTATGCCCTTTACTCTCATCCACTATTAGCCTGGCAAGTCTCCCAAAGAAATTATTTTAAATAAATTCCCTCCAATCATGAAAAAATTAAGAATACATTTTATATTCTTGTGAGACAGGCCAAGTATTATATTTTTAAAGTAATCGTACGAAGCTAGAGGTAACCATGCAGAGGAGGAGATGAAGAAACTCACACAAGACAAGAATTAGTGAGGGCCCTCGCTGGCTTTGGGGAAAGAAACAAGACACACAGCCGAGCGTGGTGGCGCATGCCTTTAATCCCAGCACCCAGAGGCAGAGGCAGGCGGATCGCTGTGAGTTCAAGGCCAGCCTGGTCTACAAAGCAAGCCCAGGACAGCCAAGACTACACAGAGATACCCTGTCTCGAAAAACAAAACAACAACAACAAAAAAAAAAAACCCAAAAAAACCCAAAACAACAACAAAAAAGAAACAGACACTCTTCTTTCATTCAGAGGACTGTCTATTATTATATGATACTGTTCTTAAAGGTCCTAAAGTTACCTCTTCACCTCAATGGAGCGCCTCTGTGAGTGCTACAGTAATTACTACAACAACATTGTGAGCTGTCTTCTGTACCTTCCACAGGATAAGAAACATGCCCGAGAGAAGTGACTCTTTGTCATCAGTCACTCAAGTACAGATCTGGAATTCTAACCTAAGGCAGTTCGCTTCCAAAGGCAATTTCTTCTCTCCGTGCCATTCTTGGACCGCATTTCCCATTCTGCCCTCCTACACCTGATGGAGTATCAATCTGAGATCTAAAAACCAACTGGGGTAAGGCACTGAGAGAAAGACAGCATAGTCAATTTGAAAATGCAGGCCTCAGGTTTTCATGAAAAGACACACAGATGAGACTTACTAGGGGGAAAAAAAAAACACCTAATGTGTACACACTAAGAAAGAGTTCAACAGACCTGTTTCATGATCTGTTAATCAGTCCAGATAAAGGAAACCAAGTGTGTACAAAACTATTTTCATCGCTTGGTTCAGTCAAGCAATATTACTCCTCGCCCTCCCGACTGTCCTATCATTTCCATAGAAGGCAGCCGGATATAACCAGTTAAAACATCTGCTGCAATTCTCTCTCAAGACAAGAAGCAAAGTTACAAAGCATATGGGACACTCTCTGAGGAAACAGGTGGATCCGAGAAACAAAAGCAAAGATGTATAACATGCCTAGTAGCAGGGGTTGTCACAGCTCCGTCTTAGCAAAGAAAGAGTTCAGAATCCACTTTCAGATGTCAAAGCCATTTGAGCACAGGGAATTCTTATAAAACAGATGTGGTTCACTAACTACTCCGAATGTCTAGTTACAAGTGGTATGATCATCATCAGCAACATTATTATTCTGTGTTGCTAAATAAAAATCAGTGTGCTTATTATAATGGTTTTATAAATTTATTTTCTCTCTTCTGCCTCAAAATTTCATAAATGCCATTCACACTATTATTGTATTTTCCCAAACTCTTACTACCTCTCTTTAAAAACAAAATGGGCCCTTTATTTTTCAAGGAAATAATGCGCATATATATATAAATATAATCACTTTCATGAATTAAAGGTAACTTTGACCAAAATCCTAACTCTTCAGTAATTCTAAACAAATCAGAGGTGATAGGTCATCGATTATATATGGCATATAATTTGTTGTTGTTGTTTCAACAAGAGGGGAAGCTATTTTCTAGCGTTTCATCCTCGAGAGTATATGTATGTGTTTGATTCCAGCATTTACAGCAGCCAAGGATAAGAGCAGTCCTGAGAGGCAGACTAGAAGTGTGACTTTAATGGACACTGCTTCAAGAAGTCAAAAGCTCTAATATGAGAGGTGACCAAGGCATAGCTATAGGTCAATGGCAAAGCAGGTCTCTAGCCTGCATACTACCCTGGTTAGGACATGGCGAAAAACAGAAACCAAGTTATCCCAAGAAATGGAACCAAACCAGACTGGAAGTTCTGAAAAGCCACTGAAAATAACAGACGAGAACAGCTCAGTGTCAGCACCATTATGAAAAGGAAGAGGTTGATTTGGGGAAAATATGTTTTGAACTGCACTCTCCACACAGCTTAAGGTTCTATAACCCCACTGCATCTTATAAGTTACTACCCATTTTCTTCTGACATTGTTAATTAATAGTTACAGAAGGGTACTTAAAGCCTTCATTTAAAAATAAGCTTCAAAATACCATAGAAACACACCTAATCTTAATTCTGAAGATTACCGCATAATTCTTTCAAATATTAACATAGAATACAATCACACTCAATACTGAACATGCAATGTGTTGGACTGTTCTGTTGCTCAGTTTCCTCACCTGGTTCTGCATGGTTCTATAATTTGCTTTTTGAACAACACAGGCTTAGTGTGGAAAAACAGGACATCCTACGTTCATTTTCCTCTTCCTTATTAATGACATCATTGAATGTGTGTATGTCTAGGCTTGTCTGACCTCATCGGATAGATAAACAAATGGATCTGTTTCATTAATCCTCAGTGTGAACTAAGTGTCAATTAACCACTGACAATTATAATACTATTTTATTTTTAAAACAATATTGATGAACTTGTATTTTCTGTTGATTTATGTGAAACCTATAAATGATAGGATTTCTCTATAAGAACAATTTTAGAAATGTAAATATCATGCATGGATTTCTATAGACAATTTAAAACTCAATTATGTAGGCTGGATTTCTACAAAGTATTTAAGAACAGCCCCAGATATGTACATGCATGTTTGTTTTTATTCTATTGACTAAATTGTTCCCAGACTTCAGATTTCTAACAAGTACATTTGTATTCTTGGAATCTCCCCTATGTACAATCATTGCTTCTGCTTTTTATATAAGGTTTGAACAATCTTAGCACAAGGAAGACTTCTGCATACAACAATCCCTTGTATTTTAAGAAATGCTGGGTGGTGGTAGCCCACGTCTTCAATCCCAGCACTGAGGCAGAGGCAGGCGGATCTCTGTGAGTTCGAGGCCAGCCTGGTCTACAAAGTGAGTCCAGGACAGCCAAAGCTACACAGAGAAACCTTGTCTTGAAAAATAGAATGTCACAAAAGGTCACAAGACAATGTTAACTCACATTTTTCTTCATCTTTTTTTTAAATTATGGTTTGTTTTTAGTTATTATTTGTTATTTCATGTATGCATCTATGTGAATATGCCACACATGTACAGGAACCACAGAAAGACTGGGAAGGGCGTCAGATGCTGCTGGGTTGGGGGTCGCAGGTGGTGGTGAGCTGTGTAGCATGAGTGCTGAGAAGCAATCACTAACAGGGTGGGTAGTGCTCTGAACTTCTGAGCCACCTCTCCAGCCCCATCTCATTTTAAGTCACCAACTTTTCAACCCAAACCATTTGGGAGTTGCAATTGAAAGGAGGATTTTTACTATTAGCAGACAGTCTACTTCAAACTTTTGGCACATATTGAAAATATGGTCACATTTATCTGCAATTGCATGACACCAGGCAACTATCTAAGTGGCAGGGCAGTAGTTAGGGTCCTTGGTAAGAGAATCATTTTTAAGCACCCAGGGATCTGAGGATACGGCTTAGTATATACAAGACCCTGAGTTCTACTGCTGACGCTGTCATTTTTCAAAAACCTTTCACACTCACACTATAAAATGCACCACTGCAGTAAAGAAGTGAATCAGTTGTGCTATTACATTAAACAAAGTCGTAAATCTGCAGGCAGGAACCCAGTCAAAATTTCTGCAACAGCCGTTCTTATTCAAAGTCCATGGCAGTGTTAATGTTTGATCCAATGTCTGTTTCAACAGTTATGTATCACAGGCCTTTTAAATTTTAATTCAAGCAAACTTGACTACGTACAATTTTTACTCACTACCAAGAAGTTTAAGATAGAAAGGTCTGAACCAGCCCTACATCAAGGACATTAGCTCACTGAGAAACTAATGCCTTCACTCGACTTTCAATTTCTCTGCTAAATAACCGAACAACTCCGGGTCTGTTATTTAATGGCATCAAAAGGAAAACAGCAAAACGTCATAGGGGTCATGTGAATCCTGAGCGCCTGTGATTAGCCTTTGTAAAACAATGAAAGCCCAGGTAAGAGTTATCGAGTTACCATACTGAAGGCTCCGCAGAATCTGAGGGAATTTTCCTAACGTGTTTCAAGAGCATTGAGGAACAGCAACAGCGAGAGACACACACGAGCTTAAGACATTGTTAATTTACAGCTCCTTCAACAAGCACAGATTACATAACTGCATATATTTAATGCTGCCGAAAAAAATAACATTCATTCACGAACCTGTGAGTTCCTCAGCTTTTTCTACAAGATGCTGACCTAGAAAAAAATGAGTCCTTATACATAAAATATTCAGGAGTAATAGTTCAAAGAGGCATGTTAAGGATCTTTAAGGCAATTGATTAGAAAAAGTAAATTATGGCTAAAGTTTCAAAAACAAACATACTTACAACTCTTCCAGAGTGTCTGAAGGACACAGCCCTAAGTCAGCTATTTACTTTTGGAGAATGCTCGACTCACCGCCTGCTCTGTTTCAACTCCAATGTGTATTGGGGGGAGGGGGAAGGGAGAAAGGGAGAGAGGAGGATGTTGGAGAAAGGGAGAGAGGGGAGGGAAAGGGAGAGGGAGCGGGAGGAAGAGAGAGAGTATTTGCACCAGGCATTTCTTACCTCTGACAAATACAGAAAAGCAGCAATTTGTCATTCTTGAGTCTTACAAAATCATTCTGGGAATGATCATATAGTATTTTCATAAGCCTTTTTGTGAGTGTGTGTGTGTGAGAGAGAGAGAGAGACGACAGACAGACAGACAGACAGACACAGACACAGACAAAGACACAGACACAGAGAAAGAGAGAAACAAAGAATGTGTTTCACCCCCAATTTTTTTGTTTGTTTGGTTGGTTGGTTGGTTGGTTTGGTTTGGTTTGATTTTTGAGATAGGGTTTCTCTTATAGTCCTGGCTCGCTGTCCTGGACTTGCTTTGTAGACCAGGCTGGCCTTGAACTCATAAAGATCCACCTGCCTCTGCCTCCCAAGTACTGGGGTTAAAGGCGCATGCCAACATGCCCGGCTCCCAAATTTTTTTAAAAGCTCTTTTTCAAGCAATATGGAAAGTATAGAAGTCAATGTTTTGTGTCCTTTATAAATCAATAAATGTTTGCAGAGCACAGATATTTAGTTTTCTATGCACTACCCCCATCAGATTGTTTAAAAACTTTATTTTAGTACTGAGAGGCACCTTTGCATAATATAAAAGAAAAGCCTTCAAATTATGTGTACAGCAGTTGGAAGAAAGCTCTCCACATAGGAAAAAGAGTCAGCGTTAGACTGTGTCAAAAGGGCAAGAACGCAGTAAATGCCCATCGACGGTCTGAGGGCTCTTGTGCTGGTGCCAAGGTGAACACAACTGTCCGCTGTGGGTGTTAAAGGAAGCGGCTACCGGAGTGTGGAGATTCACCCTTCCACAAAGGCCATCCGGTACGTGGACCAGAATCTGAAAGGCTGAGCTTCACAGCCACTCCTTTTCCAGTGCAAATACATCTCTTCAACAATTTAGAATTTTCCCCAGGACCCTCAAAATCAAGTGGAGGCTCTTCGAGTAAAAGCGGTGGGAACAATACAGGATCCGGTCGATCGGTTACTTTCACTAATGGGAGCATTATTTCTTATTTTAGTTAGGTAATGGTGACTCTGACACAGGTAAATATAAAGCCAATCACCTCTGCCCTCTGCAACGTCCCTTCCCGCTTTTACAATTTTTTTTTTATTTTTACTTATTAGCAGTGAAGGAGGAACAGCATATACCAGGATACACAAGTGGAATCTGGAACCAAACTCAGGCCACCACACTTACACAGCAAGCACCTCCACCCTGGGTCATCCTGCAGCCCCTCTCCTGCTTTGACGAGATACTCTAGTTTCTTCCACAGCGCTACCTAATTTGTACCTATACCTCTCAGCAGAGCAGAACCGTGTTTTAAAGAATGGTCACAAATGCAAGACAGAGATCAAACACCCAGGACAGTGACTGCAGTAAACAACAGTGGAAACCAGCTAAGGTATTTCAAATGCTCTTACCATTAAACAATAAAATAAAAAGGAAAGACGAAAGGCAAACAGGACTGAAATGTAATATACTTTCATGTATTAATCAACCACTACACACACACGCACACGCACACGCACACACACACTGCATCATATTGAAAACTAAATATATGCATCTGCTTTAAAGATCACTGTGCTTTCTGTTTCTATTTTGCAACTTTCCTGGTCCCCTTACTCTTAGCCTAATCCACCTGGCAAACTGTGCATCTGTGAGTGGGGCCTTTAGCATCCTTACCACCAGGGATCAAATGGTCCCCTGGAGCTTTAAAGAACTGGGCTCTGCTCCAGTTCTACGTACCTGACTGCTTTTCAAGCTGTCAGTCTTAAACTACTGGTCTGGAATCAGACTCCTACATGCAATCCAGTCTTTGCCCAAGTGAGTACTGCGAAGCCTCCGCTGCTGCTCTGGTAGCCCCACGCAGCAAACCTTCCCTGAAATGTTTGATACTTCCGGTCCCCAGGTCTCCAGGTGGGTATGTCACTGATGACCCTTACCCTCCCTAGTTATTATCATCTGATTTTTTTGACATCTCTTTGTAGCTAAGCAGACATCTCAAGCACAATCGCGCCCAGCATGGCCTCTTTACTCCTTAGAGTTTGCCATCATAAAAATCGACCCACTGGGATACAATAGCTGGTATTTTATTCTCTTTTCCTTGCTTCCCATATTCAATTCACATAAATGTACTTCATTTCCACAACAGCAGTTTACCCCACCATGTCACCCCACATCATCATCATCATCATCACCATCATCACCACCACCACCACCTCCACCTCGGTACCTCTGTTCTCCCGCCGCTTCTGTCCTAAGCCCTTTGAAGTCTCCCTGGAGCTCTGCTGCATCTCAGGCTTATCTCAGTGAATGAGGCCCGAGATAGGAGAGCTTCTTGTCCTCTCTCCCCTACTCAGGCCACTGTATTCCAGCAAGGACTAGTTGCTTTTCACGTCTGTGGGCTACAGCCCTCCAGCCCACCTGGCTGCTTTCTGAGCCTGGAATTCCCTTCTTAAGAGTTCCTGTCACTCAGATCTCAGGTCAAGTGTCCCCTTCTCATAAACACTTACAGGAATCATGTTAACTACTACTGTTCTCTTCACAGCATTTATCACTGGTGTCTCCTAGCCTTTATTTTATGAGGTTGTCCCTGTAAAACAGTGTTGTTATCGGGACCTAAATTCAAAGAGGCGCTTTTTAAATCTTTATTCAATGTCTGCAACAGAGACAGATTTGAGAATTAACACACTCTTATTTGTCAAATAAATGAATCAGTTATGAAATTTTACCAAATCTTAAGTACTTACATAAATTATGACTAACAGTTCTTTGGAAAAACTTGTGATTAATTTGTGTGTGTGTGTGTGTGTGTGTGTGTGTGTGTGTATGTGTGTGTGTGTGTGTACATACACACATATGTACACACAATCTAAAGAACACCATTATGAGGCTCTCAAATAATAAGAAGAATTAAAGTTACATATTTTAATTTTTAAAATAGACATTACATTAGAATAACTTTGAACTTATAAGAATAAATTTATAAAGATAATCCTATATATGTTTCATTTTCCTACTATTAGCATTTTATATAGCAGTGCACTAGTAAGTCAAATACCATATACAATTCAGTATAAATTTAATTTTGTTTTGTTTTGCTGATCTTATGAGATAGTGTCTCACTCTGTACACCAGCCTGGCCTGGAAGTCACTACATGGCCCAGGATATCTTGAATTTGTGGCAAGCCTATTGTCTGAGTTTCTCCAATTACAGATGTGAGCAAACACACCTTGCATATTAACTATTTTAAGAATGAGTTTTCAGCTTTACTCTTGATTAAATAAATAAAATAATAAAGTTTTCTAGTGGTCTTACATCAGAAAAGAAACAATATGCTGTGAGTCACATATGAACGATCCACCTGGAAGGTCACTCTCAAAATCATTTTCAGATTTCAGATTTTCTGGGTGCCTTAGCTTGCTTTATATTGCTGTGATAAAAATCTATAACCAGAAGTAATGGGGAGGAAAGGGTTTATTTCACTTTCTAGCTTAGAATCCATCATAAAGAGTCAAGGCTGGGAACCTGGAGGTCAGAACTGAGGCAGAGATCATGAAAAAAAAAGGTTTTTACTGAATTTATTAGGATGCTTTTCTTTAACAACTCAGGACCACCTACAATGAGCTGATTCCTCCACATCAATTGTTAATTAAGAAAATACCCTATAGGCTTGCCTACAGGCCAACCGGATACAAGTATTTCCTCAGTTGAGATTCTCTCTTCCCAGACGGACTCTTAACTCCTGTTAAGTTGACAAACAAACAAACATGTGCAGTGGGATTATTATTTGTGATTGTTTTTTATTTCTTCTAAGGATACTGCCTAGGATTCTCCTGGAATATTCCATGTACCCAGGCATAGGTTCAGAAACCATCATGCAAGAGGAAAATGGAGGACTGCCATATAAGCCTGAACATCAACATGGTCCTTCTTAAGAAATCGGAGAACATTCTTCTAAACCAAGAGGGATGAGGCTCATAACTAAGTGAGGATAATACAGCATGGTGTCCTACAGCAACTATTAAACATTGTAAAACAAGGACTTTAGCATGGGGGGGGGGGCTCACCAAAGCACAGCAAAATGAAAGGGGTCAAATGTAAGATAGTGGCAGAAGGAGACAGAGGGCTGTGGCAGTCTGTCTGACTAGCTAATGAGAAATGAGAGCCCATGTCACTATGTGTCTGCTTTTTACAAGAACTACTACAAAGAGATAGCATCTGAGACCTCCAAAACGAGTCTCCTCAGATCCACAGGGAAGGCCAACAGACCTTCTCCGAAGTCATCGCTAAGCAGTGACAGAACAAGATAATGTCGCAGAGGAGGAGGAGGAGACTGGTCTTCCTGAGGGAATGGTAAGCACAGGAGGGTGGTCTCAGCACCTAAAGCTAGGGGCTTTCCCAGGGGAAGGCCATTCGTCACGCCGGGTAGTGTTAGCCTTAGATCTTACCATGATGTGGAGTCAATAGCGTAGTAATATGCCGTATCTGTACCAAGAAATATCACTATAATAGGTTGTAATCAGAGGAGTTCAATAAGAAAGAAGCAGATGGACCTGACTCTTGAATGGCCATTAGCTTGCTGAAGACTCGAGCTATTGCTCTCTCCACTTTATCTTTGCTCTTCATCTATGCAGTGGAGCAGGAATAATAGCCACTCAAGGGATTATGGAGAAAACTTAAGAGTTCCTATAAAGTCGTCAGTCCGTGCTCATAGCACAGACACAGCTAATACTGTGTTTCCCGGTACCACAAAAAGAACACAAGCACATCTTCATAATAACTGCTTTAGAGAATTAAAGCAATCTCATGCAATTCCTACCTTTGAATTTATAATACTCACTGGGCAACTGAAAGTTCACTCATTTAATGCTTCTGGGTCAACTATAAGAAAAAGGTTTGAAATTTCTCATGAAAGGTTTCATCCAGATCAACTTAAATATGGTTTTCCCTTGGAAAATAATTAATAATTAAGATTGGTACGGTGGTGGTACAAAAGCCTGTAATCCTAGCCCATGGGGGACAGGGAATGGAGGCAGCAAGACTATGAATTCCAGACCAAGCTAAGGTACATAACAAGAACTATCCCAAAAAAAGAAGACTTGAATACTATTTTCCTTGGCTCTCAGAGTAGAGGATTAAGAGCTACACAAAAAGACGCACATCATCACCACCACAAAGAACACACAAGCACAGTACTCTTATTCATTCAGCACCAACCTCACTTTTGTGAGTTTTCACCTTTGTGCCTTATGTAGAAGTCAACTGATGTTTGCTCTGGGCGGTGCTCGCAGACTATTTGCTGGCCAAAGTGGAAACTCAGAAGGCAGAGACGGCAAGGAAACAGAAGGGAGATGCTGTGTTTTCATATAAATAGCTGCTGTCACCTTGTGAGGTCTCTGGACACGTAGTAAATATCATTCCAGTCCATAATTTGCTCTTCCACTTAGTTAGTCTAGAACAGACCCTCCTTAAGGCCTTGCCTGTGTGGTGCTCATTTCCCCAGGGGCGTTTCCTCACTGGAGAATTTTCAATACACACATACACATCCTCCTTCAGAGTTTCACTAACAGTGAGTAATGTGTTTCCCTCACTGATATTCTGAATTTTACAATGTGTATTTAGTTACTTCCTGAAGGAGGCTGGAAAAACTTGGCAAAAGCTGTTGAAAATAAGATGGATACTAACAAGTTGAAGACACCTTAGGATGACACTGAACTTTTAGCTACAGAACACCTGGCTGTCATCATCTTACTCGGAGCTGCTGAGCTTCTTCAACACAGGGACTTCCTAGGCACTGGTTTGTTATTTTCTACAACCTCACAACAGGCATTCTGCTTCCCTGGAGACAATGCTTCAGGATAAGTCAAGGACAAGAACTTCACTGTCAAGCAAGAAGGCAGGTATGCCTGGATGGTAGGATTTGCGCCATTGCTGACTTTACAGCTTTCACTCTTATCCAGAGCAATAATGGAAAAGTCAATGCCCAAAGTGCTCTAGACTAAATCATGCATCCTGATTTTGTTTCAAAGCCATATATGTGACATGCTCAAAGCAAACCAAAACTGAAAACCACCTAAGAAAGCTATATAGAAGAGGAAAACAGTAAAGGGACATAGGCTGCGGAATCCCAAGGGCACATTTAGGTGTTCAAACCTTACCACTTCTTTTTAGAGAATTTGCAAACACACTCCCCTGGTTAATAAAATCACTAGTTTATTCTCAACTCACCCAAGGACATTTATTGTATTTTACCCTACCTCCCTTCCCCGAATAATCAATCATAAAGACGACAAGAGCTTTTTAAAAAAAATTTTATTAATTTATTCTTGTTACATCTCAATGGTTATCTCATCCCTTGTATCCTCCCATTCTTCCCACCCTCCCATTTTCCCCTTATTCCCCTCCCTGAGGGGGATTTCCTCCCCCTGTACATGCTCCTAGGGTATCAAGTCTCTTCTTGGTAGCCTGCTATCCTTCCTCTGAGTGCCACCAGGTCTCCCCATCCAGGGGACATGGTCAAATACGAGGCACCAGAGTTCGTGTGAAAGTCATATCCCACTCTCCACTCAACTGTGGAGAATGTTCTGTCCATTGGCTAGAGCTGGGTAGGGGTTTAAAGTTTACCGCCTGTATTGTCCTTGGCTGGTGCCTTAGTTTGAGCGGGCCCCCTGGGCCCAAATCTGCCTATCATAATGTTCTACTTGTAGGTTTCTAGGACCGTCTGGATCCTTCTACTTTGCTATTCTCCCATTTAATCTTATAATCTGAAACATTTCTGAAATGTCGACAACACTTATTTCCCAGCTATTTTTATTTGTACCTTTTACATGTGTTATTTACCACTTTAGATTTCCAGATTACGAAATGAAACACATAGAAAGCTAGCTTGTTCTGTCAGTTAACTGTTGGTATTAGAAAAGTACGTGGTAAGGCCTCAATTCTATTGTTGCTTAGATATATTTTGATGAACTGGAGAGATGTGTCAACAGTTAGAAGCACCTCCTGCACTTCCAGAGGTCCTCAGTTCAATTCCTAGTGCGCACACGACAGCTCACAATCATCTGTAGTCACCTGGGATACAATATGCTCTCCAGGTATGCATATATGCAGACAAAACACCCATATACATACAATGCATGTCTCCATATACTTCGATGAGTTTTTCATTTGCTCTATTACTTACTAATAGTTTGATGTTAAATAAAACTTTATAGACACATCATTTCTAAATCAACTCTTATGATGACAAACTTAAAAACACTCAGATGACTAGAAAGTTTAACAAGGTCAGTATTACGGATAAATGGTTCAATATGTTTAATTTCACAAACTAAGCAATAAAAATCAAACCAGCCAATTTCCACTACTTTGCCTATTTCCAAAACTTTGAGACCCAGTACATAAAAAATAAATAAAAATAAATTTAAAAATCAAACAAAAACACAAAACAGAAAGCACCTTAGTACTTGACTATAGTTTGACAAAGAAAGCACTGAGTAGCAGTTTCCTCCCAAATTGGAAACATCTTAAGACAGAAGGTAAACAACTCAAAACACCTTCAGGAAGTCCCTGAAACTGACCAGATTCATGAAGCCCCTCCCTCCCAAGAGTAAGCCATAAAGATTACTGAGCATCAGTCTCGGACAAGCCAAGTTGCAGAAAGGACTATGAGCTGCCTGAAAGAAGCAGAAACCAACCAAGCTGCCTGGAAGAAGTTTAGACCAACTGAGTCACTTGGAAAGGACACTCTGCAACCTGAAGGGCTGTGTGTAGATGATATAGCATGCTAAAGTTTCCCAGAGGTTATGAGCTGTCACCCATGGTAATGTAGCTGTCTTTGTGTAATTTCTATTCCTATAAGTAAACCCCTCACCCATATTCCTGTAAATAACCCTAGTAAAACTCACTGGTTCACAAGTTGGACTTTGGCGGTATCTATACTTTGATCTGTCATGGACTCCCTATCCACGGTGTGCAGATGTGTCTGTTGCATCTCCCTAGGAAAAAGTCTTGTCAAACAACAGAAAGAAACAGAGACTGATTGATAAAATAACCTATAACTGTGCTGGTTATACAACACTGCACATCACTAAATGCTACATACTTTGTAAACCTTCATACCTAAGAGAGTCACATTTTGGTTCCTCTATTTTACCACAGTTTGAGAAATAAAATAGGTGACTTAGGATTACTGTTGCTGTAACAAGTAGATAGATATCTGTTCAAAGACTTATACTTCATAATAATAAAACAGAAATATAAATAGAATAGAAAACTACTATGCTACTAAATGACATTTAACAAAAGCTACATGTTTGAAATAATAAAACGCATTAAAGGTACAATTTCATCTCCTAGAAAATAAAATTATCACCAAGGCATTTAAATGGTTACAGTGAAAACACAATGGAAAGGATGCCAAATTCCACAGATCTCAAAGACTGGACGCATGTATAATAATGGGTGGGGACCGACAAAAGCAGTCCAGGGAATCTTTGATATAAACAGCACAAGGTCCGCCAGGGTTGGCCAGAACCAAGGAGTGACAGCACCTTCTCCATTCCTAACATAAATCACACACCAAGGTTTGGTGTTGTAAACACAGTTAAAAATGAAGTTAAGCACATAAAGCCCTTCCCATGAGCAGGAAGCAGCTGTCAGCTCTTCCTAGAGATGCTTCCATCAGGAGGTGTCCCTAGACCTCAGTCCAGGAAGGATAACTAGGAAGTACATATGGATGAGAGTCTCCTCAAACTGGTAGAAGGATCCATCATAAGCGCCTTTTTAAAATATTTGTTATCTGGGGTTCCTTAATGCCTCTATCTCCTTTCCAACCCCCCCCCCCAACTCTAGGTAGGAGAGAAAAGAGGTTAAAAGGGACAGTGGTCATAGACCTCTTTACTATTTCTGGCTGGTTAGAGTCATAGGCTTCTTTGGGAAAATACCAATCTCAGTTGTCCAGCAGAACCAGCATGTTTCTACTCTGCCCATCCTCCTGAAGCATGTATTACCCCCTGCCCCTCTCCCTTTCCTTCTATCAGCATCCTTCAAAGCTTCTTCTCCTCCCTGGAGTCTGGTATTTATACCCTCTCAGAGTCCTCGGAATTCCACTAACTGCAGCTGACAAAGATCACGCCTCTCTCTGTATCAGCAAGAAGCAGTTACCAACTGGCAAAGACCATACCCCTCTCAGAGCCACAGGAGGCTGTTACCAGCTGTGGACAAACAAAAAGCAGTTCCATGTCCTACACTTGGGATTAAAACAAAAACCTGCTTAGATAACATAACTGAGTTCTTAAAGAAACCAAAACTTCCACTACGACCTACCTCTCCTGGGAGTTAAACATTACTAAAGCACTATAAAGTACTGTTAAATCATTGTTGACGCTCATAACAAGCACTCCTTTTTAATAAGCAAAGCCACTGGAGACAGAGGAGGTAGAAACCACCATTAACAGCTTTTTGGACTGTATTCTTTTTCTGGTTAGACTGAATAAACTACCTCCATGGCAGTACCAGACATTCAGAACACTCCATGGATGCCCTGAGTAAACCACATGGCAACCACAGCTGCTTACTGCCAAAGCACAGCATCTCCTCCCACAGGCACGCCCCAGCCATGCCTGGTTCAGATACCTACTCTAGACTTTTGCTATTTTGAACCTCAGGGACCTCTAGGTGACTATGCAGCCTTTCCCACCCAGAGCAGACAAGAAGGGCTGTTTCCCCTAGGGACCCTGCCAGAAGTCTTGTGACTGGTACAAGTACTGTCTCTATTTGCATACTGCTATGATTGGTTTAACACAGTTTTCATTTGCAACATGGACTGTGCCATGACCAGTATAAACACCCTCGCCTAACACTTTTTCTAGATGTTATCACCAGGGCTGTTGGTGCTGACTAGTTTCATGTCAACTTGACACAAGCTACAGTCATCTGTGAAGAAGGCATCTTGATAGTGAAAAATGCCTCTATGGAATTGGCCTGAAGGCAAGTCTATAGAACATTTTGATTCATAATTAATATGGGAGGGCCTAGTTCACTGAAGGAAGTGTCAACCCTGGACTGGTCTTGGGTGCTTTAAAAGGGCAGGCTGAGTATGCCATGAGGAGCAAGTCAGTAAACAGTGATTCTCGTGGCCTCTGCTTCGGTTCCTGAATGAAAAAAGGAAAGAAAAAGAAAGGACATGACTGCTCCTGGGTAGGGTGCAGGAGGCGCTTTATTGTAGATAAAAGGGGGTGGATAGCCAGAAGCAGGGCCATCTGCTAGAGTCCACACTGTGCATGACCCTGAGCTGGGCCATGTGAGGAGAGAGAGAAGGGAGAGTAAGAGAGGAAGCTCCTGACTGAGAGGGCGGCAGCCTGGACCAAAAGACTGGCCAAGAGACTAGTATAGCCAAAATGGCTGGATTATACAGGGCAGGGCAGCCCAGACCATCGGCTGCAGATGTTTAGGGTGCAGGGCACGGTATGTCACCATACCCTTTAACAAGTAGGGACTGAGCGATGGGAGAACCTGACAGCCAGGTCTGCTTTGGCATGTTAATAAGTGCGCACCTCAGGTAGTCATTTACTCTGGGTTTGTGGCCTAACTGTTCCTCCCTCCTCCTTCCCTGGCTTCCCCTCAAGGATGGGCTTACAAGCTGTAAGGTGAAACAAACCCTTTCCTCCCCAGCTGCTTTTCGTAGTAGGGTTTTGTCACTTCAGTAGAAACACTAAGGCACTGTTCCACTTCCTTTGTGAGTCATCTCAGAGACATCCTGTGCTGCTCTCTAGTGTCACAACATCAGGCAGTACCGCGGTTCCTTCTGAGTGGTCTTCTCTTAACAATGTTGGCCGTCATGGTTACCATCAGTAGAGCAGGCCAGGGCGGTAAAATCAAGGAAATGCAAAACACAGCGGTGAAAGCAGCAATGGAAGAAGCAGTAGTGAGCGGGAGCATCAGTGATGAGTGGGCCGGAGACAGAATGACAAAGAACAGAGGCGGTGAGGACAGAGGGGGACTGGTGGGAGGAAGAGAGTCAAAAGAAGGCAGGGGCAGGATGCTGAGAGTGAAGGCTGAAGAGGGAAGGCTACAAAGAAGCTAGAGAAGAGAGACACTGTGGACCAGTCGCTGAAAGAGCTCCAGAGAGAGCTCGCGCACCTTACTTGACAACACTTTAGACCCTCAGCCACAGATGTCCCATCCAAAGGGCACGATACCCTAGGCTCTGAAGCTACAACACCAAAGATCTTGGAGTCCCAGACCCAAGGCCTGTCTGAACACTCATACAGCAGCTGGCACCTGCTGCTGCTTGCCACTGTCTGGAAATCAAGGATTATATAAGCTGTCTGCGTTGTAGGGGACAAGGGGACACTGGTTATCCAATCCCATGCCAAGAAGCCTGTGACTTGAGAGCCTGAGCGCCTGGGTTCCAAAGGGCTCTCTCCAGTGGGTGCCTCTGAGTCTTTTCAAGTCCAGGCTCCTAGGCACCGGGCACTTTGTCAGTATCTGAAAAGTTTCTCCTCATCTATCTAGAATTCCTAGCTGGGTACACAAAAGGCCTCTATCAGCTTACTGCTAGCAAGACTTTGTTTCTTTCTCACCTCTCATTCCATAATCTTTACAGCACTGAGCTCTTGCTTCATTCACACGAATACACAAACTTACAAAGCTGCTTTCAATTATGTATATTTTATATTCTCAAAAAAAACCCTGAGGGGGGCCTGGAGAGATAGATGGCTCAGAGGTTAACAGCATTGGCTTTTCTTCTAAAGGTCCTGAGTTCAAATCCCAGCAACCACATGATGGCTTCACAACCTTCTGTGATGTGATCTGGTGCCTTTTCCAGCATGTAGGCACACATGTAGGCAGAATACTATATATATAATAAATAAATATTTTTTTTTAAAAAAAGACCCTGAGGTGTTTAAATGGAGTGCCAGCATTGCGGTTTCTGTACACAGGGGTCCCTCAAAAAACTTTGTTGCGGCCCTTGTGTTCATATTTTGTACTCCTAACTAAATTTAAAAGCCACCGGGGTATAATGCACAGACACTTCTTGAACCTTAGCTCCTTAAGCTTGAGGGATGCTGGCAATGTGGAGATACCAGGGACACATGAATTACAGTGTGTAGCTGCTTCTATGACTTCCACCATGGTATGTCCTCATCTCCTCGCTGTCCCTCTCTCTCTGGAAGAGCCCTCATCTCTGCCTCCCCAGCCTCATGCTCTAGGCTCCTAAACACCATTCGCTAAGCATGCAGAGGCCATATTCATAAGCCACGAAGAGTCAGGTTCCCTCACAGGATACCGGCAGGTGCAGTTTTCTACTTCCCCTTCTTACAAGGCACTCCATTGTGGAAATAAATGTGCTGCTTTCACTGCAGGATTCCATCGCCACCAGACATGTCAGCAAGAGGATTTTAAGATGACAGATGTGGATGTAAGTAAGACTGAGTGCTAAGGTATGGCTGTGCCCTTTTCCTTCAAGTTCACGGGTTAGAAATGGAAAACTCACTCCGTGGGACAGTGTTGGGAGGAAGCTTAATGATCTGCGGCTAGGGCTGATGAGGCTCTGAGTTCCTTCTCTTGCCCTCTGCCACATGAGGGTGTACCACCTCTGCGGGGCTGGTGTCTGGACTGGCCACCTCCAGAACACTGACTGAAGACCTTTCTGTTCTTTATACATCACCGCATTTGTGGCATTGTGTTAAAGCAGCAAGGAACAGACAGGCCCTCGTGGTAGTCCTGGGAAAGCCCCAAGAATGAAGTACTCAGATATTAAATAAGGTTTCCCCTTGGCCCTTGGCCCCTCCTTTCTCTTCTTTCTTTCTTTCTTTCTTTTTTTTTTTTTTAAAGGAAAAACAATGGTCAAAGCCCTTCATGATGAGTCAGGAAGACAGACTAGTAACTCTCAGTAGGGGTTACCACAGGAAGCTACACTAAACATTTTCATATGAGCTAAGAGGTCCAAAAATAAGAGATAATATCACCTCTGGTGTTGCTATGGTAACAAACAGATATTTAGTCATCATCACCTATTCAATTTGCTGGGGGTTTTCCGTGGTAGCTGAGCCCAAGAAAGGAGAGGGGGAAACGAAACAAAACAAAACAAAACAACAATTAACAAAGGATAGCTGAGACTCTCTCCTGAAGGAAAAAAGGAGGAAGTTGGTTTGGGAGCATGGTATCTTTGATATCAAGTAAACAGCAAGAGGAAATCCTCTCTCATCTCCCAGAAAGGAGACTTTTAACACAGATAGTAATAAAACTTGCAGCTGGGGTGATGAGGAGATGTTCGTGACCTGGGAGCACAGTAAAGACTAAATCTAGAATTTTTAGTTAAACATAATGTGTTAAGTTAACTGACAGACTTAACTATGAACATAATCCCACTAACATGCTGACTACTTCATAAAGAAATCAACCAGGAATTCGTTCTTTACTTGGATCACAATCCAGAGAACATGCCTTATGATTCTGTGTATGTGCATGCATGGTCACATGTATATAAATACCGTGGAAGCCAAAGGTTAACCTAAGGCATCAGTCCTTGGTTGCTGTCCACACAGTCCTCTATATAGGACTTGGCCTGGAATGGACTAACTAAGTTGGACTGGCTGGCTGTGAAGCTCAGGGACCTGCCAGTCTCTACTTCCTCAAGTGTAGGAATTATACATGCATGCTATTATACCCAACTTTTTACATGAGTTCTGGCCTTAACTCGGGTCCTCTTAACTACATAGTGACTATTTCACTGAGTGAGCTATCTCCCCTGCCCTCATGTCCTTTGGCTGTCCATATTCTGCAAGTTATCTTTACCCACATAAAACACTACACATCTTGCGAGAGAGCAAGGAGAATGTTCCAAAATATGCAGTCTTGTCACAAATACAAAATACCATGGGAATAACTGAGAGTCTCAACAGCAACACCAAATAAACAGAAAGAAAGGAAAAGGGCAGGAATGAGGGCGCATGCCCTAGAGGCAAAGACTGACATGTCTCATAGAATACGGATTTTGCTACTGAGAAGACTTAGACGTTTCTTAAAAATGGATGAAATGTGTGAGCTGAGACAGGTAACAGGGGCATGTCTTAGAGAGAATCATGACCTTCAGGAGGAACTCATGAAACAGTGACCACATATACACAAAGGAGGGAGAGAGGGAGGGGGGAAGAGAGGGAGGGGGAAGAGAGGGAGGGGGGAAGAGAGGGAGGGGGAAAAGAGGGAGGGGGAAGAGAGGGAAGGGGGGGGAGAGAGAGACAGAATATGACTATATCTCAAATATATCAGTCTAAATACGAGTCATTATTTTACAGTTCCATTTTCCTCAGATCCAAATCTATCATCACAGTAAATTAACTTCTCGCGCTCTTTTAATCACTAGCCCCAATTCAAGACAGCTCCCAAAAGGTTTTACTCCCTAAACCACCATTAATTCTCAGGAGGCCTGGCGCGTGCTCGAAAGATTCCTTCTCCTACGATTCCTTTCCCTAACACACCTTGCCTTTTCCTCGGTGTACCTCAATCACACGCTTCTCAAGCAGAGCTTGCTCATTCTCCTCTCATCCTTCTAGACAGAACAGTGCTGCCATTCCCTGCTTCTCTGGTGCTCCGTGAACACTAATGTATGACTTGATCATTACTCCTCCCTCTTCTCTTCACAGGTCTCACCGTCCAGGCTAACTGCATGTCATACATGATAACAAATACCAACGAGTCTGAGTCCTGGTTCACAGCAAACTATTCTTCCTATTGCTGTCATCACTCTGGGAAGGTCAGAGTCTACACTGACAGGCCCTCCGATAGCTTGGCCAGTCTCTTCATGCCTGCACCCTATTACCTCAAAGACTTCGTTATTCCCTGAACCAGGTCAACTTGGTACAACCTAGAGTCACCAATGAAAAGCAAACCTCAACAGGAGAACTGCCTAGATCAGACTGTCCTGTGGGCATGGCTGCAAGAGACTGTCTTGATTGCTAACTGATTATGAAGGGCTCAAGCAACTGTGGGCGGGACCATCCCTGGGCAAATGCTCCTGAGCAACGTAAGAAAGCTGGCTGAACATGAGCCAGTGACCAGGAGGAAAGGGAGAAAGCCTGAGTGCTTCCTGGTCCACTTCCTGATGTCCTGGTTTTCATCAAAGATGGCCTATGACCTAGAAGCGCAAGCCAAATAAACCCTTTCCTTCTCTAAGTGGCTTCTGGTCGTGGTGTTTATTACAGCAACCAAGAAGCAAACTGGAACACATCCCTACCTACATCGGAAAACACAAACACGATCAAATGCAGCATGATTTAGCCGACATCAAATCCATGCTCTGGAAGTCTAATATGGTACTTGTGATTAGGGTTAATTCTGTGCTGTGTTTATGAAGTACAGTAAACATTAGATTTTTAAAGGCTCTTGTGACACACATAAAATGGTAACTGAATGAGCTGACTGACAAGCTTGACAGTGTCTGCTGACTTAGGTTCAAAGCTTCCTATCCATCAAGTTTTGGGGCACACGTGTTTCAGACTACATTCTTTTTTTCAGATTTACATAAAAATTTACCATCTCCTACTCAAGTTCAAAATTTTCCCAGATGTGAAAAGGCAAACTTGATGAGGAAAGATTTTCCTTGGGCTTGTGCTTCAGCGACTTTAGGCCATCGTGGTAGGAAAGCAGAAAGGACAATGCTTACCAATGGCAGATGGACATGGAGAGAAAGAAGGTAAGGGACCAGGATCCAAGCATCTCTATCAAGGCCATGCTGCCAATGACCTAACATCCTTCTGACAGTCTTCACATCCCTAGTGTTCCACCATCTCCCAGAAGCACCACAGGAGACCAAGCCACTGAGAGGTATTCAAGGTCTAAGCAGGAGCACTGGACATATCTAAACCCCAGCCTTGATGGCTGTGGGTATTATCATCAAAATGCCCTCTCCACTTTTACACGAGGCTTTGGGATAAAACAAACCCTGTAGAATTGCTCCACTACTGATTACAAATCTACTTCTCTTATGACTTGGTTTTCTATAATGAAGCCAGAAATAAGCTATTGGAAAAATGAGATGACTCTTTTATGCTGACAAAAAGAGCAGCAGCTCCTATGGCAGAACTTGTCAGGGGTTTCAATTCCATCTCTGCCATGCTTTTTGAATGGATTAGTAGACCTGGTGGCTAGACGGAACTGATTCTAAGACCTATCCATATTAGCAGATTCTAATTTGTCCAAACCAGAGAGCAAAATTTTACCACTGTGTACCACTGTGATTCACATTAGCCCATCCCAAACCAACTAGAGGCTGACACACTCTGGCTACATAACTGCTTGGGATTGGCTGCAAACTTGTCTAGTATGTGTTAGAAATCTTGTTTGACAATCAGCAGGAAAGACTACTTTTCTCTGAGAAATCCAAACTCTAAAGAAGACTGCTGTGACGCTGTGGCATTTGGAATTGCAAGCTTTCAGGGTGAGGAAAGTACAGGGGACCAAATCTGGTGTCCTGTGTATGCTACCTACAAGCATTCTGAGTAAAATGTGATTGTGGTAGTTGTTGTTGCTTTTACTTCTTTTTGGGGGGTATTTTACTTTTTTATTTTATGGGTGTTTTGTCTGCATGTATATTTGTACGTGAGTGTGTGTGTGTGTGTGTGTGTGTGTGTGTGTGTGTGTGTGTGTGTGTGTAGGTGTAGATGGATTCCCTGGAACTGGAGTTAGTTGAGCTGTCATGTGGATGCTGGGAATCAAATCTGAGTGATCCAGCCCCTTTTTCTTTTTATAATCAGAATAGTGATAATTAGAAGCTAGCTTCTGTACAGGTAATGAAAATTCCATGACATATTTAGCAACCCGGGCTCACTTTCTCCTCTAGTGTCACCTAGAAGGATGGGAGAAACTTTAATATAGAATTTCTCAGTTTTACAGTAGGTAACATGTTGGGGCAAAGGTTAGTCTAAAAAAGGGAAAAAATCCTGATGTTGATCCAACCCTTTCCTAGGAGTTAAATGATCAACCACAGAAATCAATCAGTATAGGAGCCGGTGAGATGGCTCAGCAGGTAAAGGCACTTGACACTAAGCCTGGCGATCTTAGTTCAATCCCCCCCCCACCCCAAAACCCATGCGGTGTAAGGAACCGATCAGCGCCCTCAAGTTCTACTCTGTCCTCCACATGTGCATGTGACAGACACAAGACACAGACAGACAGAGGTGTCTTTCTGAAAGGAAATTAAATCAATACAGAGAAACTAATGCACAAGGGATATGGGGAATAAAAAAATAGTTGGCTTGGAAGCCAGGAGATCAGGGGTTAAATTTATCACTTTTTCTTTTCAAAAGTCTGGTAAGTCTAGGCAATTAATAAGAGAGACGGTTTCCAGAATTGGATATTAAAAATAAACACATACACAGACACACTATGATAGAGTACTAGCGTATCGCCACCCCCACTGTAATAGGGGATGTAAGTACAGAGGTCAGAGAGGACTAAGAAAAATCTGGGTGAGGTGGGGGCGAGAAAGTGGGAGTTGGTGAAAAATGGCCAAGCTAGTAGGAGACGGCAAGCAAGAAAGTGGTCAACAGTGTTCGGCCGAATGATATCACACTCCAACGCAGTCGGAGTCCAGGGATCGTCAGACCCAGGTCACAAGACTAAGGGGACCCGAAGCAAAAATGGAACACACAGCCAACCCAGAATTTCTTCTGGGCTAAGCAGGGAGAGTGTTGTCTGAGAAACAGTATTTTTGATAAAGCAAGGACAAAATAACAGCTACAAGGGACCTCAAGGGCATCTAGTCTCTAGATCTACCTACTGCCTCTCAAAGGAATCCACTTACAGCATTTTACCTTTTCTAGTCAGATTTCCAGCCAGGAGAGAATATGAGTTAGTTACCACTTCACTATCCACCAGAAACCCAGAGCCAACATGCCTATTCTCCTCAAACCCTAGACGGCCCTACAGCTAGTCTCGGCAATTTCTTCTTCTTCTTCTTCTTCTTCTTCTTCTTCTTCTTCTTCTTCTTCTTCTTCTTCTTCTTCTTCTTCTTCTTCTTCTTCTTTTTTTTTTTTTTTTTTTTTTTTGGTTTTTCGAGACAGGGTTTCTCTGTGTAGCCTTGGCTATTTCTTCTTTTTAAAAGGACATAATTCTAAAGAAGCAAGTGCAACTGGGAGATTCTCAGCAGGACTAATAGCGTAGTAGTAGTCCTAGTGCTAGCTCAAGTAGAGGTCCAGACGTGAGCCCATGGGCGCTTATACTCACTGGGCTAACTGTGTACCTCTGAATGCTTCTAAGTCCTCTCCAGCCCCCTCTTGTCCTCTGTTGTTTGCCTTTTAGGCTTACCATTCTTCTTTTTTCTTCTACATTCAAAAGCAGTAAAAGAAACAGATGAAGTAGATAAAAATATAAAGAAAAAAAAGCCAAATACAAATACTCATTGTAATTAATCGAGAACAAAGGGTGTCATTCATCTCTGCCCCTTAAGTTATGCGCTGGATCTAACACGTGTGCAATAAACAGAAATGCTGCTGCTCGGAAGATAAGAAAATAGAAAGGCTACGCAAGGGACTTCAGAAGTGAAATCAGAGCTTGTACAGGACATCACTGGCCACAGAAAGAAAATGTTCTGGAATTCTGTGTCTCTCTGTCTCTCTGTCTCTCTCCCTCTCTCTCTCCCCCTCCCTACACACACACACACACACACACACACACACACCTCTCTCCCTCTCACTGTCTCTGCCAGTGAGACTGAGCAGTACTAGGTAGGCACTTGATCTAAAACTCACACCAAAAGACACAACTGGCCCCAAAACAACCTTCTTCCTTCTCTTCTTTCTACAAAACATGAAATATCAGGCTGTAACTGTCTGTTTAAACAATAACCCCATCAAAAGCTGCCAGCAAAATTCACACCTAGATTTCATTCCACTCAGATAAATGATATAAATGTATATACATAATTCTATATAGTTCATCCTTACAGAAGAATGCTGTCAAAAACTCTCCTGGAAACACACGGACACAAACACTTTCAGGTGTGTGTGTGTGTGTGTGTGTGTGTGTGTTTAAATTATGTTATATAATCATAAATATAGTATATAACATATCATATAAAATTTTATGTATTACATATAATATTTCCTGGCATCTGGTATTAAAATCTCTCAATACCTTGCACCACTTGCTATAAAACTCAGCTTCGCAAAAACCTCTGTTATAACTTAATCACATTTAATGTATTTTCACTGAGAACACATCTATGGCATGGATAAAGACTCTTCTCACCTAAGTACATGGAAAAGCACAAATTGAATAATCATGTGTGTGAAAGGACTAAAAGGACCAAAGGTGGTATTTTCATGATGGCTGGAGGTGAGACAGGTCAGGAAATGTGGCTATGGAAACCAGCAATGTCTCCTCTCTCTTTCAGTGGATGGGGTAAAAACCCCAGCATCAGTTTCCTTCCCGTGTGTGTACCTTCCTGAATGACAGAACCAAAGCCCAGAGCAGTCCCCTTTCCAGGTTCCCTTCCACCCAGGGCTCTGCTAACCAGATATGCAGGCCAGAGACCAGGAAGGAAGTGAGCTCAGCAGGGCCCCTGTGCTGTGTGCTGCTGAGCAACTCCACTATACAGTCACAGCGTAAGTATAAAAACAGCAAAGCATGAGACGCTTTTGTTCATTAAAAATGGATTCTGAGATGCCAGGAGCCCCATTTGTGGTCCTCTGGGATTCCAGAATCATAAGTGTACCTGAGAAGCAGCTTTCTCACCTGCTCACGGTAGCAGACATGGCCTGTCTCTGGATGGCTGCATGAACGGCATCATCGCATGTCATGATCCTGGTTTCACGGGACCTGCCACCCTCAGATGCCAGGCTTTTTACAATTTTTCATGAACTTCTTTTCTATTTAAAAGTATGGGTCAGCCCAGAGTAGTAGCTCATGCCTAGCACTAGGAAGACAGAGGCAGGTGGATTTCTGTGAATTCTAAGGCAGCCTTGACTATATAGTTCCAAGACAACCAAAGCCAAATACTGAGACCGTGTCTCTAAAGAAACAAATAAATAGATAAGTAAACATTAAAAGTGTGTCAGTCCTTTTATTTCCTGACACTGAAAGCTGATAATACACATTCATATTTAATATGAAACACATTAGATGAGTGTTCAATTGCTTTATTTTCCCACGTGTACACCTTTAGGGTATATGTATGCCTGTGGTGTGTGTGTGTGTGTGTGCATACGTGCTCAAGCATATATGTGCTGCTGTTTTATGATGCTGAGAATTAAACTCAGGCCCTCCAATAGTCTAAGTACAAACTCCACTACTGAGTTATAACCCCACCTTTCAACTACTTTATTATATAGTCAGAAGGTGTAGAAGATGATTTATAATCAGTGCCCGACAGCTTAGTCTACCTCCAAAGTAAAAACTAGAATCAGTCAAGGGAGAGGTTACTGGTAAGAAAAGTCCATACGGAAATTAAATTCTCCCGTCTTCTTGGAGATGACCTGCACCAATGGAATGGAACCTCTCTTGCCTGCTTCTGGTAGGGCTACCAGCAAGCAGACAGGCGGCAAAAGCCTCCTTCAAACAGTCCTGACATTCAAAGACTTATTTTTTTTCAAAATTAGGATATTTCCAGGTAGAAAAGCACATACTCTATTTCTAGTTACCCAGAAGCCTGAGGCAGAGAGTCCTAGAGTCCAGCAGTTCAAGACTAACCTCAGTGACATAGTGAGATGCTGTCTCAGCAAGAAATAACAACAAAAATAAGAATGAAGGAAGAGTGTATCATGCTCCCAATTTTGAGGGTGAGGTGTCCTTGGCTCCTTCGCTCAGATAGGTTGTAAAGCCACCCTGCCTGGATTCAGGAAACCAAGCCTGACAGACACGCAGCAAGTGAGGTGCTAGGAAAGAAGATGACGCATCTCCAGAACCAAGCCCCACTGGCTCCTAAGGAAATAAACTTGGGGCTTCAACTATCACATAACCAGAAATGGCAGCTGTTTCAAGATAGGATCACGATTAAGAAACAAATAACCCGAGTTCAAAAGACTGAATTCAAGTACAGACCCTATCGCTAAGTAACCTTGAGCCAACTGCTAGATCTTCAAGCCTCGACTTCTTCAAATTTAGATCGAGCACTACAAATTATATAGTTTTTACGTAAATTGCATATAAGGAGTCATGTACTAAGGGGGCAATAGACTTTGCCCTTTAAAAATAAATCAACAAATGATTTGGAGCTAAATAAAATAGCATTAAATATTTACAATTTTCTGCTTATGCTTTGCGTCTAAAGAGAATACTTCTGAGCATAAACTCTGCCTGCAGACATTGCCCTTCACATGTTCCTGCTGAAACAAATATTTAGGGAGAAGATTAAGTGACCTATCCTACTCCCGTCCAGGTCTGACTCCCTTCCCAGACCCACTGGATCCTAGAACAGGCATCCTTGGAACAGGCATTCCACTGGACGACACACCCAAGGCTCCCACCCATACACATTCCTGGCCCCAAATTCCATTCTAGCCCTAATCAGGAATCCCTATTCTGCTGGGGAAAGAAAAGAACAACCTTATCTCCTCCTGGAGATAATCAGCGTCCAGGATCCTGTAAGAGACAGAGGCTCTGTGGCGTATCCATAGGGACCAGACGGGCCAAGACAATGACTCAGCCACGGAGGCACCTAACTCCTTCTGGGGTTACCTCCACGCCACAGTGTAGGAATGACTAGAACCTCTTTCGCCCAGAAGAAACTCTGCCACAGGGCAGTCCTTTGTAATCCTTCTTGAAAGCAGGTCTCAGGCTTTAAGACAGTTTTCAAAAGGGGAAATTAAAACTCTTAAGATGTTCAGTACAATCAAAAGCTCCTACAATTTTTATTTGCTATTTTACAAAATTTGGCGAATTACATTTTTAACGAAACTTAATTTCAAGTAACTTTCACATTATTTTTTGATCACACATTTTGTAACAAATACACTATTGTCGTAACACTTCATCTTTATCAGTGCTTTATAAATTAAATCCTGACATGTAAATCACTAGTGATCTAAAAACACAGTCTACTTGAAGAGGCTTTAGGAATCATATTTTCCATGTTAAGCCGTATGTGAATTCCTTTTCAATGCTAACAGGCCCATACGCGAACAAGAAATAACATGAAAACAATGCATGTATGAAAAACAATATATGTCACAGAATGGAAAAGACATTCAACAGTCCAGACCAGCTAAGTACCTATTTCCTGCAGGCTGATGAGACCATAAATATCCCCCCTATTTTCCTTTCTGTCACTGGGGCTTCGACTCAGGGCCTCACACATTCTAAGCAACTGTTCTACCACTGAAAAATACCTTCATGCCCTTTTGAGCATATCTTGATTCTGAGACAGGGTCCCGCTAGGGTGCAAGCACTGGTCTAGCCTCTTGCCTCCACATTGTAAGTGGCTGGGATTACTGGAATACACAATCTCTCCTGGCAGAGCATTGCTTTTTAAACTGATATGAAGTGTGGGAGCAATTAGTGTCCCCACTAGAATAGCAATGTTCAGTTAGTTAGATTACAGGGGTGTGCACCTGTGTTAATACTATGAAGTTTTAATGAGCATTTTAAAAACAGCTTGTGCATAAACTATTTAATTATTGACTCATAATTCATAAGAACCTCTCCCCACTCACGTGATTTCCAACTTGTAAGGACAAGGTGACACACAGTTAGAAATGACAGAAGAAACTCAAAGAAGTCCATGGCAAGCTCTCTTTGTTAAACAAAAGAACCAGCTGACATTATAAGGCACCAGTTCCTCTGAGATGAACAACCCAAACCTCAGCTGAAAGGCAGAGACTGAACCCCAGCCTTCTCACGTGCATCCTGGTACCAGCAATGCCTGTCTCACGTTGTGGTCTTAATCTTTCAGTGATGTGTGCCATTACTCATACAGCATACATAAAAGATAACGGCATTTGTCTAAAGACTGTGTATCCCATGTAAAGAGAATGAATGGCCTTAAGTTTCAGAGTTATCCCTGTACTAAGGGCAGATCTTTGGGGAAAAGAACCCTGCATACGTTCATGGATGCTTCCTTTTGTTGTATTGCAGGAGTAGGATGCAGCGTGGCATGAGGAGGGAAGGCAAAAATCTGGACGATGCTCCTGAGGAATTTCCCAGGACCATATCTACAATTCTGACTCTTCAGTGACCCTTTGCTAGGCACAGCGATGGCCCATAAGAGTTCATACCACTTGGCACATTCCACTGTTCAGCCAGGTGCACTCTGCTGAGCGATGCCAAGAGAGGGAACAGGACTAGCCAGGGCACAGGGCAGGTCTATATCCTACAGATTTCCTCAGACTGCAGCATCCTCCTGGCTTAGTCCTGTATCTCAGAGCCAGAGACACTGTCAGACTCACAAAGCCTTTCCCCCACCCAGCAAGTATTAGTGTTTTAATACTTAGTATTGTTTAAGGAAAGAATATGAATTGTAAAGCCCTTCAAGTCAATGCCAACAGCAGGAGCCAATAAAAACAAGCGTGAATTGTGAGAAATACTTATCAAAGTGACCAGCCATAACTAAACCCACTTCCTTCTAGGACTCTTCTCATCTCTGTCTCTAGGGAAAGGAAAATGGGTTCCATATATCAAGTAATCAAATGTGTTTGTTTTGAAAGGGAAACTACTTTTTAAAATGTCCCTTTAAAAACTACTCCTTTACAATAACATTCTAAAAGGGGATTCTTTATAATGTGTTTGAATAACACAGTATTTTGAAGTTCTCAGGATGCTTAGAGGCTATAAATAAATTTCCCCAACAAGAGACTATTATGCATATAGAAGATCACGAGAGGGTAAAATCTGCATGACAAAATGTACAAAGTGTATACTTGAAAAAATACATGATTTTCTCCAATTTTTAACTTACTGAATTAAAATATTTAAACTAAATTTTCTCATAGCATTGTTATTGGTTATATTTATTCATTCACTATGTTTTATTGAGCATATTATTGCATGCAGCCTCTAATCTTTTCTTACCCCTGGGTTGCCAGATTGGCCACAATATCCACCACCTGGTGCAAACATACAAACAAATAAACCTCTCCTCAGGACAGTAAACGACATCTTCTCTGCAGCCTCATTGTAAAGCTCCTAAGAACATACATCTACAATACTCAAGGTGCTGAAATGTGGATGACTGAAGTTAAAGAACCCCTTTGATGTTCAGAGTTAGTAAAATGGAAAATGACAACGTGCATGTGTCACTTCAAAGTGACATTTAAAACCAGCTTCTAAGAGAAATATGCTAGTCTTTTATTGGGATGAAGACATATGATTTCTCAATATACAGGGATTCCAAATATAAGAAATAGACGTTTAGCAACATTAAGTATTCCAAGAGCACCCCACCAGAACACAGCCCCTCAGTAGATAAGGAGGATCTCGGTCTTGATGAAACTTGTGTGGGTGCGGGGGCGGGGGGACTCCCCTTTTCTGAGGACAGGGGGAGCAAGGGAGGGAAAAGGGGGAAAAAGAAGAGACTGGAAGGAGAAGAGGGAAGGCCCTATGATCAGGATGTAAAGTGAATGTATAAATTCAAAAAAAAAATAAGAATAGAGGTCCCCTGGACACTGGACCTCCTCACGGGGCAGCTGTGACATTCCTTTCCTTCCAGGCAGCAGCTGTCACACACCTTCTCAAAACTTAACTTCAGAATGCTTCACCTAGATCTATGTTTTCTACAAAAGGATTTAAGAGTACGGTGGCACCATCTCAAGGAAAGAACTGGAATAATCTAAAGGTATAATATTTTGTAAAGCAACTGACATTCTTGTTTTTTTTTTTAAAAAAAAAAAATCAGGGTTGGACCTCTCCCTGGGGAGGAAGCCATCAACAGAGCACGCAGGCCAGAGATGGCTGGAGTTCAGGGAAAGACCATAAACGTCAGGAGGAAGGCAATCTTTGAACTCACAGGGTGACCCACTGAGCTCACTACCCCTTTATTTTTCACTCCGGAAACAATGTATATGATTTTTGCCAGTTAACTCGTGAGAAGAACTAGTGACTGCTGTCAAGAGAGGCCAAGGGATGGCTGAGGAGGGGACAAGAGAGATGGCTGAGGAAGGGACAAAGCCAATGCTGAAGGAACCAGATCAGAGACGAGAGGCTGGAAAGAGAATTTCATTCCTGGTACCAGGAGAAAAGTGGGATCCCTGTGGATCCCACACTGAGGAGCCAACACCAACAACTCCAGCTCTGAGTTCTTTTATGAGCAGAGAAACTTGCGTGGAGAGAGAGAACTAGATGGCATGGTGTTGCAGAAAGCTATGTAGACAGAGACCTGATCAGAGAGCAGGAAAGTCAAGGGCGTCTAGAAGGGACTGTCTGCTGCACATTCAGACTGAAGAAGCCCATTGAAGGACAAGACACACTTGCCAGATTCCTAAAAGCAAGCTGGAAGTGAGCTGTTGGGGGTCAGCACACACTGCAGCTCTGGGCTAAGCATCCCTTCTGTACTTCTGAGTTTCAGGGGCTCCCGTCTATCAGGAAGTACAGCCCCTTTGGGTGAGGCACTCTTTATTTAGTCCAGGAACTGGTGTCCAGGTGGAGGTGGTGGTGTGCATCTGCTCCGATTTGTAAAAATAAAATCATTAAGCCGAAAGAAATGAAAAATCAGTCATGGTAGACATCACTTGAGAGAACTGCCAGGACACAGCCAAATACCAAGAATGTTTGCGAGTCCACTAAGCAACCTGAGAAATCAACTCACATAAGGTAAAAATAAATGAACTTGGAACACTGAAGAATACTAAGACACAAAAAGTCATTTGATAACCAGGATGGACCAAACAGCATTTTATTCTGGTTAAAAAAAAAAATCTACTAGGCTAGATAAGACAGGGGGTGGTCAGGGAAGAGAAGGAAAGAACTGAGGCACTCCCCTAAACAACAACCCTAAATAGCATCACCATGACAACTATCAAAAATGCAACCAATTACATCAACCCCAAGCAGCTTCCCATAGATCCTGGGGAGGTGATAATCGAAGCTCAGCCATGCCCTTCACACGCAGTCAGTAAGATTTGTATTATCTAAATCCTAGATTTACACATCAAACCTTCAAAGGGCAAGGTTGCAAACTGAGTCACTCTCATATTCTGCGTCATTTCCAGATTGAATACGCTGGCATAATCCCTCTCTGTTTCAAAATGAGAGACACTGTGTGTTGTGACTTGCTGCTTCTTAGCTCCAAATACTCCCTTTAATGAGTACCTTGTGATAAACTTTGTTAACATTGCTCCAATCACATCAGCATACCACTGAATAACTTACTGAGGGCACAGAACTTACTGAACTGCCAGCCTGGTGCTGGGTAGGGCATAAGGGATGTGGGTATGGAGACCTCCAACAGAGCTGGCAGCATCCGTGGACAGACACTGCCCCAGTCATCAACAGGCACAAGAATGTAACCTTTCTGCTTTACCTTGATGTTGAAATCAGAACCCTCACAGGCTTGTATGTTCTGAAGGCCTCCTCTCTTGTGTATCAAGGGCGTGCTGAGGCCTTACTGCCTGTAGACTGGAAGGTCACACACAGAACAGCACTCATTTCCTTTGGGTCCTCACACTCAAACTTGCCCATCCCCAACCCGTAGCACCTGGGAAGGACATCTGCCTCCTGGCCTGCCACCGCTGTCCAGACCACTAGCTGCTGGCTGACTGCCCATTCCCGCATTCCCCAGGTGTCTGTGGAGAGTTGTCTACTTGCCAAACAACTGTAAACCAAACCACCAAAGCTTCCAATGGGTGAGTGCTGTACTTGATTCAAAGAAGTTCAATTTCTCTGCATGGCTGCCTGATCTCACCATAGGGTGACTTGTGTTTCCTTGTATATCATAATCATGCTTTTATGTAGTAAATGACTGTGTGAATTTCCCGTTCAACATACCAGTGTGAATACTCTTTCCTTTTTGAAATCATATTGCTACAAACGCCAAAGAGAAGGGTTTCTTCTATACATGTGGTGCATTAGTACTTAAGCCATTATTTTTATTTTTAGTCTACTATTTCTCTTATCAGTGTATTGCCTTCATGCATTCACCCTAGAGTTCAGAGTGCCCGAGTATGGCTTCTATGCTCTTCTAAACTCATCATCATATGATAAAGGTGGGGCCTCAAACATTCTGAAACGGTATTCGTGTGCATCTGAAAAGCCTAGGAAATAAAAAACTTCATAAAGAGCCTACTAACCCACAGTTGCCAGGCTCCTGCCCAGACAAAACCTTACCTAAACCTATTACTATTTGACATCTCAGCTTTCGGGACACATAAACACAGACCGAGGAGCCACAGTGTCCTAAACTGTACACCACATTAACTAAGCTAAGCAAGTTCCTCACACAAGAATGAACACTAACAAGTGATCTTTCAGAAAGGCCCGAGCTGGGCAGGCATGCAGGCACACATATATACTTCCACAATAAAGAAAGCTGAGGCAGGAAGATCCAAGTTCAAGGCCAGCCTGGGCTACACTCCAAGATGCTAGTTAGATATATAAATAAGAACTCTGAGTCATTTAAGGGCTTCTCGGCTCTAACATACCAAGAAGACGAGATTTCTTTCACTCATTTTTTTTAACATTATTTTATGTTCACATACTTGAATATAATGTGCTGTGGTCATATTCACTCCCATTACCCTTCCTTACTCCACTCTCATTTCTGTTGACCTCTTCTTCCTTTCTACTTTTCCTATGTCATCTGACTGCAAGTGTTCTGCAGGGGGCTACCACTGTTACCTGTTTGTAATTTCCACAGTGATGTTATGTCCAGGAGACACTGTGCTCCCACCCTCTGTGTCTTAAAATCTTTCCACTCTTACTGTGATGTTTCTTGGGTCTTAAAACGAAGTGATAAAAATGTCCCGTTCAGGACTGAGCATGTAATAATCACATAAGTCTCAGGCCTCTGACCTTCTGAGAGTCCCCCGCTTTAACCACTATCCGTGCCAAAAAGAAGCTTCCTTGATTCAAACTGAGAGTAGCACTGGTCTTGCAGTTATAAACATAAATACTTAGAAGGCAGTTTGGCTACATATCCATTTAGCAAAACATCAGTCATGTATTACTTCCCGGGTCCTATGACCTTCCCAGCCATAGACTGGACCAAGTTACAGCACCCAACATAATCCTTCAGTCCCTCATTTAGAGCCAGTCCCAAAGCCAATCACAGAGCGGTTGGTTATCCCTAAACAGCCCTGCCACTATTGCACCAGTAGACAACTCTAGTGAAGGTGCTAACTAAATAAACTACACAACGACGTGACAGGCAAATTGTGAGGTTATTTTACAAATGTTGTGGCTGGAATCAACACGTATTCCTATGAGTCAATTAAGTCAACTCTTCCCTCAAAAAACAGAAAAACTTTTGAGCAATGTGTTAATAACAAAGCTCTCAGATTCACACAGATCTTTCCAACCTCAATGTCTCCGCTCTCACTTTATCACGAGCACATGACTCCAATCCTTCACCAAGCTGAGGCAAAACAAAAACATACATTAGTCAGCCCTCCACAAAGTTCTGATTTACAAATTTGGGGGAACGTGATATATTTTTCCTTTACAAAAAGACACAGAACACTTTGACTTACTTTTCTGAAAGCTGGTCAGAACCCTTCCTCCTTCATCTCAAATACAAATTAACCCTTTGCTTTCCTTTCACCATATAAGAACACGGGATTGCCCTCATAGATGCTACTCCAGCTGTTGGGTTTCAGAGCTACCCTGGGAGGAACTGAAACAGCATGTCTCTGTCTCTGCATCTCCACGCAAGGCTACAGATGATTTCAGACACAGAGGGTATCAGTTATTGCAGACTGGACCAAAACCCCATGCTGGCTTCTAGGTGGTGGTAGCAAGCCTAAGCAAGCCTGAGACACAGGAGTGGCCAACAAGTGTGAAATAAAATGCATTTACCCAATTTCAATACAAAAGCCTTTAATGCTCTCACCACAGAGTTTCTGAATAGACAGGTCAATGGTTCTAAAGCAGTGAATTGTAAGTCAGAGGTTTTACATAAAGTAGAGGAGAGTTGCCTCTGCAAAAGTTCCTTTGTGTCTCTTCCTGTACATTGTAGAACGCGTAATGATACTTTAATTTTGCTGCGCTGTGGGGGTGTATGGGTGCATGTGGATCAGAGGACACCCTTCAGGAGCTGGTTGTCTCCTTCCACTGCGTAGATCCTGAGCAGCAAACTCAGCTGTGTCTTATTGGCATGTATCTTTACTCACCACGCCAACTCACCAGCTCCTTTTTGTTTTTTTAAGTACATTTTAATTTCATTTTTACTTTAAAATTTTAAATTGTGGAACATCAAAAAGAAAACTGCTTTTTCTTTAAATTCCACTAGAACATTTAAAAGGACTACAGTAGGACAAGTTTTTAAAAACTCAAAACTAGCTGTTCAGAAACACCATGATTTCTTTTCTTTAAAAAAAAAAATTCAATTACAACTACTCTAGCCAAAAATATTTTTTCCCTAATAAATACTTTGCCTATAAATAATAGCTGGGTAATCGGGTTGGGAAAAAGAATTGTATTATAATTTTCTTGTCAGGAAAACAACAAGAGAAGGATGTTCCAGGGTCTCAACACGTGAGTAACCCACCCGCTCATAGCTATAGATTTTTTTTTTTTTTTTTTTTTTTTTTTTTTTTTTTTTTTTTGGTTTTTCGAGACAAGGTTTCTCTGTGTAGCCTTGGCTGTCCTAGACTCACTTTGTAGACCAGGCTGGCCTCGAACTCACAGCGATCCACCTGCCTCAGCCTCCCAAGTGCTGGGGTTAAAGACGTGCGTCACCACGCCCGGCATAGCTACAGATTTTTAAACATTATCTGATTTCAGTCAGCAGAAGACACTGACAACTGGTCCAGGTTCTGGCTTCACAGGAAATGCGGAAGCACACTCTACTTGGTTTCTCCAATACAGACGTAACACACAAAAGGAAAGCATGAGAAATCTGAAGAGTAAAGCAGAATAGCAGAATAAGAGCATCTGATTAAACCATTCTTCCCTCCGATTGCCCTGTTGGACTCACAATATCTCAAAGCTCAGAGGCAGTAGAAACTGGAGACAGGGAGGGGCCGAACACGCAGAAGTTGCCCTTTTGTTTTCTTGAGCACAAGCCAACATTACAGTAACAGTCACAGCTTCATAATGCCATAAGTTCTTATCAGTGTCTCTATTTTGAAGCTTAGCTAACAGGCTGGAGATACCAAAGAGGAACTCACTAAATGAAGAGATGGATCATATAAGACCCAACACAGTAAACACAGCAACTCCGTCTCAATTCATCTATGTATTGAAGAATTTGGAAAGCCTCCAGAGGCATAGACACCCTGATCTGAAAATACAGACCAAAGAAAAGGCAGCAAATGGCATTGTGAAGAGGAACAGGATGGTGAACTGATACCACATGACTTGATGATTCCATATTGAGCTACAGTAATCACGAGAAATACTGAACTGGATCCCAGACCACAGGGGAGCCTGGGACGGAGGCACACCAACGTGAACTCATTCAGACAAGTGTTCAAAACAGCATTTGATAGACACAGAACAGTCAGTCCTGCTGCTGATGGAGGACATGGGCATAGTTGAACACCTCTATTTTAAAAAAAAGGGGGGGGGGTGAAAAGAAAGAAAGAAAGAAAAAAAAAGAAAGTAAAGCCCAAAAGGTTGGACCATAAATATTATACAACTTAAATGATAAGTGGAAAGCTACAACTTTCTCCAAAACAGTATCTTTATCATATGGACTTTGACAATGAGTTCTTGGGACACTGAAGCAATAAACAGAAGAAAAACTTGGGAAATTGCTTTCCCAAAATTAAAAATATTTGCCTTACAAAATATACAGCTGAATTTAACAAAATAAAAACATCTCAGTTTAGAAGAAAAAGTTTGCAAATATGTGCCAAAGAACTCTGAATATCAACAGTTCAGAAAATCAACATCCCTACAGCCAGCTGTAGTGGTGTACATGTTCCCAGCACTCAGGAGGTAGAGGCATTCATCTCTGAGCTTGAGGACAGCCTGGTCTGCAGAGTAAGTTTCAGGACAGTCTGCATTACATAGTAAGAGCCTGTCTCAAAAAAGAAAGAAAGAAAGAAAGAGAGAGAGAAAAAGAAAGGGAAAAGGGGAAGGAGGGAGGAAGAAGGAAATTGAAAAAAAACAACACTAACACAATTTTCAAATGGGCAAATTAGTGAGGCATGGCGGCTCACATCTGTAATCCCAACACTTGATAGGGTGAGCCAGGAGGATTACCACAAATTCCTGGCCAGCTTACATTCTACATGAGAGTCTTTTCAAAAATAAGAAAATAAAAATCAGCCACAGGACCTACATAGAGCTGTAAGCATGTATATAAAGCAGCAGGTATGGGCCTGTGAAGCCTGTGGAGATTGAGAACATAATGAAGGAGTGACTTATACAGATGAGGTGCAGCCTCCACTAGTGTTAATTTAACATCAAACACACCACGATTAAAACTTCATAAATAATAATAATAAAAGTTTCTGTTTAAAGCCAAGAAAAAAAATGTAATGTTCTAAAATAGCTAAAAATAAATTTGAACAATACCACTTTTTTGGTGAGCTTGCAATGCAAATAAAATTTCATGTAATGTAGCAAAACATACAACCATGCTGAAAAGTAGTTTGGGGGTATACTATAAAATTGTAAAATTCAACATATATTTAATCGTGTAATTCAACAACCCATCTTCTATGTGGTTCCATGGGAGAAATGAAAACTTAATACACACACACACACACACACACACACACGCACTGTAGATGAATGTTCTGCTTGTAATGACCATTACTTGCAAACCATCCCCAATGTCTTCAATGAGTGAATGGTAACTGGCATACAGGAAATCCAGAATATGAGCTACTAGACTGAACAACAGGCAAACATTCACTGCTTCAAGTAGAAAGGGGGAGGGTGATATGGATGCACACATCTATCCTATGTTTTAGAGAAATTCTTCAAAAGTTAATCATAGCAACAGAATAGGATTGCACTTCTCGGAGGTTTCTTGGGGCAAAATTCTGACCACAAATAAACACAGAAGTATTTTTCTGGAGAGATGGTATCATTCTGCACCCTGATGGTGGTCAGCTTTACACAACTCTATGAGTGGCTTTAAATACCTGTAACTGTACATGCAGTAAGTATACTTATTATGTTGACTGTTTAGAAATTAATAGTCTTTATAGATATCAAGATTGTAAAAATTGCCCCCATGGTATCCTGTTTTCCCTGTCCCTAAAATCAGAACATCCATTAACAGAAGAACCTTGGACCGTATAGTCACTTCTGTGTGACACTGTGTATGCTGCATATGTCTAGAGGGAGGAACTAAGAGGGTTTGGATATAATACAAAGTCCTAAAAATACATCTAGGCATTAGAATCAAACCATCACTTTTTTTTAATGAGTATTTCAGTCTGGTGTGTGTGTGTGTGTGTGTGTGTGTGTACACACAGATACATATATGTCAAGGTGCCAGTGTGCAGGTCATTGGACAACCTTGGGTTTCTGTGCTTGGTAGTCACTTTGTCTGAGGAGAGATCTCTTTGATGTTCACCACTGCACACTCTAGGCTAGCTGGCCCACAAAGGTCCAGGGACTCCCCTGTTTCTATCTCCCATCTCGCTGTAGGAACATTGTGATTACAAGTTTCAGCTACCACCCAGACTTCATGTAGGCTCTGGGCATTTAATCCCAGGTCCTCACACTTGCACTATTACTGTTTTATCCACAGAGCCATCTCCCAGCCTCCATGTTTAATTTCTTAAGCTTTCAAAACTAAGGGAGAAGGATTACAAGTTCAAGACCAACCTCAGCTACATGGTTACGTTGTGATGCACAGGAGAAAATAAGTGCATAATGAAGTATAATAGAAATGCCTTTTCTTTGTAGCTGTACTTGAAGTAAATATGAAATGTCATTTTAGGTCAGCATTTTAAAATCTGGACAGTTTATCGACTAATTCAAAATATCTTCCACTTTTGAAATGAGGCCTGAATATGTTCTCCGGACTACTCTCAAAATCACTGGACAAAAATCATCCGCCAGCTTCAGCCTACAAGGTAATTAGGACTACAGGTGCATGTAAAAATTACATACAGACATAACTAGGACATATATGTCCTAAATATATAATTATATATAAATAAATACATACAGTGCCTTTTTATATTTAATATTTATAGACAATTACATAGATGGCATATTAATACTCAAAAATGAATCCTAGGAACAAAAAAAATATATTGAAGAAAGTAATTAAAAAACAATAAAATGGGTCAGATAATGATGGTGCACGCCTTTAATCCCAGCATTCCAGAGGCACAGGATCTCTGAGTTTGAGGCCAACCTGGTCTACAGAGAAAGTTTCAGAACATCTAAGGCTACACAGAGAAATCCTGTCATCAACATCATCATCATAATAATAATATAAAATGTATTCATTATGTTCATCATGAATTCCACAGCATTTGGCACAGTATACAGTTAAGTATCATTTAATAAAATATAATCCAAGAATTGTTTTTAACAGAAGTACCTCACATAAGGATGACATACTAACACTTGCCTTTATAATATGAGCTAAGATTCGACTATTCCAGCACGCAAATATGTATGTGCCTGAAGAAATAAATTTTGAGACAGATCTGACTGATGTAAAGGAAAACTGAATTCTACTAAGCCAATCAAGCAGGGCAAAGTGCAGCAACAGAAAAATACTAAAGCCAGGACGTCATTCACAGAGCCCATTGGCTGAAGCGTGCCAAGTCACATCTACTGGATGATGAGGTTGAAGAAGTCAGGACATATATACCTTTACTTCTCCAAGCTATCGGAGACATGCAGCAATTAAAGTGGAACTCTGGGGCAGTTTGAACACGGTTTTAGCCAGATGTGGTGGCACATGTCTTTTATCACAGCTCTTGAGAGTCAGAAGCAAGGGGATGTCTGAGTTCAATACCAGCCTGGTCTACACAGCGAGTTCTAGGACAGCCAGTGCTACTCAACAGAGAGACCGCCATCTCAAAAAACAATCACAAAACAAAAGATGGAACCTTTATTATTTTAAAAACCAGAATTTTGGTATTTCACTTTTAAAGGTCTATATGATTTTTCTAAGAAACACTCATTCTCATTTATAAGTTGAGAACAATTTCAACTAAAATTCAAAGTGATAAAAGAAAGGGACAAGAGGGACATGTTTACTTACAAGGAAGACATAATCAAAAACTGTTTGAAGCCAGGCAATAATGAGGCAACATAACATTTGTGCTAAACTGCTAGTTAGATGCGCAACTGATACATCTATGTAGGAGCTGGTGGTTTTCTTTGTCTAGCCATTCTTGTCCTGGGGTTCAGTGTTTTCAGGCATGGTTTTTGTAGGGTGCCAAGCTAGCCTCAAACTTGCATATAACCAAGGCTGACTTGAATTCCTGACTCTTCTGTCTCCTCCTCCCAAGTGCTAAAATGCTCATCCGACAACACAGGTTTTTAATTCAGAGTCATAACAAACATACTCCCTTATATACAGGAAGTAAAGACCTCTAAAGTCTTTGCAATCTCATCGTAGTGCACAGTGCCCCCACCCCTCACCAATAAAATAAATCAGGTATCAAAAACCTTGGGAGAAAAATTAGAAAGCAGTGTTTCTACTAAGTATTTTGTCACTGCATATTCTTTCCCTTTCGGTGGATGTACTATTTGTAATAACACCTGGAATGGTTTTAAAGCATGACCGCAACCTTTTTTTTTTTTTTTTAAGTTAGCAAACAAAACTAACATTGCCTGTAATCATTTAAACAGACAGGCATGGCACACAACTCTTTATCTCTAGCCAATTTCTTCTAAAATGTGGTGTTAATTAATCTAATCATAGCAGGACACACATGAAGACATTTGGGTGCAAAAGCTCCCGGCACTCTTGAACTCTGTCCCAATTAAAACCAGAGAGTGATGGTTTAGCCCCAGCAGATGTGACAGCAGGCACCAAAGGGCAGGCCTCAGGGAACTAGAGGCAAACAGGGTCTGCAGACAGCTCAACATTCCCAGGGCATGAAAAACAGACAGCCCTGGGCAAACCAAAGTCCTCTGAGGCACAGGTGAAGGAACGAACCATGATGCCTTGTGGGTAAGAGGAGCAGAGATTAAGGTGCAGACTCAGGAGAAACCTGTTGCCGCAAACCTAACCTGAGCCAGAGCATAAACTCGGGTGTTGAAATGACGTCAGCATTTAGTGAAAACAGGAGAAACCGCAGGATAGATGGATTTCGGAAAAGACTAGAGTAAGTCGATACCAAAGGGTTAAATGAAAGGGCATCCCGTGGAAGACAGGGGCTCACTAACCCTGCTTGTTCCTATAGAACTGTGGACACCATCTTTCCTTCGATTAACAGGGAATTTAAGCAATGTTTTACCAAGCAATGAATGACTTCCTGCGATAATTTTACTTTCCACAGTACCTTCCATCTACGGTTTTCACGCTGTCCTCAGGAAAGAAAGGGGCCCTTCAGTCTGTGCAACTTCCTTGTAAAATGCCGGGGAGAATGTGCTCTTACTCCAGAGCCTTTCAGAGGTAGTGCAGCCCCATCAACAAACTGCTATCCGACATCAATTTTCTACCACTGATTCAACAGCTGGGGCATCATTCGGTGTTTTCCTTTCTCCTGAAAGTCCTCCACTTTGTCTAGAATTTCTATGTTAGCACTCTCAGATCTAGTGGTTGGTTTTTGTTGTTATTGTTTTGGGTTTTTTGTGTGTTTTTGTTTTGTTTCTTTTTTTTTTTTTTTTTTTTTTTTTTTTTTTTTTTTTTTGACTGTGGAACGTTTTACACAGCTCAGCTAGCCAGGAGCTCACCATCCCTTGCCTTGGGCTAGAGCCTGGGCTCTCTGCCTGACTTCAGCAACTTTCTCACAACTTATCCTCTCCTGGCGCCCACCTAACACCTCCATTTTATTTTATTTTATTGGAATTTTTAAGAGTTCCTTGCCTTCCCCAAAGATGACTGGCTCCCAAGCTATACCTTTCCTCTTTGTGTACAGCACTGTCTTTACATTGCCAGTCAGCAAAACAGGCTGTGTTTTAGTTCATATTCTCTCCCCTTTAACGTGCATAATGAAAATCACACATCTACTGGCTTCTAAGTACGGACTGTTAGTTAACACCAGGAGTCTGTCTGTCCTCGTGCCTACGCGTTTTGATTTCTTCTTCGCTATTTGATCGTCATTTCCAAGCAGTTGATTTATTTTTATTTGCACTTCATTTTAAATAATGTCTTTGCACTAAAGAATTCACATCTGCGCAAATAAACTAAGTTTTCCTTCTGGGATGGCCTGTGATTAGTTTTTAACAAGCTTCTTAAGTACACCTAGGAACATTTTATTTTAGTGTGACGCCTTACACTCTCGATTTAGTAAATATTTCGTGTGCTCTATGCATCAAGGTTATATGGCAGCTTGGGGACTTGCTCCTGCAGAGGCCCTCAGAGTAAGGTCTGTGAGGTTTCTTCCTTCTGTTCTGACAGTGTTTGTCTTCCAGCCATCCTACTTGCTCACAGTCTACCTGCTCTATTCTACAACACCTGCCTTTGACCTTAAAGTCAAGCCACTGCACGTTAGAATAAATGTTAAATAAAACTAATGATACTTAAAGCAAGGAATCTGTTATAGCACAATAGAGCCGTGTGAACTTTATACCATGTCCTTCAGCTACAGGCTGTATTATTTACGTCTTCCCATTGAGTCCAGCTTTCTAGGGTAAAGTTTACTAGACTCTTAAAGCACTTCAACACATGTGAAAAGCTGAGGCTCGCAGGGCCAACTACCACTTTAAAAAAAAAGAAAAAGTTTTTGAGCAAGCCCTATTTCCAGTTTTCTGAGAAAGCACCAGATAGATTTCCAAAGTGGCTGTACAAACCTGCATTCCCACCAGCAGTGAAGGAGTGTTCCTCTCTCTCCACATCCTCGCCAGCATGTGGTGTCACTTGAATTTTTGATCTTAGCTATTGTAAGATGGAATCTCAGAGTTGTTTTGATTTGCATTTCCCTGATGACTAAAGACGTTGAGCATTTCTGTGTTTCTCAGCCATTCGATATTCCTCTGTTGAGAATTCTCTGTTTTTAACCCATAAAACAGAAAATCTACAGTATCTTATAGTATCTTCCCTATCACCCCATTTGTAAAAAAAAAAAAAAAAAAAAAATCATCCGAAACTGAAATTGTTTGAAACAGAAATAGCTGAGGTTTTGCCCCACTCACATACTCTTAAAAAGTAAGAACAATGTTTCTTTTTATAGCCAAACAATGTGGTACTTACTACAACATCCACTAAATAGTCTCACTGGCATCAGCTATGCTACACACTGAAAAAACTGTTCACATAGGATGCCATCCTCAGAGGATACCAACACATGAAACAGCTGAGACAATCTCTGTCTGCAATTTGTTTCCTTCACTTGTAAGATAAAATTCCTTCTCCTTCCTTTAAACTAACTATAAAACATATTCTTGAATTTTAAAGAAAAAAAATTACCCCTCAGAAATATGTTCCCAAATATCTGTAGAAACAGAGCTGAAAAGGAAAATACAGCTCATGTATTTTAGTCTTGTGGTATCTATCTGATAACATGCAACTACACTATTTTTAAAATACCTAAATACAAAAGAAATACCTATTCACCACGAACTATCTGATCTAATAAACTCTTATGTCTAAACGGCACAATCTCTGTATCTAGGGTCATTTGGAGCATTGTCACTTCACCCATGAAATCAGGAGTCTGGGAAGAAGAAATTAAAAAAAAAAAAAAAAAGAATACAAAAGGAGGCTTTGTGGTGTAAGTTTCTAAAAGATGAGTTGCTTCAGCTGAATGAAAATAGTTCAAAACTAGGATTGGCCTTTGATAAGCTCTTAACACAGTCTGGAATCAGTCAGTGTGGAGAAAAAAAAAATAACAGGAAGGTAACCACTAGGTATTTAATTTATCCCTTTATACATGTTACATTCTTAGTTCTTAAAAAAAAAAAAAAAAAACTCTAACAAACTTGAAACTGATCCATTTATAAATGCCACTGATCAATTTAAACCCCAAATGAGTTCATGATCCCACACCAAGAGGACTACAACAGTCTCAGACATTAAATATATACTCTAATGATATTCACAAGTAAGTTTTTTAAGGCACCCGAGCAAGTCACCCAATTGAAGTGACTCTGCAGTCTGTCATCAAGCATTCCTATAACTTTATAATTCCATAGGTCACCAAAATCCTAAACTCAAGTTTAATTTTATTTAACTTCCCTAATTGGAATTCAGACATCAGTGACATGGTTCACAGTGAGTTTTAAATAAAAAGTCTGTCCCAACCAAGAGTTATTTTTAAAGAAATACAAAGGAAAATGTAGAAATATGAAACACAGGTGCCTGGCTTCAAGCATCCATTTGTCAGAGCTCTTCTGACTTTGAATAAAGGCTATTTAACCTGCAGGGGCATGTTACTCAATGGATGAAAAGAGGGGGGAAAAAAACCCTAGAACTAGTCAAATTAGAAAATGGCAGCCCAAACTTGCGCAACAGATATAATCTGCTTAAGAGAAAAATCCCAAGGGCAACAGCAGAGCATGCTGGCTCCAGAAGTGTCATGCCCTACTGTGCACACACCTGAGCACACAATGCACAGGACCAGCAGAGACAATCTCTGCCAGCTGAGTGAGAGGGAAGAGTCCAGCTCAGAGCAAGAGGAAGTCACCCCTTAGCACAGCCACTGATACGCAGGTCAAGGATGACCTAACATGACAAACTGAAAAAAAAAAAAAAATTCTCATGCAAAGTAGCAGGTTTTCTTACAGTAAGTTCCTACATAGTGGGTGTTGGTTGGCCCTTCCCCAACTCTTTTCTCCCATTTCTCTGTCCCCATCCCTCTTAAACTCTTCCATCTACAGTAGTCCTACATCTTTTAGATCTTTCTATTTCATTAAGTTAATACAAAAACTGAAAAATAGATTGGTGTGTTCTACAGTACAAAGTCCTGGGGAGGCCAACGCAAGAAAACTGGTAACAGCCCCTGTCTCAGAACAACGCAACACAAGAATATACTAAGTGGCCACACACTGTCTATCTATCACACAGCCCAATGCCAGTTGTGACAGTGGTCCTCTGACTACAGGTGTTTGACACCAAGCTGTGGACTGACAGAAGCACTCAAAGTTTCAGGCCGGGTCAGAGTCCCAGAGCAAAACCTTGTCTCAAACGCAAACGAAACCTGAACCAGAAAGATAGTTCAGCACGTAAAAAGTGATCGTATAGTCACATGCAAAAGGCCTCCGTGCAACCTTGCACATACGCACAGACCGTATGCACACACACTCACGAAGTTCCTTAAAACCTGTAGATCTGTATGTGAAAATTAGGTACCAGAAAAATACTGCTGAATCTAACAATTGCTAATACAGAACAGTACATCCGAAGATCGGCTCCAATTAGAGAAATGAAATCATCATCCGGGACCAGTTTCCCAAACAGAATGCAAGTGGACTCACCAGTTTTCCTCCTGTGCTCTTGGTTTTAAGACCACTGACTGGGTTTGTTTGCTTGCTTGCTTTGAGGTTTTTATGTTTTGTTTTTTGACAAGGTTTCTCTGTGTAGCCCTGGCTGTCCTGGAACTTACCAGGCTAGCCTCCAGCTCACAAAGATATGCCTGTCTTTGTCTGCTGAGTGCTGGGACTAAAGGCTTGGGCCACCTTGCCTAGCTAAGGCTATGGTTTTAAAGGCTGGGATCAGTTGATAGGGGAGAAGGGCTCCCCACCTTTGAGGACTAGGGGAGGGGAAATGCGGGGGGGGGGGGGGGGGGGAAGGGTGGGCCTGGGAGGAGACAAGGGAGGGGGCTGTGATTGGGATGTAAAATGAATAATTTTGTTTAAATGAATCTAAATTTTAAAAAAAGAAGAAAAAAAGGTATTCTAACTCCCAGAAGTATCACTGGCAAAGTCACCATCTGATACAGATGGGATCATTAGTACACAGTGAAACAAAGGCACTCTCCAGAACTACATTTAAATTAAAATTAAAATTAAAATTAACAAAGGTATTCTAACTCCCAGAAGTATCAAAGACAAAATCACCATCTGAAAGACCCTACAGATGGCATCATTAGTACACAGTAAAACAAAGGCACTCCGCAGAACTACATGCAGGTTTCTACTGTCACTTTAAGACTAGAAATAAAAACCTAAGCAGCAACCTCTCCAAGTTCAAAGGCAGACAAAGTTTTCACTTACATTCTCCAAGTTAAACTCTAGACATATTTAGTACTCAGGACCCTCTGGAGTGGCATTTTCCTTTCTGGGATTCAACAGTTCAGAGGCTGGAGAGGCCACAGTGCATTTGCTTCCGTTCTAAAACTAAGTACCCCCAGCATGTTCTTGGTCCTTCTTACCTGAAGCCGCTTGGTTACAGACACGCTTTCAGTAGACAGGACCACAAACTGCAAAACTGTAGCTGGGTGCCACACACACAGGTGATGGTACTTTTTTTTTTTAACTCATACTATTTTTTTTTTTTAATCAACATCTAATAACACAAGTGAGACAACAAAACCGTTTTATTTCTGAGCCTTGTGATAGTGTGTAAGAAAGCAGGTCAGCCAAGAACATCTGAATGCCTTTGTATTGTGAGTGCCTGCTTTCTAGAAGACCTGAAATCTTTTTTTTTATGGGATATTCAGTGCCTCTCTTCTACGAAAGTACATTAGTTGAAATCCATCACATTCAGAAGGGAGTTAGCTTGGGCTGGAGAGATGGCTCAGAGGTTAAAGCACTAATTACTCTTCCAGAGTTCCTGAGTTCAATTCCCAGCAACCCCATGGTGGCTCATAGCCAGCTGTAATGTGATCTGACGCCCTCTTCTGGCCTGCAGGTGTACATGCATGCAAAGCACTGTATACATAATAAATAAATCTTAAAAAAAAAAAAAGTGAGCTAGCTGCTGGGCAGGGCCCTTGGTACTTGTGATTTATACAGTATGGTAGGCAGGTCATATTGTATCTCTGAGTTCTGTAATCCAAGTAGTTGGTATCTGTTATAGTTTTAATAATTCACAATCTGGAACAGAACATGCAGGTGGACTTTAATTATAGTGTAGCTCAATGATAAGCACCTGCCTAGCTAGTTCCAGGTCCCAGGTTTGTTCTCCAACACTGACGTCAATCACTGTATTTCACTTCTCACGGAAGAACTTTCTATAAATATGTAAACAAGAGCATCTGTGGCACAACCGTGGCAATGACAAAGGAGGTTAGGTGCTTCCTTCGACCCTACAAGCCCGTGACTGCCAATACCTCACTCTTCCCGCTTAATTTTTCAAGTTGCAAAACAAACAAATTGAAGCTTTATAAAAAATAAACACAAGTTAATCTTCTCATACAGCACCTGGTGTGTAATAAGCCGTTGGTGTCCACTAGCTGAATTTGCTGTTAAAAACCACGGCCAGGATATCCAGTTCATACAATATGGACAAGGAAAGGCACTGTGATACTTAAGCCTTATCATATGCAACTTGAACATAAAACAACAAGATAAAAAAATAATTATTTTTATATTTTCCCATAATGTGATACAGCCACATAAAAGTCCATCTAAACTCAGCTCAAATAAATTAGGACAAGTGGATTCATTTCAAAAATTTCAGCCTTTATTCCTTTAAGTAAAACTTTTCTCAAGGACTTGAGACCAAAATATTAAGCTTCCAAATCTAAAAGAAAAACAAGCCTAAACTTTCAACTTTTCCAGAATTAGATCTCAGAAAGTGACATATGTGTTTCAGCTGTGTGTCAGCAAATGGACGGACAAGTACAGATGCTGATGCTATGAGGGTGCTCTCCATCTTCACTGTACTCAGATGCTGCCTAGAAGCCAACTGCTTTTTAAACCACAGCTAAACAGTACAAGAGGCTAAAACACACACACACATGGGGGGGGGGGCCGCGGGTGAGGGAGGGTTGAGGGGGCAGGGAAAGGAAGAGAGTCATAAAAGGTCTTTGTTTAATCAACAGCGACAATTTCATGGCCGCGTGTGCAGTTTACTGGATAAACAACATACAGTTGTAAAGGTCTCGTGGGAATAAAGAGGACACAAAGTCATAGCACAGAACTTGTCTAAGGAAGATGTTACCACAAAGCTTGGCCACTTCATTTAACTAAGGCACTGGGACAGCGCTATATCCCATCACGTAAGGGACTCCTGCCATCCATGCCATCCACAGGGCTGTTCCTCCTTTTCCCATCTCTGCTTAGCATACATTAGGATGCCCTTTCAAGGAGTAAAAAGTGATAAGGCAAAAGTCAGTGAAAGCATCCCCAAGCCCCATCCTAAAACACAGGGCAAAGTGCAGCAAGGGAAACAGAGCAGCCAGCTTCAACTCCAATCATTGCTTCCCAGGACCCAACACATATCTTGGGCCACTGGAACCTCTTAGGAAATCTATGAGAAAACACAATGGAAAAGGTGGTTTCTTAAGTGATTTTTAATAAAGTCACATGATTGAGTTATTCTTCTGTAGGAAAAAGGAAGAAAATGAGTGGAAAATAAGATCTTAGGGTCCTACCTTACGGACTTCACATCTAATAAGGTATTAATAAATACTAGCCAATCACAATCTGGTACACCATTCTCAGAAACTGCGTAAGTAAGCTGTCCAAGATTTTGCCAATCACATTTGTCTTAGTGCTTGCATATCAATGAGGAAGAGAATACTGAGACAACCGTTCTGCCATTTTTTTTTTTCCTCCACAATGCCACTTCGGCTTTGGTCTCAAAACAAAACCAAAACAAATCAAACAAACAAACAAACAAACACCAAACACCAAACACCAAAAATAGTTGATACCTTAAAAGAAGAAGAGGAGAAGGAGGAGGAAGAGAAAGGACCACGCAAGCATATGTTTTTAAATTTTTTAATCTGTTTTTTTTTCCCCCATTTGAAAGCAAGCTGCCCCAACTCTAGAAAAAATCAGTAAGCTTCCATTGCTTTCTCGGGCTTTCTACCACGCTCTCTCTTTAGCTGTCCTTGATGCAACAAAGATGGCAGAGGCAAAACCAATTCTCCATGGGTTGTCTGCCTGCCTGTAGTTTATGTAAGGAACTCTCTAAACCAATATTTATCTTTTAACCTCTTTTATTATTTATTTGATTGATTAACCTAACTTTGTTGACATAAGAACCTGCAAGCCAATAAACTAGTTTGGAGAAGGGCTAATGCTAAAATCACTTCTACTCTGAGCAGATCTTGAAGCTGAACTTGATTTAATCTCATAGTAAAAAGGTGTTGTCAGAAATGTATACACGTTGAATTCTTGAATAAATAAAGCAGGAGAATATAGTGATGAAAGGCATGTTCACTGAAATAAGGCAGGTGCAACATGAAAACATGGCTCTGTCCCTAATTTACTCTCACATAAGAAAATTATTAAAGCATGGGACCTAGCTCTTAACACATCAGATGAGGAGGATTCATAATACTTCCCCAAGCAATTTTAAGCCAGGATCACAAACACCACAATTGGTTAAAGGGCTAAGGATCTGTTATGTAACAGCTTCCTCTGAGATTGAACTATCCTATACTGAAGGAAATCTCTTAACAGGAAGGTAAACAACTCAAACTAATTTCAGGCAGTTCCTGAAACTGATCAGTTTCACTGTGAGCCAGAGTTAAGTAAAGAAAAGCTATGAGTCTCTTCTCAGAGGAGACCAGACCAGCTGCCTGGAAGAGGTTTAGACCACTGGGTCACTTGGAAAGGACATTTTGCCACCTGTTGAGCTGTGTGCCGCCACTGCTGTGTGTTCCAGGTTCCCCTGCTTTTGCAAGCTGCCATCTGTGCTGGGGTGGGTTTTGATGACGTAACTGTCTTTGAGTGATTTATGCTTTTGCAAGTAGCCCCTCATCTACGCTCCTTTAAATAACCACAACAAAACTCACTTGTTCACCAAGTTGGACTTTGGTGGTATCCATACTTTGGTCTGTATCTGGGGTGAATAGACCTGTCTGGTGCATCTGCTCAGGAAGAGTTCTGTCATGTTATGGCCAAGTCGCAAGACCCTCAAAGACCACCAGAGACCATCCAGATGCAATTCACACAGGGTCTTTTATTGAACAAGCTCTGGAGCTTGGACCAAGAGTTCCCCAGTAACTGGAGGAAAGTATTGGCCCCGATTCCTTAGGGTTCAAGGATTATAAAGGCAAAAAAATGCAAGTGAGACTTTCCCAAGCCTTGGCCTTACATGATTGGGTAAGGGGGTTACTGCAAAGTTGGCCTTAAAGCTGGTTTGGGTAGGGGGATTAAGCCAAACTGCAAGGGGAGATTTTTATCCATCTTGACACTGTGGTCTTGCCCCACTTGCACTTGATTGGCTGGCCCCCGATGCAAGTGTCTGGGAGCCGTTACCAGATGTGCCTTTGTGGGTTTCCCAGGAACTCCGGGGAAGGGGTAAGTTCACCATGGGGACGAGATGGAGGCCTGGTACAAAACGGCATCTTTTTGGTCCCCACAGTCATATAACAAGATCATCCCTCCCCACACCATTTTGAAACACACTAAAGTACAGAACCAGATTCATTTACCTGACATGTAAAAGCTAGAGAAAAGATGGGTGGGGTGGGACTAGAACCGGCAGTTACTTAAAAATTACAAATTCTTTTACTCCATCATCCTTTGTAAAATGCAATTTATTCTATCTTCAAAGTTGTAATTATGGACAAAGCAATTGCTTAAAGCCTCTCATGGGGAAAAAAAAATCAATGAAAGTAAGAGCTAGTGTAGAGAAAAGGCTGAAGAGCTCTGGTATTTAAGTTTACCATTTGTGTAAAAACTTGCAACCCTGAAGGCAAGAGTAAGAAGAAATATATTGGTTCAAGGACCAGGGAAAGCTTCAAGAATGTGGAATGTGGAACTCACATCCACTGATAATCATGTGATGCCCCTGGACAGTGAGCTGGGCTAGTAGAATTCCACATGAAGAGGGGCAGGCAAGGGCAGAGATGAGCAAAACTCTAGATTTCTAGACAGGCTACAGGTGACTTCCCAGGTGTGAAAGGAATGTGGATAAAAGAGCCTGTGGGAAGTGAGGCCAGAAAGGAAAGTTAGTAATGAGAGTCCATGCAAACCCTTCACAGGGTTGTTAGAGGAAGACAAAGGAGCTCCATATGAACTCACCACAAGTTTGTAAATATCCCTGTAAGTGTAATAATTTTTACAAGTTAAAGGAGAGTGGAACCGAAGACAACAGATCAGAACAATAGGAAATAGAAGTTTAAAAGTTCATTAGATTCTAAAACTCTGAAATATTTAGCAAACACATCACCTTTGTGATACAAAAATGTTTTCTCTTCTTTGTGGGAAAATCAAGCGGTCAGCTGAGATGGGAAGTGACAAGAGATACTGAACAGCCTGTGTCTTGCTTGAGGCAAGACAACCTCAAAGCGTCTCTACCTGTAGGCTGAATATTTGGGGCAGCTGCATCCACTCAGGATCTGATTGAAGCAGCAAAGGCAGAAGTGAAACCCTGGGTGTTTCTGATTAGTAGTGAGTGAAAGGCATATTAGAGGAGGCCACAGAATCCAAGCAGAAAGAAACAGTGGTTAATGAACGCCAAGGAACCAAGGCCTGGTGAAGTGTGCTCCACCGAAGCATGAAGGGAGCCTCCAGGCCTCCATCGCGAAGATGTTAGCCCCTGGGCAAAGGGATGTTGACAAAATGCCATCAGAGCTTCAGCTGGCCATACCTAGTGGTAGAAAAAAAAAAACTGTCTAAATTATCTATGTTCTAAATTAGCATAACTGTCTTCTGAGAGGCTTCACCCAGAAGCTAGCTGATGGAAACAGATGCAGACCCACAACCGAAAAACAGGCCAAGCTCGGGGAGTTCTGTGGAAGAGTGGGAGGAAGGATAGAGTGAATCAAAGGGGTCAAGGACACCTCAAGAAAACCCACAGAATTAATTAACCTGGGCCCATAGAGGCTCACAGAGACTGAACCACCAACCAAGGAGCATGCTTGGCCTGGGCCTAGATCCCCTACACCTATGCAGCAGATGTGCAGCTTAATCAGCATGTTGGGCTCCTAACAGTGGGGGAGGGGCTGTCTCTGACTCTGTTGCCTGCCTTTGGATCCCTTTCCCCTAGCTGTGCTGCCTTCAGGGGAAGAGGATGCACTTATAAGTCCTGCTGTGGCTTGGTACCCCTTGGGGACTTCCTTGGGAGGGGGAAGTGGGAAGAGGAGGGCATTAGGGTGGATTAGAAAGAGAAGAAGGAATGGACTGGTATCCTGGTTGGGCTGTAAACTGATTAAATAAAAATCTATAGACAAAACCTTCAACTAAAAGGATGATGTACAAACATGGGTAAAATGGGTTCTCAACCTATGGGTCATGACCCCTTTGTGGTTTGATGGACTTTTTATAGGGGTAGTATATCAGATATTTACATTATGATTCATAGCAGTAGCTAAATTACAGTTATGAAGTTGCAACAAGTTAATTACTACTGGGGGGGTCAACCTAACATGAGGAACTGTGTTACAGGGTCATAGCATTAGAAGGTTGAGAACCACTGATATAAAAACAAACGTACTAAATTACTAAGTGAAATTCCTTAATCCGATACAAGTATAGTGTGTGTGTGTGTGTGTGGTGTGTGTGTGTTGCATAACAGCGATAAAAAAAAAAAAAAAACAAGCCCTACTTCTCCACAAGCAAGAAAAACACTAAGTAAAACAGTCAGTCCACCATAATCTTCAGAGAACATAGGCAGCTGGGCAACCTCCAACACACTCCTCACACCTCCACCTTCAAACCCCTTGTGCCCTGGGACAGAACTAATCTCTGAATTCCTAGCACATTTCCCACATACCTCAGCTGTGGGATCTACACCCCTTTAAGATCAGGTCCAGAGCCGGGCATGGTGGCTAATACCTGCAATTCCAGCTTTCAAAAGCGTGACGCCTGAGGTCAGCCTGAACTATTGTCCCAAAAGATGAGGAAAAGATAAAGAGAAAAAGGAGAGAGGAAGGAGGAGGGGGAAGGGAGGAGGAGGAGGAGGGGAATAGGAGGAAGAAAGGTCAGTACAAGAGTTCTCTCCCAGGAAGCCTCAGGCCTGCCAATTACCATGAGTACCACATCCCTTGGCTATTTCCCCTAACCAATTACAAACAGTTAGCCACAGAGAAATGTTACCTTTTTTATACCTATTATTTACCTCCATTTTCTGGCATAAAACAATTTAACAATGTGTTGAATTAATGAACAGTTTTCTAACTACCTACTAACTGATTGGGTTTTAGGTAGTTACTTACTGCGCATACTTACTGCTACCATTTACTACTTGAATAAAGACATTAGCCCTAATGCCACTCGAATACTCTATTTACAAAGACATAGTTTTAACTAGAGAAGTATTATAAAAGTGGTGTGTCTCCCGGTGTAATGGTGTAATCTAATGACTTAATCCTATATAACATTTAAGTGAGATTCAGTCCACACTTGCCCTCCACTCCTAACTACCATCACTTTAGTACAGACATTATTCCACCTTTCACTTACCAGTATTCCAGTAACATGAACAGCTGCTTAAGACAAGGGTGATTCCTACAACTACTTCTTCTGTAGATGACCGGCATTCTGGCAACTAACCAGCAGTTTGCAGCCTTTCCAATGCCCAGCATGTTGTGGAACCCTAGGAAGCTGGCCAGGATTTCCCTCAACTTTCTGACTGTGTACATTTGGAGTGGATCAGGGGATCTCTGCTGGAAATCTCTTTACAATACTGCAGGGGAGAGCAGCTTAGTTGATCAGGGCAGTTTCTAACCGGGGACAGAGACAAAAAGAAACCCCTGAGGAGTGAAATGGAGATTTGTGACAGGGGTGAGGCTTCCCGGAAAGAAAACAGATCCGGAAACTCCTGAATAGGGAAAGTGAAGACAACAGAAATACTGTGGAAGCTGATTTCAGCCCCACATCTCATTTCCAAATCTAAATCCATGTTGGGGTAACAAATGGCTGAAAACAGCCAAGAGCCTTTGACAAAGGAATGCTAATAATTTCATCAAAGCATACCATACAAGCATACCATACATTACATCACACTTAAAGAGGCCAGAGAGATGGCTCAGTGGGTGAAGGTGCTTGCCCTGTAGGCCTGATGACCTGAGTTCAGTCTCTGGAACTCACGTAAAGGTAGAAGGTGAGAATCAACCGACGGAAGTTGTCCTCTGACCTCCACTGTGCAGTGTGACACAAATGCTCCCACACACATCATGCACACAATAGTACAATTAATTTTTAAGTAAAGGCAAAGAATACTTTAGGGCACCTCAAGAGAAGTATCTTTAGCAGGAAGAAAAGGAAAAAAAAATATCTAAATAAGGCACAACAACAAACACACAGACAAAAATAAGTTCAATGTATGACAAAGCATCACTTCAAAAGATCAGTTATTCAAGAAAAAAATAGAAAAGAGTAACCTTCATTTTATTTCAGGCAGATATTTAATAATACTTTAAGATAAGGGAATATTTTGCATTATAAAATACAAGTACTGGGCTAGAGAGATGGCTCAGCAGTTAAGAGCACTGGCTGTTCTTCCAAAGGTCCTGAGTTCAATTCCCAGCAACCACATGGTGGCTCACAATCATCTATAATGTGATCTAATGCCCTCTTCTGGTGTGCAGGTATACGTGAAGGTAGAATACTGTATTCATAATAATAAATAAATCTTGAGAGAGAGACTGACTTTTAAAAAAAAAGAAAAAGAAAAAAATACAAAATATTCTTAAGTAAAACAAAGGAAATAAATATCTCCAAAATAATAATAAACTGAAATGCTTCAATAAACAAAACTGCATGATCTCCATTAAGGCTGGAAAATGTTGAAAACAAGACATACATTATCAATGGGTTTCATTATAAGAGTTTTTCTAACAGTCAGCTAGCTGGGCCTGGTGGCTCATTCTTTAGGCAGACCTCTCTTAATTGAGGCTAGCCTGGTCTACATAGTCAGTTCCTAGTCATCAAGCACTACACAGCAAAGACCCTGTTGACAAGGGGAAAGGTCAAATAAAATTATAAATATGCAAATGTAGAGAAGCTCTACATATAGAAGGTATATGAGATATCTGACCACGTCCCCTTGGTGGGGAGGCATGGCAGCACTCAGAGGAAGGATACGAGGCTATCAAGAAGAGACTTGATGCCCTATGAGCATATACAGAGGGAGGAGGTCCCCCTCAGTCACAGACATAGGGGAGGGGAATAGGGGGAAAGTGGGAGGGAGGAATGGGAGGATACAAGGCATGGGATACAATTGAGATGTAATATGAATAAATTAATAAATATTATAAAAAAGAATGTATATGAGAAAAACAAATGGCTATTAAACATTTCAAGTGCTTCCCAAACATGAGCCATCAAGAGAAACAAAAATAATAATAATTTCCCCTTAATTAGAAGTTTGGGTGGCTTCACAAATCCAACTGAAAAATGGAAATTTCTAAGGAAAGACTGGTGATGGCAAAAAAGGCAGCCATGTCCAGCACAGGAGGTGTGTAAGCCTGGTGTGTAAGCCTGAGGAAAAACTAGTTCTTCAACAGGTTGATGTGGCTTCACTACTTATAAATCTGAGATGGGTCTCTCACTGACTTTCATTTAAAGTGTATGTTTTTAAAGGTTATTTCAGAAGGAAATTAATGAGCAACAGTTGGATTTGCCCTTAAAAACAAAACAACAACAACAAAAACTTTATGAATTTCCAAGTCTTTCTATTTGGGACAGTTCAATACACCGAGCAAAATGCTCTTATTTTCAGAAAACACACAAACACTGACTAGAAACTTAAGGAGTTGGGCAAATCTTTAAAATTACCTAGTTCTCTAGAATCTACTCACACAGATTAGTATTAGTATTAGTAAATTAGTTTTCACAAATATTAATGTGTAATGTGCTTCCAAGCTGTTTAAATTTTGGTGAGTTTATCAAAATAAAAAACCACTAGATAATACAGGAATACATTCTGGCCTGCTGCCCAGACTTGCTTAAGGTGTCATTCGCTTTCAAGTCACACAGGCCACTAGTATCCCGTAGGGGCCACTTTAAGAGCTCCATGGTTAGAATAAAAACATGTCTTCCTTCAGAAATGGCCCGGACAATTTTTCACTAAATTGGGTCAGCTAGAAATGAACTTTGGCCCAAGGAGGCCACCTCAGAGCTCAAGCAAAGGCAATAGTTCCTCAGCTATCTCCCAACTCCCCACACCCCAGAGAGTCTGTGCTTTTAGGAGAAGGAACCTTCCCAAAAATTTAGAGTGGACAGGCTGGAAAGATGGCTCCCTCCCCTAGGTCTATGACTGAGGGGGACCTCCTCCCCCACAATATGGTCATAGGCTATCAAGGATGAAAGTCGGAGGGAGGGAGGAACGGGAGGATACAAGTGATGGGATAACAATTGAGTTGTAATCTCAATAAATTAATAAAAAATTTCTTTTAAAGATGGCTCCCTTGTTAAGAGCTGGTTACTCTTCTGGGGGACCTGAGTTCAATTCTCAGCACCCACATGGCAGCACACACTGTTCAAAACTATAGTCCCATGTAGGGATCTGACGCCCTCTTCTAGTATACAGATGTACATATAGACAAAACATAAACAAACAAATACTTTTTTTTCAAAAGAACTTGAGGAAGAAACACATCGCCTGTTGTAATGGGATTACTTTTCTTGAGATGTATTCTCAGAAATCAGCAAAGGTTCTCTCATCTTGCACCTATGTAATAGAGAGGGGCTATTTCCAACTACAGATGTGCAAGCTGATTTGCAGAACAACTTGGTGTGTAGTGTCCAGTCTGTGCACATGGCACAGATGTAAGAGCACCAAAGAAGAGCTTCCTACATAAGACAAAACCATGACAGGCTCAGAGACAAAGTCTTCTCGTGAGGAACCATAACTAACATTAACCTCCACTTGTACACTTACTTATGTTTCTTTCCTAGAGGAAAAGGTAATAGAGTTATTTAATATAGACACGGTGTACTTTTACTATCGCTACATCTTACCAGGTAGAGCCTTTTCTAATGATTGCCACAGGCTAGAAAAAAAAAATGTGCTTACAGAGAATCGCATTCCATGAATTAATGAGTTACAAAACAGCCTGATTTCTACTTGGGAAAACCATGACCCCAAGCCAAATAGCAGCTACTGCCTCACTGAGCAGAAACCAAAGCTGGGGCTAAGGAGAGCACTCAGCCCTGGTCCATGTCCATAGAGGGTCTGCCTGTGAACACTGGGACCTTAGTCTGATCCCCAGACACCACGTGAAGAGCCAGGCATGGTAACAAGGAGTCTTGCCATCCTGGTGCAGAAGAGGTAGAGACAGGGTAACACCTGGGGTTCTGTGACCAGCCAGCCTAGCATCTTTGGGGACTTCCTGGCCACTGAGAAAAACCTTGTCCCAAAACAAAATGGAAGAAAGGGGAGGGGGCAGGTTAAGTCAGTCTTGCATAAGTCATATTATATGATAGATACTCAAACACTTCCAACCACTCAGCTATAGACAATTGTCACGTGAACTCGTGCTCAGTTAGCGGTCATTAATTCTGCCCTTCAGATATAGCTCCCTTCAGCTACCGCCAGCATGCCTTGGCCCTGTGCCAAAATCAGTCCCAAGTTTAAGGCAATAAAGATGACTTGCCGGAGCGTCCTCAGATGAAGAATGGCCTCCACTGCTGCCTGTCAAGACTGGCTGCTTGAGCCATGTCTGCTGAGCCAGCCGGCCTGGCAGGGAAGGGACGAAGAAAGTTAACCGCCTCTTGCTGCCATAGCAATCGACCTCGCTCCTCCTGGGTTACTAACTGCTCTCCTCAGGAATTTTCCCTTTGGCATCTCAGTGGCCCTTGCAATCCACGCTCCTTGGTGAGGGCAGCTTTCCCCACACTTGCCTTTACAGACGGCCCAGAAAGGCAGTTTCTATACTGGGTTATGGCCAAGAGAAATCAGTGCTAACTTCCCGGAGTCCATTGACAGTCAAGCTTTGGGAAAGTGTAAGCAGTAAGGAAGAGAACGCACACACCATCCACACGGTCCACACTCCTGTACACTTTCTCAAAAGGCCCCCAGCACCTGATGAACCAGACATGCTACCATTCAACAGAGAAAAAAAATCGAAAACTCTCTGACTAACTGGCATTTCAAAGATTTGGATGTCCCTTAAATTAACAAAGTATTACATGCTCTCAGAGGTTGTTTAAAGATGCATGTACATATATATGTACTGATTATATATGTATATTTGTGTGTGTGTGTGTGCATGTATGTGTCAGTATGTGTGAGTGCAGGGGTGTGTATGCCATAACACAAGTGGAAGGCAGAGGACACCTGTCAGGAGAGGGTTCTCTCCTGCCACCTTATGGGATCCAGGGATGGAATTCAGGTTGTTAGGCCTGAGTGCAAGCAATTCTACCCCCTGAGCCACCTGCCAGCCGAAGGTGTACATTATTAAGACAGAATCACCTTTTCCTCTTGTTCTACGAATACAACTTTCAGGTGTTACAGTAATATTATGAATGTAATGCCCAACCCAGCATCTGATAAAGCTGGCTTTCTGTAAATACGTGGGGTTTTTTTGTTGCTGTTGTTGTTGATTTGTTTTGTTTTTTCTTAAGTAAACTGTTTAGATTCTGCAAAAGGCTGCACTGGTCTTCTGTTTCTAGCTGTGGAACTAACGCTGTGGACAGTTCCTTCATAGCAGCAGGCTTGGAGGATGGTCCTCTTCCGACACTGAAGCTTCCCTCCTTTTTAGTTAATGATTTCACTGGGGTCAGTTCAAAGGTTCAGAGAGGCAAAAGCTTAAAAATAACACCAAACCACACAGGGATACTCTATAAAGGGACTTGTTATGCAGTCATTTCAAAGAGAATTTCTGAATGAATTTTAAGTAACTGAACAATTTATAACATAAACTTAAAAGAAAACATGAATACAGTACTTGTAAGTCAAAAACAGAAATCCTCATGAAACAGTCTAGAAGCATGCACTCTATATACAAAGTTATGTGCACTGTTTTGGAAAGATTGTAGACTTTGAGGTATTAGGCAGTACTCTGACAAATGCATCTCTAAGACGCTGCTTACTGCACTTCCTTCAGGATCCTGCTTAACACACTCAGCTGTAACCCCAGGATCCAATGAGAGAAGAAAACCACTTAGCCCAACCCTCTCCTCAGTATTTGACTACTGGAGGTCGTTTGCACAAAATATAAAAATTTGTAAAAATCATAATGTGTCAGGAAAATGTTAAAAATGCCAATTATTTGCATTATTATCTCCACAAGGCAAAAACAAATATTATTCTTTGTAAAGTCACTAGTTCTTTCAATATTCTGTATTAAGCTTGTTAGTTTTACAATAAAAAAAATGATTTCAGAACAATAAAATAAAATAAGATAAGTGTTTTGTCCCATTTAAGGTAACTTCTGCTACACTCTGGCTTTGCCACACTGGTGGTTCTCCATGGCAGAACGGACACAAATGTAGAACAGTTCCAAGGCCTACACAGTTTCCTATTTCATCCTTGGTTTCCAGATCTACCACTGCCTGGTGATGTGATTCCACACAGTAACACTTCAAGATACAGACTCTTCTTTGGAACAAAGTGCTGGATGTCAGCGGAATGTTGCCACTAAGCACAAGAGTACAAGTCAAGCTGCTGATACGGCACCTGCTAAGCTGGCATCCCTCCTGTGACTACTATCAGGCAAGTCAAACCTGTTGTCTTGTTTTGTTGCTCTTTTGTAGGCGTGGGGTTGCTACAGGCTCTTACTATGTGGCCCTGGCTGGCCCAAAACTTATTCTATACAAGTCACAGAGAGGTACCTGCCTCTATCTTCCAAGTGTTGGGATTAAAAAGTGTGTGTCACCAGGCCCAGTGTCACCTAAGTTACTACAACCTTGTATATTTTAAAAGTGGAAGCCTGACTTCACAAATACCTGTCTGGGGTCATTATTTACTTGAAAAATATTTTACAAATATTTGTTTGACCTCTGACACTGTTATAAAGTCTGTGCTGTTTAGCAAATTACCAGAAGCACCCAGTTTCTTTGAAAACTCTTAAGCACTGAGTCTATCCCTGGGTATAACCTAGAATACATCAATAATATCTATCACAAAAAAAGCTGATATGGTGTCAAGAAATTTTGAATGAGACTTTCTTCTTAGATTTGAAAAAAAAAAAGTAATGAAAGCTTGTCTCAAGCAACTTACATATGTCTTGGAGTACAGTACAGTGGTAGACAATTCTTGCCTAGCATGCATAAGGTCCTAGGTTCAATTCCTAGCATATATTCCTAGGTTTTGGTTGATTGGTTTGGTTCGGTTTTGTTTTGTTTTTTTGGTTTGTTTGTTTGTTTGTTTGTTTGTTTGTTTCAAGACAGGGTTTCTCTGTGTAGCCTTGGCTGTCCTGGATTCGCTGGCCTCAAACTCACAGAGATCCACCTGCCTCTGCCTCCGTGAATGCTGGGATTATAGGTGTGTATGACCATGCCTGGCTATATTCCTGTTAAAAGAAAACAAAAAGAAATTTTAACAATCAAGTTAATATATAAATCCACTGTCCTAGTTACCTTCCACTGTCAACTAGAGTCACTAGATCAGCTTGGTCTGCAGTCCTGTCTGTGGAGGACTATCTCAGTTCATGTGGGATGGTACAGCCCACTGTGCCAGCACCATCTGTAGGCTGCTTATCCCACTTAATACAGTGGCCTGGAAGTAAGCCAGTAAGCAGCATTCCTCCACCAACTCTACGTCAGTGCCTGTCCTGACTTCCTCAATAATGAACTGTGACCTGGAAGTAGAAGCCAAATGAACCCTTTACTCCCTAAGATGCTTTGTTTTATCGCAGCCACCAAGAAAGGAAACTAGGGGCCATTCAACCGTCTTTGTCCAAATAAAGGCTCCCGAGCCCAGTCATTGAATGGAGGGCCTTATGCCTAGTAGTCAAACAATCTGACATTCAGCACTTTACCCCCTCAGACAGGGTTGCACTAAACTGCCCAGACTTGCCACAAGCTCCCGGAACAGCCCAGGGGAATGATTAGACGTGCAGCCTGGCAATCACCTTGGTAGCACATTCCTAATCTAATGGGAGGGGGGGGGGGGGCAGCTTTCTTTTCTTTTTGTGGAGAAAAAAAAAAAGCAAGAGCCGTGTACTTAGAACAGATTTTTTCACAGTGGATTTACAAAGCTTCACCAAACCTCAACCTCTACTTCCTGGGAAAGGCAAAGGAGAAGTGGGCATCCTTGTCTCTAGCCCTCAGTTTCCTGTTAGCTGCAGTGATGATGTCAACATCACAATGGGCTGCTTTCTAAGAATGTAGACGGTTATTTGAAATTTTCGACCCTATCACATGCCCGGTACATGCTAGTCTTCTTTCCACAGTTTGATTCTGTGGTCCTAGACTTTCCCACCACTACCACGGAGGGGATCGCACAGTGCTCAAGCCAGGAAGCAGTGGAGAGAGACTCGGCGCCAGATCCTCTGCCTGAGCTCACCCTACAAAACAGCAGCCTGCCAAGTGCCATCTGACTTCTGGATGGACCAGTTTTGTTTGAAACCAAAACCAATGCTGTTAAATGCCAGAGAGCCAAGCGCGCTGGTTCATTCCATCAGACAATTGTGAGGAGGCTGTGGCACGGAGTGAAGAGATCATGACTCACATTTAAATGCTCCAAGGACGTCGAGATCACCTGTCCATATGTTATCATTTCACAAAGGGCTTTTTGTTTTGTTTTTAATTAAGTTTGTTCCCTGACAATTCCATACATGTGTCTGATGCATTGAGTGCTCTCACCTCCCCCACATCCACCCTCACTCAATCCTGTGCCTCTCTCGACACCTTCCTTTCCTCCTCTCATTTCCCTCAAAGGTTTTATTGTTTTGTTGTTGTTGGTTTTAGAGATGGCGTCTGGCTTAGGAGTTCATCTTATTTTAGACCGTACAGTACCCAATGTTTTGTCAAAATATCCTTGGGGGGGGGGGAGGAAGGCCACAGATGAACATGTTTCTATGAACTATACAGTTTGTAGTTTTACACCCATTTGGGGGGAAAATTTCAAGCAGCCCTTAAAGCTAGTAAGAAAAAAAAAAACATTCAAAGCCATCAGAAAAATGGGTTGTGTTCTTTAGGTGATTTTCTGGCAATTTGGGAAGTGGAGGTTGTTACAGGTTTTGTTCTGTGAGGCAGAGTCTCATTATACAGTCCTGGGTAGCCTGGGCCTTCAGATCCTCCCGCCTTGGCTTCCAGAATTCTGGATTACTAGAATGCTGGAATTATAGGCCTGCACCACCACACCTGACACAATTTAATTTCTTGCCTTCAGAATACCTCCGAATTCAAAAATCTCTTCACTTTAGAGCTAGAACAAACAGACCATTCATAATTCTATCTTACGTTTCGATCTTTTGTTGTCTCTGTCAACAGGCCAATGCCTCTGCAAACAGGACTCCTGCGGCCAAATGCCAAGGTCATTGATAACTTGGATTCTCCAGCCTTGACAAAGTAAGAATGATTAGCTACTGCTTGCCGGCTCGTGCACTCAATGAGTGCTTCACCTTCAAAAGCCCTAATCTGATGTATGAAATCAAGTCCTCTTTCCTGTCCGGATTCAAACATGAGCGTTAGACCTGTAAATAAAAACATCATCAGCCGGGTGTGGTGGTGCACACCTTTAATCCCAGCACTTGGGAGGCAGAAGCAGGTGGATCGCTATGAGTTTGAGGCCAGCCTGGTGTACAAAGCGAATCCAGGACAGCCAAGGCTACACAGAGAAACCCTGTCTCAAAAAACAAAAACAAGAAAAAAAAAAAAAAAGAACAGCATCGTCTAGAAGTCCTTTAATTTTACCTCATAAATATAAGATGGAAACAGAGCACTGAGAATTTTCACTTGTGCTATAAAGACTATGTTTCATCCAATCTCAGTAGAATATGTTTCTTAAGTACCACAAAGCATCTCAAGAGTGAGAAGAAATCTACAGTGATGTCATAATACCTTGTGCAGCAACCTAACAACTGCCTACAGTCAGTGCTTATGAAAGTGGGCAGTTAGTGCTCCACTCTCTCCAGCACACAGCACAGCGGAGTCTCTCCTTCTTTACTGTATAAGCAAATTCCCTTGCCTCCATCCCCAACACGGAGCTCTGACTCAAGTTCCCACAGTCTCAATTGATTCCTACCCATCAGCTAATTGTTATTGGTCCGAGTATGTGCAGAAGTTCAATTAAAAGCTGGTATTCACACAAAAGGAGTAGCCAAGAACATGGCCTCCGCCCTTTTGTATTTCACAGTAGATGTGAAAAATACTACTATGAACACTTAGTCAAGGGTAGAGTGTGCCTGGATAAGCAAACCTAAATATCTGTCAACAGACAAAGCTAGATGATGGTGATGATGGTGGTGATGGTGATGAGGATGGTGGTGATGAGGATGGTGGTGATGAGGATGATGGTGATGATGATGATGGTAATGGTAATGATAAGGACTTTATAAGAACAGGAATGATAGCCAAGGTCTACTAAGTTTAAAGCAAGGTACAAACCAGCATTATTGAATAATTATAAAACAACAGACAAGCATTTTTGCTCATGACTATAAGGGACACATGGCTTCACTTGGAGGGCACAAGGCTCTTGAGCACCTGACAAGAGGCTGTGAGACCAGGAAACAAAAATCTTCATGTTACTTAAGTAACTGAAATTTTACATCTGGTTCACTACAAAATATGGTTTCTGTTAGAAGCATTTATTGGGGCTGGAGAGATAGTTAAGTAGTTAAGGCCACCAGCTGCTCTTACAGTTCTTCTCAGCTCTTCTCAGCAACCCACAGCAAGATGGCTCCCAAACTACCTGTTAACTCCAGCTCCAGGAGACCTGACATTCTCAGAGGACACCTGAACTCACACGTGCATAGAAACATAAACCCAGATAGACACAAGACATTTAAAACAAAAGTAAAATGTTTAAGTGACCACTTCGTTGGTGTGCTAGCACTAAGATCTATTAACTGATATGTTGCGTACTATTTAAATTGCATTTGTCATGTGGATCTGAGAAAAAAATTTAAATTACAGTATCCTACCAGCATTCCAAGAAATAATAAAACTAAAATGGGGCACAGTCAGGCATGAGGTCCGGAGTATGATTCCCAGCAAAGAGGGAGGGGGCAGGAAATGTTCCTTTTGTAGTGTGGTTTGATTTGTTTTGCTTGTTTATAGTTTTTGTTATTTGTCTGGTTTGGTTTTGTTGAGCCTGAGAGTCACACTATTGCTGAAGGTGGTCTTGCTTGAACTCACTATAATCCTCCTGCCACAGCCTCGCATGTGCTGGGATTAGATTATAAGCCACTGTGTCACATCAGGAATGTTCATGTTAACCCCAGTCACCGCAGAGGCGGTGGTGTACATGGCAATAATGCAGGATCTAAAAATAGCTTCTCACTCTTCCATGTCATTTAAATAGTCCACCTATTAGAAAAACAATCAAATAAATGATAGAACCCATACATACTAAGGGGTTGTTTCATTAACACAACTATTAATCTGACCAGGGATGAGAGCTTCCCGCTCCTATGTTACTTAGGTTGTCATGGTGACAAAATACTGACAGAAGCAACTTGTGAGGGACAGGCTTACTGTGGCTCACAGCTTCCGTTTTAGGCCCTGGAGGTAGGGAAGCCATTGGGGATTTCAGGATAGCCAGACCCTGGCTAAAGTTCTAATCTCAGAAGACCATGAAACAGAAATAGAGCCTGAAGCAGCACCAGGTTACAGCCCTCAAAGGTCAGCCCCTGTGTCCCACACCTCAGCTAACCTAGTTCCAAAATATCCCTCCAAAACTCTGCTGCTACCACTGGCGCCCGAAGTGCCCCAATCATGAGCCTGTGGGCTACATTTCAGATTTGACCTACGCTATATTCCTAGCTACACATGTTGCTCTTGATGAGGCTGCATATAATCCTGTACATATAACATTCTAAGTAACTAAGCTCTCTTGAGTTAAGGCCCTCAGAATGGCTTGATCAGTGGCACAAGCATGTGTTTTTCCACCACCAGAAATTGCTGTCTTTCCTTTCTCAGCTCTCTGAGCATCCGGTTCTTGGCTTTTGTTCTTTTTTTTTTTTTTTTCCATCTTCATCCCAAGTACCAATTTGATCATTTAGCAATTGACACTCTAAGGAGAACGAAAGACAACACCGCCCCCCCCCCCGCCCCCTTTCAAACTCCCTGACATTAGCTTCTGAGGTAAACAGTGTAAAAATGTTAGCCAACTACAAAGGGCTAAAGGAAAGAAACTAACATACACAACTGATATACAAATATTTTTAAAATATAAATTGCATAAGAATTAAAGTTATTACGCCAAATTCCAAAAAAGTTCACCATTTGATTTTCAAAATAAACATGCTTTACATCTCTAAAACTTTTGAGCTTTAAATGCAAGCATCACTAAAATCAGCGTTTCCTTGGCAGTGGTAGGCAGTTTGGTCTCTAAAACTAAGGGAAAGGCCTCTCTTCTGGACTCCCAAGCAGCACTACCTTTGACCTCCTTATACTTCCCTGAGAGGACCTGGTAGCGCCTGCGTGGCTGTGCATCATCCCAGAAAATGCCTTAGAGCCACAATAGCTCAGCAGCTACTTGGTGACTCAACTAGGACAAGTCCCTCACCCACCACCCAAATCACACTGCAGGATGAATAACACTGCAGTCAACAGTGGGTTTGGCCCTTTGGTTCAAAGAATAAAAAACATCGCAGATGCCTTTAATGATTAGAGTGAGACAGGAAAGTGCCAGAACATTTACACATTGCTTCTTCAGAGGAAGTCCCTTCAAGTCCACGGGGAAGACTATCGGCAGAAGTTAAGAAGCGTTTGCTGCTTGGTCCCTGTGGCAACTACCACTGATTTACTCCTCGTTCATGTCCAAGCCATTCCAAACACCTACGGATTCGTCTCCATGCCACTTAGTTTTCAAAGTAATTCTAAAGGAGCAATGAATGACCAAATCCAATTTTCAAACACCCCACTTCTGATGACTGGCCTCTCCTTCCCTCTCTTTCTTTGTCTTTCTCTCCTTCTCTCATTTTAGGGATAAGATCTCACTCTGCACAACAGGTAGACCTCAAACTACATAGGTAGCTCTGGCTTACTTTGAGCTTACAGAAATCGGCCTATATAGGCTTACACAGCTGGCCAATTTTAACTCCCCTCCCTACCCCCAATACAGGGGTAGCCTTGGTTGTCCTGGACTTGCTTTGTAGGCCAAGCTGGCCTCGAACTCACAGCCATGGGCCTGCCTCTGCCTCCCTGAGTGCTGGGATTAAAGGCATGTATCACCACACCTGACTCAGTTTTAACTTTTGATGTACTTAATAGGCAGAGAAACAGACCACAAAATGGATTTGAGTTATCAAAAAATATTACTAATATTCAATTGTTCCCAAAAGCTTTTAGCACTACAATCAATTCCAGCTTACAGAGTCTATTCAGAGTTGAAAACTTAAAAGTCCCAAAATGCCACATTTCAAGTATGTACATGAAATTGTAAATTTGATTTGAAAATCCTAAAAACTTCTCTAAATGAGTTCAAAACCATGTGTCATATAACCAGCAACCTAAGTGGGTTGCTGGAAATAGGTTCTCAGTCTTCACAAATCCCGGACTATATTTTCTTAGCATTCAGTATGAATTGAGGCCCTGTACAGTTCTACAAATACATAACATCATACTTGGAAGGCGACAATTCCTTTTTGAAAACTACACCTTCCAAAGCAGACTGCACTTCCCAAAGAAATCATGGTAAAGGACAGTGGACTAGAGGCAGACATACACTGGAGAGGAAAACGTGGCCCACATGTAATGTCAAGGGGAAAACGGCTGTATGACCTCTTTCAGATCACTTGGATTTTTCTTGACAGATCACTTGGATTTTTCTTGAAGTGATGACATAGCTCACACTTTCTTAGATAGGAAAACAGTTCATAGGGAATAAATTATCTCAACGAAAACTAACCTACAAAAGAGAGAAAACAGAAAGGCATGGGGCTGTGGCGATGGGTCACTGAGTAACAGGCCTGCCACACAAACATAAAGAGCTAAGTTCAGACGTCCAGCGCCACATACCAAGCTGGGGGTGGTGGGTCAGGATGACTGGAGACAGGTAGAGTCCCAGAACTCTCTGGACCAATTGGTGAGCTCTGGGCTCAGGGAGGGAGGAAAGACCTCACCAAAAATACAGAGGAGAGTAATAGAAGAATGCAGCCACGGTCAATCTCTGGCCTCCATATAAACACGTGTGCGCATGTACCTGCATGCATGTGTGTGCATCCACACGAGCATGCACTTAAACAATTACACAGAGATAAAGACTGGTAGCATACGAGCATAAAGATAAACATTTCATACTTACCTCCTTTCAGTACAGACATTCTTTTCTGCCACTTTCAGTTTCATCCACTTAAAGTCTAGCAAAAACCAGAGTTTCTAACTGCTCTCTAGGGACACATCTTACACAGACACGAGAAAGAGGACGAAGGCACCTCCCCCCCGCCCCAGCCTGGTAGGATGCTTTGCCCAGAACATTTGCAGCCATCTACAGAATTAACAGACAGCAGAGGAACAAAGTGGCCAAAGGACAGGAAACACAGATAGCAGCCTCTTATATAGCAACCTCGTTCGTGGGAGGATAGGTTTCTTATCGTTGCCTCTATTCTTTTAAGGCAGTGACACAGCAAGTGGCAATCTAGTGTAAAAGAGCAAAGGAGGACACCGGGCGTGGTAGCACACACCTTTAATCCCAACACACTTGGGAGCCAGAGGCAGTCGGATCTCTGTGAGTTCAAGGCCAACCTGGTCTACAAAGCAAGTCCAGGACAACCAAGGCTACACAGAGAAACCTTGTCTCAAAAACAAGAACAAAAAAAAAAACAAAAAAAAAAAAAACAGAACAAGGGAGGAAAACCAGGCTGCTGCTCTGACACTCCACCGTGTTCTAACTCTTTAACCCAAGTGAGCAAGTAAACTCAATGGTCCCTATAACTATTCTGACTACTTTGATTTGATGGTCTAGAAAGCGTTAGCACAACCAGTGAGGCCAGAATGGAAGGGTCCCAGTCATTTTCCCATTAGCAGCTCAACTTCCTGTTTTTCTAGACTATTTGAACTGACACAGAGCTGCGACAGCTGTTGAACTGCTGGCTCCAGCCACCACTGCTCCCTTTGGGTTCATCTAATACTTCCAGACTTCTGTTTCTGCAAAAATAATGCCGTGTGCGTGTGTGCATGAAGACAGGGTAGACTGATGGAAATCTTCCAGGACTGGCCAATTCCTCACCTAGGGTTGAGCCTTAACTACTTCCTTAGAAATAGAGCTTTTGTATTTACAGAAGCTGTGGTATTAGGCCCTAAGCAAGGAAATAATGTGATTTTAGCAAATATACCAAAAGGCAGCCAATGGCCTGGTGTCCATGATGGTTAATCTCAACTGTCAGCTTGGTGAACTGGAGATTCACCTGAAAGAGGAGCCTCCGGGCATGCCTGAGGGATAACCATGATTGACTGAGGTCCACTTTCCAGAGTGGTGCCCCTCCACCGGCTGACACCCTGCCCTATATAACAGGAGGAAGTAACTGAGCCAGTGTCCCTCAGTCTCAGCTCCCTAGCTGCGTAAGCTCTTTGTTTTTACTTTCCCACCACGACGACGGTACTCATGGCCCCCGGGGAGCCATGAACCAGAATAAGTCCTTTCTCCCTTAAGTTGCTTTCGTCAGGGTAGTTTATCACAGGAACAGCAAAGAGAAACTCCAGCAGTGTTAAGCATTCAAATCGATCACACTGCGAACATAAGTTTTTCCACAATGGGGCCAAGACTACAACAACATAACGTAGTAATTCTGGCATTCGGTCCTATTTAAAAGTCAACTTACACACAAAATCAAAAACGTTATGCACAACCATATTACGAACCCAAACTATTATAAAGCTCATGTTCAACAATAGTTCAAAATCTTGCCTCTAAACCATTTGAATCATTTTCCAAAAATCAAATTTTCCCAAATATGGACTTTTTAAAAAATACTCTTTCAAATATGTCCAAATGACATATTTTTTACAAGTCTGGGAAAATTATGCCAGAGAGGCACTTTATTTCATCTCATCCTTTGAAAAATGAAAGCACAGGATTGCGCTCTGATTTAAACTGACGACCCAATACAGAACAACGGTATATAGAGGAGATTCAAATGAGGGCCTCAGTGCGGCCAGCACCTCCATCCTCCTCACAGCCTCGTGGCCGCACACCTGAAAGCCTCTGTGTGGCTCCACGTTTCCTGGAAAACCGACAAAGTTGAGAAGCTGACCCCAATTTGGAGTGCATTCTCATTTCCTTACCAAATCCCTGCAGCACACCTCTGAGCCTGTTCCCTGAGGAAGCATGTTAACATGTAAAGGCACATTAAAAAAAAAAAAAAATCAAACACTACATGACAGCAATGAGTCTGAGATACAAATTACTGTCTGGAAGCCATGGTGACTCTGAGTTTTGAAAAGCTGTATTATCTACCTAAAAATCCATTCAAAGCTACAAGTCTCCATTCAATGCTACTGCTGTAACATTCTTTACTGTCTCAAAAACTGAGACCAGTCTCACTCCACGCTTCCTAAGGACCAGCCAATCCTTGAAAAGCCTCTTCCAAGGCAGGCATTCCTCAGATAGGGAGCCTGTATGCAGAACCGGAGCCCCTTGGCCCTTTATAAATAGTCATGGGAAACTTCATTCTCCCATACTTTTAGTTTGTTTTTATTATAGCAGATGGGGAAAAATTTAGCAAAGCAGAGTCATGAAAAAAAAAAAAAAGTCTCATAGCTATCATACTAATGTTAGAACACTAACAGACCCAAAGCTAAGAGATATCTTTAACAAGGAACAAAAAAAAAAAAAAAAAAAAAAAAAGCTGGAAATTATAAAAGATAGCTTGACTTAACTCTTAAAATAAGTTCAGAGTCAAACACTAGATATGGGCTAGTAAGATGGCTCAGCTGGCAGGGCGGCTGCTACTGAGTCGGACACTGACTTTGATCCCTACAACACAGAGCAGCAAGAGAAATCGTCTGACTACACACACACATACACACACACACACACACACACACACACACACACACGAAAGAAATGTTTTCAAAACTTAGATAGGAACTTGAATTCCATCCACCTTGGGTCCTTTCTTCCTGGGCATTTACTGCTAAAACTCTAATCACATCTGTCATTGTTTGTAAAGGTTTCTCTAGTGGAGGAGTCTAAAAGTCCAGCAAATATAAGATAACGGAAAGTAATCCTGTATCTTCTAAATGTTAACATTCAAATATATTTGCCAAGGGCCAAGCCTGGTCTTCATTTGAAAAGAGAAATAAAAATTTTACTATTTTGCAAAACCTCTGATGTATTTTATTTTCTGAATGTATAAATCATTTAGAGCCAATGGACAATTGTCTTCAATATTTAAAAGTAAATAGTATTTTAATTAAAAAAAACAATACTTCATATTTTTACTTCCCAAGTTATGCTGGGTATCAGCCATCTCTTCCATAGAAAGCATCTGAATGTGTACATTTTCTTAGCTTTACAGGCTACAAGATCAGCATCTGATCTGTTCAGCTATCCTGTGAGTACAGTGTCCAAGTGCATGGTGCAGCTAATTCAGCACCTCAAAAACACAGGGAGGAGAACAAAAAAATGAATATACAGAGACCTGCTAAGTTCAAAAACCAAAACCAAGAAAACCTGTTTCAAAAACATTCAAAGTCCTTGAACAGGTAAGTCTCCTAAGAAGATAAAGAGGCAGCCAAAAGCAGACAACAAGTGAAGAGCAACATGGAGTCACTAACCATCAGGAAGTATAGATGAATCCCAGTATGAGACACTCTGTCACACCACTAGGATGGCTACTGTTACCACGAGGGGCAGCCAGGTGATTACAGTTATTGAGATAGTGAAGAATGTAGAAGCTTTATCTGCTGTTAATGTTTATCTGCTGAAGTGTAAAATGATGTAACTAACATGGAAAACACTATAGAAACTCCTCCAGAGATTAAACAGAGCTAGGTAGAAGCACACGCTTGGAATCCCAGTATTCCAGAGGCAGATGACAGCTTTGGCTACATAGCGAGTTTCAAGCAGCCAGAGCTACAGAACTACACCCTGTCTCCCAACAATTAAAACACACTTTAGAGTGACAGCCGTTAGAGCACACACCTATGTTCCCATATCAGGAAGCTGAAGTAGATCTTGAGTTCAAGGCCAATCTGTAGTACATAGTGAGACCCTGTCTTGAAGGAAGGATGGATGGACAGACGGACAGGGAGACAGACAGACAGACAGAGAGCAGGCAGGCAGGGAGAGAGGGCTATACGAGGCAGCAGTTCCACTTCTCACTAAGGGCTGGAAACTGGATCTCCTCGGAGCTACCTGCATACCCAGAGGCACAGCATCACTACTCACAATAACTGAACTCTGGAGGAGACCAAGCATCTGCAGGTGGGTGGCTGGATCTTTACACACAGACACCTTGGAAGCCAACACAAAGGGGATGAAGTGCTCATACAAACTACAACATGTAAACATTGACGGCACCGAGCCACGTGAAAAAAAAGCAGGTCACAAAAGACCAGACCCCGACTTGTGAGGGATAATCCGGTGTGATCAGAAGCACTGGCAAAAAGTAGAACGGTTGCTCGGAGCAGCAAAATGCGGAAGCAGACCTCCGTTTAATGAAAATGAACATTCAGGTTGAACATAACAATGGGCATGGGGATAGAGGTGCAATATGAACATGCTTAATACAACTAAATGTTTATTTCCAAATGTCTTAAGATAGTAAACTTTACATTGTATCACTTACTACAATCTTAAAAATGGAAAAAAAAAAAGGGGGGGGGAGAAAAACACAAGAGTCTTGCCTTGACATGCAGGACACGATTTGTCAGGCTAGGATCTGCAAATCCATGAGGTAGGGTAGAGGATCTTAAGTTCTAAGCATAAACCAGGCCTTAAATGGGCACCAAAGTACTGACTGTATCGAATTGTTTCTTTTTTCCTACAGGGTACAGACTAATTTCTAAAGCCAATTTCCCAATGTCCCCCCACCCAAATCAATCATCTTATATAAAAGCAAGAGCTACTGAATATTTGACAAATCAAATGAAAGGAGGTCCGTTTGTTGTTGTTTATTTTTCTAAGACATGGTTTCTTTGTGTAGCTTTGCCTGTCCTGGACTCCCTTTGCAGACCAGGCTGGCCTCAAACTCAGAGAGATCCGCCTGCCTCTGTTTTGCTGAGTGCCATGACTAAAGGCTCTGCGCTGCTATGTAAATACATCCTACCTAACAAATGGTTTCTCTGTTTCCCTCTACCTCACTCTGAGGAAGCTAAGGCTTAGAAGAAGAAATTGAGCACTGTTTTACTAAACAACTTCACTCAAGTGTGGTAAGCTCTCTTACTTTTGAAATTTTGCTGTAAATACACTTCACAGCCACCTCACTACAAAAATAAACACCTTGTCACACAACAAAGGATTGACATTTACTGTGAGTACACAGTACACGGTTCACTGGGAGTTTGAAAACATAATTTACCATAACTAACCTATTATGAGTTTCAACACACAGTGCAAATAGTTAATCTTTTTTTTAAATGTTACACACTTTTATAGTCATTGAATTTGTAGCATTTAAAAATATATATACTATAGATATTGTTTTGAAGAGAGTGAGGATAATGAACTCTTCAGACAACTTGAAATAAAAACACGTTTGGCCCGTTAAGTATAAACCATAGCATCAAATGTAAAACTGACACAACTGCAAGCTCAGGTGTGACAGGACACCTACAGATCAAAGACACAGGTTTGGAAACAGTGTCTTGCTTCCAGTGGAGTTTTGTGTTCCTGGCCATGTTAACTCAGCAATTATAAGATGAAGTTAATATACTGCCTCCAAAAAAAGGGCAACTATTTTAAAAATAAAAAAATAATGCACAGAAATGTTGAGTAGGATCCTTAGAAACTCAAGATCAAGCTTAGTTCCTTAAAAACAGCAGTGCCTCCATCACAACCTCAGGGGCTGCTGTTAACTAGTAGCTCTCAAACCTGGTTGCACGGGTAAACCTAGCCATGCCCCTTGGCCCAGACCAAGCCAAAGCAGTTGTGTGTGTGAGAAAGCCCAGACACTGGTTTACAAGTTACCTGGCTGAGTCTCATGTCGCAAGCATATGCTAGATATTCAAAAGTCAAAACTCTAGAACCCACAATGCATCCAAACAGAGGCAGAAGAAAGGAGGCAGTTAAGCCCTTCCTTAATTTTTCCCTAGCCCTCCAATTAAAACCCCACTGCTCCCAAGCTGTGAGAGTATAAAGTGAGCTCGTTAACTTCCGGTCTATTCCAGGTTTCTCTCAGAATCAAAACAGTACAGGTCCTTCAAAGCAAGGTCAAGTCAGACTTTGACATTTACATTTCGAAAAGTCAAAAAAGCAGCTTTATCTTGGGTAAGCAAAGAGCGCCGGCAGAAGCACATGATTTCAGAGATAAAAGTCTCAAGCTGAGGTCAGCAATCGCACTGCTTTTCCTCGGCAATTAAAGCCACAGTCAGGAGGACGAAGATGCAAAGCTTGGATAACTTTACCCCAAAAGAGTAAGTAGTGTTCCAAGTCTCCCATGGATGCCCAAAACCGCAGCTGGCTCTGAAGCCTATCCAGCCGTGCTGCCCTATGCATACCCCTACCTCAGATAGTTTAATTTACAAATGAGGAACAGTGAGAGATGCTAGAAACAACAACCAGAAGATGACATGAGGTGAATGTGTCTCCTTCACATCGTTTTGTATTTTCAGCTCAAGAAAGCACTTAATTTCTTCCCGGCATATCTAAACTTTCAGAATCACAAATCTTGGAACATTGGCACCATTATTAAGTAAAATGGGGGGTTTCTGACGATGATGATGATGATTACTTTAATGTTATTATTTGAGACCAGGTCTTACTCTGTAGCCCTGCATGGCTGGAACTCATGGCAGTTGTCCTGCCTCAAATCCCCAAGTCCTGGGGTTACAACATGAGATATCCAGCAAATATTGGTTTCTTGAGTTGACTGAGGTGATGATATCCAAGATGGCTACCGAGTGACTGAGCAGCAGGCGGCAGACGATGGATAGGTGGACACACACAGCACTGTACACTAAGCCAAGTCATCTCTTGGGTTGGATAAGATGGACTAAATCCAGATGGCACAATGTGCCATCATGCTGCTCAGAAAGAGATGTGACAACATTCACAAAGTGTTCCTTTCTAGAATGTTCTATGTAATACTTTGGGGCCATCACTGACCACAGGAAACTCTAACTCCTAGCACTAGCTATCCACGTTAAAAGGAAAACCATGTTTGGTTACTACTCTCACCTCTAAAACCTTTCAGCTCTTCAACCAGTGTCTCAACAACGCCCATCTCTTCAAAGACACACTGGCCACCCTAGCATTTCCTTCCAAGGAAACAAGTGAGTATTATAATTTTCACATGTCACAATACAAATTAAAACTATGTAAAAACCTATATGATATAGATGATAGACATCAGATAACATACACATATGTGGATACGTGTTATGTGATATCTCTGAACATTCAGAACGAAGATTAGTAAGATGAATTCGAAATGCTATATTTAATTTGAATGGAGAAATGAGAACTGGACAGCTCCTACTATCATGGCAGGTTGTGAAACCACACACCACCGCACACCACTTACAGAAAACAACTCTATTGGCCACACAGCTTTGTCCATCAGCACACAGCTGGTTAAGGCATAACTAGTTCATTACTTACAGCTTAAACCATTAATTAGCTGCTACTAGGCAGCTCAATTACTATGATTATTTTCTGTTTTAGGTTGGTCAGTTGGAACAAGTGCCAGAAGCCAGTTCAAATCAACTGCTTTTTGCAACTTTAAAATCATGCGTGTGTGTGTGTGTGTGTGTGTGTGTGTGTGTGTGTGTGTGTAAGTAACATGCACATAACATGCAACCTTTAATCCTGCCTGGTATCATAGCACACAAAAAGGCAGTATTTGCAAGAGGTTGAAGCAGAAAAATTCAGAGTTCAATGTCTGCCCTCCCCTTTGAAGGACTCTCTGAAAAACAAACCAACTCATGGGAGAAGTAAATAAACAAACATTTAATCTCCAAGTAAAATCAAGGCTGTTTGAAACGCAGTGGCTTTGAAGTCTAAGCTCAGCAGCGGTTTTTCAAAGTGAAAAGGCAAGCCTACAAGACACACAGCAAGTGGCCGGTGGCTACTTAAGCACAATGCACAGAAAGAGCTGTGTTTGGCTCCAGCTGTAGAGGCTGAAAGTCTGAGCTCAGGTGTTCATCAGGTGAGAGCCTAAAGTACAGGTAGCACAGCAGGAGAAACGGAGCAGAAGGGGAGCAGAGAAAGCCAGGCTCACTTTACCACAGTATTCTCCACCCATAGCCAACCCACCCCCTTTAATCTCCCTTAATGACCTTACCACCTCTTAAAGGCACCGCCTCCAACTCCGTTATGGAGTGGGCCAAGTTTCCTCTAGGAGGAAAACCCGTATCTAAAACTGTAGCTCTAGGTTAATGATTCAACACCGACGATTTGCTAAAATGTAGAGTTGTTGTATTTTACCACAGTCAGGAGACTATTCAAATCAATGAACCCAGTGAACAGTCGTGTCAAACCTCAGGTTTTACTAATTGGCTCAGGAACTCGAGCAGAGGGATTCCTCTGGGCCCCTTTGTAAAATGTTTGCTGCATTGATTTGTCTTTCAAATAACCTGTTACAAGAGCAAAACCCTTGGAAAATTACAGACAACAGAGGACTTCTTTTGAACAACAATACCCACGGATAAGAACTAAAGAAGGCCTCACCAGCTATTAGGTATTGAGTCATGATATAATTACTTCTATAGTAAGGAACCTACCTTCAAAACCAACAATTATATCATATTAAGATTGTACTCTGCCACCTACTAAACACTCTTATTTTCCCACAATTTATACACTTGTAAAGGTCTACAGCTTTTTTATTTTGTTTTGTTTTTTAGAAAAAGCAAATTTTAATCCCGAATACCCAACAGACATAACAAGCATGTGGAATTATATGCCAATAGACAAGTGGGTGAAGGCAGGCCATTCGGAATTCATTTTTTAAAGGATCCTGTTAGGTATTATTGTAGCTCATGTGGCTGTACAGTTTTCCAGAGATCTTCCCTTAAGTTTGGAAGGTACAGGCAAAGGTTCTTGAAAATATTTTCTCCTGTGGCGTGTGGTCCTGTATGCCCATAATCTCAGTAATTAGGAGGCAGAGGCAGGAAGTCACTCTCAACTATAAATGGAGTTCCCGACCAGCCTGGGCTAAAGGAGTCTATGAGGGGGGAAAAAAAAAGCGCAAAATGTTTTACACTCTTAAAAAAGAACTACTTAGTTTAGCTTTCTAGTGCTCAAACACACAACCTGGGGTATTCTAGGCTTGCCACCACGGAGCTACCTGAACATCTGAACTCACCTGGCCTACTTAAAAGCAGCACGGGTTCCTGAGCCCTGGTAAGTGTGCTCTATATAAATGGACATTTATGGAGAAATAACCTATTATCAAACGCACCAGTGCCAATTCCTAGCTCTCTGAATGCACTCTTGTGAAAGTTGGTTCACCATTAACTTATATAAACCTGCAGCTGTTTCCAGGCCTTGTGTTATGCGCATCCTACCAACGCATTTACTATTTCATGCATGCTAATGCAAGAATATATGGAATCCTAAACGTTAGTATCTAAACGGTGTAAAACCGGACCCCCCCCCCCAAAAAAAAGTGTAGCTCTACAGCAATAGGAATATTTGCATGGAGAAGATCGAAATTTAGAGGGGAAAAAAATGAACAAATTCATACACTGTTCGTTTCCTCTACGTAAGCACTACACTAAATATCTGTTAGATTAGTCATGTTGCCTTGAGACTCTTCCATGTTTCCTCTAGACAACTGCCAATGCCCGCATGGCCTCTGATGAATAAACATGCTGTGACTTGCTCCTAAGGAAACGCCTGTCATGTTCCAGGGAAAAATGACTTCTTCACTTTTAAACCAGAAAAGAAAAAAAAAAAAAAACTGAACGACTTTCATTCATTGCTTACAAAGTCAACTGTTCCCTAACGTTCCTATTTCCACAATGTTCATACTCTGTTTAGGGCATTTCTGGGTTCTGATTAACAAAGAATAAAGAAATTGGGGTGCCTTATGGGAAAGAGGCTACATGAAGGCCATGAGGCATTCTTAACTAGGACAGGGGTTTACCACGACAAAGGTTATTCGCAAGTTCTCCACGGCCTCGCAGGACTACCTGTTCTCACTACTGTTTACCCAAACGTTTAACCAAACGATTTTTAGCATATTTGGCAGGAAGGCATGCTTCATTTAATATTAACTCACCATGTGACAGGCCCTTCCCCTCCAATCGTTTCTCAAACACGTGATGGTAAAAAGTATAGCTGTTTGCCAATGCGACTTTGCAAAGGTTTTGGCATCACCAATTGGCCAGAGGCACATACACACACCCCCAGGCAGAGGCGAGCACCCCGCCTGCTCCCGGAACTGTCAAGCCGGGCTGACAGCAGGCACACCTTGCTGCGCCTTCGGTGAGCTTTCCAAAAGCCCCTTCCTTGCAGTCACCTTGACAGTACTCGTCCGCCTGGGCCTGAGCTTGGCCAAGGAAACTTTTCCTTCCTTTCCCGGAGTGCACTTACAGGTGTCGTCCCTTGCCGCTCCAGAGCCCCAACAAGGGGCCCTTTGTTACTACTTTTGCTCCCGGACTCCTCACCCAGCGCCTGGCATTCGCCTGGCCTTCCGCAACCCGGGTCGGAAAACCTGCCCAAAACACCGAATCCCCACCCCTGGGGCGCCCGGGAGGACGCAGTCCCCGACCGCGTGGGGCTCGGCCCGGGACTAGGCGGCTCTCGGGGAGCGTGCTGCTGGCAGGTGAAACGCGCGAGGCCTCGGCGGCCGGGAAGGTGGCTACCCTGCTTACCCTGCGGAGCCGGCGGTCTGCGTGGCGGGGGTGCGGGGCGCGCTGCGGGGTCCGGGATCCGGGACGCTGCGGTCCATCGCGCTGCTGGACGCGGCGTGGGCTCGGGCTCGGAGGCGGCGCGTCACTGCTGGGGTGGGAGAGGCCGGCGGGTCAGGGCGGGAGCGGGCCAGCGGAGAGCCCGCCTCGACCCACAGCAGTTGGGGGCGGACCCGCCTCCCCAGAGCGCTTCCACCTGCGGGCCGGTCCCCGCCCGAGGGCGCCGCGACGACGGCTACAGGTCCCCGCCCCGGCCGTAGCCCCCAGCCAGTTGGCGGCGAAGGGGCGGCGCGCTCCGGCCGGGGCTGCAAAGGAGGAGGAGCGGAGCGGGCGCGGGACGGTCGCCACGCCCGCAGTGCTTGAGCTCCCGCGTCCGGCTGTGTACGAACTGAGTCCCTTGCAAACTTTTCGCGAAGAGTTGCGGAGCGCAGCGCCCCTCCTTTCTCAAACCCTTGCCTGAGCTAGGGGACTCGGTCCATCCAGTCCCTACGCACTCCGCCCTGAGCTCCGCTCCCCGCCCCCGCTCGGCTGGCTCCGGCACCCAGAGCAAGCTCCTGTACTCACCCTGCCCCATGGCACTGCCTGGAGCCCAGAGCTCTCAGCTTCCTAGGCCACCTCGCCCGGCAGAAATGAGGGTGACGACGAGATCCGCATCGGAGCGAGCAGGGCAGCCAGCCGGAGAGGGGACGGATAGGGCGAGCGGGCGGGGACGGCGAGCGAAGAGGAATTTCCTCCCCCCCCCCCCCGCACCCCTGGGACACGCGGCTTTAGGGTACAGCTGGGGAGGCCAAAGGAGAGGAAGCTTCTGGGCGGCTCTTTGTAGTCCCCACTGCCAGCGCAGAGCTTTGGGAAGCCCCGCGAACCCATGAGGGACAGTGGGCAGACAGGGAGGGTACCTAGCGTCAAAAAAACTAGGATGGACTGGGGCTGCGAACCAGATCCTGATGATTGACCACCTGCAGGCTGACCTTACAAGCGCAGGATTTTTATTTTATTTTATTTTATTTTATTTATTATTTTTAAACTTACTGACCCCTGTGGTTGCTAGCCTGTAAACGGCACCTCTGACATTGTGATCTTTCTAATCCATGACAGGTTTAAGCTCGTCCTGTCTCCCCAGGCATGCTTCTCTTGATGTAAACATCCAACAGCTGTGATTCGAAGACTGGACATTCTCATAATGACAGTCTATAAGCTAAGAAAGAACAGCATAGATACTGGCCTCCTGAAAATGTCACAGGAATAAAGAAATCTCAGGCAGTGCTTGCCTGTTTGTGTTAGGATTCTGCTTCAGTCGGCCTACCTATGATGTCATTGCTTACCTGCCGTGGGGGCGTGGCCCTGCCCAGTATATAAAAGGACAGACACATCTTGCTACCCTCACCTCTTCCTCTTTCCCTCTGTCTCTGTCTCAAGCGCTATCTCTCTCTCTTCCTCTCTCCCCACCTCGCTCCCTCCCTCTCCCTCCCTCTACCCTTTCCTCTCCTCTCTCTGGGGTATCCCTCCCTCCTTTCCTTCTCTCCCTATGCCCACTTAATAAACTCTTCATCTAATATTGATTGTATCTGTTGCCTAGTATCCTATTTTCTTATCTCTTATTTCTTTAAACATAAAAGTTTGCAGTTTCGGTTCCTGAAAGCGAACTCCTGGAACAGGTACATTTGCATATCTGCACTTCATTCTTAGAATCATGTTTGTTATTGATGAGTCCAAAAAAGCCTACGCCAGGAAATGTTAAATTAAAAATAACTGAATACCTCAAGTGACAACAGATCTGCAGTAACCATAACAGGGTGATGTAGGATAACAGAAAGGATTCAGCTTACTGGTGCACATTAATGTTGTCTATAACCCATGCTGAATTAAAGGTTCTTCAGTTGTCCGTTCATTGCAACTGCCACCAATAATTTCTTGGATTAAAAGGTACTAACCACTACCCAGTATTTAGCACTATGTTTGTTACGGGCATTCTTTAGTCTCCCTAAAGAAGAATGTAGTCTCAGTTGGAATTGGAAGCAGGGATCATGGCGGCTTCTGGGAGGACTATATTAGAACCATATCATTAAAAGTTGCTTTTAAATAATCTGATTATTAATGATGCAATTGATCATAATGGATCTGGATTTTAGACTTTAATAACACAGGTTCGACAAGTTTATGAATCCTTTCTGACTGGAATCGAGTAGATTTACAGCTGTTGCGTAGACAAGCCGTAAATAGTGAGTAACATTGAAACTACTTAACGTTTATAACTTTGAATCACAGGATCAAGCACTTAATTAGTTTCAACCTTGATTTATGGCACACTAGTACTATTATGAATCCCAGTTAGGCTGATCTGAAACATAAGACATTTTTCACAGCATTTCGTAACTGCTGAGAACAGTTTTCATGACAGCAGTTTTCCATGCCATCCTTTTGTTCTTGGGCATAGGGCAGGGTCATACTTTCCATGCAATGAAATTGAGCCTATCCAAGTGGCTTACTTGAGCAAGTGAAATGTTTCACCTCCTGGTAGAATCACATCAAGAAGAACGCGAAGTCTCCACGGTGTAACCTGCTGTTGTAATCCTGCAGAGATGTGTTAAAATAGAGGTGGCACAAGTTGAAGGGTCCTAAAATTGTTACCCATCACCCTGGGTACAGCCCCCTGGAGAGGCTGGGAATTTACAACAGAATCCCCAGAGCACTGATAGTCTATTTTGGGATTAAGTCACTAAATTATGTTTAGCAGCTTTCAGAACCAAGACTATACTTCATGTTCCAATTTATTACTGTCCACGCTACAATCTTGAAACTGCTTACTTTATCAGCAAAATAGTAATTATAGTTGCTAGAAACATTTTTTTAAAAACATAATGGTGGGGAAACTCCTTCCTAGTCCCTCTGAAAAGCTATTCAAGTCTGTCCAGATGTTGCTCAGTTTCCTTGTTTGGAAATCTCACTGCCTACTCCATCCAATCATTTTCTTTCTTTCTTTCTTTCTTTCTTTCTTTCTTATATTTTATTTAATTTTAATGTATATGTGAGGGTGTCAGATCTTGGAGTCACAGACAGTTGTGAGCTGCCATGTAGGTGCTGGGAATTGAACCCAGGTCCTTTGGAAGACCAAGCAGTGCTCTTAACCACTGAACCATCTCTCCAGACCCATCGTTTTCAAGGCATGTTCTCAGGTATTCACTTCAGGAAGGCTTTGCAGACAGCAGGGATGGAAATAGCCGTTTCCTCTTGGCCCACGTAGATTGGTAGGACAAAGGCTGACACACCTGTTTCAGATACCTTTTCATTGCTGTAATCAAAATGCCTGACAGAAAACTGGGGGGGGGGGGGGGCAGAGGGTGTTTCAGCTCATCATTTTGGGGATTTAGAGGTGTCCATTCATCATATCATCAAAGGTGCAATGGGAAACAGCAGTCCATGCCATGGTGGCCAGGAAAATGAGAAAAGGCATGTGCCAGCACTGGCCTGGCTTTTCCCTTTCTTCCACTTTTATTCCATATGAACCCTTAGCCCAGGAGAAGGTGTTGCTCACATTTGGGGTGGTCTTCGCACCTTAGTTAACCTAGAACTATCCTTGTTGACTAGTCTACGGGTGTGTTTTAGTAGTAGTTATTCCACATTCAGCAAAGTTGACAGAGACGATTAATGGTGACACAGACCAAGAGGGTTTTGGACTGAAGAGGCTTTGTGCTCACCGTTGTCTTCTGAATGTATCCTTTGGACCATAGAAGTCAGTCTGCAAATATTTGTGCAACAGGGAAAGGAAAGAAACCTTCAAGATTTCACTTAAGAAATTGGATGTAATGCCAGGCGTGGTGGTGCACACCTTTAATCCCAGCACTCGGGAGGCAGAGACAGGTGGATCGCTGTGAGTTCGAGGTCAGCCTGGTCTACAAAGTGAGTCCAGGACAACCAGGGATACATACAGAGAAACCCTGTCTCAAAAAAAAGAAAGAAAGAAAGAAAGAGAAAGAAAGAAAGGAAGGAAGGAAGGAACGGGGGTCGGGGCGGGAGAGGAGAGAGACATTGGTTGTGCAACCAAACTTTTCCCGGGGAGATGCAACATACATCTACTCACCCCATTAGGGCACCCACAACAGATCAAAGTACAAACACTGCCGAATGACTCAGGGACGGCCAAATCACCAAAGCCCACCACAAGCATGGGTGGCACCTCACAGAGTTGGGCACGTGGAGCACATTGCACAGCCTATGGGGAGCCCAACAGTTTGGAGAATGTCCTTTCTAGGTGCCTCAGTTGACCGAAACCTCTTCCAGGTGGCTTGGCTGGTTTCTTCTTCTACTAGGTAGCTGGTCTAGTCTCAGGCTCTCTTTTGCAGCTTTTTTCTCTGAGAATCTTCCTTGAGGGTCAGTTTGACTGTTTTGGGACAACTTGGCTTCACTTGAACAGAGAGGAACGATCTGCTTTTATTGCTTAGTCTGACAGAGAAGGACCCAGGGAGTTTGTGAAGCTGCAGGGACTTCCTGAAGCTCTCTTGAGTTGTTTACTTTCCGGCTTAAGGGATGTTTCAGTCTGAGAGAAAACTGTTACAAAACATTCTTGAAAGGAAGGAGTGTAAGAAAGATTGTTTTGTTTGTTTTATTTTGTGTTTGTTTTTCCCAAGACAGGGTTTCTCTATGTGATAGTGCTGTATACAGACTGAACTCACTTTGTAGACTAGGCTGGACTCGAACTCACAGTGATTCACCAGCCTCTGCCTCTGAAGGCTTGCACCACACTCAACAATAAAAAGGATTTTTTAGATTAAAAGCCCTGGCCAAAAACTGAAAACAGCCCGGTGGTGGTGGTGGCGGCGGCGGCGGGGGCGGCGGCGGCGGCGGCGGCGGCGGCGGCGGCGGCGGCGGCGGCGGCGGCGGCGGCGGCGGCGGCGGCGGCGGCGGCGGCGGCGGCGGCGGCGGCGCACACCTTTAATCCCAGCACTTGGGAGGCAGAGGCTGGTGGATCTCCATGAGTTCAAGGCCAGCCTGGGCTACAGATCGAGTTCCAAGACAGCCAGAGTTGTTACACAGAGAAACCCTGTCTTGAAAAACAAAAACAAACAAAAAAACCCAAAACAAAACAAAATGAAAATAATAGATGGTAAGTAAGTTGGCCTTCTTAAGGAGGAAATATTGGTTCTCCTCACGTGGGAGGTAGAGGCAGGAGGATCAGAAGTTAAAAGTTCAGCCTTAAGTATATATTGAATTTAAAGCCAATCTAGGCTGCACAAGACTCTCTCAAAATAAATGTCAATTTTCCTATGAATATCTTTAAGCAATAACTTAGTGCATTAATCTGAGTTCTCTAGAGGAACAGAAAAGGCGGGGGGAGAGAGAGAAGGGAACTTTTTAGAATGTCTAACAGGCTGCAGTCCAGCCAGTCCAACAATGGCTGTTTACAAATGGAAGGTCCAAGAATCCAGTAGTTGTTCAGTCCGTGAGGCTGGGTGTCCCAGCTGGTCTTCAGTATATTCCAGAGTCCCAAGGTATGTTCTAATGCCAGTGAAGGAATGGACTTGCCAGCAAGAACGATGGCAAACAGATGAAGAGGGAGGGAGAGCTTCCTTCTTCCATGTTGTTTATATAAACTGCCACCACCAGAAGGTAGAGAGCCCACATTCAAGGTAGATCTTTCCACCCCAAAAGACCTGGGTTCAAAGTGGATCTTCCCACTTCAGGTGATTTATTTATGAAAAGAATCCCACGCGGGTGTACCCAGCTGCTTAGGTTTCAGTTGATTCCTGATGTAGTCAAGTTGACAACCAAGAACCATCACACCCTGCTTGAGAATTTTCACTGTAGAGTGATAAAAGGCAAGTAAAATTATATGCTATGGTGGTTTGAGTGAAACCCGCCCCCAGAGGCTTATAGGGAGTGGCCTTGTAGAAGTAGGTGTGTCCTTGGTGGATGAAGTGTATGGGGGGGGGAGGGCTTTGAGGTTTTAGAAGCTCAAGCCAAGCCCTTGTCCCTCTGTCTTCCTGCTGCCTGCTGATCCGGATGTGGAACACTCAACTACGTCTCCAGCACCATGTCTGCATATGTACTACTGTACGTCTCTCTGTGACGATAATGGACTAACCCTCTGAAATGTAAGCCAGCCACAGTTAAATGTCCTCCATTACACTTGTCATGGTCATGGTGTCCCTTCACAACAGTAGACTCTCTAAGACAGAAGTTGGTACCAGGGATTAGGAAATTGCTGTCATAGGCCCGACAGTGCTTTTCTTTGGAGGAATGTGAAACAGTTGGGAACTTTAAACTAGACAAGTGATTGGACACTTTAAGTGGGCGTAATGAGCCAACAGCCAATAGGAACCTGGCAGACAGTGGTTCTGATTGTGACTTGAACTGTGGGGGGCCCTGCTCAAGAGGTTTCAGAGGAGAATATTAGAATGTGGCATAGAGATGACACTTGTGATATTTTGGAGAATGTGTTTGCTTTCTGCCATGGCCAAAATAATCATCATCATCATCATCATCATCATCATCATCATCTGCCTGAAACTACATTGAGGAGTAATGGATTAATAGCTTTGATAGGGATTGCCAGACAGCCGAGTACTGACGATGTTGCTTGGTTATTTAGTGGTTCCGCTGTGCAGATCTATAATGAAAAGGAGCAAGCTGAGCAAGGAGAAATACAAAATGTACAGTTTGTGGAGAAAGGGGACCAGGAAGTGTAAACAGATTAAAGAAAAGCCAGATGCTAAGTGGGATAAAGGGAGTGGTGAGGTCAGAGCAAGACCTCACCCAGCAAAGCTTCCAATTTGGAAAGTTTTGTGAAGAGGAATTAAAGTGAAAGGAAGTGAAAAAAACCTCAGGGCTGGGTGTGGTGCTCCACACCTTTAATCCCAGCACTCAGGAGGCAGAGGCAGGCAGATCTTTGAGTTCAAGGCCAGCCTGGGCTACAGAAAGCTGGTGGAAATATATTTGAATGATGGGCCATGTTCCAGCCCCAGCAAACAGCAGAACTTGGCACACGGTTCTGGCTTTAGAATCAAGGATACAAGAAAGGCCGTATAGAATCTCCCTCTGCGACTAAGGAAAGCCACTGAGGCCAGACATGTGCCAGGAATGTCCCTTCAAAGAAGCCTAGAGTGCCTTAGAGCCCCCAAGATGTTAGAAAAGCCAGAGCCATGGTACACATGTTGAGGAGAGCTGATAACAGGGAGTGGAACCAGCCCAAGAGAGAGAAGTGTGTTTCAGTAAACAAAGTTGAAAGGACTTGGAGATCTGAAGAGCTTTCGGACATCAGATACAAAGTTGCTGGGTTTGGAGTTGGCCCAGCTGGTTTTCAGTCTTGTTTTGGTCCAGTGTTTCCTCACTATGCTCCTCTTTCTCCCTTTTGGAGCCTAATGCATATCCTGTATCATTATATGTTGGAAGTACATTGTCTGATTTTTTGTTTTAATTTTATATGGGATTGTAGTTAAAAGATTATTATAAATCTCAGAAGAGATCTGAGATTTGTAACGAGATTTAAGATTGTTATAGACAATGGAGACTTTTGAAGTTGGGCTGAATGTAAGCCCATGAGGCCAGAGAGTGGAATGTGGTGGTTTGAGTGAAAATGACCCCCATAGACTGGATGGAGAGTGGCATTGCTGGAGGTGTGGCCTTGGTGGAGTAGGTGTGGCCTTGTTGGCTATGAGGTTTCAGAAAAAGCTCAAGGCAGGCCTAGTGCCACTCTTTCTGCTGCCTGCTGATCCAGATGTAGAGCGCTCAGCTGTCTACCCAGCACCATGTCTGCCTGTGTGCTGCCATGCTTCCCACCATGAGGAAAACGGACTAGACCTCCAAACTGTAATCTAAGCCCAATTAAATGCTTACCTTTATAAGAGTTGCTGTGGTCATCCTGTCTCTTCATAGCAGTAGAAACCCTAACTAAAAATATGCTTAACTTGTGTGGAATTATATAAAAAGAAACAGAAAGGAAAAAAAAAAAAGTAAACCAGGTGAACATTTTTAAAAAAATAGAATTAGAGCTTCTCTAAAGTATTTGGTAAATTTTTGCAACAATAAGTGCAGTGGTTTGAAATAAGAATAGCCCTCGGAAGCTCATGTATTTAAATGCTTAGTCACCAGCAAGTGGCACTATTTGAAAGGATTGGATGGATTAGGAGATGTGGACTTGTTGGAAGAAGTATGTCTCTGGGGGTGGGGCTTAGTATTTCAAAAATCTGTGCCAAGCCGAAGGGGGGGGTGTCCCCCCTCCCTCCTCCCTCTCCTTCTCCCTGCCTACCCAGCAGGATACAGCTCTCAGCTGCTCCTGCACCATGTCTGCCTGTTGCCATGCTCCCCACCACAATGATGAAGGACTAAACCTCTGAAGCTGTAAGCAAGCCCCCAATTAAATGCTTTCTTTGTTAAGAGTTGCCTTGGTCATGGTGTCTCCTCATAGCAATACAACAGTGACTAAGAAAGAAATTGGTTCCAGGGAGTATGATGTTGCTGTGGCAGGCCTGACCATGCTATCTGTTAGCACGATGTGGACTTTGGGACTTTGGATTAGGAAAGTAGTTGAACAATTTAAGTGAGGCTTAATTTACCATGCTGGTGGGAGCATGGAAGGCAGAAGTGCTGAGGCTGATGTGGACAGAGGGGGCCCAGCACAGGTGTTTCAGAAAGGGAGACTATTAAGCGACTTACTGACCATTCTTGTGGTATTTCAGCAAAGAATGTGGCTGGTTTTCTACCTTGTCCTGAAAATCTGCCTGAGGCTAAAAGGCTAAATGGGAGTTTTGAATTAATGGCTTGACAGAAGAGGCAGAAGACCCCCTAGTATTGCCTGTGCCGCCATATGATCATTAGTGGTCACTGTTATTACAGATCTATAATGAAAAAAGAGCAAGCAAGACAAAGAGAAATGCAAAATGTACAGTTTGATGAGAAAAGGAACACCAGCAGGAAGTGTAATGGACCTTAGTCCAGTGCTCAAGGAAATACAAAGTATAAAGAAAAGCCTGATGCTAAATGGAATGAATGGGCTGGGAACTTCAGGGCAAGACCCCATACAGCAGTGAAGGAAAACACCACCAACAGAAAGCTGACGCAAATGGACCTAGAAGAAGGGCCAGCCCTAGCAAGCAGCAGAAGTTGGCAGCTTTGGCCTCCTGGTTCTGCCTGTAAAGGACACAAGAAAGGGGCCACTGAGGGATGTTAGGGATGTCCCTTCCTTGAGGCCATTTTGTGAGGCTGTGAAGATGAAGCCTGGATTGTGTTGGGGACCCTAATATACTAGAGATGCCACAGCCACGGGATACTTGCCAAGGAGAGCTGAAGACTGGGTGTGAAACCTACCCAAGTGAGAGGAGCACATTGTGGTCAACACAGCTAAAAGGAGGTGGAGCTCTGAAGAGCATTTTGACATCAGACATGGTGGTTCAGAATTTGGAGTGTGCCCTGTTGGCTTTTGGGTTTGCCTTGGCCCCCTGTTTCTTCACTATGGTCCCTTTCCTTCCTTGGCAAACAGTAATGTATATTCTGTGCCATTGTATGTTGAAAGTATGTGATCTGTTTTTTATGGAGATCAGTGTTACCATCATATAGAACAATTCCTAAAGGAATTAAAAAATAAAACTGTGAGCCCACTTGCAAACCCCCCGCCCCCATTCAGCAATTCTCCTCAAAGAGATAATGTTGCCGCTGTGTGAAGACACCTATGTTCCTGGATTTATTGCAGCACCATTCACAATAGACAAGACATGGAAACAACCTAAGTGTCAACAGACAAATGGGAAAAAAGAAATTACAAATGAACACTATTCCAGACTTAAAAAATAATAAAATCCTGCCAGTGGCAAAAACACAGGCCTGTAGGGATATCATGCAAAATGAAAAGGCCAGGCATGTTTCTAAGTAACCTCTTATAGATAAAGCAAACTATGGTGTCTAAAACTCCATGTGTGAAACATGTTAGCAACAAAGGATCCCAAGAGGGTATGCACAGAAACTATATGCTTTATCTTATCTGACTTTCTATATACTAACAAATTTTCTAAAATTAAAAAAAGTAAAATAAAACAAAATAAAACTCCATGTGTTAGGCATGTACAAACTTTGCATGTTCTTTCTCCTATTAACAGGATTCAAATGCACAGGAAAGACTAGTGGAATGGTGGCTGCCACAAGCAAGTAGTGGACTTGGAAGCAGGTTTGGGAGCGGGTCAAAGAAGACAGTTACAGTTAAAGGAAAGGAATAAGTCTAGACACCTAGTGTACTGCGTGAGGTCTAAGGGGGAAAGGGGGGAAGGAAAGGGACACATGGCAAGGTGATTACGGTCCCAGTACACAAAACACTTGAATGACAGTATCTTTGTGAAACTCATCACTGTGCACACCCAAATATGTACCAATTCAAAAAGGGCAGACTGATAAGATGACTCAGTGGGAAAGGTGCATGTCTCAACGGCTAAGGACCTGTGTTCATCCCTGGAACCCACATAATGGAAGGAAAGAACTGACTACTGCAGGTTGTCCTCTGACACACACACAGGCACACACAACTCACAACATAGATAGATAGATAGATAGGCAGATAGATGGATGGGTGGATGGATACATGGATGGATGGATGGATAGATAATATATAGATATAGAGATATATACATTTAAAAAAAACTATGATATAGCTGCAGGCAGCCTTGGCAGATAAAATACAAGATGCCCAGTTAAATTTCAAGTATGGATGAATAAAAGAGAATGATTTTTGTTATAAGTATGTGTCATACAATATTTACCTAGGCTAAATTGTTGTCGTTTCTCCGAAGTTTAAAGTATTGCCATCATGTATCTTGTTTATTAAATCTGGAAATAGTATTTGTAGTGTTCAGTTTTCTTATCAGTTTGACAGTTGATCCCTTTGTTATCACTACAGTCTTCTTCAGGTTTCACAGGCTCTGGTGGCACAACTTACACTCAGTACCATCATTTGGCAGATGGAGGCAAGAGGATAGGGTTCAAAGTCAGCCTTGACTCTTAGTTACTTCTCTGTTGCTGTGATGGAACACCAAGGCTAAGGCATCTTACAGAGGAAGATTTTATTTGGGCTTGTGGTTCCAGAGGGTGAGAGCCTATAATGGTGGGCTTATGGTTCCAGAGTTTATAATGGTCGGGACAGAATGGCAGCAAGCATCGTGCATGGTAGCTGGAACAGGAAGCTGAATGTCCACGTCTTTCACTGTCAGAACAGAGCAGGAGCGCAAACCGAATGTGACTTGAAGATTTAAGCAGCAGCAACAGCAGCAGCAGCAGCAGCAGCAGCAGCAGCAGCAGCAGCAGCAGCAAGCAGAGGCCAGATAGATGTTTAAATGCCAGAGACTACTACAGGAGCATGTCTCATTTCAACCACTACCCCTATCTCACAATAAAACAAACGCAAAGCAACAAATAAATCCTCATTGTTTTGTGATCTCTGAGGGAAGTTGATTGATATTTACCAAGTTATTGGGAAAAAATTAATAATTTTTTTCAGGTAAGAAATTGTAAACTCCCATCAATGAAACTAGGATAATTGCAGAATCCCACATCTTACCCATTGACTTGGCTTAGAAATACAAGTATATGGAGTTGGGCGGGGTGGCACACACCTGTAATCCCAGCACTCGGGAGGCAGAGGCAAGTGAACCTCTGTGAGTCTACATGGTCTACAGAGCAAGCTCAGGACAGACAGGGCTACACAGAGAAACCATCTCTCAAAACAAACAAACAAACACAAAACAAAAAATCATGAAAGAAAGAAAGAAGAGAAAGAAACATGAGTATATGAAACTAATAAAATGATAGTGTGCTGGCCTTTCCCACACCTTTGACGAATGACATCTGAAGCACAGACTCCACCAATAGAGGCTTTTGTTTCAAAAGCTGTATCAGCATATCCAACTGATTTTTTTTTTTTAATTCCTTGACTTTTTAAAAAGCGAGATGTTGCAGAAAGAGCTGGCAGGAAACTCTTGGGTGCTAAAGGAATGTTAGTTATAGATAGTGCGTTCTCGTGGCATCGACAGAGTGTGACATTTATAACATGCCCAAGAATCACTCCTGAAGTGACTAGCAAGATACTTCACTCACATCTTAATCTGGAACGAGGAGACTGCTTTTCCGTGTGCAGATGCCAGGCTATACTTGAGTAGCATTTCAAGGAAAAGGTGACAGAGGGTCTCTGAGGAGTTACGCAATCCCAAGTTTAAAGTGAACAAAATTCTGTATTATGTTCATTGGCGTGCTCAGAAAGAACATCTTAATCCCATTTCCATGCTTTCGTTTTGGAATTATTTACTTATTAGAGTGCCAGATCTTTGTATGAGAATATTAATCCCCAGGTGACCAAAGTTGTCTTATTTCATTTGCGATGACAGAAAAACCACACACAGATCATTCCATAAAATATGTTACGATCCCTAAAACAGAAACTGGTACTCCGCTAAGCATTCAGTGATATACAAATGGTGAAACAAAACAGCTTTCTTACGTAGGTAACCTCACCTTGCTCCTTGTCTTATGATAGCTGGTAAACCCTGTAAGCCCAGAAGAAGACACTCCAGTCATCCGTTCCCCGCACGGCTATTTGCACACTTAGACCTCTAAGGCAGACTTCTATAGGCTGAACGCCGGCAAGCTGTGTCAAGGGTATTATCTCATTTAATTTCTCATCAACATTATGAAGTCACACCCAGTTCTTGTATAACTGTCTTTTCCAAATGTTTTCTCACCTCTACTACAGTCACTGGGGCAAAGCAGTTAAAAAAAAAAAAAGAGGACAATAATAACTCTTCAAAAGCTTTTAACTCATATTCAATACACGCTAAAAAAAAAAAAAATAGGTAGACTTGGAGCTTTGGGACCCTTTGGGTGCTCTTTCATGCTAGCAGTATTCCAAGTATGCATTCTGTGAGCTATGTTTCCTGCCTGGCTGCCTTCCCTGGGGAGATGGGCTCCCCCCCCACCCTTGTCATGGAGAGAAATGCACAGTGTAATTACTTCCATCCAGTCCCTGAGAGGGTGCACCTTGACATAAATACAGAGGGTTCTGATTTAGCTCAGCCCTGCTCGGCACGGCATCCAGAGTGACTCACGCAGTTCTGCAGCCCCACAGCAGAACAGGCACTGTTGATAACAAGCCTTCACATTTTATAATGCCTTTGTTCCTGATAAGGAGCAGCTCCTGGGGCCCTGACCATTCACTCCAGAGCCCAGCCTATGACGGAAGTAGATCCTTTGTGACAAGGCAGGTTCAGGCAGCCAGGGCCTTTGAAGTTGACCCAGAGATGGGGAGACATATTCAACACGAATGTCTTCCATGATATTTTTTTTTTTTCTGAGTGAACTTTTCAAATGCTCCACATTTTGGGGCAAGGACTGTAATGTTACTCAAAAATTAAACAGTAACAATAAATACATTTTAAATTCCAGTTTTGTTTCTTTACCGATAGCAAAGTTTTGGGCAAGTTGTTTAGTTAAAATTTCAGAATAGGAAAAGGAAACGAGGGAGAGGTATCTTGGTAGACTGATGAATGGTGCAAACTAGATTCACTGTTCTATATGATAGTACACCACGACATCAGCAGCCTCTATATATCAATTCACAGTTCAGGCTTTGTAAGATTTAGTTGATACTGGTGAGTGTTTTGCCTGCATGGAGGCAGAAGGGTATTGGAGCCCCTGTGCTTGAAGTTACGAAAGACTGTGAGCTACCATGTGGCTGCTAGGAGCCAAACTTGGGTCCTCTGTAAGAACAAATGCTCTTGACCAATGAGGCATCTCTCCAGCCACCAGTTTATAGTCTTTAGTACGGGGAGCTTGGATACCTAACACAGATGGGAAAGGAAACACTCAGAGATTATGGAATATTTCTACACTCATTATAGAGATAAGGAAATTAAATACTCCACAGCTGAGTGATTTGCCCAAGGTCACCATCCTGCAAAAAGCCAGAGCTCTTGTGCTTGGAGCAGGAAAAATGGCTTTATAAAGCCCAAGTCTTAGCCAAGTTCATTTGCAACGTGTTCTTTTTTTTTTTTTTACTTTTATTTATTTTTAAATATATTTTATTAGTTTATTTATATTACATCTCAATTGTTATCCCATCCCTTGTATCCTCCCATTCCTCCCTCCCTCCCATTTTTCCCTTGCTCCCCTCCCTTATGACTGTGACTGAGGGGGACTTTCTTGCAACGTGTTCTTATTTGCAACATTCCTGTTTCCCAAAGAGCCTCTATCTACTGCTTTTACTGAATGCAGTCTATTTGCACCAAACATTTATTCCCAGCGGAGAACAGTTCCCTTCTTAAGGTCACTCAGAAAGTAAATGGTAAATTCAGAGATCTTCACCCAAATCGGTCTGGCTCCAGTATCTGAGCTTTTAACCACCGCACTAGTGAGTTAACCACACAGGCTCAGCCTCTCAGCAGCAATGGCAGAGGAGGAGCCCGAGGAGCCTCGCCAGAAGGAAATGTGCTGGGACTTGTTGGGTGGTATGCCTAGATCAGTGGCGGGCTTGGCTCTGGGATGTTTTCTGATAGCTAGGGACTGACAAGCAGCTTTCAAAGCTAAGACTTAGAAAGGGGGACAGTGAAAACAATAGATAAAATGGTGTTTTAAAAGGTCCCCAAATTGGTTGATGAATGGGGTTTACTATACTCTCTGCATATGGGAAAAGGTGCTTTCCCTAAAAATTTCCATAATAAAAGCTCACATTTACACTAGAGAAACATAAAAGTAGGAACACAACACCCAAATGTGGTTAGCATGAAATAAATAGTTCATGAAAAAGTCCTAAGCAAGTTAGGATTTTTCCTTTAAAAGTTCTAAAATTTAGTTAGTAATATCAAATAAAAATAATGTGAAATTTGACTCCATCTTTTGGTCCTTAGGTTTGTTTGTTTTTAAGAAAAAGAAAAAAAGATCTATATTTGAATGGAATTTAAATATGAATACCAGGACACTTTGAATAGACCTGGCTCTTTAATATAGGGATTTAGTCCCTTTCAATGAGGAAGAATATTAATACCATCTAGTATCAAAATAATTGAATCTAGAAAATGAATTCATTTTGGTAAGAAGGCATCTTTGAAAGGGTAGAGAAGATACAATACATTTTAAGGGAGTTAGTGTTGCTTTATCAGGATCTGGACTTGAAACTTGGGTGGGCAACAAAAGCCTTGCATGACAGTACTAAATATTTCACACGTTTACAGGCCAATGTATGTTTTTCCAAGCCTCATGTCCATCCTAGAAGGTAGAAATACTGTCTAGACTGTAAGATTATATAGTGGTTTTGTTTTTGGTTTTTTGTTCAGTTTTGTTTGTTTGTTTTCAAGACAGGGTTTCTCTGTGTAGCCTTAGCTATCCTGGACTCACTTTGTAGACCAGGCTGGCCTCGAACTCACGGAGATCCACCTGCCTCTGCCTCCCGAGTACTGTGATTAAAGGCGTGCACCACCACTGCCGGGCTATAGAGTGTTATTTTATGAGACTGCAGCATACTAATCAATCATTTCGTCCTTTGATAGCCAAGATTCTTAAATATTAAAGCTTCTTTTATGGAAAAAAAAAAAGCACCTTACAGTGATTAGTAGCCAAATTCCTTTAGACTTTAGCTTGTGAGCTCAGGGGTCTTTGTGCTCCATGTGCCATAGGGCACATGTTAACCATCTTGTTCTCCTATTCCAATACATGATATAGCATTAAAATAAATGGGGTCTTTTGTGGGTGTGTTCAGATACAATTTAATTAATGACTGCTTATTGTTCCTGAAAATTCTATTCTAGAAAAATACATGGTGATTTTCTGTCTTTAAAATTGCAAAATATGAGTTTAAAAATTCAATAAAATTGGTGATCTCAAAGATAGAATCTATTTGAGTACTTTCTCATTTCTAGAGTGGTTGGTTGCAAGTGACAAACTACTATGTAGCAATTGCTGCCAAAGTGAAAATTTTCATCCTAGAGGGAGGTTTGTTATGATCCAGGAAGTAAACAAACCCCACAAAACTCAGGAAGTAACCATTCATACGTCTTATTTCCTCTAGTGAGAGTTGGGCCTATCCTATTCTGTCAAATCTTCTCTGGTTCGGCACTTTTTCTGCCACCAATGAAACATCCCGTTCAAACACTGGCGCTTCCTTCTACAAACTAACTTTACCTTCATTGGGAGTAAAGGTGTGTACCACCACACCTGGACCATAGCTTCTCTTTACGTGAAACTTGCTCTATACTAGGCTGGCCTTGAGTTCAGATCTGCTTGCCTCAGTCTCCTGATTAAAGGCACATTTGTATTCTAGCTGGATCACACAGACCTAGAAGGTCTTTGGATGTGAACTCCTATCAGAGCAGCCATGTTCTGATGTTCTGAATCTAAATTCCTCTACAAACTCTGGGGAGAGGGGAGGGGGGGAGGAGATTACAAATAGGAAAAAAAAAAAAAGAGGGAAAGAAATGTGTATGTGCCAAGGTGGAGGCAACAACAGCAAAGGTGACCAAGAGAAAAACCCAGGCAGAGTTCCCATATCCACAGCCCTGTATGGAGGAGTGATACAGTGGACACTGACTTCTAACTCCTGTAGCTATTAAAGTATCATAAAGGCAAAGGATAAAAAAACTCCTCAAATTGACATTCTGCTTCTTGTTTTCTTATTCTTTTTTTTTTTTTTTTTTTTTTTTTTTTAATGAGACAGGGTCTCTCTGTGTTAACCTTGGCTGTGCTAGACTCGCTTTTTAGACCAGACTAATAGCAATACGCCTGCCTCTGCCTCCCGAGTGTTGGGATTAAAGGCGTGCGCCACCATGCCAGGCTTTGTCTTCTTATTCTTAATCACTTTATATATTCTTAGATTAAAAACATCCTTCCTTAAAGTTAAGGAGTTTGGATGAAATACAAAGTCTAAGGTAAATTTGTTGTTACAATTGGACACAATTATGTGACAGCTCGAATCTTGGTGTATAAAATGGCACACATTCATTCCAGGAAGCTATAAAATATGTACTTTAGTTTACAATATGCAAAAGTGACCTGTGTGGAAAGATGTTAGCCATGTCCCAAGTGTGGTTTTTTAGTTTTATTTTTCTTTCTGGGTATATTTAAGGCAGTGTCTTGCTATGCCACTCAGGCTGGCCTTGAATTCTTTATGTAGCATTAAGTGGCCTCCAAGTTGTGACAGCCAACTTGGCTTAGATACCCAGAGTGCTGATACTACAGATAAAAGCCACTGCATCCAGCTTTTTAGTTGGATATGAAAATACAAATTTTCGGTGCCATTTATAGTTCAACAGAGAGCATATTTACAATAAACAGCTGCCTTTTCTGATTGTCTTAGACACTGTTCTACTGCTGCGAAGAGACTCCATGACCGCAGCTCTTTTGAAAAAAAGACATTTAATTGGGGGCTGGCTTATGGTTTCAGAGGCTTAGTTCATTATCATTATGGTGAGAAGCACAGCAGGACGTAGGCAGGTGCTGGAAAATAGCTGCGCATCTCATACTGAGAGAGAGACCCTGTATTTTCATAACCTACCTACATGTCTTCTGTGGGAACCGTCTGCTCATTCCCTTTGCATATCTGTGCTGATATGACACAGTACATGAAACTACATGGTGGCCTGTAATGTGGTAGAAAAAAAAAAACATAACCGGAAACAGTTGAGTTGGATCTAGTGCCTTGAGCTGGCGTTCTCTGAATGGCTCTATTCTCTATTTGAAGGGCACCTCCACGTACAAGTCACGGTGAGCTTTCTGTTGTTTTGTTTGTTTTGCTAACATAGGTAGCTTGGATGGCAACCTTTATTAACCAGAACTGAGTTGCTGCTGCTTCAGGACCCATGTTTATTGGTATTTCTGGGCAATAATTAAAGTTAAAAGTGCAATAAAGGGCTCTGAACACGGGACCATCACATGTTTAGCATGTGTGATTTTCTGAGACTTACCAGGCATTTTGGTTTTTGGCTTTGCTAGTCCCCATTGCACATGTCTTTTAAAATTCTTGCAATGCATACATCTGTGCTGACTGCTTTTCCCAGTCCTCCTGGGAAGGCAAGCGGGACTCAGAAGACCATGAGGACTGTCACCTGCCCCAAGTTGCTACCATCTAATCTCAAGCCCTTGCTTTTGAGTGATGTGTTATTTACTAAAAGCCACAGAGCTAGCCAATTCATCATTTTCTCTTAAAAATATCCCTTAGGAAAATGAAATAAAATAAAAGATAGAAGATGTGAAAATCCAGAGGAAGAACACTGGTGAGAACAGCAGAGCAAGGCACACCGGTACCTCGCAGCAAGCTAGCAGAGCCTCGACTAAGGCTGCAGTATTCAGACCTTTGGTATTTCGTACTTATTTGTGTATTTAGTTTTTTTTTTTTTTTAATAAGATGTTTATTTCGCTTAAGTTCAATTGACTTCCCAAGCTCTGGCATCCTGCAAGAATGCAGACTCATCCTGGCCCACAGGATCTGTGCTGGCAGGAAGTAGCCATCCTCAGAACTGTGATGTGCGTGGATCTCTGGTTTGGGCTTTAGCACTTGAGAGAGCTGAAAGGAGGAGGAGAAAATAACAGCCACTATCATTTATTTTAGAGGTGCTAGATGCAGGCAGTGTGTTGAGTACTTTATAGATAATCTTATATAATCACCACGAGAACATACTAAAAACAACACTATTATCTTAATTTTACTGATAAGAAAGCTCAAAATCACCGTTTCAACAAGGCCAGCTTGGGGTATATAAAAGTTTTAAAATAAGGACTAGGGATACAGCTGAGTGGTAGAGTACTTGCCAGGCGTGCTCAAGGACCTGGGTTCAACCCCTAGTATCACTCAAAGCAGTAAAAGCACAAAACGATTGTACAGTATACATGTGCACACGTGTAAGCGACACATCCTTGGGAGAAAGGATGCAAACGTTAACTTCAGATAATGCTGGGGCACATGAAGTATGTATGTATGCATATCCTGGACAAAGCAAAGCTAGGCAGCTATTAGGCTCTATTTATTATATGGCTAATAAATACTTAAGTAGTCAAAACAAAATTGAAAACAATGAACACCAGTCGTAAACTCTGTTGGTGTTTCTGACCCTCAAGGGTTTTTGCTGTTATTTGTTTTGTATTTTTAAATATCGTATCTTTATTGATTCCTTGAGGGTGTCACACATGCACACAGTGTGTGTTGACCATATTCACCCCCAATGCTGCCATTTAACTCCTGCTGCCACCCACCCTTCCTCCCACCTTCCCACCCTTCTTGTTTTGCTTTGTTTTGATGTTGTTGTTGTTGTTTTAACAACCCACCAAGTCCATCTTGTGCTGCCCATGTACTCCACTGTGCGCCGCCATCCACTGGAGCATTCTGGCCCTCAAGGTTAATAATTCTCTACTTTTTTTTCCAACTTACATGTTTCCTTCTACCACAGGGTTCTTGCTGACGGGCACGCTTGAAGGTGAATCATAGTTCTACCACCTCTGATACATACCTGCCAATTTATAATTACTAGCATTTAACGCAATTATGAATAATCACAATTCAGAGCTACAAAGGCCCATGAGCAAAACAGAACGATCTTGATACGTAGCGTGTGTAACCAAGACAACGAGTCGTTCCTTTGCCCAAGTTACGTAAACGTGTATGGCAGAAATGGTTCTGACACAACCAAGCCCGTTGCTGGTGTATAACGTGGGCTGTGGTTCATGGTAATAATCTCCCACACAATAATTACCTACATTGTTTAGTTATTAACTAATGTCTTTCAGGAATAAAGCTGGAATTCCATTCAGCCAAAAACAGGTGCCCGGCTTGCCTAAGGTTTTGTTTGTTTTTGTTTTGTGTGTGTGTGTGTTTGTGTGTGTGTGTGTGTGTGTGTGTGTGTGTGTGTGTGTGTTTTGATGGGACGGTAGGTATGCTCTCTTACCCCTTCCAGACCCTCTATCTGATTTAAGCTCAACTTTTTGCTTTGTCTTGAAACGAAAGTGAGAAGAAGGGTAAACAAGCTTAGAAAACATCTTTTCTATCTCTTCTCTGGAACCGTGCAATTATGCTGTCGTGTGTATAGATGAAATAACCTGGGACTCTGTGAGATGAATTCAGCTGATGGCACTGGGAACTTGTTCTTTCAGACCCAATGACTTGAAGAACCTCATGAGTTTTGGCTTTTTTAAAAAAATATTTTATTAATTTATTCATATTACATCTCAATTGTTATCCTATCCTTTCCCTTGTATCCTCCCATTCCTCCCTCCCTCCCATTTTCCCCTTACTCCCTTCCCCTATGACTGTGACTGAGGGGGACCTCTTCCCCCTGTATATATGCTCATAGGGTATCAAGTCTCTTCTTGGTAGCCTGCTATCCTTCCTCTGAGTGCCACCAGGCCTCCCTATCCAGGGCTCCTGGTCAAATATGGGGCACCAGAGTTTGTGTAAAAGTAAGACCCCACTCTCCACTCAACTGTGAAGGATGTCCTGTCCATTGGAGAGATCTGGGTAGGGGTTCGGAGTTTACTGCATGTATTGTCCTTGGCTGCTGCCATAGTTTGAGCAGGACCCCAGGGCCCAGATCTGCTGTCATAATGTTCTTCTTGTAGGTTTCTAGAACCCTCTGGATCCTTCTATTTCCCCATCTCCCATGCTTCTCTTACCTAGAGTCCTAATAAAATGTCCTCCCCTCTGTCCCACTTTCATGATAAGTGAAGACATTCATGGGACATACCCCTTGGGTTAGTGTCCAGATATAAGTGAGCATATACCATTTGACTCTTTCTGCTTCTGGGTTAACTCACTCATGATGATCATTTCTAGTTCAATCCATTTGTCCAACCTGAACCTTTACTCCCTTCTCTGAGCCATATGGCAGGAGCACAATCACAAAGCCATTGTGGGCTACACTGTCTCCCACCAGCTTTAGTAAAACATATGGGCTTTGGTACGAAGGAAATGGGCTGACCCTTGGCATGTTATGGTGAACAGCACCTTTCTGTGCAGACGCTTTCTGCTGTAGTAGACAGCAGTGCGAACCCAGCATAGACCCACAGGTCCTTCCACGGTCTCAGCAGGCAAGCCTGGTGTCCTGTTTCTTCTTCCCAATGCCCAAGATTCTGCCACCAGAATACACTTCACCATCTGAGTCTTTTTCTCAGTTTAGGGACCAAAGGGCATGGGTCACTTCAACTCAATGTACCAGTATTTATACCCTCCTTTTTCTTGTGTGTAAGTCCAGTTAATTCTCCCAGGGGCATGGCCCTCCAGAGCAAAGTATAGGACCATAGGAAAATCAGCTAAGAACCGAACAGCCTAGAAATCCTCCTTGTGACAATGAAGGTGAAAACAAATATATCTTCCTTTTGCTGATGAGCCTTTGGCAGATAATGACATGTTATTTACTAATAAAGGTGGTTAATGCTCTCTGATAAAGGACTTGGCTAGCACCACAGAGGATCCTAGATCCACCCTCAGCACTATAAATAGTGATGGTGATAATTATTATTTGTTATACTCTTTATCCAGCTAGGTTGTATTTCTAGAGTGTCCATGGTGTGTTTGATAAGCAGTTGTCAGAGAATTACTTCTACGTGAGTGAACTGTATTTGCTGAGTTTATTTGTCCCCAATATGGGATTTATCTTAGTATTTTGCTGTTTGTGTAAGTTTATTCACTTTAATGACTTCATCTAGAGTCTGTTTTGCTTTACATAAAAACAAAAAACATAAAACATAAATCGGGGTCTTCCTACATGGTCCAGGCCAGCCTCAATCTCGAAATCCTCCTGCTTTCACCTCTCAAGGGCTGGGATGAGAGAAGCATTCGCCACCATGTGGCTGGTTTGGCATCTATTTATAGTAACTCTCAAGTCTACACTGTTTTTCTCCTGACTTTGAATCTTCATCTATCTACCTTAAGATGTCTCTTGAATGTTTAAATTATAAAAGTTCACACTGAAATTTGTGCTCATTAATAGTTCCATCTTTCTCTCATTACCAAGAAGAAGAAAAAGGAAGTCGAGACAGGGTCCCACTGTATACCATAGGTTGGCCTTTAATTCTTTATGTGTCCATCCCAACCTAGTGCTCTTTCAAGCAATCCTTTGTTTTGTTGTTGTTGTTGTTGTTGTTGTTGTTGTTGTTTTGTTTTGAGAAAGGGGCTTTCTACATTGCAGTGGCTGTCCTGAACTCACTTTGTAGATCAGGTTGACCTCGAACTCACAGAGATCCACCGGTCTCTGCCTCTGGAGTGCTAAACTTAAAGGTATGCACCACATATCCAGCCCACCACAAGCTCTTAAATTATGTATGTATTCATTTTTTCTTTCCTGTTATATGTCCATTTTTGCTGATTCTCTCTTATTCTTATTAATACTTCAACTTTTAAATCCTAAAATCTATTTGCTCTTGGCATCAAGTGTGGTGGCACATACTTAACGATCCCAGCATTTGGGAGTTTATGTCAAGACACTCATAAGTTTAAGGTTATCCTGGGATGCATGAGGACTTTAAGGACAGCCTGGTTATAGAGTAAACCTGTCTTATCAAACAAACAACAACAAAAACATATACCCCAAATCAAATCCCAAACTATTAATACTTGCTTCACCTGACTTTGCATGTGATAGCATCTAGTAAATTACCGAAGCCAGTATTTAACATGCATTCATTATTGCAGTGGCAGGGCATACTAATTAAAAATTAAAAGTAAAATCATTTTTGCAAAACGTATTATGAAAGTGTCCATTCACACTAGGAGTGAAATGATGAATCCCTATAGTTTTCAGGAAAGACATTAATTTATCCCATGCTCCACAAAAAAAAAAATTTAAAACACTTTAAATAGCAATTTTACTGAGTCACTGTGTCTTAAGGCACGTGGGGTTCAGTTACTTTGGAAGCCAGGCTTACCTGGTTCCTGGGGGTAGTCTGCTGAAGTCCTAACTATAATACATCTATCTATACCTGCATGCTTATGTGGTCTGTAGGTCCAGTGAAGCAGGAAGGGGAGCCCTTTGCGTTGCCCCATCTCTGGCACTTTGGATCTATTCCCTGAACTCATGGGTGTAATTTTTGAATGCCTTCAGTGGAGCTATTTGGGGCATGTTGACACATCCTCACTTAGGCAGTTCTCACTCACAGCTATTCTTCATGACTTTACAGGTTAAAAAGGAACTGCCCACCCCCACCCACCCCAATACACACATGCTTTTACCTTGCTTTTAAAGGAAGTGTGTTTTCAGATGCTGGAAAATGAAACATCTATCACGGAAATCCTGTATTTGGCAGACGGTGTGCCTTCATGCTTAGTCATTTGCAGGTCCCAGTAATGCTGCAGCTTGCATTTTGAGCACATGCCTGGCTCCCCTAGATCATGGTGTTTTCCTCCAATGAGTAAAAGAATGCCTTAAGGCTAAACCAGCAAGCCAAGTGTTATCTTAAGAAATAGGCTGTGGCTGAAGTCGAGTGCTTGCCAGAGAGGAAGAGGAAAAAAAGTATAAGGAAAAACTCTCAGAAGCAGTGGGGTGATCTTTGGCACGTGGAACATATTCTTTCCTCTTTAAAGGTGAGATTATAAACACAGGAATTGTGTCATAAGTGCTAAGGTAAACTCGGAATAACCTGAGACCCTGGAATCACATGCCCTGTGTTCTGAGGCTTTCCGGGCAAGGCAGTTTGAGGCATGTCAGTGTGATGCAGAGCTGAGGTCTTCGTGAGATGACCTGTGTGTGCCTGTCTTCATGTAGAATCTTTGACCAGACCTTTCCAGAAGTTGTTAAAAAGCCAACCAGCATATATAAGCTGGCCTGTGGTCAGGATAAGGGGAGCCATAGAACCCAAATAAACTCAGCACTCAGTCTTTTCATCATAGGACTCAACTCAGGAATCAACTCAGCTGAGCAGGATCCAAGCACAGCCTTCTGTGGGTCAGTTTGCCCTTTGCTCCATCTTCCTTTATGCCCAGACAGAGGCAATGTAATAGCAATAGAAAAAGAAGAAGAAGAAGAAGAAGAAGAAGAAGAAGAAGAAGAAGAAGAAGAAGAAGAAGAAGACAAAAAAGAAGAAGAAGAAGAAGAAGAAGAAGAAGAAGAAGAAGAAGAAGAAGAAGACGATGAAGAAGAAAACAATCAATTTGAGTCATTTAGCAGTGATCCCCAGATTAGCATGGTGACTTCATCACGCTTATGTCATGGCACCCACAAGGTGGGGACTCGAGAAGATTACTGAGTCAAGTATCCTTGCATTAAGCTCACAGAAGCCACAAACAGAATGTGCTTATTCTTGATGGGGCAGAGCAAGAGACGACAGCTCGGGGTTACTTTTCTTTCGGTTTAGAAAGGAAAGAAAAATCAGTGTGATCACTGATGCTCAAGTTCCTGGTGCTCATCCTTACCTGGGGGTCCCTGTCTATTCCCTCAGGTAACCTCTGAGAATGTGGGGTAGCTCCTTATAGCGTTCATTTGAGCTGCTTCTCCTCCTCCTCCTCCCCCCTCCTCCTCCCCCCTCCTCCTCCCCCCTCCTCCTCCCCCCTCCTTCTCCCCTTCCTCCTCTTCCCCCCTCCTCCTCCCACTCCTGTTTCCCCCCTCCTCCTTCTCCTTCTTCCCCTCCCCCTCCTCCTCTTTTTCTTTGGTTGTTGCTTTCAGTTGTCAAGCAAACATGTTTCATCTTACCAAAAACACCCCACAAAGCCCAGAATGTCATTTTCAAGTGCATGACTCATTTCTCTTGCTCTTTATTTTAAACTCCTGAAAATATGTACAGGGGGAGTCCTTCCCTCTTTCCTCTGGCCCCTCCCTTCTTTTGTTTTTCCCACCTTCTTTTTAAAACACAGCATCTAAAAGAACTTTATTGAGTCAAAAAGAAGGAGATATATTCCCTTTTGGTCTAATTGACAAAAGCAAACAGGAAAAGAAACAAAATAAAACAAATAGATGATCCATCTAGCACTAGGACCCACCATGACCAATTGGAATTTATAGAGCACATTTTACAAACACATTCTCCAGTGTGTATGGTGCGTCCATGAAGATAGGCCATATTCTGAACTACTAAACAAATCCTAACATGTTCAAGAGGCTTGAGATCATGTGTGATTGTTTCTAGTTACATTCTAGAAATTAGACAAGATATTTAGAAAAGCATTAAATATTTAGAAACTAATATGGTTCTACATAGTGAATGAAACAAATCACAGGGAAATAAGAAAGTACTCAAATTTTATATCAATAAAACCTATGAGAATTAGGCAAATGAAGCTAAAGCTGCATTTATAGGAGATTAGGCATTGCCACGTGTTATACAAAAGAGGGGGCTGATTTTAATCTGATGGTTTTTAATCTGCGTGTTTTCTTTCTGTGTATGCATGTGTGCATGAGAGTGCACAAGGCATGTGCAGATGTGTGTGGAGGCCAGAGGTGAAACTTACATGTCTTCCTCAATCCCATCACCATGCTTTTGTTTTGTTTTGTTTTGGTTTGGCTTCTCGAGACAAGGTTTCTCTGTGTAGCCTTGGCTGTCCTGGACTCACTTTGTAGACCAGGCTGGCCTTGAACTCATAGTGATCCACCTGCCTCTGCCTCCCAAGTGCTGGGATTAAAGGCGTGTGTCACCACACCCGGCCTGTGCTTTTTGTTGTTGTTGTTTGTTTGTTTGTTTGTTTTGTTGTTGTTTTTTAAAGTTAGGATCTCCGCCAAGGCTACACAGAGAAACTTTGTCTTGAAAAAAAAAAAAAACCCAAATAAATGAATAAAATAAAATAAAATAAAAAAGTTAGGATTTCTCACTGAACCTGGAAATCACCGGTCAGAAAACCTGGCTGTCCAGTGAGCATCAGGAATCCTCCTGTCTCGGCTTTTTCAGCATTGGGATTATAGACCCCTGCTGTCTGTCCTTTTTACATGGATGCTTATGATCAGAACTCAGGTCCTCATGACTGCACATCAAGTACTTCTCCAAGTAAACCACCTCCCTAGTCCACTGATTTTCTTTCTAATATAAAGAAAAATGTCACTGGAATGCAGATGAAGTTGACAACGTATACAAGATTTGTAGTGTGACTCTTAATAAATGCCAGGGTTAAATGTGCTATAATCATGCTTCGGGATTAACTTTTTTTGTTTGTTCTAATTTTTAGCATTTACATATCTCTGCTGTTATGTCAGTGAAAAATATGTAATGCTCTAGCCACATACTTGTTCTTGGTAAGAATTAACAGGCAGTGCTTAAAGCCAAATAAACGAAACACGAATTTAAAAAGCCTTAGCTTTTTGTATTGTCAGCTGGTGTATTGATTGTCACTGCTCTTTACCAGCACCCTGTGGCAGCTGGCACTTATTTGCATACTAGGTCCCCAGTTCAAATTGAAGCGTTATTAAAGTATTACACAGACCCAGAATGGAAATGTAAATAAGATGACATTTTGAGCCAACATAATGTGGACACTGCAAAATTGGATGGAGAAGAACATGCATTCCCCCCCCCCCATGTGACAATTACTAAACACTGATGATGTCTGTGAATATCCACAGATTTGGGGACCTTTGGGGGGGATGAACTTAAAGTATTTCTCTTTGAACTTTTTGAAAGTTGAGTTTACAGAGTATTAGTGGACACGGTACTCTGAAGAGAGGTCAGGAGGACATTTGCTGAGGGGTTTGTGCTACCGTATTAACCAAGTGTAACTTGCATGTTCTTTTCAACATTGATTGGTGATCCTTTACTCATTAAACCCAGGTAAAACTCTCTGCCTTTAGGCAGTTTCTCTCCACATGCATAGCTAGATGAGTGGGCCCTTGCTTTCCTGTTATCCAGACTCACTCAACTTATTAAGTCTCCATTGTCCTTGTTTATAGGTCTCTTCATTTTTTTAAAATCCTCCTTCGAGTTACACACATAGACGACAAATACCTGTGCATTCGTTCGTTTGTTGGTTTTTGCGACAGGCTTGTATTTAGGCCAGGCTCGCCTGAACTTGGTGTGTCACTCAGGGTGATCCTGAAGTTCTGATCCTCCTGTTTCTATTTCTGGAATGCCGGCCCCACAGACAAGTAAGAAACATTCCTTGTCCATTTTCAGTATGAGGCGCACTTAGAGTTCGTCAAAGAGTCACAGATCAGCAGAAGGCACAGGACCCCTCTGTGCCCCCAGCTGGTGTCTGGTTGTCTCAAGACTCTGACTGTTGGAAAGTTGCAGGCCATCTGCCGTGCACTGAGCTCACAATCAGAAAAAAAAAGTAGCATCCTCAAGCCCAGAATAAGGCTCAATCAATCAACAGAATGGCAACTTCAGAAGCCACTGTCTTACACCAGACTGACACACCAGGAATTTTACCTTTTTCTGTGCTCGTGTTCATTTTTTTCAAATGATAGATTCCAAAGTGTTTTACTTTCATTAATCTCAAAGTTGTTATCCTAGAGTGAGGAGCTTGTTTCTCACAAGCATGTGCTACCACAGCTGGTTTATTTAATTTTTAAAATGTACTTTAAAATAGAAACCAAGTAACATTAATATACCAACATATCTTGGTAAATCATACATACAAGGGGAAACCCTTAGGTCTCAAAAAATACATACTAGTGCAAATCTTCCTTTTTGTTAAGCCTGAAATCTGGGGAACAGCCTGGCCTATTTTTTCCAGTTTCTGTCTCCTTCACCTCTCCAGCCTTGGATATGAATGCTCCTGGATCTGTTTAAACAGCCCACATTTGGCTGACTCATCTATCTTACTAATGCGGTAACAGGGTTCAGACGTATAATTGTTTAATTTGTGCTCATGAACAGTCTTATATTATTCATTTCTAGTCCTCTCATAAGCTTTGTCACCCCAAGGTACTTGACAATAAAGATCTCTTTACTACATTTGCCTCATAGCTGCACCATAAAAACACAGCTCTGGGCGCCCAGAGCCTGGTCACTGCATTCTCAAAGCTCTTCCCCCTCAAGATGCCAGAGAGGAGGCTCTTCCTGAGTCTTCAGTCCCCTGAGGCTGTGTACACTAATTGGCTGCAGTTCTTTCATCTTGGTGTTTCTCAAACTCTTGCAGCTTCTATTCAGAATTTTTCTCACCCTAGGGCTCACAGAAGCCAATTCCTAGGGCCTGTTTAATTACTTCTTCAAACATGTCTGGACTTCCCTGTGTTTTCCTGAATTCAAGTTGTATTCTACATTATCCCCCCCAAAAGGGTATGTGTTCAAACATCCTCTCGTCACCTCTAGTTGATAGTGCATCCTTTTGGTTCCCCCCTAAAGCTATGGTTAGATTTCTAATCTTGATCTCAGTGACTCTAAGAAATTTCTTTTTTAAAACAAAGAGACCTTGAAATTTGCAGACAATGGATAGAACTAGAAACAATCATTGTGAGTGAGATAACCAGGACTCAGAAAGACACAAATGTTATATACTCATTTATAAGTGGATATTAGCCCAACATAGATGTCCTCTGAGAGCCTTTTTCTTTTTCTTTTTTTCCTTCCTTTGTGTGTGTGTGTGTGTGTGTGTGTGTGTGTGTGCATGTGTGCGTGTATGTGTCTGTCTGTTTGTTTTTCAAGACAGTTTCTCTGTGTATCCATGGCTGTCCTGGAACTAGCTCTGTAAACCCAGCTGGCCTCAGACTTAACAGACATCTGCCGGCCTCTGCCTCCCAAGGGCTAGGATTAACGGCCTGTGCTGCTACTCCTCCTCCTCCTGGCTACTCTAAGGAATTTCGTGCTGGCACCTCCTGGTTGGTGACAGCTGAAATTCAGGTTGAAGAAAAGCTTTTGATGAACAGTGTAGACTTTGAGTCAAAGAAATATTAGTGCTTGGGTTCTTTGAAGACTCTGGAATTCTTATGCTTATAACCTTATATATTGTTAAGAGAAAGATCCTGATGCCTTGGAAATAGAGCAAGAAGGACTGTGTATCCTTTCAGAAGCAAATGGAACGTTATCTAACAGATTGAGTGAGCGATACTTTACCTCTGCAGCAGTGTGCCCTTTGTTGGACATATAGTATTCACCATGGATGTGAGAGTACAGTACTGTGTATTATGAACGCATGCCCATCAAACAAAGAAAATGGCTATAAACATACCCATAAAGTCACGTGTTAACCTTTAGATTTTATTTATTTATTTATTTATCTTATGTAACCTGATCCTATATGGCCCAAGGTGGTCTCACTTAGTGGCTGTGCTCCTGCGTCAGCCTCGAAAGTATGTGGTCATGCTTGGCTTTACCTTGTGGGATTTTATTAGGCAGAGATGTAGAGTTTCTTTAGTAGAAAGGATGGGCCCTAAGGACACAAAACAATTTTGTACCTAACTTAACCACCTTATTTCAATATCCTTTCATTTACTGAGTGCCTCCCTGCTTGCTCTTAAAAACCACGTTTGTCCAGTGAGATGGCTCAGCAAATAAGGTTGCAAGTGTGATGGCCTGAGCTGGGTCCCCAGAATCCAAATAAAGGCAGTAGAAGAGAATTGGTTTCACAAAGCTGTCCTCTTTTCTCCACATCCATGCAGCGCGCACATATCCACATATATATCATGCCCATACGTACCCGATGCACATGAGTGAACACATGATGACGATGATAACTTTAAAAAGATATTTATCAATTACTTTCTTCAGTAGCAATATATTTATTTTTTTAGTTATGCCTTACCATTTTTGGAAGTTGTCACAGTAAACTGCCCTAAGGGACTCCCCAACCAAGACCAATAATGGCAGATTGCAAGATGTGCAACCTATAAACTGTTTAAACCAGGGACTTAGCTTCCTCTGATCTGTGGAAGTCCCAAGCCATGCTAGAACTTTACTATAGCTAAGCCTCCATTTCTTAGGTTTGGCTGTTTTCTCCTTTGTCCTATTGCTTGTTTTTGTTTCTTGGCTGTCTACCAGTCCATCTCTACCCTTTCTTTGTTTTTTTGTTTTGTTTTGTTTTGTTTTGTTTTTCAAGACAGGGTTTCTCTATGTATCCTAGGCTATCCTGGACTCACTTTTGTAGACCAGGCTGGCCTCGAAGTCACAGCGATCCGCCTGCCTCTGCCTCCTGAGTGCTGGGATTAAAGGCGTGCGCCACCACACCCGGCTCTACCTTTTCTTACTTATGATTTGGACCGCTCTCTGTCCCAGACAGATGCAGAAATGACTGGCTGTCTGCGTTAGTCACCTTTTCACCACTCTGACAAAACTGTCAAAGATATCAGCTTACAAGGAGGAGATTTTAATTTGGCTTGTGGTTTCCTTTTGGACCATTTACCTTGGGCCTTTGTCAACAAAAACATCATGAAGGGAGCACTTGTCGAGCAAAGTTGTTCACCTTATAGGGAACACCAAACAAGCCAAGAAGCAATGTTGGGCCCCAGTGTATCCCACTTTCTGCCCATGTAACCACCTTGTAGTCCATGGCTATAAAAGGACTTAGACTTCCTCGTTAAATCACCTGGGATAGGCATCCAGATAATCTCTTTAAATCTTCTTCTTCTTCTTCTTCTTCTTCTTCTTCTTCTTCTTCTTCTTCTTCTTCCTCTTCCTCTTCCTCCTCTTCCTCCTCCTCCTCTTCTTCTTCTTCCTCCTCCTCCTCCTCCTCTTCTTCTTCCTCTTCCTCCTCCTCCTCCTCCTCTTCTTCTTCCTCTTCCTCCTCCTCCTCTTCTTCTTCTTCCTCCTCCTCCTCCTCCTCCTCCTCCTCTTCTTCTTCTTCTTCTTCTTCTTCTTCTTCTTCTTCTTCTTCTTCTTCTTCTTCTCCTCTCATGCATTACATCCCAAACACAGTATTCCCTCCCTCCACTCCTTCCAGTCCCTCTGCCATCTCTCCCCAGCCCTAGCTTCTCACTCAATTTCCTTTCAAAATAGAGCAGGCCACCCAGACATATCCACCAAACATAATATAACCAGGTAGAATAAGACTAGCTACAAACCTTCATATCAAGGCTGGATGAGGCAACCCAGTAGGAGGAAAAGGGTCTTAAGCATGGGCAAAAGAGTCAGAGACACTCTTTACTCCCACTGTTGGGAGTCTCACAAGAATACCAAGCTACATAACTGACCCAACCTGCGGGGTTTGACTAAAACTCGGAAGGAAGGTCACCTGTTGAGAATGCAAGACACAAAGAAGGAGAGCAAGTCTGATTGATCAAACTCTCAAACTTTATTAGTAAGGCAGCAGCTTTTATAAGTCAGAAGGCAGGGGAACCTATTACTATAGTAACCCAGCTGCAGGCTTTTCTCAAAACACAGGGACTTCCAGGCAGGGTCATAATGTCCTTCCACACAGGGTATTTTGTTTTGTTTTCGTCTAGCTTTAGTCTAACTATTGACTCACAACAGGGTCGCTCCATCCCTATCTGTCTTTAACTGCTGACTCACAACAGGGTCACTCCATCCCCATCTGTCTTTAGTCTAACTGCTGACTCACAACAGGGTCAGCTAGTTTCTGGTGAAAGGTAAGCTCTGGGAAAGACAGAGACTTAAAGGTGCAGACTTGGACAAGATGGGTGAACATTGGCCATATGGCCTATTGTTCCCAACACATAACCATAACATACATGAAGCAGACCCAGCTCAGACTGTAAGAGCCCTGCTTAGCTGATTCTGTGGGCTGTGTTCTCTTGGTGTCCTCAATCCCTCTGGCTCCTCTCTGAAACACTTCTTAAGGGAACCTCCTTTTTCAAGAGAGCACCCCCTATATTTAACTTCCCTCCACTAGGCCTAATCTTTTACAGCCCCTGTCACCCGTTAGTAGCATCAGCATCTATAAAGAGTCTTTGACGCATGAGGTTTTGGGAGACACAAGCAACTACACCAGCTTTCAACTGATTGAGAGAGAATCCTCTTTATCAGTGGTTCCCAACCTGTGGGTTTTGATCCCTTTGCAGGGGGGTCGAATGACCCTTTCATGGGGGTCACATATCTGATACCCTAATATCTTATATTTGCATCATGATTCATAACAGTTAAGAAGTAACAAGGAAAATAATTTTATGGTTGGAAGTCACCACAACACAAGGAACTGTATTAATATTAAAGGGTCACAGCAATAGGAAGATTGAGAAGCACTGCTCTCTCTGTCTGTGTGGCGATTGCACAGCCAGTGACTTTATCACTAGTTGCAGTGCTTCAAATCTCGTCACGGGCTGCTCATTGCAGTGGAGTACATGACAGTGCTCTCTGCCAAGTAAGAGGTAATAGAAAAATCTTGCCTTTTTTGTTTGTCTATTCGCTAGCTCAACTCAAAAGGAAAAGCAAAATCTAGACGAGAATACCTCCTTGAGGTCAAGACCAGTGAGCTGGAGGCTTTCCATGCTTTGGTCTTCATCAGAGAGTGAAGAGCCAGAGAGAAAGCTGTCTGTGGCTGGAATAGTGGAAATCCCGTGCCTCTCACTGACAAGATTTTCATGTCTCTGGAAGGCACTAAAGTGTCGGGTCTAACATTTCTTAAAGTGACAGGACTTTGAGGCTGGTCGTGGTGGCGCACGCCTTTCACCCCAGCTCTCAAGAGGCAGAGGCAGGCGGATCACTGTGAGTTTGAGGCCAGCCTGGTCTACAAAGTGAGTCCAGGACAGCCAGGGCTACACAGAGAAACCCTGTCTTGAAAAACAAACAAACAAACAAATAAACAAACAAAGAGATATTTTGTGAAATGCTTACAATTTAAGAAAATATCAATTAGATATTGAATTACATGGGGTTATAACATTTTCACCTTAGGCCTGGTATCTGATCACAGCTACAGTTTTGTGGATATAATGGATTCTATAATCTTTTTAACACTTTGATTTTTTTAAAAAAACATGTCATTATATGAATCTACTAATTTTGCCTGTGGGGCATGCACACTCCTACACTGTGAGTGTGGAAGTCAACGGGGGTCAGAAGACAACCTGTGGAATTTGGCTTTCTGTTTCTACCATACACGTTCTGCATGACTGAACACAGGCCTCCCGGGCACCTGGACCCCCTGAGGTCCAGGTCTCTAGGAGAATCGGTGGCACCTTGGGATTCTGCCCACTACCCAGTCTCTCTCACTAGGTTCCACTACTTTCCTATTTACTGTAAATTACACAATGACTAGAGATAGGGAAAACCACAAATGGATGATAGGAGTGATTTTTTTTTTCTGGTTATTTTGTTACGACACTAACCATGTCAAACTGGAAAACGATGAAAGCGTCTGCTGGAGAAGCCAGGTAACTCCTTCCTATTTATTAGTCTAATGCTTTTCTTGAAAGGATGGGCCGGGCAGGGTGGTGCACGCCTTTGATCTCAGCACTTGGGAGGCAGTGGCAGGTGGATCTCTGTGAGTTCGAGGCTAACCTGGTCTACAAAGCAAGTCCAGGACAGCCAAGGCTACACAGAGAAACCCTGTCTCGAAAAACCAAAAGAAAAAAAAGAAAGAAAGAAAGAAAGAATGGGAAAGATGAGGGGAAATCTAACTGTTGATATTATTTTTTTTAATGCTTTTTCTTTTTGGTGAGTATGGAGAAATGCTATTTTCTTTCTTCCAGATCTCTCTCTACTCAGTTTGATGCACTGTCCCTTTAAAATATACTATACATACATAAAAAACTCACTTTTCCAGAGACCTCAGAATTCAGGACCAGCTATGTTACTGAATCTTTCTGCTTTTTTTTAAAAAGTGAAAAATGTGTTTCATTGCACAGGTACAAAAGAATCTTGATGTTGGGCTAGAGAGATGGCTCAGAGGTTAAGGACACTGACTGCTCTTTTAGAGGTCCTGAGTTCAATTCCCAGCAACCACATGGTGGGTCACAACCATCTATAATATGATCTGATGCTCTCTTCTGGCTTGCAGATGAACATGCAGGCAGAACACTGAATAAATAATAATAAATAAATAAATCTTTAAAAACAGAGTCTTGATGTTTTTATCAGGACATAATTATAAAAATGAATTTTTTTTTCATCCCTGTAAGTGGCACATATGAGAGTAAATAGCTTTGTTTTAGTTCTGCCTAGCCCACTGTGAGAGGACAAAGGTTGTAGTGCATAGTGAACTCTATGCCTATAAAAACAGTCCCAGAAAAGTGTCCTGATATGTCCTGAGAGCTTACTGGCTGTAAATAATTCATTTCTTGCTTAGCAGGCCAGAAACCTCATCATATTTTGGGGACATTGAGGAGAAAAGAATTTACCATGATTTGTAGATAGCACAAAGAACGTTATTGAGATGAATTTCTTGGCTTTAGCTCCATAGCCTCAGACGAAGACAACTGTAAGTCAGAATTTCTAAAAGTCTGGAATAGAAGAGACTATTTGTGATTACTTAGGAAATGTTTACTTCGGTTAATTTCCGACCCGGGTTGGTTTTCAGTACTGCATGGCTCCCACTGTGATGATGATCTTCTCTTCCAGGGTTAATTAACACCTTTTGTAGGACAGAGAACCCATGAAAACAGTGAGACAAGACTTCCTCTGTCTTCAAGAATAACCATTGACCATTTTGTTGTTTTTCACTGTTTATTTCTGACCGTGAGTGAATTGGAAGGGAGCTTACACATGCTGAAAAGAATTCTTGGCATTTAGTCTGGTGGCTTTTACTGTTTCTGCCTTTGGAACTGAGTTTAGCTTCTCCCATGCTTGTTTTACAGTTATTATTGTTCATGTTCTCAATTGTTTGGAAATTTTATACTCATACTCTACTCAAATTATAGTGAATAATACCTACCATTATGGTGTACTGGTAATCAATTTTTACTTGCCCTGGAATTTCTCTTTTATGTGCTGATACCTTAACTTCGCTACCTAAATGCCTAACTTTAGAAACCTTACAGGATGCCTTTGAGATCTGATGAGAACCTTCTTGAACATTTCTATAGTGTACATGACACCATGAGAGAAAAAGATTATATTTTTCTAAATGAACTAATTTAATATTGCTCTGCTTGTATTTAAATTTGACCAGCTTTTCTTTTCCTTTTTTTCCCCCAGATGAAGAGTTTCATTTTCATTTTCAATAATAAAGCCCTGCTGTCTCATTTACCAACACTGTTGCCTGTTGTTGTTTTGGGGTTTGGTTTTTTGAGACAGGGTTTCTCTGTGTAAAAGTTCTTGCTGTCCTGGGCTCACTTTGTAGACTCAGCTGGCCTCCGACTCACAGAGATCAACCTGCCTCTGCTTCCCCAAGTGCTGGGATTACAGGCGTGTGCCACTGTGCCCGGCTCCCAACACTGTTCTTAATGTCCTTGTGAGAGCCAAACAAGCATAGATCTCCTTTTTCTTGTTGCATAGCAAGTCTTGATATTGACACCTACTGACTGCTGTGTACTCCAATATTTTATGTTTGACTTCAAAAGCTGCAAGTTTTCTCCTTATTATTAATTTTAAAACATCTTTACATTTTATTGTATGGGTCTGATTGTTATGCTGGCACATATATATATGTATATATATGTATATATATGAGTGTATATATATATATGTATATATATGAGTGTGTGTATATATATATATATATATATATATATATATATATATATATATATATATATGATGTAGGCCAGAGGAAGGGGTCAGACCCCCTGGATCTTTAGTTATAGACAGCTGTGAGTCACCACAAGGGTTCTGAGAAAGGAATCAAAGTTCTGTGCAAGAGCTACAGGGAACCACTGAACCACTGAGGCATCTCTCCAGCTGTTGTTGTTGTTGTTGTTTACCTCTGCTATGGTCATAACGGCCCTGGAGAGACAACTGGATACCCCATGAAACCACTTGGCTATTATTTTATTTAAGACAAATTTGTTGAGCAAATTGTAGGTGCCGAAGGAAAGAGAATCATTAGAAAAAAAAAGAGAGAGAAATATCAAGGCCGTTGAAAATGCTACAGTGAGTTGTGTGGTTTTGATGACGGAGAATGTTTTAGTGAGAATGTGTCTGTTATGAAAGGTCTTACGGAAATGTGCTGGTTAGTTTTATGTCAACTTGACACAAACCATAGTCACCAGAGAGGAGGTAGCCTTAATTGAGAAAAGCCTTCCATAAGATGTGACTGCAGGCAAGCGTGTAGGGCGTTTTCTTGATTAGTTATTGATAAAGGAGGATCCAGCCCATTGTGGGTGGTGCTATCCCTAGCTTGGTGGTCCTGGGCTGTATAAGAAAGCAGGCTGAGCAAGCCATGGGGAGCAAACAAGTAAGCAGCGCCCTTCCATGGGCTCTGCATCAGCTCCTGCCTCCAGGTTCCTGCCCTGCTTGAGTTCCTATCCTGACTTCTTTTGATGATGGACAATGATACGGACATATAAGCTAAATAAACCCTTTACGCCCCAACTTGCTTTTTCTGTGGTGTTTCATCACAGCAATAGTAACCCTGAGACAGGAAGTGAAAGTTTTTCATCCAACATTCAAGGAAAAAAAAAAAGCAGTTCAGCAGGAGAAAGTAAGCATCTCAAAGCTCAAGAACAGCCAGGATGTCTGTGTGGACCAAGAGGCAAGCAAGCACTTCATGTAAGGGGGGAAGCCTTTCCCAGTGCCCAGCTGTATAGAAACCTCACACCAGAGTCCAGGCTGGCTTCCTGCACAGTTCCCTGACTCTTCCATAGTTCATCTTGCATGTCTCCCAGTCCTGTTTCCCACCCTCCGAGGTCATGCTTCTAAATAACTCGTTTACTTTAAGAAGACATCATCAGAGGCCCCGGTTCATGGAGAACCCTGGTGAGTGAGAACACCGTTTCGACTTTTTAGTGATGTCTAGGCAAGAAGTTAGTTCTTCTACACTAAGTACCCAGAACACCATCTTGGGCATGACACATTTTTGTTGAATGTAATTTTATAAATTTGTAGACGAAGGATTAGAAGAAGCTTGTGGGTCCTGATGTCAAAGCTTTGCTATCAACTGACCTGTTATCTCATATACTCATGACTCTAGAGAGCTCAGAGTGCATGGCCATAAAGAGCAGGGTTGAAGAGCCTGCATTCAGGAGGCAGACTGCTTGCATGTGTGTTATATGAGGTGTGTAAATTGGGAGAGGTTTCATAACCTTTCTGTGCTGCAATTTTCTCATCTTTAAAACGGGAGTGGTATAATATTCTGTAACTCAAAAGATTATAGGACATATGTGGATGTGGTAAATTCAGTATACATATTTGCTATAATTAATATCTTATCAGTTTCTACTAGACCACAGTAGAAACTTAGCATCAATTTAAAATGAGTGGATAGTGACAGATTTTTAATTAATTAATTTATTTATGTTTATTATGTGTGCATTTGTGTTTTGCTTGCCTGATGTCTGTGTGAAAGTGTCAGAATTTGAAGTTGCAGACAGTGGTGAGCTGCCATGTAGGTGCTGGAAATTGAACCAGGGTCCTCGGGAAGAGCAGTCAGTGCTCTTAACTGCTGAGCCATCTCTCCAACCCTATAATGACAGATTTTTAAAAGAAATCCAATCATTGATCCTGACGCTGTATCGCTTAATTATAATCAATATTTATTCTAATAAAATTTTAAACAATATAGAAACATTTGAAGCACAGTTGTCCCAGCCCAGCCAAAACTTTAGTTCATTTAAGTGTAAATTTATCTGTTTGGTAATAATTCTAGTGTAGTTGAAAACTCACTAGCTAACCTGTGATAAACACTAATGATTGATCATGCTACTTGGTCCCTGGGCCCTCCAGAGACACACAGATTACATCTTATTTGTTGTTATGAATGTAGGGATGCCACACTCTATTCAAGGTTCAGCATCCTGACAGTTCGTCATATATAACGTTGAGATTTGCTCACTGAAGTCTGGACCAGGGTTGAAGTGAGGTGAGATTAAATGTTATAAGGTTCATGAGAGGGCCAAGAGCAGGCCGTAATTTGTAGCGGAAGTTCAACAGCGCTAATTGAAATCAGTGCTAATTGGAATGGCGCTAATTGGCATCCTAGCTATGGCCCACGCTTCTCTGTACTTGGTGCTGTGATTTCTTTAAGACTCCAAATACCAGGTTTGAGAATTCCAAATGGCTCATTAGTGTTTGGCAAATGAAACTCACTTTCCTGAAAATAAATGTGCCAGAGGTGGCATTAGGCATTGAAACCTTTTCATTAGCCAAAACAACACTGGGACAGAGTTATCTCAGCTGCATTTCAATTTGTAGTTTAGTTTAGGAGGTCATAATGAGACCAACCAAGAGCAACTTAATCCAAGTTCTTCAAATTCCTTTCCCTGCCTTATGTTCTGAGCAAATGGTTTATTAAACCGCCTGCTTAGAAGTCATGATACCTTGGCTTAGACACTAATCTGTGTTCCTCAAAATTTGAACTTATTCAACATGCCAGGCATGACTCGTAAAGCTAATAAAGATAGAGTAATGAATGGAACACTAGATTTAGTGTTAAGAAATTAATCTCTAACTGGATAGCCTTGATTTAACCTTTACTTTTAAGCTTTCAAGACTGTGTGCTTGTGGGACTATTGAAGATTAGAATGGCATTGTCTGTTTCCTTCACCGGCATGTGTAATAGTGACTTTCCTTGTCACTGTATTGGACTAACTGATGGACACAGCATATGGAAGAAGAGGATCACTGTGATTACCCTGTGCTGGGTAATCTTGGCTGTCGATTTGACTGCGTCTTGAGTCAATGAAAAGCCCACGTTGCTGGTCACTCTTCTGTGAAGGATTTTCTTGAAGAGATTGTATGAGGCATGGGGAGCTACCCTAAATTTGGGCAACACCTGCTGGTGGCAGCCCAGCCAGAGGGACATAGAAGGAGGAACCTGCTTTTTAGCTCGGTGCCTTCACTCTGACTGGCAAGTTCACTTACGCTGCTGCAGCCGCATTCCCTTGCTGACGTTAGGACATTAGGACCAACTTCTTCGGGATTCCAAGGTAGACTGAGAACCAGTGGATCTCTGGGAATTTTTTCGGCTTTCAGCACCGTACTGGGGCTGCAGAGACATCTAGCCTCATAGACTGAGACAGGCAGTTTTGAGCTACTGGCCCATATCCAATGAGGTCAATCCAATAAACCAATAAATTCAATTTATCAGAGAAAGCCAGCAAGTCCCCTCTTATCATGCATTCATTCTATATCTTTACAGAAACCCTGATGAATATAGAGCCAGGCGGTCATGGTAGAGGAAGCATGATAGTATGGTCCCAAGAAGTTATGACATCCCAGTGAAATTAGGGAGGGAGCAAAGAGCTTGAACCAGAGTGGGCTAAAGGCCTTTAAAAGTTATAGCTAGGTCCTCTACTGAAAACCCACTTCCAAACACTCCACACCTTCCATTGGGAAGAAGCTGCTACCTAGTACCTGGGCACTAAATGTTTAAACACACAAGCTTCTGATGGATCTTTCACAATCTCGTGACATTCTGGCCCTAGCCTCCATAGGCCAATGGCCACCCCTAATGCAAAAATGCATTCTGTCCAACTTCTAAGCATCCCACCAGAATTCACACGTCTCAAGTCTTCTGAGACACAAGGCAAACCCTTATCTCTGAGCACCTCGAAAGTCAATGGATATAGAGTGGGTACAGAGTAGTAAGCACTCCCGTTCTAAAGTGGAGCAAATTCAGACTTCTAAAACCACACCCTTTTTATATGATTGCTAATTAAATGCCTAAGGCCAAACCGGTTCCATATTAAAATGCTGGAGTACAATGGACAAATTGATGACCTATGAAGTGAACTACTAGAGGAAAATGCATGTAACATCTGAAGTTTAAAGCACACTATGTACTTGAAACAATGTGGAATAATTCTTAAAAACAGTTGCATCTGTGTAGGAGCTGTCAGTAAAAATAATTTTAGAATTATTATTCTCAAAGAAGAATCTAGATTGTAGTTGCTCTGTTCTGCCGCCTTGAGAATGAGTTTAAATAATGTGAAACTATATAAAGGGCCAAGACCTCAGACCCAAACACGGTAGCAATGGAGATGACAGCAACTCTCTTAATTCTGGGCTGTTTGAGATTACAATTTCCAAAGCTGTTTTCTGTCGAGTTTTGAATGCCTGGTGCTGGAGCTGATAAGCAAACAGCTTTGTGGACCGGCCCTTTCTGTTCCTCGCTCTGTTCCTATCAAGCTACAGTATCTTGATTGGAGCAGCGATTCTCCGGTCTGCCTTTGTGCTGCATTTCTGCTGTGACTGGTGATGGCTGAAATCCAGCCCAGATCCCTTGGTGTCACAATCCCAAAGACCCCAGAGAAACCAGGAGGCCTCCAGTCCCATCCCCCTGCCTCTGGAAAAGGGAAAAAGGCAAATATTACCCAGTGAATAAATGTGCTTTCTAGTCAGAGAAAACACAACAAAACAAAACTGAGCCATGGGAATTTCCTTCAAAAACCCATTTGCAAACTTTAGGGCTATTTCTATGCTAATGAAGTTACAGCAGCAAATACATGCTCTGAGTGGACACAAACAGGGAACAGATGCTATTAGGCATCTGGATGTTTCAGGTTTGTTGACTGAGAAAAAAATCTTTTCATGGGGAAACAGTTACCCCAAATAGAAGAATTTTGTATATCTTTGGGGCACTAGTAAATGTTTCTCTTAGTGGTATATGCTAATCCCTCCTCACCATTTCTTCTTCTTCTTCTCCATTTCTCCACTGTTTTGACGAGGTCCTTTTCCTTCCTGGCTATTCTCTGCCTTCCACCCTGGGCAAAGTCTAAATTCAGCCCACTACAGTGGCCTGAAATACTCTCTGTTCCCTGACCTTTCACTGGATGCCAAATTCTGTAATTGATGATTTAAGGATGACTCCCAAATCAATCTGTTTTGGGTTCCGGTGCCACCATGGTACGCCAGCCTGTGGTGTTGTACTTCGCTACAGTGAATATAAACCAACCTTGCTTTGGTTTCTCTCCTGCTCCCCAGAACACCTTCTGCTCTGCTCCCTGGGCTAACCTTGTCTTTATGTTTCGTTCTATTTAATTTTTGTGTGACTGATGTATGCATGTGTGGTGTCCTTAGACATATGTAGCATTATAGCATGCACAGCCATGATGACAGGAGGATTTTGCGTGTCCTGCTAGGTTTTTGCCTTATTCCTTTGAAACAGTGTCTCTCATTGAACATGGAACTAGGCTGGCTGCCAGGAAGCTCCAGAGACACTTTCATCTCTGCATCCCCAGAGAACTGGAGTTCCAGCGGGAACTGCCAGGCCTGCCTCTTTTTACGGAGACTGGGGCATCGTAACTCACACGTTCAGGCTTGTGTTACAGCAAGCAGTCTTACTTACCGAGACCCAGGATGGTCTGGAACTGCAGCTCAGTTAGACGTCACCCTGCACCCAAGACCTGATGGGCCGACTATATTTGTGCACGTCTGTAATCCCAGTTCTCAGGAGGCTGAGGCAGGGGGATTGCGATTTTGAGATTAGTCTGTGCACCTAGCAAGATCATGTCTCAATAAAACCAAAAGTCAAACTAAAAACAACAACAACAACAACAAACAAACAAAAACAAAAACAAAAACAAAAAAAAAACCCAGACAGAACAATACCCAAGCCAAACCTTTGAGGTTCCATAATGTTTGCACAGTGGCACTCAGAGCTCTTTCGCATGTTGCCCATACAATTTTCTCCGTCCGAGGCCAAAACGCATCTTACCAGCCACCTTCAAACTATCACATGCATAATGGCCTTCGTAAACTATACAACATAGCCTTAACACACTATATCTCCAGATACAGTTTTTCCCAATTTGGTGTCTTTGAGATATTATATCCTTCATCTGGAAATCTATTTTTCCAGTGCTTAACTGTTAAATCCTAAACCCTAATCTACCAGTGAATTTACTGTCAATCTTACTGTAACAGCAGCAACCAAACATTATCATGTACCCATAACATGCCAGGACCACACTGGACATCTATGGACATCATCCCTTATACTCTCTCAAATACACGCTAGGAAAATATTATTATCACTACTTATAGACAAATAAGAGAGTTTTTAAGGTGGATGTTAGCAATGTCTACCTTAGCATGTACAGATGATACCTTACAGGTAGAGTATTTGGGTAGTGATGGACCTAGGACTCTTTTTCAGAAGATCACTCTTTCCCACAGTGATGTGGCCAGTCCAAACATGACTAAAACAAAACAAGAAAGCAAAATTCCCTTATTATCCCAGCTTTCCCTATGTCAAGAAAAATGTGGCCTTGAAACAGCTATGGCCAAAGAGACTTCCATGATGATCCTTTGGGAATTTGAGCAACATTTTGTTATTTTGATCTCTGAGCCACACCTTTCCCACATCTCTCCCTTCTTTCTTTTGTTTAGAAACAGAACTCAGGGCCCCATGAAGCAAAAATTACTTTAGGACTGTCAGGTAATGTCAGTACAGCAGAAAGATAAGAAGAAATCTCTCTCTCTCTCTCTCTCTCTCTCTCTCTCTCTCTCTCTCTCTCTCTCTCTGTCTCTCTCTCTCCCCCTCCTCCCCCCTTTTTTTTCATTTGAGGCAGGGTCTCATTCTGTAGCCCAGGCTGGCTTCAAACTTGCAGAAATCCTCCTGCCTCAGCTTCCAAACTACTGGGCGTCAGTCACATCATCAGGCCTAGTGTTAGTGAGTTCAATAAGATTTAATTAAAATCTCATGGAAAAATTAGGATGTTTTCATATAGTGTAAAGAGTCATCTGTACCATGAGCAAGAGAAGACAAAGAGTATGTTATCAAAGAGAATATGCTTATGAATTGAAAAGGACTAAAAACCAATGTGTTTTTCCCACACACATGAATATAACTAAACCAGGTTCTTTTGGATATTGCACATAGTCTAGATCTTCTTTTTTTTTCATTTAAAGGACTTTATTTTTTTATTAACTTATTCAGATTACATCTCAATTGTTATCCTATTACTTGTATCCTCCTGTTCCTCCCTCTTTCACCCTATTTCTCTCCCCTAGGTCTGTGACAGAAGGGGACCTCCTCCCCTACCATATGATCACAGCCTATCAAGTCTCATCTTGATAGCCTGCTTTTCCTTTCTCTGAGTGCCACCAGGTCTCCCCACATAGTCTAGATCTTAAATATAATTTGTTAGCTTCTTGCTTATTAACTGGACTATAAATTTTTTAAACATTTTATGCTTTATTATTATTGTGTCCCAGACTAAGGGAGCCTTGTATTCATTTTCTTTTTCTACAACTTATAGCAACAGTGTATGCGTATACTGTTAACTTAATATTTTAAAAAGTGAGTGTCTCTACATGTGCATGTGGGACTGAGGCTCATCAACGGGGAGCTCCAGGGCTGTTTGCCCTTGGACTCTAGTCCTCGAGGAAAGTTGCCAAGTGCCCCTCCTTGGGTTTGCTTCACTCTGGTTTGGCCTCTCGTATAGAGGACAAGGCTGTCTATTGTCCTTGACAGTAAAGATGGTTCTGTCCTTTAGGGATGAGACCTTCATTTGATCCCTTCCTGGAATTGTAAGGCGATGGGGCAGCCACTAACAGTAGTGGAGTGTACAGCAAGTAGTGAGAACAAAGGGGCAAATACATTTCAAAATTATGTGTTCATTTGTAGTTTTACTATGTTGCTCTGATTAGCTTCTAACTCTTGGCCTCAAGCAATCCTCCTGCCTCAGCCTCCACAGTAACTGGAACTATACATCTGTGACTCTGTGCCTAGCTTGCTGTATATTTTAATGCTGTATATTTTAAGGTTTTTCAAAGATAAGTGTGCAAGAATTGCTGACTGGTATTTCTAAGGCTGGCTAAGTGAGAAACCGTTTACAGTCTTTACAAGAATGTCTTCAGTGTTTCATTTTCACTGACTGTGGATTATTTGTGGTTCTGAGGATCTTGTTACCATGAAAAGTACGGCTGGTTTTGTAGGAGTCAATTAGTCATTGCAATGACATCTGAGCATTGTCACAGTCTATAAGCAGTGACCAGCAGGCATATCTTTGGAGATCAGGTTTTTATTTTAACAAGGAAGATGAAATAAGGAAGTTCAATGTTCCAATGTATTTCACAAGACATGTTATTCGGCGTCTGAAAGGATCCCCCTCCCTCTCTCGTGCTCTTTTCTTGTTCTATGCTGACAGAAGGCCCCAGATTTGAGAGCCTGCTTTTTCTCTTCAGTAACCATCCTCGTCAGTTGATTAATGCTGCCTTCCTGCTCCCACCTCTCTCAGACTCTGCTATCACAGAATGAATGAACATTAAGGTAGTGTCTGCATGAATGTCTGTAGCTCAAATCTACTGGCTGAAGCACACATAATTTAAATAATAAATGATTCCTCCTCCTCCCAGGATCCTTCTCTGCCCATGTGAAATGGACAGAAACCACTGAGGAGAGACATCTAAAAATAGTTTGTCTAGTTATAGGGTGTCCTCTTCAGGCTCAGTGTGCCCACTACTAGGAGGTCTCAGCTAGAGTCACCCTGGTATCCTCCCAAGAGCCTACCTTGTGGTAGGTCCCCAGTTTGTCTCAAGAGATGCCCCTGGCCATGGTTTCTTCGGCAAGCCCTCTGTCCTTGCCTTCACCCCTGCTTTCCCCATATCTGATCTCCACCCTCATTTCCCTCTGCATTCCCTCTCCTATCCTGTTCCTTCTCTTCAGGCACTTCCTCTGTCTATTCTATTTCCTCTTCTCAGTGAGATTCAAGCATCCTCACTTGGGCCCACCTTGTGACGTAGCTTCTTCGGTCTGTGAACTGTAGTATGGTAATCCTGTACAACATGACTAATATCTGCTTATTAGTGAATTATATACTATGAGTATCTTTCTGGGTCTGGGTTACCTCACTTAAGATGATCTTTCATAGTTCCATCTATTTGCCTGCAAATTTTATGATTTCCTTGTTTTTAATAGCTGAGTAGTATTCCATTGTATAAATGTACCTCAGTTTTCTTTATGCATTCTTCAGTTGAGGGACATCTGGGTTGTTTCCAGTTTCTGGCTATTACAAATAAAGCTGCTATGAACATAGCTGAGCAGGTGTCCTTGTTGTATGGTGCAGCATCTTTTGGATATATGCTCAGGAATGGTATAGCTGGGTCTTGAGGTAGAACTATTCCCAATTTTCTGAGAAAGTGCCAGATTGATTTCCAAAGAAGTTGTACAAGTTGTATTCCCACCAGCAATGGAGGAGTGTTCCTCTTTCTCCACATCCTCACTACCATGTGCTGTCACTTGAGGTTTTGATCTTAGCCATTCTGAGAGTTATAAGTGGACTCTCAGAGTCCTTTTGATTTGCATTTCCACGATGACTAAGGATGTTGAACATCTTTTTAAAGTGTTTCTCACTCATTTGAGATTCCTCTGTTGACAATTCTGTTGAGCACCAAGCTACCCACAAAAACTTTAACTCAAAATTTACCCTGCCTAAAGGATGTGCAGGGACAAAGATAGAGCAAAGATTGAGGGAAGGTCCAACCAATCCTGGACACACCATGAGAGAGAGAGCCAACCCCTGACACTATTAATAACACTCTGCTGTGCTTGCAGACAAAAGCCTCACGTAGGTGTCCTCTAAGAGGCTACACCCAGCAACAGATCAAAACAGATGTTGAGACTCACAGCCAAACACTGGGTAGAATGCAGGGAACCTTGTGGAAGAGTGGGAGGGAAGATACAAGGACCCAGAGGGGACAGGAGGTCCACGTGAAGGCCAACAGAGCCAACTAACCTGGGCCCAGGGTGGCTTGCAGATACTAAAACACCAACCAAGGACCATGCATGGACTGGACCTAGGCCCCCTACACATATGTACCCAGTGAGTAGCTTGGTCTTCATGTGGGTTCCCTAGTAAGGGGAGCTGGAACTGTCTCTGACAAGGATTTTGTTGCCTGCTTTTTGATCACTTGCCCCTGGTGGAGTTTTTTTTGTTTTGTTTTGTTTTTTAAACTGCTGAGCCATCTCTTCAGTCCCGGGAGAGCCTTTTTCATAGTAATCAGTACAAAAAGTTTTGTATTTGACACTTTCCTGTTTTGGTAAAACAATCAGTTACTATCTTTTTAACCCGAGGGTCACATATTTCATTATCCTTGTGTGTACTACATGTGGGTGTTGGCACACTCAGGAAGGTCAGAGGACAACTTCCGGGGTCTGTTCTCTCCTTCAGCCATGGTTGTCAGGGTTGTACAGCAAGCAATTTTACCCTCTGCCCACATTGGTTTTTTATTATTATTTATTTTTCTTTTTAAATCTATTCACTTCACATTCCAGTCATAGCCCCCTCCCTTGTCTCCTTCCAGTCCCCCCCTCCCTCTCCCCACCCCATGCCTAGTCTCCAGGTGTTGTTAGTCTAGTCTCCAGGTGTTGGTCTAGTCTCCAGATGTTGTTAGTCTAGTCTCCAGGTGTTGGTCTAGTCTCCAGGTGTTGGTCTAGTCTCCAGGTTTTAGTCTAGTCTCCAGGTGTTGTTAGTCTAGTCTCCAGGTTTTAGTCTAGTCTCCAGGTGTTGGTCTAGTCTCCAGGTGTTAGTCTAGTCTCCAGGTGTTGGTCTAGTCTCCAGGTGTTGGTCTAGTCTCCAGGTGTTAGTCTGGTCTCCAGGTGTTTGCCTAGTCTCCAGGTGTTCCTGTGGTGCTGAGAACAGTGGGTCCAGACCTTTACCAATGTGCTCTCTGTGCTTCTTAAGTGTCAACAAACAAATGTAACTGAGTATCATCCAGTGGGAAGACTGGGAAGTAGCTGTCACTCTCAATCTTTCTGACGCTGGGAATAATCAGATGCAGGGGCATAGTCACTCAGATGACAGGGAAGCTAAGGGAGAGGTGACCAGGGATCACACACCAGGAACCTCCAGTTCCTCTTAGACTAGAAAGGCATCCCATGAGGATGTGGTTGCTGGAACCTGAAGCTAGCCTCTGATGGAAGTCCCAGTCATGGGGGCAGTGATGGTTGAGGGCAAGGGCCAGGGTATTGCCTAACAGGAGGCCTGGAGCAGACAGGTAGCAGCATCCCAACTTCTCCAAGTCCAAGAGGAAACAGAAAGGCTGTAAGAGCCAGGGATGATAGCCGACTCCTGGAACCACCACCCAGACGCAATAGGACTGTGACACATATGAGCTAAGATATTGTGACAGTGCACACAAGACCTGCACTGCTCAAACCGGACAGCATCCCGGCACTGAGAGGAAGAGGTGGACACAAAGCCCCACCTCTAACCAAGCAGCTATGTGTAATTGATGGCTGCTGGAAAGGGGAACATTTGTTTGCTCTAATGCACTGACACTGACTGCATCAACCACTTTCTAGAACAGGACCCATGCCCAGGAGGAGCTGGTTAACACAAAAGGACTCCACGCTTTGTTTGTTTGTTTGTTTGTTTGTTTTAAGTAGCATTTTGTTTTGTTTTCCTATTTCTTATCTTTTCCTGCTTTGTTTTTGTTTTGACAGAGAGTGATAAAGAAAAGGAAAGAACATGATGCTGGGTGGGTGGGGAGTTGGGGAAAGAGAATTAATATCAAACTATATTGTATGAAAAAATTTCAGTTAAAAAATATCCTCAACTTCTTCATGTATGGAATTTTGTTAGGGTAAGAAAATTCTATTTGTTTCCTTTATGGACTTCCTTTATGGAGTTGGAGCTGTGGGTAGAAATCGGCGTAAGCTAAACTGAATGCTGTTGAATGGACATATTTCTAGTGCCCTAAGACTCAAGTCAGCAAGTAGGGTTGTCTCATCCTCACTATGACTGACCATGGGGTATGGCAGGGTGCTGACTTTGTATTACATTGTGCCTTAACGACTTCATGTCAGTTTTGAAGATCCGTGGTGTATATGCTTCTATCACAGAGCAAATAGATGGCTTCTTAGAGCTGGCAAACATCTGAACAGAACTCCTAGAGCTTAATGCTACTTTTTTTTTTTATTCTCAAAACATCCTCCTGTGCTGCCACTAGCGAGCCTTTGTTCTGGAAATGAACACCGAGGCACAGGCTGGTTAGCAGACAGGCACATGCAGGTGATCTGGTAGCCATCCTGGGTACTAGAAGTTCCCTTAATAATGAGCTCGGCCGTGTGGTTCTTCACAGAAGTCTTCAGACAGCCACTTTAGGATGAAGCATGTTGTTATAGACATGCTGCTTGCTGTCATTCTCAGTCGGCCCTTATCTTTCCTCTACACCAGTGCACTATAACTGCTTTATTCACATTCTTTTCCTCCTCACCATAGCAGCTAAGGCTGTCTGATTGATGCTTTCCCACTCTTACTTAGTTAAGGGCTGTATTATTAGTAAACTACTGAACCTTGGGGTTTTAGTAAACAAACGTGGCTTTAGTGTGCTTGAAAGACTGATGGTTTCCTGATGTGGCTGCCAATCATTTATTTCACTACCCATAGGTAAATAATGCTTTAAAAAAATTTTTTTTAATTAAAATAAAAAATTAAAAAAAAAGACACTGTCTTTCCCCATTGATTCTCAGAGGCCACAGGTAAGCTCTGGAAACAAATTAGAAAAGTCATTGTTGCTAGGCATGGTGGAGAGCAGCTCTGTGGTCCTGGAACTTGAGAGGTGGAAACAGGAGGATACGGAAGTGAGGACCAGCTTGGGTTACATGAGATGCTATTTCACAGACCAGCACCAGCACCAGCACCAGCACCAGCACCAGCACCAATGGAAACCTATCCTGCACCTTTGGCTTGGGAGAACAGTGCTGCCCGTCAGGCAGCAGAGCTCAAAGCCTGACCAGGGTTCATGGGCTGACTCACCTCGCCTGGGGAGGCTTTGGGGGTTGGTGAGTCCGCTGGAGCTGCTGGCAAAACAACCACTGTTTTGTAATGCCTGTCAATGGTGCTATTTGTTTTGGCCTTTCCTGGGCACATTTGGTGGCTAGCCAGGGCGACACAGGGTATTCCTTAGACTAGAGCTAGGCATAGCAGCTGCCTGAATCTCTAAGTGGCAGACAGGAAGCAGGGCAAAAGATGCTGGCCCAGGCCGCATAGGAATAGAACTTAATAACTTACCTGCTCATATTTGAATAATGAACAAGAAGAGGCAAGAGAACTGCTATAGCAGGCCTTGGCATGCGGAGAGAGGTGCCTGGTCCATGAGGGTCTCTATTTATCAACCTGGTGTCAAACAGTCACACCAGGACTGCAGCCTAGCAGTTTCTCTCAACTAGCAAAATTATCTTACATATTTCATAAGGGTGATTATAATTACAAGACAGGATGAGGAGCTTAACACTGTTTTGGGAGTAAGTATATTCATATTTCTGAGAAACAAGGAAGACAGGATTAATTGGTATAAAAACATGAGCATATTTGCCAGCTGATAAGTAAGCACCACAATAAAATATTGTAGGAAAAGCTGTATGTTCTCGGAGACCAGGTGTGCTACTTCTATGTGATGAGAACCCAGGAAAAAAACCACCTGAGAGATGGCTCCGTGGTTAAGAGTGCCACCTACTCTTCCAGAGGTCCTGAGTTCAATTCTGAGCAACGACATGGTGGCTCACAACCATCTATAATGAGATCTGCTGCTGCCCTCTTCTGTAAAGCACTCACATGCAATAAAGTAAATAAGTCTTAAAAAAACAAAAAACAAAAAAAAAAACAAAACCCACATTGATCCACTTTTTAAAAGGTTGATTTCTGTGTATGTGTCTATGTGTGTATACAGGAGAGGGCCTCAGATTACTTAAGGATGAGGGTAGCAAGCAGTTGCAGGTAGCTGATAGTGCCAGGCACAAAACCCCACTCTCTGAAAGAGCAGTTAGGTTTTCCTAGCACGGAGCTATATCTCTAGCCCTGAAATGTGGAATTAAAAAACAAAACAACAACAAAAAAAACCTGCTCCACAAAGTTGGCCAAAAAGAGCTACACGAGATGATGGTCACAATATTAGCAGCACTCAGATTTTAATCTAAATACGTGATTCTTCCAAGAATTTTGAATCATTTTGAGTCCGGTAAGCCTGTAAAAGAACTTTGAAACTGCCTTCACTGTTTTGGGTTTATATAGATACCCAAATAATAACCGAAGACTTCCCAGCCTGTCTTCATTAACTGCAGAGGTCCTCACTCTCCCTCTTCTTGCTTTGACTTCATGCAAGACATCATTCATTATGCATGTTATTAAGTTGTTAATGATCCCTTCAAATACCTCGTTATATACATGTGAAGTTAGCGATGTAGGGTTTTTTTTTCTCTCTGAACCAGTGGAAAAAATGCAGCAGAGCCAGGAGTGGTGGCACCCGCCTTTAATCCCAGCACTGTGGAGGAAGAGGCGGGCCGACTGCTGTGAGTTCGAGGCCAGCCTGGTCTACAAAGCGAGTTGAGGAAATGCAGCGGAGATGAGGAAAAACCTCATTTAGTTTACTGTGCTTTGCCGTCGAGAGCATTAACCACCTACTCCTTCATAAGTGCTTTGTCATCTTCAGTTGTTGCCTGGGAAAATGTAGTTGGCTAACTTTTTTTTCTAAAGTTAAAATTTCAGGGGTCAAGTTATCTGGATGAGCTAAAAGACTTCCTCCGTGAATCATCTCACGTCCACAGTCCTGGACATGGCTGTAAGCAATGACACAATCAGCCTGACTCTGGATGGGTCCCTCACAGCTGGACAGCTGTCCCGTCAGAAGCCTTTCCTGTCACATGATCAATATGTTTTCCTTTTTAAATGAAAATGTACCTGCTCTTTTCTTTCCATTCCTAAAAATTATGACCATTCTTAATATGGTTTTTTTTCCCCCTAGAAGACAGAGAAGAGCTTGTCAGAGGAATGCTGCAAGCCAGCAGAAAGTGTGTGGGAGGAAAGATATATTTCATGGTAATTTGCTACTTGAGACGGTTTGGAGTTTTTAAGTAATTGATAGAGAGATGTCATGAACTTAATGTATCTGAAACAAGGTAAGAGAAATGTAGAGCATTGTTCCACAAATGGATGACTGTCTCCGAACGCTGTGCTCTTTGTGGTCCCATGTTAACATGAAAATACAGTTCTTTTCTCAGAGTCCTGTTTCTTGAATTGGCTCTGGAAACCCGTGTTCTTTCCGATGAGTCAAGACAGCTTGCAGTTGGAAGGATGAGGAGACAGGAACTGAAGCTAAGTGACCTCAAGGTCCTGTGTAGCTGTCTCTTAGTCAAAGGTCTACTGCTGCGAAGAGACAACCGTGAGCACAGCAGCTCTTGTAAAGGAAAGCATTCCATTAGGCCTGGCTTACAGTGCAGAGGTTTCATCTATGGCAGGAAGCATGGCAGCATGCAGGTAGCAGAGAGGGAGCTGAGAGCTCTACATCTGGATGGGCAGGAAGAAAGGGTGACACTGGGCCTGGCTTAAGTATCTGAATCCACATAGCCCACTCAGTGACATACTTCCTGAAACCAAGCCACATCTCTAATAGCGCAGTGCCTGCTGGGCCTATGGTGGCTCTTTCCATTCAGATTGCCACAAGTGCCTTCTACTAAAGCTCTCATGAGCGCTGGCATACACAAGTCACTAAATGTGCAGGGTGAGAGCCAACTTAGGACAATAAATACAAGTCTCAGACAAATCAGAGATGCATTGATGTTGGGACATGTATAAACAAATGCTAAACCCCTTACATGTCTCTGTACTCTTGCGTCTGCTGATTAAAGTACATGATTTCTTTTTTCTCAGGAGATTTTTACATGTGGATTTGAATTCTACATCTCTACCTGTGCTGTAGGACTACAAACTTGCTAATAATCTAGTAACATTTAATGTGAGAGGCTTTATTCAACTTGATTTGATCACTGCCCATTAAGGGAGAGGCCATATGGGAACACAGAGGAAGGGGATGCAGGCTATCCAGATGAGACCTGATAGACCGTGGTCAGATGGTGGGGAAGGAGGACCCCACCTGTCAGAGGTCAAGGCGAGGGGAATAGAACAGAAAAGGGAGGGAGGGTGGGAATAGGAAGATAAGAGTGAGGGAATTATAACTGGGATGTAATGTGAACCACTACTACTACTAATCATCATCATCATCATCTTTTTAGAAAACCCTCCAAAAGATATATAATAGGAAAAAATTAGGTTATGTACACAAAGCTAAAGGAAAATTAACTTTGCACTTTTTAACTGAAAATATCTTTTACTAAGTATGCTTTGTATGCTTTCTCAATTATGCTTCAGAATCCATCTAGTAAGAAGAGGAATCAGGGCTAGGCCTGGTGGCACATGCCTTTAATCCCAGAACTTAGAAGGCAGAGGCAGGTGGACCAATGTGAGCTCATGGCCAGCCTGGTCTACAAAGTGATCCCAGGTCAGTCAAGGCTACACAGAGAAACCCTGTCTCAACAAAACAAAACAAAACAAAACAACAACAACAACAACAAAAGTGTACACCAGAAAGAAAGAAAGAAAAATAAATAAATAAAGAAAGAAAGAAAGAAAGAAAGAAAGAAAGAGGAAGAGAGAATTAGAATCTGTAGTCAAATATGGTGGTACATACATATCAGGCAAGCACTTTGATTTTATTGTCTATATTGCAAAGTGGAATGTATCTATGACTGAATTTGATGTATTTGAAAAGGATGTTTATAACATGAAAACTAATTATGCAACATGAGTGCTATCAAGATGGCTCTACAGGTAAAGGTGCTGAGTTCCATCCCCAGGGCCCATGTGGAGGAATGAGGTAATAGACTGTTTCAAGTTGCCCTCTGACTTCCACTGGATGCCATTGCATGAGTGTACTCCCTATCAATAAGTAAAATGTAATAAAATAAAAATATGATGTATAATATTAAAATTATAAAATGTTATATATGTTATTATGTTAAGATACTATACAGAGAGCTTAGAAAATTGCCCAGAGTTTGACATATAAACGCAAGGCAATTGTTTGAGGTAGCACTAGGACTAATCTATGCAGACAAAGGAGTGTAGAGTAAGTAAAGGTAGAGGTCAAGAGATAATGTTTAGGCTGTTCTATAGATAAATTCAGTAATTTGTTCCCCTTGATATTTGTACTGAACGCACACAGAGAAGCTTTAACTCTTTAAGTACTTATTTATTAGCATGCTGATGGGGCTAGGGAGTGTGGTCATAGATGTGCTGTGTCATGCCTGTGGAACCAGAGGACAACTTACAGGCAGTCTGTGGGTTCTCTCCTTCCATTGTATGGGTCCTGAGGATGGGACTTCTGTCATCATCCAGGCAAGTGCCCTTGCCTCCTGAGTCATCTCGCCAGCTCCTGCAATACAGATGTTAAAAGGTATAATCAAAGGACATGTTACAGCATAAAATTTTTATTGAGGATGATTTTATCTCGGTGGTCTTCGGGCTACAATGGAGCTACAAACTTCTCTCGATTTTTAAGGAAAACCCGGAGCCATTCATTTTGTAGAATTTAGGCATCGGCTGTAATTAATGCTAAAATATTCATAGCCTGCACTCTGTAGGTGCTGACTCGGAGGTAGGGATTCCTAGGTTAACTTTCCTGGTGTGTTAGGTACATGCTACTTTGGAAAGCAGATAAGGGAATAGAGGAGGTGACAGGGAAGGAGGAAGGCAAGAAGTCAAAGTCATTCCAGTGAAAGAACAGCATCTCACAACTCCATCGGGAGCCTAGAGTATATTGTGTATCTGACACTCAAGGAGGCAGAAACTCAGCTGCCAAACTCCAACACAAGGAAGGATATAATATGAGTTTGCCCAGGATTGACATACTTCTCAGACACATCTGTTTCTCTGTCCAGAGACGATGGCCAGAAAAGGTCCTGGCTACTCAAGTAAAGCCTCAAAAGAGGCACGCACATATACTTGGCTATCAGAAATCTGCATTTAAGTTCCGATACAGAGTTCTTCATGTTTTGCTGGGTCGAATAGTCTGCACTAGGGGTTTCACTTTGAGGCAGGGGTTACCAGCCCAAGAGTGTCTCCGGACTTGAGCATCTTTTCAAAGCAATTGGTTGCTACTTGGCATGGAGGAGTAGAGAGGACAGTATCCAGAAGGCAAACCAGAGGTATCACAAAAGATGGAACATATTATGGTCGCCTTAGTTAGTGTCAACTCCAGTCAGTTAGAATCACCTGAACAGGGAGCCTCAATTGAAGGAATGCCCTGATTGATTGCCGTAAGTGACGAGGGGAGACCAAGCCTGACTTTTAGGTGGCACCTTCTGGCAGCACTCCAGATTTAAAAAGGGGCATGACAGAAGGAAGCTTGCTCACCTTTTGCTCCCTTGGCCTTCAAGCTTGCTGCTGAGGTGATTTACTTAGCTGTTGCTGTTGCTGTTGCTGCTGCTGCTGCTTCCTTCGTTGCCAGAATCCATCATGAGCTAAGCATAAGAAGCTCTCAGCAGACTCAGACTGCAGAGACCCCCTGGCCTTGTAGATGGAGCAACTACCTGGTTCTCTGGCTCTCCGGCTCCCAGGGGCAACCTTAGAGGTTGTTACTATTTTTATGTGAGATGATTTCAATAAATTCACACGCATATCTATCTAGACCTATATCATCAATATTCATCCCACAAGTATTTTTTTTTCTCTAGAGAACTCTAACCAAAACATGTGTGTTCTGTAAAACTGAGGCAGAAGGAAGGAGAAAGGAAAGGAAATAAGAACCTGCCAACCACCAACAAAACACGAAGTAACTAAGAAAAACCGGGCCATGCTATTTGTGGAAGGATGAGGATACTTAGCTCATATAAACTGTGTGGTGCTCCTGCTCTAGAGTAAAGCTGATCAGAGAACCCTCAGCATAGACAGGAGTTGCTAGAACAGTCTCCGTGGGAAGAGTCCAGGGCAGTGGACTAGGCACAGGCTGGAAGTGGCCTGTGAGAGTGTACTGCATTTGTGTAGGACGTAGCCTGGAAAGGGCCTGTGTGGGTGCAGTGCATTTGAGTTGGCCACAATCTATAAAGGAGCTCTCCAGGGACCAAGGAAGTGTGCGGAAGTAAACCTGGAGTGACGGTCAGCTTAGCACTATGGACAATGACCTTGGGTGAAGGCCAAAGGAGGGGCAGGTTGCTTCCCATGGAAAGGAAAGTGACGAGGTCCAAGAACAGACCGTGGAAGGCTTTAAACTTGTGCCAAAATTACTTAGGAATGTGACTCTGGTTGTGCAAATTACCTCAACCCTGTAGAAATTTGTCTTCTGAAACTTTCTCACACTTTGATAGAAATTCAGAGCCCTTTTTGACCCTTTCAGACTAGACTTCTGTGGTCCTTAATGAGTGGTGTGCATTGCTGTGTCCTGAGGATGCTATGTCGTTGCGAACAATGTGTCTGGGAAGAAAAGCGAGAAGAAGCAAAGACAAGAGGTGCCCTTGTGTGGCCTTGGTGGGAATTACTTGGCCATTGTGGTTATGAAGAAACCTTTTCAAACTAAGAATTAGAAGAGGCATCATAGAGAGAACGCTCTAGTTAGGCTGTGCAGTTGGACACTGTAAGACTTAGATGTGCTTATATGTTTGTGAACTATATGTATATAAAAGTTCAAAGCAGGTAACAATTATGTCTTCCCAGGGAAAAAGACACTAATTTTTTTTTTTTTTTTTTTTTTTAGTTAAAAAGAGCAGAACTAAGAAAGAATACTCAATAATGGTACTTTCATGTCTGTTTTGCTTTTTAGATTTTTATATTCTTATAGTAGCTTTAGGGTCATAACGAAAGAGGAGGGCATAGAGATTTCTTCATGCACATTCCACCTTATACACACAAAAGATTCTCCACAGTCAGCCTTCTACACTAGAGTGGTACAGTTACAGCTGACAAACCTGTACACACCAGCATCACCCATGATGGTTTACACTGGGGATTACTGGGTGTTACTGAATCAATGTATAGTGATACATATCTATTATTGCATGTCATAAGGTGTCATAAGGACAAAGGAGTATGATGGGCTTCATTCCCTCTCCTTCCTAATCCTTCAGTAATTCTTCATTGTATATGGTTTTTTCTCTGGTTGCTCCATAGTATGAACTTGTTACCTCCATGTATTTTCATTGCTTGATAGATCATTTCTTCTAATCCTTGAATAATACTCTAAATACTAAATAAAACATTACAATTTCCAACAAGATCATGTACATCACAGCTTATTAGTTTATCTGGCTAGAGCAAGGAATCTTCTTAGTTCCCCAGTTTTGACAGTTATGCATAAGGCTGCTCTAAAGATCTGTAAGCTGGTCTTGTGTGAGCATAGCTTTTCAGCTTCTTTGGGTAATTACTAGGGAGCACACATTGTTGGATGCTATAGTAAGTGCATGCTTTGTCCTGTTAGAAGCCTGCCAAACTGTCTCCCAAAGCGATCATCTGAGTTCAACCCAGCAATGAATGGGAGTCCTGGGGTTCCCCATCTTTATCAACATTTGGCAGAGTCATAAGGTTTGGCCTTTCTGGTGGGTGTGGGGTGGCATCTCATTTTAATTTGCTTCCCTGATGACAGAAAACCAGGAGGGACTTTCATCACATATCTACAATCTATGTGCCTCTCTGCTTGTGAGGCATCTATTGGGGGGGCGGGCTTTAAAAATCAGATTGTTTCCATTGAGTTTTCTTCCTTTACAAGATTTGATCATTTATCTGTTACTCTTCAGGACATTTATTTGACTGGAATCAGACTTAGAAGTAGACGCTGTCAGTGAGGACAGGCTACATCTATTGGCAGTCTGTTCCGGGTGTTTTTCTTTGGTTTTCTTCTTTCTCTTTGTGAAAAGTTTAGCATATTCTGCAGCCTTTCCTTGTTTTGTTTTTCTCTAGTTGTTTCTTCAAAGTACTACAGCAGTATTTGTGTTGCAAAACATGTGGTCCTGTTTGGTCCTGGGCTTCTGACCTTCTTTTTTAAGGGCTTTCTCATAACATATTGGTGGACACCATCTTCTTAGAGAGATTGCAAAGCTTCAGGAATTTTTCTTTCTTTTCTTTCTTCTTTTTTTTTTTTTTTAGCTCCTTTGGGCTCCAACCACTTAGGTGCAGTCATAAATGTCAGCCCAGGGATATTCTCTCCTTTTTCTACAATAACCAATTCAACCCGGCATCCTGGAACAGACTTGGGTGTCCTCACTCCAGTTTTTGATCTGTAACAAGAAGGTTGCTTACTCAACAGCAGGCACACCCTGCTGTGGGAGGCAAGGAGGTTCTTCAGCTCACAGATAAGCATTAAGGGGACCAGGAATGTTAAACACACAGCATTGTCTCTTCAAAGCAAGGAATGCACAACCTGTTTTTCCATCTGAGAAGGCTGGGAGCAGGCAGAGTTAATAGCCTGGTGACCTTTGTGCTATCTGTGTGGCAGAGACTAGAGACCACACAGGATCCTCCCTCAGACTCTTATCAGAACTTGTCAATCTATAGAACCTGTCTTTATGGGAGGTGTCACTGGTACTTCACAAAGAGTTTCGATGTAGTCATGTCTTAGACTTTAGACACAGGATTGAGTTAATCAACACCAGGAAAGTTGCTTGGTTTTTTGTTGTTGGTTTTTTTTTTGTTATTGTGTGTGTGTTTTTGTTTTTGTTTTTGTTTTTGTTTTTACCAAATCATGCTGTGCTTAAATATGCCTGAAATAAACTACTCAGAGTCAGACTGTCAATGCCTGAACCAACACTGACTACTTTGTCCTGTTGAACCAAACTCTTAGCCTCGTGTGTAGGATCCGTGCCTCCTGTAGAGGCAAGAACACTCGGCTGGCCCTGGTGGTAGCAGAGACCCCTGTGCTCTGCCATGGGTCAAGACACCTTATTTCTTGGGAAAAACCTTATTTGTCTTCCTGCCACTTCTCCAGACCCCATACCCTTTCCACTCTTCACACAGAGCTCCAGCACCTGCTTCCGTGGCCATGTGCTTCTCATAGACTGTATGACGTCGGCCTTCACTGTTCACTTCAACAGGTTCTGACAGCCAGTGGCTGGGAGTGGGGGGCACTCAGCTTCAACCTGACACAGGCGATGGGAAAGAGTTGTTTTTAGTGAGTTATATGGAAAGTAAACCAGGCTCAGAAAGCCAAATAACACGTTGATCTCGTATGGTCTCTAGATTTGTGCTGAGTGTATGTGTGTAAATGAGGTAGCACATGAAACCAGAAAGGTGACCACGAGGGTAAGAAGCCTATAGGGAAGAGAAAGGATGAACACGAGGGGGCAATAATCTATCATGAAAGTTGAGGGGGCAACTGTTTGTGGGAAGGATGAGAGCCAGCAAGAAGTGGAGGGGTAGGGGGAGAAGAGGAGGCGGGTAAGTCAAAACCAAGCATAACTGAGGATTATGCATGAGAATAGTACAGAGAAACCCATTCCTTTTGTGCTAACCAAAGGCTTAACACATTTTTAATTATATTATTATTATTATTATTATTATTATTATTATTATTATTATTATTATTATTATTTGTAGCCAAGAAGGCACCACATACATTCCAAGAGTCATGGCTATCCAATCACAATAAATTATTCTTTATTAAGTAGGGCACGGATATTCCGGGAGTGAGAACGTTTCTTTTACAGGGACCAAAGGTTCTGAGCTAACACAGTTTTAAGGTCTGCAAAAGAGTCACACGGCCTTCCTCCCCCTTCTCCTTCCCAATCGGCCTAAAGCGTTCCACCCACCTTTCTGAGTGGAGTTCCCAGAGTGTTTTAAATTAAAAAAAAAAAAAATGTTGTTGAAAATGTCAGCAACCTACAAAAGAGTATAATGTAATACCCGCGCCCCCATCTCATTGTCACTCAATGTCAAAACTCATCAGCTTATACACACTTTTGGTACATTTTCCCTCATCTACTTCATTACTTAAGATAAAAGCTCAGCTGTTGTTACACCCACAAATAGGCCATGTGTGTGTATGGAAAGACAGTTTCTTCTTCAAACAGAAACACAATATCACTTTCATACACAAAACCTGAAGCATGCCTTTAACAGCACTGAATTATTTGATGACCTTTGAGATCTCCCTATGCTCTCACCATCCCCACCCCCCTTTCCAACTGTTTGTTTTAATTAGGGCCTAGATAAGATCAGCAATATGCTATGATTACCCAGCACATCTTTTGACTCTTCAACAGTCAGGCTCACTTTCACTTCCACTTTCTCTATCACTGTGTCTCTCATTCCCTTACACAGGAATTTAGATTTAAAGACTAAATTAAATAATATTTCAATTTTTTTCTGGACTTCTATGTAAGTGGAGTTACTATCTTCTATTGGCAATAATATCAGGCTTTCGCCTTCTTTTGATATTAGCAGCTATTGATGATCTATCTTTAGGTTTATTAATCAAAGAGCCATAACATGGTGATATTTTTATTCTCTTTCACTTATAATGTGATTATTTGAATAGAGAGAATTTTTTTTCTATCAGTTGTTTGTATAACTACTTAGAACAGTTTGTAGAGGGAAGGCTACAGCTGTGCTTGTGTGCTTGATTCTCTCCCTTGACATCAGTTTTCCAGTACCACATGGGCTTCCTCTAATCCTCAGAAGATAGTGAGTTTTAAACCTGTATAGGTTATGATTTAAAACACTTATTCTGGCTGATGCTTGTGTTACTCCCACCTTTGACCAATGAAAGCAAGCGCTTTCTTGTTGATTGACAGATCTGTCAGCAGTCATGCATCTTTGTTTTCTTTCACTAAATGATGATAAATTTTCATATTATGCTTTTCTGCCCCATGCTTGCAATTTCTCCAAAGTGTATCAGAGAAAGATATTTGTAGCCTAAAGTGTTTGTCAGTGATGTATTCAATGAGTCATGCATTTATTAGTTTTTGGCCACATAACTTGAAAATACATTTTTAAATTTCTTGAAGATAAAATAGTTTTAAATTTATGCAGATATTTCTAATTCGATTTTAGAACTATACAAATTTATTACATTTTCTTTATCCCATACCTAAGTTCTTAACTTTTTTAGATTTATTTTATTTTATGTGTGTAAATGTTTTGCCTGTGTATATGTGTGTGTACCCTCTTGGGGCCTGGTGCCAGCAGAAGTCAAAAGAAGGCATTAGGTCCCCTGTAACTGGAGTTCCAAACAGTTGTGAGCCACTATGTTGGTTCTTGGAATTGACCTTGGGTCCTCTGCAAGAACAAGTGCTTTCAACCACTAAGCTATTGGTAAGACATGAGGAAAATGCTGAATATGATGGTACATGCCTGCCAGATCTGAACACTTTAGAAACAGAAGCAAGAAGACTGATGAAAGTTAAAGGCCAGCACAGTGAGACCCTGTCACAAAATGAAAAGAAACAAAACACAAATCCCCAGAAGGAGAAAATAAGTAAATTGTGTATGGTATCCACAATTAACTAAAATGACCACTAAGCAGGTAGAAAATCTCTTACAGAACCTACTATGTAATTATTTCTTCATTTTACAAATGAAGACATAAGTGTTCAAATCTGGCCGCTAGGATGGCTCAGTGGCCTCTGACAAGTCTAATGGCCTGAGTTTGATCCCTGGAATCCATATAAAGACCAGAGAGAACTAATTCCCTAATGTTTTTGTCCTTTGATCTCCATATGCATGCCATGGCATATTCATGCCTGCAACACACACGCACGCACACACACGCACGCGTGCGCACACACACACACACACACAGAGAGAGAGAGAGAGAGAGAGAGAGAGAGAGAGAGAGAGAGAGAGAGAGAAGGGAGGGAGGGAGGGAGAAACAGAGACAGACAGACAGAGACAGAGACAGACAGAGACATAGAGAGACAATTTTTGAAAGTTCAAATCAAATAAATTGTGACAAATTTGAGACTTATCCTTATGTATCAGTTGTTTGTTTGTTTGTTTTGTTTTTGTTGCTGTGATAAAATTCCATAACCAAAAGCAACTTAAAGAACCAAGGGCTTATTTTACCTCCAGAGGAATAGAGTCCTCATAGCCTGGAAGGCATAGAGTGGTGACAAGAGTAAAAAATCTGGCTGTGAATCATATTTCCATTCATTCACAGGAAGCAGAGAGAGAGAGAACAGGAAGTGGGTGAGGCTATGAACCCTCAAACCCTGCCTTTTGTGACGACATACTTCTTCCAGCAAGGCTTCACTGCCTAAAGGCTTTAATAGCCTCCCAAAATAGCACAACCAACTGGGGAACAGGTGTGAAAATACATGGACCCAGAAGGGGCATTTTCCATTCAAACCACTACACCTTGGCACTTTGTTCTCAGACTCTGCCACCCAAGACCAAGCCATCTCATCAGTCCCACCTCCTAGATCTTAGTGGAATCAGTGAGCTGCAAGTCTGTTATCCCAATTTCTGGCTCCGTGTATTTACATTTTTTATTTTAAAGATTTACTTATTTATTATATATACAGTGTTTTGCTTGCATGTATGTCTGCACACCAGAAGAGGGCACCAGATCTCATTATAGATGGTTGTGAGCCACCATGTGGTTGCTGGGAATTGAACTCAGGACCTTTGGAAGAGCAGGCGGTGCTCTTAACCTCTGAGCCATCTCTACAGCCCCTTATTTATATTCTTATTTGTGTTTAGGTTCCTTTCTGCTTTTAGGGAATTCCTTTTTGGAGAAGAAGATCAACTATGTCATTTCTCTATTTACTATAATTATGAAGAAATATAATGTTTCTTGTAAACAACCTCTTCATTAAGTAGAAAAGCAGGAAAGTAGGTCAGAGGAGAGGACATCCTATTGAGACTTTAGGTGAGAGTAGCATGGAAGAATGGGGAAATAGTAGGATCCACAGGGTCCTGGAAACCTACAAGAAGAACTTTATGACAGGCGGATCTGGGTCCTGGGGTCCTCCTCAAACTAAGGCACCAGCCAAGGAGAATATAAGCAGTAAACTTCGAACCCCTACCAAGACCTAGCCAATGAACAGGATATTCTCCACCGGTGAGTGGAGAGTGAGATCTGGCTCTCACACGAACTCTGGTGCCCCTTTTCTGACCACGTCCCCTGGATGGGGAGGCCTGGCAGCACTCAGAGGAAGGATAGCAAGTTACCAAGAAGAGACTCGATATTCTAAGAACATATATAGGGGGAGGAGGTCTCCCTCAATCACAGACATAGGGGAGGGGAGAAAGGGAAGTGGGAGGGAAGGACGAATTGGAGGATATAAGAGAAGGGCTAACAATCGAGATGTAATATGAATAAATTAATAAATTAATTAAAAAAAGAAAAGCAGGAAAGATGACTGGAAAGAAAAGAGTGAGAGCTGGTTCTGCACAGAGGAGACTCCACAGTTCCTGTATATTGAATCAGTGCTTGAGGAAGTAGTCCACGAGTTCCCTCCATCTTCCTTAAGGCCTGAATGACAGGAATCCAGTTGTTCATCATCTGTTCTAATCTACTCCATGGATTACCCTCTTTCCCTTCCTACCCTATCACTTTTAAAAAATCATCTATCATGGTCCAATCCATGTATCCTTCATTTGCAATTTATATATGGTCATCTAAGTTTGAGAAAGGAATGAATTGGGCTGAGTTCTAGCTGCGTAAGACTGAGCTGTCAGTGCTTTGGAGACTGAGCCGGGGAGGGTCAGGATCTCAAAGTCAGCCTGGGCTACTTACTAAGATGTTGCTGAAAGAAAGGAAAGAAGGGAGAGAGAGACAGAGAGACACACACCAGGGACATAGACACACAGACAGGCAGGGGAGGGGTCAGACCAGAGAGAGTGGCGTGGGCTTACAATCTGGTGCTGAGAGACGGAGATAGGAGAATAGCTAGGCTTCACTGCCAACCAGCCTGATCTAATCCTGAAAACTCCAGGTCCCAATGAAAAACTCTGTCTCTAAAACAAAATAAATGATTGTTAAGAAATGTATTTTTTTAAAAGGTTGAAAGTTGTCTAAAGGAAAAATACTCAAAATTCACCCCTGACCTGTTCATGCATGCACACACATGTGCATCTGCTTGTGCACACAAACATGCATACATACATACATACATACATACATACATACATAAGAAGAAGGAAAGAAGTGGATGGATATGGTTTATACTCTTAGATATTTAGTCACCATGTACTTTTTGTTTAACCATGTACTTGTAAAAGGTCATGCAACAAGACACAACAGCTGTGTTTTATCTCAACAGACACACTAGACAGAAGCCAGAAGCTCAGCAAGGGGGAGACATTTGAGGGCATTACATTCATTATGTGTATATTACACCTGTCAAACTTCTGTTTAAGTTACCCAGGACAGAAGGTTCACTAAGTTGAGGAATACCTCATGCCAACCTTGGTCAGTTACAATGCCTCGAAATGTTTATTCACACTGGGTTGTTTCTTTTCCTCTCATTTGCGTGCCATATCTAGACTACAGAGGAAGAAAAGTTACCATCGGCTGCAAAGGCTAGGGAGCCCACAAAAAGGAGGAGGAGGTATGGGTACTTAAGGTACTGTTGGAGTCTGGAGAGACAGGGAGGGGATGGCACCATTACTGTTTCCTTATAATCTTATTTATTAAGGATTAATTTTGATCATCTAGCTTGTTCTCCAATGTTAATGAAGGTACATATTTCATGCCCTCTTTAAAAATTTCAATTTTACTTTGCTATGTTGGGGATTGAACCCTGTGACTTGCTCTTGCTGGACAGCTGCTGTATCACTGAGCTACGTCCACACTGCAGGTGTATCTGATCTAAACAAGGAAATCAACAATAAGTTGGAAACCATAATAGCATTCCACAGATGATAATTTTGAAGAGCAGATGAATTTGGAGAGTACAGTCATTTATATAACAGATGATGATCCATTACAGGCAGGCGTGTACTAAACTAACTCTGAGAGGCTATTTTTATCCAGGGGGCAAAGTGTGTAGAAATACAGCTGTTGTTTAAAGAAGAGACAGTGGTAGGTGAAACAATACAATAGTCAAAGAAAAGCGATTGGGGCCCGAGAGAGAGCATGGGTTACACTATGTGGGTCAATGCATAAAGTCAACATCATGGGAGCTACTCAGGCCCATTACTAGCTAGATGCAGCAGCCCCCTCTTAAAGCTCTAAGGCCCAAGGTTTGCTTATGTGCACACTGGAATCCTCATGGGTTTCTTACTTATTGGAATTCAGTTCAGAATATAAGTGGCCAAGTATGTATATATCAGGGAATAGAAAATAGTTCTAGTGACAACTTATATCTAATTATTCCTTTTGTGGTGAAAAAACTGATAAGGTCTGGAGTAAAGAATGGGTGTGCTGAGGGTCAGGGAGCTTCCAGAGGCTGCAGGTACTGAGCACTCCCGAAGGAAGTCAGAGGGCCATATATCCTGTTCATTTCAAAAATTGAAAGATGGAAGGAGTGAAGGTGGAGCTTGGATGGCAAAGCCTGAAGATTGGATGGAAGGACTCTTGAAAGGATTCAAGCTTCAAAAGAGGCAACAAGAAGGAGAAATGTATACACTATTTGAAGTGAGTGCATTTAAACGGATATGATGAGAGCGTTGTCTGTTCTCTGTCTAGAGTAGCGGTTCTCAACCTGTGGACCTAGATCTCTTTCCCAGGGCTCACAAATCAGATCTCCTGCATATCAGATATTTACCTTATGATTCGTAGCAGCCGCAAGGTTACAGTTATGAAGTAGTCACACAAAAGATTTTATATTTGGGGGTCTCCACACTATAAGGAGCTGTACTCAAGGGTGGCAGCATTAGGAAGGTTGGGAAACACTAGTCAAGATTATTGTAGAGATTTGTGCAAGAGAGAGAGAGAGAGAGAGAGAGAGAGAGAGAGAGAGAGCAGTTACGGTCTACAACAGCAAAGACAATGTGAGAAAGCAAACCAGAAAATTTGCAGAAATTACAATGCAGGCCTTTCTGAAACGTAGGATGGGGTTTAAGATGAAGCTTGAACAAATCAACTGGGACCCAGGCATCCTCAGATGACATTTAAGGTACACACAGCAAATTATTTATTCCTAGGAAGCTTTTTATATGAATCCAACATTTTTAATGGCTTCTTTTCTCTTTAAAGTGTACTCCAAAAGGTCACCCTGTCTCTGACAGACCATCTCCCGCTGTGTCTCTGCAACCAAACAGCCCCTCCAACAAACCCTAGAGGTTCATCTCCCGATTTCCTTCAATGTTTAAACCCACTCTTTTTCTCTTGTCTATTTTTAAATCTTGAAAAAAAAAAAACCCTAAGCTAAAAAATGTGACTGTTGAAAGCATGTTATGCTCCATTTTCATTTACTTTATGTTGTATAAAACAGTGTTTTCAGGCTCCGATTTGCCCTTGAAGACTCCGTTTACAAGCAGTTTTGACTCCATTTTTAGGGAGAAGGCTGATACCTCCTCCCCACCCCCCTTAGACTGATAAATGACTTCTTCCTGGAAATAGAAAGGTAGCTACCCTGTGAGTATAATGTGGTGACCTGAGACTTTGGGGGCACACAGGTATATTGCAATGATATAACAGAAACCAAGGCCAAGAACTTATCAGACATGCTAGACCAAGGAAAGGGTGTGCACTCCACCACCTAGGCCTCATTAAGTGGCAGGGAGTCTTATGGAAGAGTCGGGGGATAGAAGGACCCAGAGGGGACAAGAGCTCCATAAAAAGACCAACAGGGCCAACAAATCTGGGCCCAGGAGTGTCTGCGGAAACGGATGCACCAACCAAGGATCATGCATGGAGGGGACCCAGGCCCTCAGCTCAGATGTAGCCAGTGGGCAGCTCAGTTTCCATGTGGGCCCCCTAGTAAGGGGAACAAGCGCTGTCTAGGTCATGGACTCTGTTGCCTGCTCTGTGACCACAGCCCCCTGGTGGGGCTGCCTTGCCAGGCCACAGAGGAAAAGGATGCAAGGAGTCCTGATGAGACTTGATAGGCTGGAGTCGATTGGTAGGGGAGGAGGTGTCTCCTCTTCTGAGGACTAGGGGAGGGGGAGGGAGGAAGAGGGAGGGAGGGTGGGACCCGGAGGAGGCGAGGAAGGAGGCTACGATCAGGGTGTAAAGCGAATAAAATTTAAAAAATAATTTAATTTTTAAAAAGTAAAAATAAATAAATAAATAAATAAATAAATAAATAAATAAAGTGACAGACACCTAACTCTGTAAGAATATGGCTTCACGCCAACCTATCATCTGTTACCTCGTGTGTGTCAAGTCCCGAGGCCTCCCCAGCTTTTCCTGAAGCTTTGGCTCAGCTTTGTCCCATGCTGTTCATGCAGCCTACTGACGTGTGGCATGTCGTCCACATGTTCCCAGTTCGCTCATCTAGACCTGGCACTTGTCAGTAGATTCTTGCTGCTGGCCTACCTCCTCCTTTTCACCTCGAAGCTAAACTCTGCAGCTTCCTTCTTAAATCTAACTCCAGAGGCTCCCTCATGGCCCTGGCTTGTCTCTTATCTTATCATTATAGCCCCTTTCTCACTCTTAAAGGCTCTTTAACCTGGACTCACTTTGTAAACCATATATATATATATGTGTGTGTGTGTGTGTGTGTGTGTGTGTGTGTGTGTATATATATATATATATATATTTACTGTGTGATTTAAGAATCGTTAGTAATTAAGATTGGAATAAAAGAGTTTTTATTTGCCTTGGCAAAGCTAGGTGCTTTCTAACAAATCATTGTCATTGGACCTGCTAAGCCTTACAACTTTATTGTTATTCAATAAATTCTGGCTTTATATATGTTCTGACGCTCATATATGTTCATCTGTGTTTTTTTGGACTAGTGTCCTCAGGACAGTGGCATATCCCATCATCATTCAAGAGGTACAGGCAGGAAGATCAGGAAAGTTCAAGGACATCTTCAGCTGCGTAGCAGGTTTGAAGGCGTCTTGGGCTAAGTAAGACCCTGTCTCAAGACAAATCAAAGAGAAATCAAAACAAAGTAAATGTGATAGATAGCCCTGAGCTCATTGTGTGATATTGGACTTTGGCCTGATGTATTTTGATGCTGATTACTGCTTGCTGTCTCTGTGCCCCGTCTGTACCTTGCCTAAAAGCCTAACCTGTTTAACCAATAAAAGGCCATCACACCTGGGCAGGGCAAATGGGGTAGGTGTGGCTACGGCTCAAGGGCTTGGAGAGACCAGAGACCATCTTGGGAAGAGGAGAGACTGGAGGAGAGGAGAGGAAGAAGGCTGCACCATGGGTTAGGTGGAGGGGAAGCACATGGCTGGCATGGATAGATATTTGGCCCAGATGATGATAATTAGCAAGTATTTGGGATTATGGATGGGAGGTATCTTGGTAGATATTATTAGAAGCAGATGGCATGGGATTGGGACAGGGATCCCATACCTACCCCACTATGGGAAGTAGTTTAGGGGATTAATATCTGCCCTGCCCCAGGTAAACTAAGGTTATTTTAAAACGTAACAAGGCAGGGCGTGGTGGTGCACACCTTTAATCCCAGCACTCGGGAGGCAGAGGCAGTTGGATCTCTGTGAGTTCGAGGCCAGCTTGGTCTACAAAAGGGAGTCCAGGACAGCCAAGGCTACACAGAGAAACCCTGTCTCAAACAAACAAACAAACAAAACAAACAAAAAACCCAAAAAACAAAAAACGTAACAGGTGTCTTTGTCTCGATTGATTGCTAGAGGGTTAGAAAATACTGCCGTAATAATAATTATAAGCCTAATAATAAGCGTTATTTAGCTGTACTGATAAAATAAGCACAACAGTACAATGACTTGAGGTAGCAGAGACCATCAAACCCAAGGACTCAACCTTTATTACAGAGAGAACCATTGTCAAAAAGTAGAGTTCAGGAAATCCTTTTTTATTGTATTTTATTTTATTTATTTTTTGGAAATGATCTTTATTGAGCTTATCCACTAGGGTGGAAATAATGTCTTTACAAAACCAAATGTTTGTTACTATACCTTCTGCATCACAATTAAAATCCAAACAGTTAAAAAAAAAACAGTTAACTCAATCAATCAAAACCCACTGCTTTAGAATCAATAGCCTCTTTGAAGCCACAGTAACACTTAAATATGATTAAGACTTGAACGCAGAAATTTTGTTGTCTGGAAGGCTAATTATGCCTCCAGCTTGCTCAAATAGAAATACAAAAAGGCAAGATCGAGTTCTAACCCCAGTTCTAACCTATAATCACCTACTTATTTGGGAGCACAATACAGTGGCTCCCATACAAGATAATGATGATCTGGGAGTTAAAAGCAGGTACTTATGGCTTCTTTTCAATTAGATTAGAACCGTCAGAATAAGATGTCTGTCCTAGTTTAAGATAAAAAAATATATATTCAATTTTCTTTATTTTTCATATTGCCATTTAGAGCAAGGACAAGCAAGTCTCGATGCGTGTCAGTGATCATCTTGTGACAGGGACTAACATAGGCGGGTATTAGGAGGCAGCATCGGCATCTCTGAGAATATGCACATTGCTTAAAGCAGCCAGCTCACTGGAAGACGCTGAGGTTCCAAAGGGAAGGTTGTGTTGTCAGTTGAAAGGGAGAACGGGAGATGTTTGTGAGGGAGCTATTGTTAGGAAAACAGTAGAACAGTTCCTGCCCGTGGGTGCAGTCCTGAGGATTTGTGACAGCCATGACGAATCCCACTACCATCACCACAGCACCAACCGGAAGCATGACACAGGCCATTATCTTATCCGAGTGTGTCCTTGGTTCTTCGGATAATTTCAGATAACATGCTGAGGGGATGATAAAAATCAAAGGAGCCGCACAGAGCACGCCCTGTGTGTTGAAGACAAGACACAAGTTAATGTTAGCGGGAGACTTTCTTTGGGTGGTCCACCATATTGCTTTGGTTTTCTGAGACAGGGTTTCGCTATGTAGTCAAGGCTGGCATCCAACTGTAATTCCCCTGCCTCAGGCTCCCAAGTGCTAGGATTGTAGACATGTATCTATAGCTTTTTAAAAAGCATTATAGGGTAGAGATCTGGAGAGATGGCTCAGTGGTTAAGAGCCCTGACTGCTTTTCCAGAGGTCCTGAGTTCAAGTCCCAGCAACCACCTGGTGGTTCACAACCATCTATAGTGTGATCTAATGTGCACTGTATACATAGTAAACAAATAAATCTTATAACAAAAATAAGAGCATTAAAGAAACACTTATTTGGCGGGGTGGTGAAGGGAGGAATGGCACAGTAGGTAAAGGCACCTGGCACCCTAAAGTAAAAGTCTGTCCTAAGATGCATTCCAGGAACCAACACAAAGATGGAAGGTGAGAACTGACCCTACAAAGCTGTCCTGTTTTCCACACATAGCATGACATGTGTGCTCTCCCATCTCTGCATCATATGCACATACACACATTAGTAATAAATAAAAGGTTTAAAATAGTCCAAAGTTTTAGAAATAGTTTCCATTGCACATATCACAAGTTTCATAGGTTCGGTTGAGACAAACAAAGAAAAGAAACAAAATGTTAAGGAAAGGCTTAGATGTAGGTTTTTTTTCTCCCAACAGAATAGTTACAAATGAAAAAAAAAAAAAAAAGAATAGCATACAGCAAGGCTAAAGGCAGATGACAAAGCAATAAAGTGGATGACAAGATGGGCTTGTGGCAAATTTGAAACCCACTTCTTCACTTGCATCATCTTTCTTATTGTTGTCTGGAAATTCCCGTATATCTACAGTGCCTTTCAAATCCGAGAGGTTTAGTGGCCATTTGTGTACAGAGAGGGACACTGGGATGTTGAATGAGTATTTGCCTTTTCTCTCTATGCAAATCTGCTTGAAAGTAGTAATACCTGTCTGTGTCAGAAAGAAAAAATTAACCCCCGGGCTTAGCATGAAATCCCATTTCTAAGTCTTCTTTCAAGTAAAGCTAAATGCATTATTCACCCTAGCAAATTGACAGCAGAACTAAATGACTGTAACTTGTTACCCTCCCCCAACTACTTGCCAATAAATCCAACCTTAGGGGGACTGTCAGACTGAAAATTACAGGCACTAGAGTTGGTTGTAAAAACTTGGGCATGCACTGACTTCAAAGGGACAGAAAATTTCCCTTTCAACAGAACTAATTCTCACTAGAAACTTTGCAGATGTTGTAAACATTAAATTTTACTGTATTTTAGTTAACATGTTCTTTTTCATCATGTCAAGTGTTATGTGTTAACTAAAACATTACAGTTTTCTGACAAGCATTTTTCATGATACTTCATAAAAGGTTTCTTTGTAAGTAAATCTCATTGTGTATCTTGGAAGTTTATAACATGGTGCTATGGGACACACGTGGATAGCATGTTACTATCATGGTACAAATTTAGAATAAAACTCAATTACTTTTGTGTTTAATGAAAGAATAAGGGACTATTGTTTAACCAAATTCTCAAATATGGCACACTGCTGTTAGTCTTGATAGTTGTAGGTTCAGCCTCTAGACTTGCTAAGACCATCTGTTACTCTGCATCTTCTGATGTACACTTCTGCTTTTTCTTTTAAAACCTTCTCCTTCAATAACCACATTTTTAGTATCTGACTCTATTTACATTTCCTTTTACAAATTAAACTCCACATAATTAGCAAGATCCTGCTGTTGCTTTTGTTCATTCTGTGTCTAGCTTGTTTCACTTAGCATGATGCTCATGGTTCAGGGGCAAAGGCAGGATTTCCTTCTGTTTGAAGCTGAAGTCCCATTCCATTGTGTACACACACGCTCTGTTTTCATCACTTGTTCCTTGTTAATAGATATGCGTGCTGTCTCCATATCTTAGCTAATACAGATAACGCTGCAGTGAACATGGTGTAGATTTGCGGAGGAGATTGCCAGTCAGTCAATAAACCTTGAAGAGAGATTGCTGGCTCTGTGGCAGTCATGTTTTTTAATTGCTTCAAGAGCCTCCATAACCTTTCCCATAGTGGCTGACAACCTTTTGTGCCTTTTGGTAGTACCATCTTAGTAGGTGTGCAATGATTTGTCAATGGTAGTTTTAACCTGCAGTTTTCTGAGGACTTTATTATAGTTGATTATACCTGTAATCTATTTTTATTTTATTTTTCTTGGAGAATGTTCAGGTTATTTGCTATTCATACATTCATTCATTCATTCATTCATTCATTTATTCATTCAAAGACAAGTTCTCACTACATAGCCCTGGCTGGCCTATACTCACTATGTAGATTGGTCTGGCCACTAACTCACAGAACTGTTCCTGCCCATGAGTGCAGTCCTGAGGATTGGTGACAGCCATGATGAATCCCGCTACCATCACCACAGCACCAACCGGAAGCACGTTTCATACTAAATTCCATCTCATACTAGAAGCTCTTGATAGTACACTTCTTACTTTGGCTTAAAAAAAAATACTTAGAGATAAATGGCTTTGAGGTTTCTGACTATCCAAGTTAGTAGTATCTAAAACTCTGAGGAAGAAAATATTTCCACAGTAAAAGGTACAAAGATGAGGACATACTAAGAGGTTACCTGACACAATTAATTACAAAATCGAGCTTTACCTACTCTCTTGTTTTCTGTTTTCAAGGTTATGTCTAGGATGGGTAACTAAAAACAAACAAAGTTTGTCTACTTAGATCTACTTGAGATAGACGTGGCCTCACTGCCATCTTAGCTAAAGGGCTGAGGATGGTCCCTGAACCCCCATACAAGAGTTGGGAAAAATGGTTTTTAAACTCTTTAAAACCCAAGAGGAATCTTTCTGACAGGCTCAGCTATAGCAGAAAACAGTGTTCCAAGCCTTGGCTGCTACCCTGAGGCTATTGGCATTTCCAAAGAGGAAACAGAGGTCTTCGATGCCCTTCCTGCCAGCATCCAACTTGAGTCTACTCTGCCAAGGACCTGTTTCAAAAGTAGCCAGAATGCACACTGGTCCTGCAGCTGTCTCAACAAGCCACGCCCTGTCTTCCAGCAGACTGGCTTTCGGAAGTCGAAATGTTCCCCCTCAGCCTAGCCCTTTATGCCCAGACGTGGAGGCCTAGTCAGCACAAGCACCACAGACACATCCAGCCTTGGCCTGGAGGATGACTGAGGGCTCCCAGATTCAGCAACTTCCACCACCCTTGCCAAGTCCAGTGTGATGCTGTGGTCTGTTTTAACCTCATACTCAGTTACCATGGTCACATTGCCAACTTCTGTTGGGGGATACCTTCTCAGTCCTCTTCATGTATAGGAAACCATGCCTTAAGCCTCACTCCTAGAGCTGCTACTGTCAGGTCTAGATAGAGTCTACCTTGTTATCAGACTTAAAAAGCAGGTCTCAGATGTATCCTTTTTACCATTCCTTAAACAAAAGGAGAATGACTGTTCCCAGCAGTCTCACCTGTGTCTCATCATAAATAGTAAAAATATCTAAGGATACAGAAGCTTAAGGCTTAAGGACCCAAGAAACAAAATAACAACAAAACAAAACCTTTCCACTATATGATCCACTATCATGACTCCAAGCTCAAGATTTTAAATTTCCTTTGGCTTACCTTTTAAGTATAGACTTAAAAGTGTTTCTGTGCTTGATTTATATACATGAAGTCTTCTGGACAGAGGGAAGAAGTCCCTCTTTTGTGATGTGTATTCGTGTTGAAAATCAAGATCAAGTGAGCTTTTGCTCTTCTGCTCTACAGGAAGTTTCTGTCCTCCCTGAGGACACCCATGCTACCATTTCTTAGATGTCAGAAAGATCCATAAGGCTTCTGCCTTGTCTAAGCTCACCTCAAAGAGTATTCATGCTTTTAACTCAAGAGTTTTTCCCCTAGCCTCTGCCATGCTATAACACAAAAAGTTATGTCTACCACCATTTTCTACAATGTGTATTTCACTGAGGATTGCAAACAATGATGATGCTAACATGTCTAAAGTTTATCTCCTTTGTAAACTTAGGGAGGATTCTTGTAAGCTACAGAAAATGCACCTGAATACGCCTCTCAGGTCAAATGGAATCCGGGTAAGTACTGTAGTGCCAACCAACAGCCTGAGCTTCCTACCTATTGGCTATTTCAGAGGGTGGGATTCCTCCCCCTTTCCCTAGTCCTTGAGACTCCCCTCCTCCAAGTAACAAAACCATGGACCCCAAAGTTTCAAATGTATACTTAAAAAAGAAGTTTCTCCTTAACCTACTTAACTTCGTCTTTTGCCCATATATATGTTCCAGTATCCTGCCAGATTGCCTACATCCAAGACAGCGCCAAAGAAGCTCCCCACAGTGCTCCAGTCTAACCTCACAGATTGTGCCAGCTGGACCTGCATTTTCCTTCCTGTAGATATTCTCAGACCCTGGACAGCAAATATAATAGCCTATTCTTCCTGGACTTGGCCAACGTTTCAGCCTTCTGGCCCCACTATCACCCCCCCCCACCCCATGTCAGCAGAAAGTAGCCAAAGACGACTGATTTCTTCATCCTTCATCCACTTATTATCAACAAAAGGCTGGAATGTGTACTTCAGACCCAGGACAATCAGCTCTAGGTTCTCCCAGCAGCATTCCTCAGTCCCGATCTGCGGCAGGGGCATGGCTGGCGTGCCCCGTCCTCTCCTCTACCCTGAACTTCCCAGGACAGGGGCTTCGCCCTCCCCTTCACCATATAATCTGGACATTTTGATGCCCCCCTCTCTCCCCACCCCGCTGCATGGTGGCCATGTAGCTGCTTCCAATGAACCGACATTCATATATGTTATAACTTGTCTTGCATGAAGAGCAATCTAACGTCCTTACTCCTTCCTTGCCACCTCTCCCTAGCCACCTGATATCATCACCTGCCACCGCCAGATATGTGCCAGACCCTCTTGAGCTGCACACCACAGGTAAAGGCCTGTCACTGAGCTTTCTCTCTGCCTCAGTTTCTCTCCCCCTTCCTGTGTCTGGGGTGCCCCTCTCACATCTCTTTCTCCTACTCTCCTGCTCTCTCCTGGGTCTCTCACCTCTCACTATTGCTCTCCACTGTCTCTCTGTCTCTCTTTCCTTCCACCTGTTTTCTCCGACTATTCATTCCCCCCCCCCTCTCTCTCTCCACATTAAGATAGATAAAGAAAAAAACCGAGGGGACTGGAGAGATGGCTCAGCGGTTAAAAGCATGTACAGCTCTTCCAGAGCATCTGATTTTGATTCCCAGCACCCATGGCAGGTGCTCACCACCACCTGTAACGGAAAATTCAGGGAATCTGACACCTCTGATCTCCTTAAATACCTGCACTGATGTGCATATATGGCCCAACCCTCCAGATACAAATAGGTTGTTTTGCCATATAGTTCTTGAATAGATGTAAGTATTTATGAAAGGCACATAGCAAATAAAAATGATTATCAAATGGCTGAAATTAAATAGACTGTGACCTGCCAACATAGTACTTTTAAATAAGTTATGGAAAATATTATGGAAATGACAGGAACCATTGATGGGGATGAAGATAGGATTCCCCTGGGTGGGCTTCTTGCTGCTGCTGTCCAGGTAGGAGAATCAACCCTTTGGGTTGGCTCCAGTGGACTAGAGCTCAGATGCCAGAATCCGCACACAAGGCCTCCCAGTCATGTGCATCAGTCCTATCTGGATGAGTGCAGTGAGGAAGAGACCTCAGACCCTTGGGAGTGATGAAGGTGACAAGTGTCTCATAGTCCCTGCCTTTTTTCCCTGCTTTTACCCCTCAAGGGAGAGTATGCAGGCTTTCCCTGGGTATGGGGACATAGATTCTGAGATCGCCAAAGGCCCTGCAGGGTCCAGCCTACTACCTGCTCCTCTCTAGTAGCCAGAAGGGGTCACAGGACAGATGAACAAGATCTTTGCTCCTTGGAGAGAAAAAGAAGACCAGGGTATAGGCAGTGATAACTGGTGGTTTAAAGATGGGACTTTTTCCTTGCTATTAGCCTTTGCCTTTCTCGCAAGCCTTCCCTTCAGGCTTCAGAGTATATCTAATGACCCCCTTCATTGGGGTGACGCGTGATGAAGCTCATCTCCCTGATAACCCTAACCCTACCCCTAACTCAGGGCCACTCCCACCATCTGCCCCCATCTCGCGGCGGCCATCTTTGGGTTGTTCCTGGTTCTTCGGCTTGGCTGAGGAGCACTTCTGGATGTCCCCTGGTCCCTAGAGCTCCTCCTACCCTTTCCTCTCTGTCATCCTCCTCCTCCATCACTGTGACTATTTTCAAAGCAGAAATGAAAAAGAAATTATCTACCTTTTAAATTTCTTTTTTTTTTAAATAATCAGCTGATGCTTATGAAATGTATTCCTATATGTCAGGAAAATAGAAAAGGCTCCACCCTAAGGAGCATTGCCAACTTGGGTTCTGGTTTGCTCACTCGGTGATTATGTGTCCCTCTCTGGGTTCTCACCAGCTTGCTTTCTTCCTGCCAAGCAAGCCGCACACAGTGCTTCTGGGGGCTGGTTCCTGTGGCCACGGCACCAGCTGTTTCTTTTCTTTTTCTTTTCTCTTTGTACTGTAAGTAGCAGCCCATAGGGCCCAATTACTGCAGATACATTCTCTTCCCTAACAGCAACATCCAGCCAAGGCGCTGGAGTCTTGCAACAGGACAGGTCAAGGACGTTTCCTTTGCTTCTAACATGGATTCTTTAAAATTGAACACGTCTCTGCTTTGAGAATATTTCACTGCTATCCTCTGCTATGAAAACAATCAAGCAAAGAGGAAATTCTAAATGGGCTTTGGATTTTACCAGATAACCCAAATAACTTACCTTGTATTTATGTAGTTTTTACCAGTAACAGTAATTTTCTAACTATGCACATTCTGATTCAAACACACATCTCATCTGTGTGGGCGAGTGTGATGTCTGACAAGCCACGAGAGAGAAGGGTTTCTAAAGCACTACACCTAGTGACCCGATGAGACTCTGGTTTTTTACATCCTCTCACTGAGGAAATGTTATTATTTAACGGGAATGCTATGAACAACAAAAATGAACACAAAGATCTTTAGTTCCAGTTTACTTACAGCCTGGCATTTTAAAAAATCATTTCCTATGTTGCATGGATTATTCTTAAACTTGAAGATAAACCTAATCTCTTTCCCTTACTCCCCCTGCCCATCATTTCCTTTATGCTGTGGATAGGGCCCAGACCCTTGACTAAGTCAGACAAGCAATCCATCGCTGAGCTGTATCCTCAGATTTTGTATGTGCAACAAGCATGATGTGTTTATGTGTACGCTGGTGTGTTCCTGCGTGTGGGGGCTAGAGGAAGACCCTGTGTTTCCTGCTATAGCAATCTCTGCCTTATTCCCTTAAGACAGGGACTCTTGTTAAACCTGAAATGGGGCTGATGTGATAGTTCATTGGGAAGAACACTTGCTGGTCTTGCAGAGGATCTAGGTTCAATTCTAAGCACCCGTATGGTAGTTGACAACAGTCCCTACTTCTGGTTCCAGTTCCAGGGGTTTGGTGCCCATTATCCTGCCTCTGTGGGTATCAGGCACGCATCTCGTACACTTACAGAGACACAGGCAAAACAGCCATATACATAAAATAAATAAAAATTTAAAAACAAAAATGATCAGGCTGCCAAGATGGCTCAGGGGGTTAAAATACTCACAGCGTAAGTCTGACAGCGTGTGCTCAATCCTTCAAACCCATGCTGGCAGGAGAACCCTGTGCAATGACCTTTATGTATGTATATAGTGCATACATGTGCCTGGTTGCTCTCCTCTCGATCTCTCTCAGCCTCTCTCTCTCTTCACACACATGCATGTGTGTGCGCGCGCGCACACACACACACACACACACACACCACATGCATAGTGAATAAGTAACTTGAAAGGTTAAAAAAAATTTAAAAAGATCAAATTGATAAACTTTCAGAACCCAAATGAGATAACCCATAAACCCAGGGAAAATCAAACAACAATAAAAACCTGGGATGGTGGTGTTTTGGCTTGAGTGAAAAATAGTCCCATGTATTTGAGCACTTGGTCCTCAGTTAGGGGTGCTGTTTCGGAAGTCATGAATCCTTTAGGAGTTGTGGCCCTACTGGACAAAGTACATTATTCAGGGCAGGCTTTTGGTATTTGTAGCCTGAACACATTTCCTGCTCCCTCTCTGTTCCCTGTTCCTGTGGATGGAATGTGATCAGTCTGCTTCCTGAATGCCAGGCTGGCTCATACTCCTGCTACTGTTGCTTTCCAGTCATGATGAACTGTGAGCCAAAATAAACCTTTTCTTTCTTTTTTATTTTTAAAGGTTTATTTATTATGTATACAGTGCTCTGCCTCATGTACACCTGCACACCAGAACAGTATACCAAATTACATCATAGATGGTTGTGAGCCACCATGTGGTTGCTGGGAATTGAACTCAGGACCTCTGGAAGATCAGTCAGTGCCCTTAACCTCTGAGCCATCTCTCCAGCCCCAACCCTTTTCTTTCTTAAGTTGCTTTGTTGGGGCATTTTATCACAGCAATGAAAAAGTAAATCTATAGGTCTATAGGGGCTCATTAGTTTGGACATTTCTACAGTATCATTGAAATGTATTTACTACTGTGAGATTTTATACATATGTATGCATGTGATATGTTAGATGTATAGAAACATATGTATACATATCTATGTATAAAATGCATATATATGCATTGTTTAATTTCTGGCTTCTATTCTAGTACATGTTCTTATGTCCATGAATATTTATACAAACCTGTCCTAAACTGTGGTCATAAGACATAGTCACTCATGTAATAACTTGAGCCCAATGCTCTCAGCACCGTGCCCAATGTGGTGGACCATGGAGAAAGTCATTAAAGTCTTGTTTTCAAAGAGCTCACAGTTTGGTAAGTAAAAATAATTCATGGACAGTTCGAATATCATGTGTTCTAAGATCTTATATAAAAGTTATCTCATTAAGTTAAACGGAAACCATTCATAGGAATAAAGACTACTATATGATACAATTTCTGTTTTTTCCACTCCTCTCTCTGCTTTAGAGGTAAGATCTTGTTGTACAGCTCAGACTGGGTTCAAGTGAGCCTCTTGCTTAGTCTCCTGAAAAGCTACCTAGCTGGGACTACAGAGCTGCATCAACACACCAAAGCAAGGGTTTCTCCTCCTGTAGATGTAATGGAAAATCCCCTAGTGTCCCAAGTGTCCCTAGTGTCTAGGGTCTGGGGAAGAGGGGCACTCTCCCTTTTCCATTTCATTGGATATAAGAAAAGTTTGAGTTATTTGCTCCTCAGCAGACTATCCTCCTGCTTTTGTCTGGACCTAGAAGTCACGCTGGCATTGGGACCCCATAGTGATGTGGGTATGATGGGTAAACTTTCATGGCAGTTCTCACAGGCAGGAGTGCATGAGGAGCCGGGGTCTCTCCTGTGTAACTGCCTGTGGCATGTGACCAGGGAATGGGAACTGGTTTCATTCTGATTTGAAATCCTTTAAAGCTTTTGCCAGGGAAGGAATAATGACCTTGTGGCAACACTTTCACTCCATTGCTCTCTCTTTAAATGGCACCATTATACTAGCTCCACAAAATAGAAGGTGCTTCTCTGGCCCTCTATGCTCCCAATGGAATTCGTCACCAAAGTGTGTTAAAATTTTTTTGTTGTTGTTCTTTTTCTTCTTCATCATCTACACAGCAGTTAAACTTTCATGTCGGTGAAAAAGGTTAGATTTTTCTAATTTCCACCCATCATATATTTCTGTGTAGGACAGAGTGATTGCTCAAGTCCTTTATATGGTCAATGAATAAATGAGTTAGAAGTTGCAGTTGGCAATAGCCTGCAGGATTTAGACAGACAGAAAATAATCATTGTAGGAAAAGGAACGAATGGAAAAACAGAAAAGGCAAAGGACAGAGCAAAAATTGAAGTGGCATACAGGCCAAAAATAAATTTGGCAGCTAAGGGAGCCTTTGGAGAAATACATTAGAAATGCATTTTCGTAAAGGGGAGGGCTGTGTTATAGGGGAATAGCATTTCCAATTGCTCTGAAAGAAAAGGATGCAGACATGAAAGAAAAGTTCAGACATGACACAATGGAGCCCTACATCTGAGTGGTGTAAGACACAGCAGAAGAAAAGTCTGAGGAGAGAGAAAATATTTAAAGGAAAAGAAATGTGGATCATCCAGGGCGATGCTGTGATTGGGATAAAATTTTATTTCTTCTATAACTTCACCAAGTCCACTAGATATTTCAATTCCACACACAGTGAAGCGTTTAGTCAACTTAACCACCTTTATAGTACAGGGGCAGGATGTGCAACCATGGAACTCTTGACACTTAGAGTCAGATACATTTTTTGTTGTGAGGCATTTTTTTTTGCACACAATGAGCATTATTGGGGTCCCTGGCTTCTCCTAACTATATAGCCATAGCATTACCACCTTGTTAGGCAACCAGAGATGCCTCTGACATTACTAAGGTCTCCCGGCCCCTGCAGAAGAACAAAATCCACCCCCTCTCATTTGAGTAGCACTGCCAAAAACTATATGCTTCCAGAAACAGCAGACTATCATCATTATCAATATTTATTATTATGTTGCAAACAGATTTCCATTATACTCAGAAGGTGATACTTAAAAAAAGAAAAAGAAAAAGAAAAGAAAAGCACATTTTGCATTAAGTGGAGACATTTTAAAAGAGATTTTCAGAAAGGATGGAGCAAATCCTTCAATGTACTTACGTTGAGTTCTAAAACAATTCCAAGGCAATCAATCAGCAATGATACCAGCGTGGCTGCAGTAATGATAACCGCTGTTAAGATGATGTGGAATGCTGATGAAAGATTCCCACCAAAAAACACATTGGCAATTACCTGGCAAATAAACAGAACAGACTGAGAGGTGCTCTTGAGGCTTACCAGACTCACTGAGTCTTTTACAGTAGCACTATGACTGTATAAAACACCCCTAGTAAGGCAGCTCATCAAACCTTAGGCCACTAGGGTTGTTTCTATCATTTCAAAGTATTTACACATTCACACTCATAGCAATAATGAGTATTCATTGGTACGGTCTTTGCCAGTTATTGTCTTATGCTGTAGACCCAGAACATGGCACACCAGTGTTATAATACACACATTCCTAAAGGATAAGAAAGATTTTCGGAACGTTGCCTTATCCTTCTTGAGCTGGCAAGGTTACCACTAAAATGAACTACAAGTATTGATTATTTAATGGCCTCTAAGGCAGGTGTTAGGATTTATCCTTTTCATGATATTAGATGAACACTGTTCTTTATTAAGAGGATATCAATGCTCTACAAATGAAACCCACAAAGAAGAAAGGCAAATTAAGATGGATTCATCACTATTTTCCATGAATACGCAGATCCGGAAGCTAATCAATAGTCACCTACTAGGTGCATCCCATTCTAATAAATTTACAATAAGATGTGTAAGGGATAATTCCTATTCTCAAGAAGTGACATAATCCAAAAAGACCCACAACTCTATAAAGAAACAAATAGAGAGAGAACCGTTTGTGGCTGGATGAAAAAGACCAAAGAGAGTTTAGAGGGCTCTTGAGTTGTCTAGAATGGTGTACTGTGGGCAGTGGATAATGTCCTAAATCAATGTATAAGGAGCAGAAGAAGACCCGAGTGAATGTGGCGATTGACATGAGCACAGCCATGTCCAGGACCCCAATGTCTCAGTCCAATGCAATTGACAAAGCCTTCCCAAGGGTCCATGTGCAATTATCAACAGAAAGTATACTCTGTCTCCTCCTCCCAGATGTTTATAACCCAAGACCTCCCACCAGGACTAGTTAACCCCTTCTTACCCTGTTTATAACGAACGCATTAGTTTCTATGCTGCTATAGTAGGGGCCCTCTGTCAGAGCAAGCACATCCCATCCTACCTACCCCAGCTTTTCTTTATGTATGTTACCCAAATCCTAAAGACCACAGCACACAGAACGTGGCCATCTTCCTTAAAGTACTCTTCTTTAACCCATTGCTGAAATGGGTGTGACCTATTCCAAGCTTGAGGTGGGGATAAAATCGAAAGCAGTACTAAAAGCTGAGGCCACGGTGTACAGAAGAGCAGGGAGAAAACATTAGACATCATCTATGGAGGACAGACAGAAGAATCTGGACAGAGGGATGACCATGTGCAAAACAGCAGTAAAACCAGAATTGTCAGTGGAGGGAGAGGGTCAGGAGTAAGGTACTGCAAAGATAACAGCTGTTGAAAAACTACCTAGATGGATGCTCTCCCCACAGGTGAGCTGCTGCAGCGCTGCCAGTAGAGACCTAAGGGTGATACTAACCACTTTAGATGATATGAATGTGATGTTTCCCCGAATTTACCTTCTACAAACACAACTCTTCCATACCTCTTTAAGATGAGATTATGAGGATGAATTAACCACATCGGCAGGATAGCAGAGGGTATTTATAAGGGGCAAGCAGTCTTTTTGTCCTCTTTATGTGTGCCTGGCTATTTTCCCTATGAAGAGAAACAATCGTGTTTCTGCTGGATCTATTTGTATGTATACGTGTGCAGCAGCAAGTAGTGAGAGTCATACAGCATCCCTCTGCATGGTGTATGTTACCAGGACAAAGAGCTTGGTTTTGGTCATGGCAGCTAGAACGGAAACTAGTCTCCACTGAGGAAACACAGAAGCGGCAGGTGAAGTGATTCAAACCATCCACATACCCTTATCCAGAACACCTAAGTCTGTACCGTCTGCTCCTGACGATCTGGAGATCCGAAGAGAGCCTGACAATAGCTAGCAAAGCTTGGAAATAATCTTGAAGTTTAAAAACCTGCAGGCAGCAACCCTTAGTTTCCAGCTCCCTTCTGTGATGGAAGAGCACTAGCCTTGGGTCATGGCCTTCTACAGTGGGAGTGTGACTGGAAAGAATGCACAGCGTTGAGCATGGCCCTCCGTGTCCCAGCACTGTTTCTCCTTGCCTGAGCTGGCCTACGGTGAGAAAGCAGCAGCCTTGAGAAGCCCTGCGGATTAGATAGGGGATTTAAGGCTCTGTTTGTGGTTCACGTCATACATTACACGCCTTCGCACAGTGTGCTGTGTAAACACCCTGTAGGGGTAGATCCTGACTAAGCCCTTTTCACAGCAACTCTGAAAGAAGCTCTGTGAGGCAGGATGGTGGGTGCTTCTGCTCAGCACAGTGGGGATCTAGCCAACAGCATAGAGATTCCTGACAAGCCATGTTGCCCAGTTTTACACAAGAATAGATTCCCTTTTACCTACATAACTCCCCATATTTACAACTATAGAACTATAGAACTATATCCATCAAAATATATCTGTAGACCTATAGGTTTATGTTGAAGTTTGATTCCTCATGGACTATAATATATTATTAAAAAATAAAACCAATTAATCTGGCCTATGGTAAGTAAACAGTAACTTATGAAACAGCAAAATATGATTTTAGAAACAATTTCTTTAAGCTGTCATCCTTAATTTCTATTTTGGCATTCTTTTAAAGATAAAAGCAGCCATTTTGCTTTGGCTGTTCTAAAGGCTTGGGAAGGAAGCTTTCTCAAAAGCTTTGCATTTATGATAGTATAGTCTCAACCTTGGGGCATGATGTATAGTCACAACATTTAAAAAATTTATTTTGTAAATATTTGAATATATATTTGAATGAAAATGAGAACGTGACCACTCCTAGGTACAGGTGAGTAGAATGGTTTTTGGTAGATAGAAGGGAGAGAACAGTCAGAAGCATCTGGAAGAATCCAGAGCAGAGAGAGAAAGAAGTACATTAAACATGGCCAGTAGACTGAACAGGGCCATGAGAGGAGAGAGGGGCAGGAGACTGAGAGAGGAAGAGAAGAGAGAAGAGGCGAGAAGGTGAGTCGACCAAGAGAGAAGCCAAGCACCAGGAGAGCACATGGCGGGGACTATATAGGAATCAGAAGCTGGGGGAAGGGAAGGGAAGCTCCGGGGTTAGAAAGGTTGGCTGGGGCTCAGGGTGAGGAGTGCTGAGGGGAGCCAGGACTCTGAGAGAAATGCTGAGATAGCCTGGCAGCCAGTGTCTGCTTCGATGTGTTAATTGGCACCTCAGTTAGCCATTTGTCCCAGGTTCCTTTGGGACTTAGCAATATTTGTTTGTAGATTCTGACACTTTACAGCTTAAAGAGAAGGTTGTATGAGTTTGTCACCTGACATTATTGTTAGGTCCTACTGCATGGCTTGGATGGTGTGGCCTGTCCTCTTCCTAGGGGCAAGGCTTCCTCTTTCCCAGAGATTTACTTTATAAACCAGACATTTTGGTTCCAGGGCCGACTTTTTCCCCTACCTCCATACTCCCTCTCCTTCCCTTCCCCCCCAACAACCCCCAGTGTATGATGCCCTTTTCTCCCCCCACACCCCTGTCCTGTGTCACTTCCAATAAACTTGCATTTATATTATAGCTTTGTCACCAATTAGCTTGTTCCATTTATTTAATCAATCATACATGCGTTTGAGTATTTGCCTATTGAATTATCTGTGTCTTCCCAAATAAATGTAGTAGAATCAATGCTTACATCTCTGGTCACAAAGCATTCAATCGGGTATGTCAAAATGACAGTGACGCCATAACAAAACCTCCCGAAGGTCACCAGGTCATCACTTCTGCAGTAATTTTCAAATAAGTCTCCTGGAGAACAAGAGAAAATATATTTATTTGCAAGGTACTGAGGATAACTAACAAATGAGATATTTTTTTTTGTATAAAGGTGGTAGCTTATATACTTCATTCCTTATAATTAAAAACATAGGCTACCAGGTCTAAGTGTAACATGCTGCCTTAAGTAGCCTTGAGTTTATTCCCTGCTATTAAAACTAGTGCATGCTCCACTTGAAAGTAAGCTCTTCTATTGGCAGAGTTATTTGTTTTTGGTAGGCTTGCCTTAAAGTTGTGCCAATTTTTGGAAAAAATATTTTGCCCATTGTTTTTCTTTTTTCTTTTAATAACAGAATCAACTCCGTAAATTCTTATGTGCTGCCTTTATAAACGGCTTCTGGTCTTTGTTTCAGGGGATTGTATTCTTTTCAACAAATGTCTATTAAAATAAACAATTTTCTCTTTGAAATGCTATTTTTAGGTCAAGACAATCCTGCAAGGAAGAGTAGGAGCAGGGCATGTAGGGAGCTGGGTTTCCTGTGCTTGAGGTATATGGGTCCTGATCACAAGCCCAGGACCACACCAAAGCACTCCCCAGTGGCACTGACCTTCATGACATTTGATGCACCCAAATCTGAACGCACATTTTACTAGCTCGAAACTGAAAATAGGGGCAGTTCCAGAGAAGGGCATTAACTTTAATTATTTCCAAACCAAATAATAAACCATGTATATATGTGTGTGTGTGTTCTGTATGTTTTCAGAACTCTACGAAGAAATGCAGAGCTGTGACCAGCTCACAGAACACATGTCAGCACATACTTGCTGAATACAGGTTTTGGGCTTCTTTATTTCTTGAACATAACGTTGTTACATATGGACACAGCAGTTGCCTTTTTTTGTCTCAATTAAACCAATTAGAAAATGAGGTGAAAGTCACATATTTAAGACACTGCTTCAGAAAGATCTTGTCCTTAGTAAAGAGTGAGGAGGTAACCTACTAGTACTTCCTCTTCCAAGACACACTTTAGATGGACTGCCCTTCCCCTCCACCAAAACGACACCAGATGTGTGTTACATTTCTGGTGCCCCTTCTAAGCAGAGGAAGATGACAGAACAAGGCAGAAGTGGCAGGGGACAGCTTCAACACTGATTGAGGGGCCACCACTGTGAAAAGCCCAAGAATGGAGGTTCCCACTGCTAACCTCCACTAATAACGAGGCCCTTCGTCTCCTCTGAAGTAACAGGTAATAGCAATGGGACTCTAGACATCCCACTGCCTTATTGGCTTCAATTTATCTGATGAACAGAGGAGCATGTAGTTTATACAAACAAGACCAGATCGGTCTAAACAAAAATGAGCAAAGGGAGCAATGTCGGCTAATTCTAGCTGAAATCTAAGCAAGTTTTAGGGAATTAGAGGTAAGGAACAACAAGACAAGGGCAAAAACAGTGACATCAGCTACCTGTTGGCATTGCTGTACGAAGATGTGTGTGAAGCACAGGATGTATGTGTGTGTGTGTGTGTGTGTGTGTGTGTGTGTGTAAATGTATGTAATGCATGCACATATGTGTGTGGGTATTTGCGCTGGTGTTTGGGGTTGTGGAGGCCAGAGAACATCAGATGCCCCGCTCTATCATGCTCTGCCTTATTGTTTTCGAGATAGAATTTCTCACTGAAGCGAGGCTAGCAGCCAGGAAGCCCAAGAGATTCTACTGTCTCTTCCTCATGTCTGAGAACAGGCACAGACACATGTGGCCATACTCAGCTTAAAGAGCCCTTGTCACACTTTTCCTTTAGAGATAGAGCACAGGTATATAGCATAGGCTAGCCGCCCCCTACCTCCCATGTACTGTATTGGGATTACAGATGTTAGTGACCACATACAGTTGTCACAAATACTTAATTTTGGCATGGCAATTACCTCTGCTAAAAACAGTAGGAAGATGTCACGAGCAAAATCAGAGAGGCATTTACAAACCAAGGTCACCATGCACACAGGAACCCTCAGACCATTCAACTTGGCATACTATGTAGTAATTGTGATTGGAACAAGGCAGTATTTGAAACATTTCTTTTTTTTTTCCATTTTTTATTAATTTATTCTTGTTACATCTCAATGGTTATCCCATCCCTTGTATCCTCCCATTCTTCCCTCCCTCCCATTTTCCCCTTACTCCCCTCCCCTATGACTGTTCCTGAGGGGGACCTCCTCCCCCTGTATATGCTCATAGGGTATCAAGTCTCTTCTTGGTAACCTGCTGTCCTTCCTCTGAGTGCCACCAGGTCTCCCCCTCCAGGGGACATGGTCAAATATGAGGCACCAGAGTACATGTGAAAGTCATACCCCACTCTCCACTCTACTGTGGAGAGTGTTCTGTCCATTGGCTAGATCTGGGTAGGGGTTTAAATTTTACCGCCTGTATTGTCCTTGGCTGGTGCCTTAGTTTGAGTGGGCCCCCTGGGCCCAAATCTGCCTATCATAATGTTCTACTTGTATGTTTCTAGGACCCTCTGGATCCTTCTACTTTGCCATTCTCCCATGCTTCTCTCATCTAGAGTCCCAGTAGGATGTCCTCCCCTCTGTCCCAGTTTTCTGGTAAGTGAAGGCTTTCATGGCATTTCTTACCAAGATTTTCAAGGTTGCTTTCAACTGCACTATGCTGGATCAGGTAGGATATCTACATGTATACACCCACATATTCTCTCTATATATACACATACATGTGTATATATGTGTATTTGTATATATGTATATTTGTATGTATGTTTATATGTTTGTGTATATATATATGTACTTATATAGTATATATATTACTGCATTGGCATCACATTAGTTTTTCCATTAAAAAAAATCTTTCCAAAGCACTGTAAGAACTTGAAAAGGGTTCATTCTTGTTGGTTCATTTATAATTCTGTGACTCAAATTCTGAAGTTTTGCAAATCGGCCGGGTTAGTAATTGTCATTTTAACATTGCTGTTCATTTATTTGGTTATTTTACATGCTTAATTAATTGTCTTTCATTTTCTTTCATGGCAGTTTCTTTTATTTTCAAATTAAATGACTTTTGAAAAGGAAAAAAGTCTTTCTTACTTTTTGAGAAATAAATTATATAATCACAGTGACCTATGATATCTACTCAGATCAAGGCATCGCAAGAGTACCACAGTGCCACAGCTATCTAAGCCAAGAGGAGCTGGGCACTAAGAGACTATTGGAGGCTTTGTGCTCATCAAAACTTGGGAGGCAGACAGAGAAGCAGGGGAAAACATCTGAACTTGAGCATCAGAAGACTTGCTTTCTGGTTGTTACCAGCCAGCTGGGGCAAGTTACTTCTCTTTCTGTGGGAGCAGGAAGTAGGACTAGTTATTCCACTTACCTTCAAAGGGTTGTGGGAAGGTCAAGTGAGATACCAGACCTGCAAAAGCTGCGCAATATATGAATCATGGCGCTCGGCCCTGCTGTCAGGCTACCCTGAGTAATACCCCCTTAATGACTGGATGAAAGGGTCCAAAGCAGTAAAAAGAAGGGCCATTTAGTTACTGGGCCTGAGAGATACAAGAAAAGAGAAGTCACTTTGAACGCAGGGAGGGAGGGGAAAGGGCTGGCTTTTTATAGGAAAGATGATATTTGAGATTTAGTCCAGAACGAGACAATTAAGCAGAAATGTCCTAAAGTCTGGCTGGCGATAAAAAAAGGAAGGCCTGAGCTAGAGGGAAAACAAGGAAGTCACCTAGAGTGTTTGTCAACAGAAAAGCAGGACCCCGTCCCTGGGTGGAGTCGGGGTTAGAAAGGCAGGAGGAAGAAAACAACAACAAATTAGCCCGGAAAATGAAAAGACAGTACAGTCATTCTTTCCTCAAGTGGGAGGCAGGCAGTTCAGCACAGGTAACTGACTCAGAAAGGTTCAAAGAGGCCAGAGCCAGAAAGGTTATCATCAGCTTCAGCATTGGGAGGCTATTAGTACCCAGGAATGGAAAAGTACAGAGTGGCAGTCAAGAGGGGAGCCAGAGTTCATGTCTGGAAACAAGCAAACAAACGCGCTGGAGGTAGAGAGCATGGGTCACAGAGCTAACTCTCAGAGGGTAAGAAGAGAGGCATTATGGAGCAGAAATAGGGAGGCAGAAGGCTAGAGCAGAGGATGGGTAGAAGGGAGATGGAGTGGGGTAGACCCCGGGAAAACTGTTCCGGAATTGGCAGAGCACTGATAATGCTGGTTGGTACCAGTCCACACGTGCACCAACACAGGATGTGGTTGAGCCTCTCATTTTACCTTGAGTGAAGCCAGTAAAGGTCAGGTACCCGCATGTAGCAAAGACCACACAGATTAACACAGAAACCAGGATGGACGTGTGGATGATCCGGCACCACTTAGCTACGGTGGGCTCTTCCAAAGAACCATAGACCAGAAAGCAGTTATGGTGGCAAATGAATGCTGTAACACAAAGGAAGAAAAAAAAAATCTCATTAGTAGGGAAACAGCCGGGCTGTGCTTTCTACTTTGAAAAGTTGAGGCTTGTCTACTGCCTTAGAATTTCCAGTGTCTAAAATGAAAACATCTTAATTTATAAAACTAAATAAGCCAGAAAGTAAGTTTTAAAAAAGGTCTACAAACAAGAAACTTCACAGAAGACTTGCCTAGCATCTTCACGTTACTCTCAATATAACTCCGGCCTGTCCAACTTCTCTCCCATTTTTTCCTCTTCCTAATGGCCCTGCTTATCTTAAGGAACATCTGTACCTGGCTTTCCTTAGCATCTGGGACATAGAGGAATTATAGATATCTAGCCAAATATTAATCCTTTCTGAAAAGACTTTGAAGAAATTCATGACGTATACTGAACTTAGTAAACACACTAACTGTAACCAATACCCAGAAGGGAAATGCTGCTCTCCAATTAGAAGCAAGTTTTAGTAACGAATGAGAAAGGCTGGTAATGTACAGGAAAGGCTGGAGTCTAATTTTATATTAACAAGAACTAGAGTGTATGCTGCTAATGGTCAATCTAAACTTAGAAGACCCACTATAGACACACAGGGACCAGTGCTCTTCACAGAGCAGATAAAGTCATACCGAGGAAGGGTGTGAAGTCAGGTACTCACCAAAAGACATCACTCCAATGGCCTGAATGGCGTTTGGCTTTGCAAATACCCAGGCATCATCTGTCTTTGGTCTAGAAGAAAATCATTAGATACATCATTAGACAAGTGTAATAATAAGTTTATTGGAGAATAAGAAATAGTGTCACATAAATGAGTATCTTTCAATGGAACTTAATAAGGGGGGCTGGAGAGACACCTCAGGGTTTAAAAGTACTTGTTGCTCCTGCAGAGGACCCACATATGTTGCTTAGCACCCACATGGCGGCTCACAGCCATCTGTAACTCTAATTCCAGGGGATCAAATGCCCTCCTTGGGCACCAGATACCTGTGATACATGTGCAAGTGCACACACACAAACAGACACCACACACACACACACACACACACACATACACACACATACACACACACACACACACACACACACACAGAGAGAGAGAGAGAGAGAGAGAGAGAGAGAGAGAGAGAGAGAGAGAGAGAAACATGCAGGCAAAAATACCCGTACATACAAAAAATAAATAGCTTCCAAAAAGAAAAAGAAAAAACATTAATAAGGGCTTCCATTCATCTCACCAACATACGTTTCCTGGGGACATTAGTGTTTCCTCAACCCTAGTACTCTAAAATGCCCCACTGAATACTTGGACAGATTCTGTGTTTACACATGTAAAATAGTCACTGACTGTACAATATGGGGAATTGATTTGCTCAATCATTTTAACAAGAAAAGTTATTATGGAGTCATCACAGAAGATCCTAAGTGGGATATAACATTGCCAATATCCTATAACTGTTCTTTATTCACCTCTTCAGTTTTCCAGCTTTGATTGACCTGAGGGAAACTTAATGGAGTCTGTAGTTCAGTAAGGAGGGTTATGTGTGAGTTGATGCTGACCAAGGGTATACTCTTTTGGTACACTGTGTTGTCTCATTTGTTTTCTGCGGGGACATTCAATAATTATCATCCTTTAGGCCAGACATAGTGGTGCACACCTTTAACCTTAGCACCCAGGAGGTAGAGGCAGGTGGATCTCTACAAACTCAAGGCCAGCCTGGTTTACAAATTAAGCTCCAGGCTAGGCAGGGCCACACAGTAAGACCCTGCTTCAAACCAAAACCCAAACCAAAAGAACTATTTTCATTTAACGTTAAGGTAGTCTCTGTATCAGGATCTCGTTTGCTTTGCCTCCCAGTCTGTTTCACCCAAAAATCTTTTTATACATTAGCCTCAAATTTCTATCTGTTAGTGTACTTCTCAAAGGGAATTTTGAACATATACATTTTAAAAATTATTTTTTATCCAATTATTGTTTTGAGACAGAGTCTCACTGTCTAGCCCAGGCTGGCCTCAAACTTGTGACCTCCTTCCCCCACCTCAGCTTTTGTAGTTCTGGGGTTAAAATGTGACATCATCATGACCATTTGGTCACTTTAAAGTCTCAGGCAGCATATATCCTTGTGGAGTTAAAATATCCAGAAGCAGAATGGATCGGCCTACTTGGCAAACACCCTTCCCTTTACTTCCCTTAATAAGGACTACACAGGTCTTGAGCCTGTTCTGTTCTCCTCTAAGTACTGGCTAAGGAGTGCCTTTAGCCAAGTTAATTGATTCATGTTTCACTGTTTTGATTTCTGCATCTGTGAAATGGGAGTAACCATACTGTCTAATTTCCTGAGCCGTTTTACAGACAAAATGAGGTAAGACATGTTAATCTTCTGAAAGAGGGCGTGTTAGACAGTATATGTTCAATGCACAGTCAGTTTTAGCTGTACTATTTGTGAATTCTTAATTAGTATCCTTTCTTAAGTATTCAAAGGTGCATAAAAGCCCACAAGCATCACATATTGCTATCGACAGGTTTGAATGAGACTCAAAGAGTGCACGGAGATAGACAAGGATATGCCCACTGCCTAGCCTGCAGCCACTGGAGGGTTAAAGAAAAAGGGGAGTTCTCAAGATGAACACCCAATTCTCAGTTCGTTGTTCATTGTCTGTATGAAGAGGACACAAATGAATCCTATTTGTGCTGTCCAAGTTTGTGGAATTTGCACAGTATGCCGTCTTTCTATAAATGACAAGAACAGCTCTCACTGGGGGAACAGAGCCTTACAGAAAAGCTAGCCCTGGCCAAGGCCTCCCACTGTTCTCTCCTGATGGGAATCTTTGCGTTTTGAGTGGGAGCTACTGCCACCTGCTGCTTCCACTGCTCTCTCTTGCTCTCTCTCTCTCTCTCTCTCTCTCTCTCTCTCTCTCTCTCTCTCTCTCTCTCTCTCTCTCTCTCTCTCTCTCCAGTCAGCCTGGCAAATTCCAGCCTTAGTGTGCAATGTGCCCACTTACTTAAAATACTTAGGAAATTGTTCCTACTGTGCAGTACTTACAGAAGACTGTCTACCTTTTGGAAATGCTCTGAGTAATGTGCTCCAAATCTAGGAAAAGGTAATGGGATATGGGTTTTCATTGATTTGTAACAGCCTAGGACTGAGCTCAGAAACAATCAGTTCCACAGAGAGGGAGGGAGGGAGGGAGAAAGGGAGGGAGAGAGGAAGGGAGGGGAGAGAGGAGGAGGGGAAGGTTATCTCTTCCTGGTATAATTTATGAGAAGACAAATTTTATACTCAACCTGGCTGAAAACAAATAAAGTTATGGTTCTTCTGCCTATAGACTATAAATGTCAAATACAAAAATATTAACAGAGCATCCAAGCAATGTGTATTATTAATACATCACCAAAATGGCCCTCCTAATCAATCCAGGGTAGTCTCATAGAAACATCTGTTAATGCATTTGCCATACTAATAGATTAGTATGGGAAAGCATATACACAAAAGCATATGACTCGGGTTTTGTTTCTATAAACATACCAAGCAAGCTGTTAGTTCTCCATGATTTTACCGAATGAAACTTTCATTGGATGTTTAAACAGGCAAATGTATTTAATACCCAATTTGGGGTTCTACATGAAGAAATATTTTTAGGGTTGACCCTCATAGATTTCTTCCCAAAGCTTTCATCTAAACACTAACACCAATGTTTCTTACTTTTTTCTCCTTTTAATCTTTGGATCACAAATAGAGTAACAGAGACTAGAACTAACAGGTAAAGAAGGGAATACAGCAAGTAGAAAATTAATTATGTTTTTCATCTGTATAAAATTATATATATTTATTGGTTACTATGCGATTGTTTTGTGCTACATGTGTATACCAGGTAATTTTTAAATCAGGGCAAACACACATACACTAATTAATCTTTATCATAAAAGTATATAAGATACTTTCTTCTGGATTTTTAACTGTAAACAGTATTTTATCATTATCTATAATCATTCTACTGAAAGTAGAACATAGAACTTATTTCTGTTACTTAACTGTGTCCTTGTACACTGCCTCCCCAGCCTCTAGTGACAACTATTCAACTCTTTAACTTATAGGAAAATAACTTTTTTCTTTGCTTTTCGGGCACAAGGTCTCACTATGTAGCCTTAGCTGGCCTGGGATTCCTACAGATCTGCTTATTTCTACTTCCCAAGTGCTGGGAGTAAAGGCATGCATCATTAAGCCCTGCCTGAGACCAGCTTTTAAAATATTTCTCACGTGAGTGAGATCATATGGCACTTGTCTTTCTGTTTGTGACTTATTTTACATAATGCTTTCCAATTCCCTGTTGTGGCAAATGACATGATTTAATTTTTTTTTTAAATTGTAGAATAGTGTGATGTATGTGTTTGTTGTATTTTCCTTATTCATCAGTGGGCGATAAATTGTTTCTATAGCCTTATTATTAGAAATAATGTTGCAGTAAATAATTGGGTAATTTTTGAGAAAGAATTACACATTCATATGTGATGGCTGTTCTTGGCTGTCAACTTGACTACATCTGGAATGAACTAAAACCCCAAAAATGGGGCATACCTGTGAGGGTTTCTTTCTTTCTTCCTTTCTTCCTTTCTTCCTTCCTTCCTTTCTTTCTTTTCTTGATTTGAAGTGGGAAGATCTACCTCTAATCCGGATTTTTGAGGTGGGAAGACTCACCTTTAATCTAGATATTTTGAGGTGGGAAGACCTGCTTGTAATCTGGGCCGTGACTTCTGCTGGAGTCTATACAAAGGCATGGAAGAAGGAAGCTTTTGCTTTTTACGTGCTTGCTTTCATCTTGCTAGCAGGTGCATTCCTTCATTGGCATTAGAGCCCACTCCTTTGGGGTTCTAGCATGTACTGAAGATGAGCTGAGAAATGTAGCCTCGAGGACTGAGCAACTACTAGATTCTTGGCACTTCTGTTCATAGACAGCCATTGTTCGATTAGCTGGGCCATACCCTGCAAATCATTATAATATATATGTATATGTATATATATACACACACATATATATATACATATGTATGTTCATTTAATATATTCTGCTGCTCTACAGAACTCTGACTAATATACCATCCATCTCCATTAGATCACAGTAGAGTATAAACTCCAGAAAAAAAGAAATAACTTTTATGAGTCATAAAATATCTTTTAAATAAATGATTAAATTTGTACTTAGACTTCGATGAAAATCATAAATAAAAAACTTAGCCTGGGCCTAGACAGATGGTTGAGGAGTTGAAAGCATTTCCTCCTCCTCTTCCAGAAGATTCCTGTTCTCTTCCCAGTATCCACACTGGACCTCTTCTGGCCTCCCCAGATATAGATACACACACACACACACACACACACACACACACACACACACACACACACACTTAAACGTGGCTATCTAATAAAATAAGCTAGGCCACATGGCCTTCCCTTCTGTCCTGATATGCCACTGAAATGGTCCTAAATGAGTTTAAATGGTTTGCAAAGGAGAGGATGGGAGACAGCAGTGGAGAAAATAGTTTGTGTAAATGAGAGCGGATGTTTATGTCATCACTGTGGAGAGCCATACAGAGGGCGCTCACCAGGAGAAAGAGTGGCTTGCCTCATGGCAGCTGAGTGTGTGTAAGGCTCAGACACCAGTGAGCTACTATGAGTGTGCCAGTAAAAGGGGACAACAAAGAAAACAAGGCACTTTGGGATCCTGGAGAGAGACTTCCTGGAACAGGGAAGACGGGAAGGGTTCCTAGGTGGTTCCTGGTGGTGCAGGAACAAACTGAGAGGTAGATCTGTCTAGAAGTCGCAGCTGGACAGGATACCCCACAGGCTGATCCATGATCTCATCTGTCTGAGTGTTTGGAAGACACTTTGGGAAAAAGGAGAAAGGAGTTGAAAGGAAGTGTAAGTGGGGAGAAGGTATCTAATTTTATTTCATTTTATTTTTCTAAAGATTTATTTATTTATTTTTTAATTTAATTTTATTAATTTATTTATATTACATCTCAATGGTTATCCCATCCCTTGTATCCTCCCATTCCTCCCTCCCTCCCATTTTCCCCTTACTCCCCTCCCCTGTGACTGTGAGTGAGGGGGATTTCCTCCCCCTGTATATGCTCATAGTGTATCACATCTCTTGGTAACCTGCTATCCTTCCTCTGAGTACCACCAGGTCGCCCCATCCAGGGGACGTGGTCAAATATGAGGCACCATAGTACGTGTGAAAGTCATACCCCACTCTCCACTCAACTGCGGAGAATGTTCCGTCCATTGGCTAGATCTGGGTAGGGGTTTGAAGTTTACAGCCTGTATTTATTTGTTATTATGTCTACTGTGCTCTGCCTGCATGTACACCTGCAGGCCAGAAGAGGGCATCAGATCACATGATAGATGGATGTGAGCCACCATGTGGTTGCTGACAATTGAACTCAGGACCTCCAGAAGAGCACTCAGTGAGCTTAATCTCTGAGCCATCTCTCCAGCCCCGGTACTTAATTTTAAAAGCTGTAGTGTCTATCAATTGCTGTTTGTGAAGAGAGAAAAGATCATTTAGGGCCCAGCATATAGCAATCTGCAGCCTTAGCATGGCAGCACTTCACAAAGAATGACTGCTTCCTTTACATAACAAAACAAAACAAAACAAAACAACAACAAACAAAACAAAAAACTGAACAGATGATAAGTATATAATTATTGTTTGATCCTTTTGATGGGGTTGTTGGGGATGGAAGTCAGGGCTTCCTGCATGCTAATCATAATCATAGCCCTATATGCTTTTAAAGAAAAGACATTTATTTTTTTAATATTTTTTTTTTTATTTATATGTGTGTCTGCGGGAGCATATGCCATGTACGGGCATGCCTGTAGAGGCCAGAAGATGTCAGATCCTCTGGAGCTGGAGTTACAGCTGGCTGTAGGCTGCCGGATGTGCATGATGGTTTGGATTCCTGGATTCAGGCATCTTATCTTGATTGGAAACTTGAATTTGTTATCTTTATAACAGCCAAGGGATCAGCAATGGTGTCCTAACAAATAAACCTGTCTTCACAATCTTCAGGCCGGGCATGGCATCTCACCTGAAATCTCAGCACTCAGGAGGCAGAGGCAAGCGGATGTCTGTCAGTTTGAGGCTAGCCCGGTCTACATAGCAAATTTCAGGATAGTCTGGGCTGTATAATAAGCCCCTGTTTCAAATCAATAACAACAAAACAACTAAGCATCAAGGTATTGCTCCCAGGTTGTAGCAGGATACTGCACCTCTGCATCAGGAGGCTTAGAACACCTGTGCCTTCTGGTCACACACACTCAAACCTTTTTATTTATTTATTTATTTATTTATTTATTTATTTATTTTTGAGACATGGTTTCTCTGTGTAGTCCTGGCTGTCCTGGACTCACTTTGTAGACCAGGCTGGCCTTGAATTTACAGAGATCTGCCTGCCTCTTAAGCCAAGCAGAGGAGGCTTCCAAGTAATCCAGTGTGGGCAGAGTCTGATTTTTGTTGAGAGCATTAGAAATTAAAAGCCTCAACCACACACAGATGAGACTTGAGTGCTCTGGATACCCTGAGGCGCAGCTCAGTTGTTCCTGTTTTCTGTCACACCACAAACTTTCAGTGACAGGCAGCCCTGACCACTTCCCCCAGCTCAGGATCAGCTGCCTCCCTCCTTCGTGTGTCCTGCTCTGTGATACAGATCTGTGTTTGACAGGAGCTGCCAGGAAAAAAAAAATCCTTTCTTGTCATTACTTACTCTCAATGTCACAACGGTTTCACTTTTAAATACAATTTTCAAAATTTGATTTAAAGTTTCGGAAAACTTAGTGCTGATTTTTTTGTGTGTATGCCAAAATTTCGTGTGGCCTTACAAAAAATGATCCATGTCAAAAATCATGGTCATCATCAATGTGTTTTGTCACTTGAGATATTAACTTCCTTTGATTATTCTTAGCATCTATTCTTTGTTTTGTTTTGTTTTGTTTTTTGGTTTTTCGAGACAAGGTCTCTCTGTGTTAGCCTTGGCTGTCCTGGTCTCACTTTGTAGACCAGGCTGGCCTCGAACTCACAGCGATCCGTCTGCCTCTGCCTCCCGAGTGCTGGGATTACAGGCGTGCGCCACCACGCCCGCTTTAGCATCTATTCTTTGATGCCCCTGCAGACTCCTCACAGAGTGCTGTGCTCTTGTTTGGTTGACTTTGGACAATCAAGCAGGCGGGAGGGAGTAGAGTAGGATCCTACCTTAAAAAGTATTTATTACTGTTATTGTCATAATGATTAATATGTGTTTTCGTGCAATGCATTTGTTCAGGAACATAACTACGGGGGGGGGGGCGGTGCATAAGAACATGCGCATATAAAGGTCAGAGGCCAACACTAGTGTCTTCCTGTCACTTCTCTACTTTATATTTTTCCTCCAGCGTAATATTTTTATAGATTCTTTGAGGATTTTTACATCATACACCCCATTACATTCACCTCCTAGTCCTTCCCTGCCCACCCCCACCCTTGTGACACCCCGTCCCAGCAAGAAGAAAAAGGTGAAATTTGTAATATATATATATATAGTTTGGGAATATATATATATATATATATATATATATATATATATATATATATATATATATATATATTCCAATAAAGAGTTTGGGAGGACAGAAGAAGAAAAAGGGCGTGGGTGTTCTAGATTCATTGTTTCCTATTGAAGTAGCTTATTGTACATTGTTATACCAATTTTTTAAAAAACTCAAATGACATAAAATAATTCATTCAAAACATTGTGGGATTAAAAAAAACCATTAAATAATTTATCCCGGCTCCAATCGAAGTATTTTTTTCCATGAGAATATTTGTCATTCATTTATATCTTAAATTCTTTTGTAAGTGTGTTCTACCCATGCCATTTAGTTGAAACCCCTGTAGTATAAATGGGCTCTCTAATATTCAGGGCACAGTGGCTCTTCCACATTTCTAATCATTACTGCTCTGATGTCTCTTGGGGACACTCATTTTCCTATTCAGTCTGGATGCATTACTAGGTGTGATGTCACTTGTGACCAGATCACAAGCAACTCAACACAGATCCAGGGGTGGGAACCCTCACAGATCCTCAATGGAGCCAATGGGAAGTGATCCTTGCAGTGAACTGGAAGCACCTGAAAGAAAAGAACCCGTTCTCTTCCTGTGGCCTTAGACCTGAGTAGACCAAAGTTGAGACCATAAGAAGGGATTTCAGAATCTAGAGTTTAAACAAGAAGAAGAAAAAAGGAGATAGATGAAAAGAAAAAAGCTATGGCTGACTTCAAGAATTGAGCTGCTGGATACAACCATACCCACAACCATACTCAACAACCGACCTTGACCCTTATAGTTAGCTTAATGAATTGCCTTTCACTTCAGGTTTGATTTCATGATTGTCATTTACCACAAAAACAGCAGCAATTCATACATCATAAAAGTTCAGTGATCTACATCTGTCACAACTAATCATTCTCTTCTTCAAATATGTTCTTTTATATATTTTAACCCATTTTTATTGATCCTCTCTTGAATCCTGTCTAGTTTATTAAATTGTATAATTTTAGGCTTAGAATGGACAAAGTAAGGAAATTAAAGCTTGCTGGGCACTAGGGTACATTTTGTGTACCTAAGTGTCTATACAAAGTATAGTTGTAGATACAACAGTTCTGTTTTAGAGTTCTAAGTTATGGATTAAAATGCTATAACGGAGATGTCATATGAAGGACAATAGTTTTAAATTTGATTACATGTTATTATTTCCATACTGCTTATAAGATGCAAATATTAATGACATCCCAAGTAAAGGTTGTTTTGTTTTTAACTGGCTTTTACTTAATTAGAAAATATAGGAAGAAACAAATGTTGCCTCATTTTTATATTTGTGCACTTTCTGGAAAGCAACTAAATTGCCTTGCTACTGCAATTTTTATAAAGCAAAGGCCTAGAAAATATAATAAAACTGAACATAATTTCCAAGAAGAACTGAAAGTCATTGGGTTGTGGCTATTTGAAATCATATCAGAAAGCAGAATTTATGGCACTATGAGTTATGGAAAAGGAAATTGAATTGTGTTTTATTTTTAAAACACAACTACTAAAAAGGTGTTTCCATGGTAACAAGGTCACTACCAGCAGCCATTACAGACCTGCCTCTCTTCTGATAGTGGGTTTAAAGATCTTTTTTTCAAATATCATTTGAGAAGACCTGTAGGGGAGGGGGAGAAATGCACAGTTTTTCTGATCATTCATCTGAACTGAAAATGAGGAAAAGCACACATGGTGTATTGGATTTCTCATGTTTTATGGATAATAAGCATCCGTGCCTGTCTTATTTTCAGGAAGAAGCCTGCTTGACTATCTACTGTGCCAACCTCTACACAGATTTCATTAGCCTGATTGTAAGCAGGGGAAGCAGAAGATGTTTGCAGAACTATTCAAACAGACATAAAATGTGGCACCATATGAAAAATACATACTTCTTAGACATCTAAATATTGGAAGAGTTAAATAAATAATCCCCATCATGGTGAAAATTCAGTCTGAGATAAAATATTATGTCACCAGTAGAGGAAATTAAGGCTACATTTTATTTAGAACCGAAACAACCAAACAGCTCTTTAAGCTCTTTAGTTGCCAAATAAGCTCATTTAACCTGACAGGAAGCGAACATCCATTCCTTCCTCTTTTTCCTGATAGTTATCTAGAGAGCATTATTTTCCTCACTAAACTGGGAGATCAAATCAAATACATTTCAAACCGGCTAAACTTGTGTAAGGACTGGATTAGTGATACCCCTACATTTTCTGCCCGTCCCTCCCTTCCTCCCTCCCTCCTTCCCTCCCTCCCTTCCTTCCTCCCTTTCTCTGTTCCCCTCTTTCTTCCTTCCTCCCTCCCTTCTTCTCTCCCTCCCTTCCTTCTTCCCTCCCTCCTTCTCTCTTTCTCTCTTGTTGATCTTGTGTATTGACTTTAGGGTCTGCATTCTAGCCAGGCACTCTTATAGGGAGTTACACTTCCTAGCTATCTGTCCCAGTTCTTATGGTAAAGCCCTGATGCTTCAGTGTGATGGTGTCTACAAGAAGGCCTTTGGGAGGTAATAAATCTCAGGTAAGGTGAGGAGGGCATCAGCATCAGAGCTGGTTGCCATGTGAGGACCTGTAGCAAGGGGACAAGAGACTCTCCTGAATCAAACCATGTTGGCACCCTGGTCTCAGATTTTATACCTACTTGAGTCACATTTTTTTGGCATTATTTTCTGGTAAGCTAAGAGGCTTTTCATAAGTTTATGTACTAGGAAGCAACTTTACAAAGCAAGAATTAATCAAGAGAGATACAAATTACCTGTGCAGCACTGCACTATCAATCAGATCTATTCATTGAGTCTCTTCTTTCCCCTCTTAGAGACAATTCATAGCAGATACAGTATTCCTTGCTTTCCTTAAGACATGGCTTAAACTAATTTTCTGTTGTTTAGTAAATTTCAGGTCCCTCGGTGTATTTATTGACTGTAATCCTTTCTCTGATTCTTCCGGGTATTAGCTGCATGGTTTTTCTTATTGCTATGTGTATATAACCTCTTTTTTTTCTTCCTTCTTTCCTTTCTTATTTTCTATTTTGAGACAGAGACTCCTGCATCACAGTCTGGCCTTGACCTTGCTGCATAGCTGAAAATGACTTTGAATTCTTGACCTGGCTGTCTCCTCTTCCTAGGCCCTGGGATTATAGGCATATATTGATTCACTGCTTTAGTTTTCGTATGTTTCTAAATATGCTGCATGTCAGCAAATATTGATATAAAGACAAAGATACAACAACACTTACATGTTTGGCCCCAAGGAAACTGCCCTTGTCATGACAATGCCAAGAATTACAGTTGTCAAAATTGTAGAAATGAAAGAGATCTGCAAAAGGAAACGTGAAGACATTGTCAGAACAAGATGCAGATAATTTATTCCAAACAGGGTATCATTTTTTAAAAAATGTGTGAACGTATTCATAGGTTGTTTTTATCTAGTTCCCTAAGTGGCTTATAAACTTATAGGTCAGTCTATATACTTGTAGGTATGTAACTACTTATCAGATCATAATCTTTGTCCCTGAGGCACAAACAGAGGATCAAGCGTCCACTGTGATTTTGCATCAAAGCTTTAAGGGCTTTTACTTATTTCCTGCACAGGATGCAAAGTGAGGACTTTCAACTTGTAAAAGTAAACGTGAATTATCTTTTTTTTCTTCAGGTCCTATTTTAGTAGTGAATTAAACTGCTTTCTATCTATAATGGCTTCTTGTATTTTTATCTCCCCCGTCTTCTTTTTAACATAACATGCACACACTTGTCTCCATTCCTTTTTTTTTTTTTTTTTTTTTTAATGTCTGCCTTTCCCTCTCTGCTCTCTAGCTCTGTTTGTCTATGCTTTGGGTGCAGTTTGCCCTTTGCCCTGTGTGTCTAAGTCTGTTCTTTGTCTCCCTCTCCGCACTGTGCCTGTTCCATCTGGCTAAAACACAAGCTGCTGTGCGTGTGCTTGTGCTCTGTACAACTTATTACATTGGGGTTATGTTTCGTTACTTCATTTAAAATGGATAAGCACGTTTGAGATGGTTTCTATGACAAGACCTAAAACAGGTCTCAGATTGGTGTGGATTCAAATGCAAGAGGTATACTCCAGAGAGAGCCTGCATTGTGCTTTGTTCACTGGGATTTCAGTATGACACCTTCAAGGGACATGTAGGAAATTGGTATGTTAATTATTGCTATTTTCATGAATGTTTTGCTTTCTACTCTCTGAAAATAGCATTTATGTATCTATAATGAACTTATGAAGTGAAAAAATGCTACATAAACAGATAACTGACATATAAAATTTTCCTTTTAATACACTATTGTTACTAAGTTTTTGGAAACAAGATCTTACTATGTAGCCCAGGCTGGCCTAGAATTATGTGTAGGTAAGGTTGGCTTCAAAGTCCTAGAGATTTTTCTGCCTCATCCTCCGGCTCCTAAATGCTGGGATTGCAGGTATGCTCCACCATGTCTGGTCTCCTTTCACTACACCCTTGCTTGTTTCTAGATAGATCTTAGGGATGGAAGGCCTGGTGATAAGAACACTCCGGCATGCTGGCTCTGTGTGCAACTCTGCCTGGAAGAAGGGACCTCATCACTGGATACACTATATGAACATCAAAGGACACAGGGAAATGTGGCTGACAGTTGCAGTTTTTAAAGCAGACCATAAAAGAATCATGTGATTAACCCTTTAAAAACATCAGAATGTTCAACGATGTAGATATGGTACTAATTATATTTTGGGTGAAGTAGAAACATTCCTTGGTAGTAAAGGAATAAAATACAGGAGATAAAAGGTAGCCTATGTAAATAAGTTTATGTGGTGAGCCAAATAATTATTTAGTTAACTTTATCAGAAAGAATCTAGTATCATTGGCCAAATTTTCAACAATTGATCAATCAACAAATTGGTATTTAAATTCACTGGGTGGAAAATATACATAATAGACATTGTAATCTATAAATAAAAATATTTTATGTCATTTAAATGATTAATCCTTACATATAATTTTATTTACTGTTTCTTTCAACTGATATACAACACACAACAATATAGATTGTGAGTATCACAGAAAGTTTGTACAGGTATATGTTGTACAGTGCTTAAATAAGATAAAACATTTCTTTGTCGTGCTTAGTTTAACTACTTAAATTATCTACAAAAAGGATGAGACAATTTCTGATAAAGAAGACTTGCTTTAGATATAGTTCTTTGTATTTTCTAAATTTAAAGACCATTGTATATCATGTTATCTACTTTAGAGGTGGAAAAGGAATAATATATTTTATTTACATTTAAGCATCAGTTTCCCTAGGTGAGCTAATTACAGCTCAAGCATATTTGCATATTTGTAACTATAGTTAAACTGACTATAGATCCTCAAACTTAGGCCTATTTAAAATGTAAAAGCAGGGTTGGAGAGATAGCTCAGTGGTTAAGATCACTCGATGCTCCTATAGAGGACCTGGGATGGATTCCCAGTGCCCACCTGGCAGCTCACAAGCCTCTGCACACATTGCAGTGCCAGGGGGATCTGTTGCTTTTTTCTGGCTCCTGCAAGCTCATGGCCCACATACATACATGCAAGCAGAACACTCATTTACATAAAAAACAAAATTAAATAAATCTTTAAAATGTAAAAATTACCTTTCCAAGCTTTGCTATATCTCGGTACAATGACAAAGGCAGAGTAACTGTGATCGTTGAAACCACTATAATGAAGTGTCGACTAATAAAGAAATTTCCAGGATCAACTAAAATATAGTAAATGTTATTTAGTGTACAGATATAAATGACACATTGGTAATATATTATGAACAATGAGTTTAAAAACATAAATCACATATAAAGATGATTTGGTGTTAATGAACAAAAGAGTCATGTTAAAATAGAAACGCCACAAAAACATAAATACAAAATAAGCCAAGAATAAGCCTATACTTTATATGTTGGCATAGACTTTTACATTCCTATGAGTAGCCTCTTTAGAAAATATTTATTTATTTGATGTGCATGGCTGTTCTGCTGTATGTATGTCTGTGCATCATGTATATGACTAAGGCCCATGGAAGCCAGAAGAGGGTGTTGTGAGCCACTATGTAGATGCTAGGAATCGAACCTTAGTCCTCTGCAAGAGAAGCGGATGCTCTTAACCAAAGAGCCATCTCTCCAGTCCCAATAGCCTTGAAGTCAGTTTCTCTGCTCCTGTACTACAAGCAACCATACTCATGGTTTCTGAATTATCCTCATAGCCATGACATGGTGACATGCTGAACAGGAAGTGGGTTTGTGATACATGTACAGTTGCCCCACAATGGAAACAATACAAAGGTCCCTTAGCTGAGTGATGCACTAGTTTTTTTCCACAGTATAGAATACCCTTAACAATAGAAATATAAACAGGCTCCTGACAGAGCCACAGAGAGTGCCACATCTCAGCTACATACAAGCTGCTTAGTGCAAGAAACCAGACTCAGAAAACTACATGGTTTTTTGGTGGTGTTTACATGGTAATCTGAAAAAAAAAAAATCAAAACTTCAGAGAAATCAGAAGGAAGTTTATGAGAACTAGCAACATTTTTGTTTGTTTGTTTTTTTATTTATGTTTACCCCTGTATGTCCTGGAACTCATTCTGTAGACCAGCTAAGCCTGGAACTCAGAGATCCATCTGCCTCTGTTTCTGGAGTGTTGGAATTAACAAAGCAATGTACCACCAGCCTGGAGAAAAATAGCAACTTTTAACCATCAGTTAAAAGCTAATTTAGAGCCGTGGTCTAGGATGGATGCAGGTCATGGGAGCTGCAAGGTCTGTGAGGTGGTCAAGTCCTTCATTCAAATATTTCATCTATACATGTTTAATGAATTACATGACAGCCACACAAAAGAAGCTTATTCAAACTCATCAGATTTCTCATTTTTACCTACCTCCTGGGATCCTCTGAAAAACTTTGCTCAACGTATCTCCAGTTATTATGCTGTAACTTATCATAGCTGAAAACACAATGAAAACAATGGTCATTTATAAGCCTGCACGCATCTTATCTTGCGTATTCTGAGCACTAGCAGTTATTACTTTCTAAATGTTTATATAAACTGTAACATGTATTGCATATGATTTCTAGTAGGTATAGATTAATGATAACATGACAGATTTATGCCAGGGTGTCAACTTGAGCTTCAAGAAGATTTTTACTTTACAAATTGGTTGATCCCAGAGTGCTCTCAAGTACTGAGTTTTGACATTCATTTAAAATGTGGTTTATTTTGTGGTTGAGGGTTAGTTTCCAAACGCCTTTTCAGGAACGCATGAGTGCTACCTAAACTTAAAAAAGCAAATAATCATAGTAAAATTAGAAGGCAGCCTTGCAAAATGCCCCCAGTTGAAAATGGAAGGCTTTCGAAGGAAGTATATTTTTATGTTTCTGAGAGAAAGCATGGATTTATCCTCAACTGTAGCTTCTTTGATTTTAATATAAGCTATAAAGTCAATGTTGTTTGAAATTCTCAAATAATTAATAATATATTTTATAAATGAAGTTAATCTGGTCACTCAGTTATATGAACATTTTATCTAATTAAGAAGAAGTGGGCAACATTTTCACCATTGTAGTACAAATATTGGTACATAGGTTCCTCAAATCCTTGTTTCCAACAAAACAAAAATCAACTGTATTGAGACTTAAAAGAGACTTATTAGTTATCTCACTCACTTTAAATCCCACATCATTGTGAGTATGCCTGTGTGTCTGTGCGCATTTGTGTGTGTATTTGTGCATGCACATGTGTGCGCACGTATATGAATGTATATATGTGTATGTGATATTTGTGTATATATATGTATATACACACTGCAGAGAAAAGGGGAAGGAAGGATGAAGGGAGGGAGACAGGAGGAGGGGAGGGAGGGAAAGAGAGAGGGAGGGAGAGAGAGAGAGAGAGAGAGAGAGAGAGAGGGAGAGAGAGAGAGAGCAGCACAGGTAAAGAAAACCAAAACATTAACCAAATCCCCATTTATTTTAGAAAAATGCTTACAGACTATGTCAAAAAACAAGGAAAATAAAAAAGAAAGAAAAAAGAAAAAGAAAAAATAGTTAAGATGCAAACACTAAATTTGGAAAACACGTCAACTAGTACTTTTCTCTGATGGCTCGCAAATGCCCGTTGAGGCTGCTGGTGTTCATTCAGAAAGAACCATGTTGGTACCAATTATTGTAGCATCAGTCTTCACAGCCATCTTACCTATGAAAGGGTACATAAACTGTAGGGCAGAGAGCAGCATGTACCCTGGAAAGCCGAAGGTCTTGTTAACTAAGGACTGGTAGGAGTCTGTTCCAGAGAGGGCACCTCCTTTAATCAACAAAACTAAGGAAAAGTCTGTCGTGAAACAAAACAAAACAAAACACAACACAAATCATGTTGGAAAGCATTCGCTACAAAGGCTTTGCATGCTTTGAATTGTCTTTGAGAAAAAGAGAATTGCTTTTAAAACAAAGTTTCATGTAGCCAAGGCTGACCTCCAACTTGCCATGTAGCCAAGGATGACGTTGAACTCCTGCTCTCCCTGCCTCAACCTCCTGAGTGCTGAGATTATAGGCAAGCGCCACCATGCTGGGGTGTCAGAGGATGGTGCAAGAATAGAGTTGTGGGGGAAGAAATCTGAGTGCCTGTGAGAAAACTCCAAGAAAACAATACAAGGGTCTCATGACCTCAGTTTCTTCAACAATACAGAATTGTTTTTTTGGGATGTGCTTTGTGACCCTCCTGGGTGTGGCAGATAAGAGTGAGCTTAGGAGTCCCCACCCTGCTTGCAGTAAAAGGACCCCTAACATTCACTACCTCTTGATCTGAACAATTCATCGGAGAATTTAAGAAGGCAAAGGAGGCTGGGTATGATGGTGCATGCCTTTAACACTGGCATTTCCCAGGCAGAGACATGTAGATCTCTCAGTGAGTTTGAGGTCAGTTTGGTCTACATAGCAACTTCCAGGCCAGTCAGAACTATGCAGTGAGAGCCAGTAATGTACAAACAGGCAAAAGAAAAACTGTAGAGGTCTGGAGATGTGGCTCAGTTGTAGAGTGCTTGCCTGTCATATACAAACCTTGTGTGTAATCAGTCCCTAGCCACACATGGATGAGACATGGTGGTCCATGCCTATAATCTCAGCACCCAGGCGGTAGAAGCAACAGGAAGGTCAAGGTCATCTTCCGTCCCACAGCAAGGTTGATGCTAGCCTGGTAATCAAGTTTTGTCTCCAAGAAATCTAGAGACAAGCCACCGTCTAATTGTAATGTTACCAAATAATTTCCATAGGGTTAAATGGCTAACAAGGGCCACAGGGTGAAGGACACAGGATTTAAATTCCAGCCTCACTTCAGAGCTTAAGATTTTAATCCTTGTGTTGTACAATAGAGCTGTTGCACTTGTAAAATTTACAGCAAAGACTGATTCCATTAAGAAATAATTTTAGTGTTAAAGAAAAAAATGAATATAGTGTATTTGTGGGTTTTGCTCTTAAAACATAAGAAAGGAAATGAATCTTACTGTTTGGCTTTTGTAAGGGGATCTTTTATTTATTACAATTATTCAAGGATTAGGATGATGTTAGTAAATGAATGGGTCAGTCATTCCTGCTGACAGTAAGCTTGCAATGCATGACTTTGGTGAGATCGTACATCATGGGTACAGCAGCAGCTGGACATGCTATTTCTACCGTGACCTATTTACATGTTATATGATGGGAGTAACCTAAACCACTAGCTTCCTTCCAATCCTGACTCATTGGGTGAGAAGTTTAATTTTCTCTGCCTACCCGATTTATGATTATGTGTTTACAATGCACTAAAGCTATAGTAACACACCTGGGTAGAAATTAAATGTCAGCATTACCTGGGAAGCAGGAAATTAAAAAATGACAAGGCTTTTCAAGGATACTTTATGTTCATATGCACAGATTAATATCTTTCTCAGCCAGTCCTGGCTAGAGAAGCTTCTTTTTGCTGTGAGAAACAGTTAATGCAGAGGATCACATTTAGCAGAATAAGTGACTATTGACTGCTTAATGCTAACTGGGACATATTAATTGCTTCCCTTACAGCTCAGGGAACATTGTAAAGAAGGAGATGAAGAACGCAGGCGCTAGAGGAAGGAGGAAGTGCTATGAAACAGTGGTTTCCAGACGTGACACAATACTCGTACTCATGAACTCTTTACAAGGGTCCATCAACAGTTCATCATGCCCACCGGGCAGATGCTCATGAGATCCCACATTTCCTTGTGAAGCTACTGACAGTTAATGTGTCTGGGTGAGGGACATATCATTTTCTTCAGTGGTATAGCCATTGATAAGTTGCCCATATTCTATTGATAATCCCTCCCTCTGCTTATGCAAACAACTGTACTTAAAGTCACTGGGACACACACACACACACACACACACACACACACACTTCATGAAAAGAATGGATAAGACAGAGGAAACAGGTGTCAAGGAGGTAGTCTTGGGTGGAGACTAACAACACCCCAGGACTAGGGGTGTATCTAGAGCCCCAAGTATACCTCACAGTGCCTTATCTCTTCCCTGTGGTGGAAAGAGGTTGACTAGATTTTTAGGTTATCCACAGTAATTTCCTGAACCCCTTGTGAAAGTAAGGGTTGGAGGAAAGGTATAAACTCACAGGGATGGGGCTGTCTTGAGGCCCAGACCGCAGGTGCTGAGGAGGGACAGCTGAGGGGTTTTGCACTGGTTCTCACAAGGCATCTGTCTAGACTACCACTTATAGCTGTCACCACAAGAAAACAAAAGCAAAAACTTAAACAAACCCCTGCATCTGTTAATGACCGCTGCCTCTTTCACAGCGATCCTAAGGGGAAAGGCACCGCTTCATGAAGTAAGCTGGTGGGCTGGCAAGGCTATCTGAATTGAGGATCACAGCAAGGAGAGGGAATTGTGAGTGCTAAGCCTCCCCCGTGCAGGAGGCATGGCAACACGTGGGTGTGACTGGATGTTGCATGAGTGGGGAGCAGAAAAGAAAGTGATTTAGAAGCAGCTGTCTATTGTACTGGAAGGCAGTGGCTGAGACAGCACACAAAGGCAGCACTGGAGAGAAGAGATGGGGCCAGCCATGCCACATGAACACCAAGACCCCAGTACCGCCTACACAAACACAGCTGGCAATGGCTGCCCATCTACCTGCACCTGCCACCCAGCCCTGCTGTGGGCATTGGGAAACACTGTCCAACCAGCTAGAACCAGCCTTGGAAATGGCTTTCTCAGCCACCACTTTCTGCTTGATGTGAAAAAGACACATGACCGGCTTTAGGCTTGATGCTATAACATGCTACTTTTACTAATCTGTTTAAAGGATTAGGAAGAAAAAGCAAATCTCCTCAAAAGTGGTGCTTAAATTCCTTAGGGAGCTTTGACTCGCTTCTTAGTTAACTAGGAAATTCAATTTCAGGGTATATTTGTGTAAGTAAAGACATCTTTGCCCAACTTTAGATGTAGGGACATGCAGTTATATGCTATTTACCTGTAATGTAGGAGACCCAGAATAGAAGCAGTATTCCCAAGGGAAATCCAGCTTGCTTCATTGAATAAGGCAATCCTGGAAGATCATAAAATGCCCCAACCCTGGCATTAGAAAGACAGGCAGAGATGCAAAAATATCCCACAATTCATATATAGAATGTAAAATAAATTATGTTTGTAAGGGATTAAAAAGTTCTAACATGAGAGAAGATAGTCCTAAATCAAATATTAGTGTATTAGCACTTATTTCAGAATGCCATTAACTTAAGGATCTGTCAAGAAAGCAAGCACATGAGATGACAGAAGAATGAAAAGGTAGCAAAGGAAAAATGGATTCCAGATCACACAAACAATGCTTCTTTCAGAGTGATGGGTAGTGACCTGGACTCTGCATGGCAAATGCCCCTTCCTTGCATGTTGCCCTAGGAAGCAGCCCTGAATGGATGTGGGGTCTTCGGGAAGACAGATTCTGTAGCCAAAGTGAGATAACCATGGAGAAAATAAAGAGAATGCAGGGAGAATAGGAATGCAAGCTTACTTTTTCCTCAAGCTAACTAAGGTTCATAAAATTATTTTTTACTACTTTGTGACTATGGATAATTTTAGATTATAGACCGTAAAATGTTCAAAAGAAAATAATTTAACCATTTCTATCCAGGATATTTCTTTTACAGAAAATAGTTCTCTTTAAAGCAACACTGCTGAGTGCAGTGAAATAGAACATTTTTAACATTGCTGACCTAACGTATGCTGCAAAAATATTCACACCAGGAATAAAATTCTAGAATTCTGTCTGACTGCACTGTCTGTCCACACTCTTTGTTACATGGAGACAGACTTTTACACAAGCCCACGTTCCTGCTTGCCTCTGCTTCACCTTGGAAACCTATAATTTATTGTTCATTCAAAAAATGTATATACAGATTAATGTAAAGCCAGAATTCACATCAACTTGTTAAAAAAAAAATAAGAGAGTTAACTCAGAGGCTAGAGAGATGGCTCAGCAGGTAAGAGCACTTGTTCTTGACAAATACCCATTTCCAAACACCCACACGGTGGCTCACGACCATCCTTAACTCCACTTCCAGGGGATCTGACACCCTCTTCTGACCTCGGTGGGTACCAGGCATACATGTGATATATATACACGCTGGCAAAAACACTTACACATGCACATAAAATAATATAATAAATAAATAGAATTAAGATAAAACAACCCATTTGATAAACTTACAGTTTTAAGTAAATTAAAATATAAAAATTTTATAGTTAAAAAGTTAAATATTTGGTGGACACTGCAATAGACAGGTTTTTGTTTTCCCTGCCTTTTCTGAAATGAAATGTTTCCAACTACAAAAAGAACAACAAACTCTGGGAAACACTGCTTCTATTAATGTCAAGCCCTTTCTAAAGTTTTTTACTGTCTCAGAAGCGTTCCCTTGCTTCTAATTTATTGGAAAACAGACTCTTCTTGTCAATGTAAGAACTGTTTTAAAGGAACTGTAGTAATGACTAAATGTGCAAGACTAATATTTCATAAGTTCACACTTTGAATTTAACATCAGATGGGTAGGGAAGGAAATATTGTCCAGTTTAATTTTCGTAGGGCTGTTAAAAGCCTCACGTTAATCTTTTGTACACAGAATGTATGAACGAGTCTGGAAGTTTCACAGTGGTACTAAGATGATTTAAGTAATGGATTCTACTTCAGAAGGAAAGAACAAATGAGTTGGATGAAGTGACCAGTTGACCAGACAGTCTATGAAAAGCCCGTTTTCCTTGTCCCCCTGTGCAGCCCCCCTCCCCCACCAGAGGATGCTTTCTGCTGTGGCAGGAGACAGTAGATCTTCAGCACAGCACAACGAGAAAGGACCGAATATTACTACACTGGAAAAACTTTTAAAGAGAAAGACTTTTAGGAAAGAAAACCAGCAATTTGCTCATTTAATTTTTTTCTTTAAAAGTAACCAGCGAAGGCGAGCAAAATAATAATTTGAAAGGCTCGTCTTTTTACCTCACAAGCAGAACCAAGGCAACACAGGTGGCTTACCTATTATCCCCGAACCTATCACAGAATTGACTACATTGAAAACAGCTGCAGATTGAGTCGATTTCCCTTGGCGGTCTTGTCTGGAGACCAGGCATTCTCTGTCACTCAGGTCTGTCTCTCTCTATTTTAATAGATAAAATAATGATTAAACTATTTACTAGTTTGAAAAAAATGGAAAAATGTCACACAAATAATTCAGGATTCAGGCATAGTAAGGACACCAAGCAATGCGTATGGTGTTAATATTAGGACAGTAATGAGGAAAAGCAGGAATGACTAGCAAGTCCAAAGGACTTAAAAGTCTGTCCTTAAGTCTCCCCGTTGTATCTACCCTATTGCCTTGATCCAACACCGGAGTCTGTTAGGAGTCAACCACATGATTTTATGAAATTAACGGTTATACAAGTTAGTGAAAAGTGTTTGCCAAGTAGGCCTAGGTTAGATTAAGTCAGATTCACCCCCTTTTGTCAAAGCAAGAACCCAGCATAAACCTTGACGGGGAACTGACTAGCTCCAGTCCCTGCTGCCAATTTTACCTGCAGCTGCTCCCTCAGCTGTGGCTGCTGCTGGTAGCTCATGTCTGCAAAAGGGAAATTCTGGGGCTGGGAAGCCGACTCCCACCTGGCTAAGCTCCCCCTGCCGTTTAGTCTTCAGTCAAGGTCTCCAGAGAGACGGAGGGAGCCGGCTCCGCGGGTCTCTGGGTGTGGGTGTGGGGTGTGGGTAGGGGGCGCTAGGCTATCCCAGAGGTCTCCGCCTTCAACGGGGCGGGTTCTCCCTTGTTGGTTGCTGCGGGTAAGGGTGCTGTGAGAAGTTTGCTACTCGCAGCCCAGTCTCAGGGCACACAGATGTCTCTCCTCAAAACTGCAAAGGTACAATCTGTTCCTCCCACAGCTCTTTCTCTTGCTTCTGTTTGTACTTAACTCAGCGGTTGGTTCCTGGCCCCGGAGTCTGAAACCAGCTAAGAAACCAGCAAGCCAGCAGCATCCTGCTCCGGAGTGGCTTTTCGATTGGGTGGTCCTCCCCCTCCTCCACCTTTTGCTGGATAGAACAGGAAGGTGACATTTCAGGGCTTCTATATTATGCGGAAATTGGAAGCTTCATAAAGAGATAATCAGAAAACAAAACGCAACGTAAAACATTGTTCCTGGGATTTTAGCAAGCTAGTTTGCTGTGCATGCCTTAGTCAAAGCACCCTTGTAACTTTTCGGAAAAGGAGGAGACAAAGAGAAAAGGAAGATAGAGTGATAGTGGATTCAAGTAATGAACCTTTAAAAAGGGAAAGGGGCGAATGGGGACAAAGAAGGGAAAGAACCTAGAGTATCTGAACTAAAGAGAAGCTTTTTTTTTTTACATTAGAAACTTTTGTTTAATGACGTCATATGTCACTCAATGTTTTAGCATTAGCATGCTAATAAAAACATTGATGTGTGAAAGCAGAGTGAACAGCACAATAAGCTAAGCTTCTTTTTTATTTTTTATTTTTAATTTGTTCACTTTACACCAGGGTCCATGTCAGAGGTAGCCCCTACTCCCCATACAGGGGACCCACAAGGAGCCAATGCTGCCTACTTACTACATGGTCCTCACCATGCATGGTCCTCGGTTGGTGCATCAGTTTCTGTAGCACCTCCCACCCCTTCGGATTTGTTGGCTCCACTGGTCTCCTGTCCCCCGCAGGTCCTTCTATCCCCCAATTCTTTGTAAGACTCCCTGCGCTCCGCCCCGAAGTGTAGCTGTGAGTCTCAGCATCTGCTTCCATCTTCCACTGGGTGGAGTCTTTCAGAGGATCTCTATGGTAGGGTCCCATCCTGTGCCTTCTCTTTAACTGCTTCCTGTGTCTATTAGCTTTTTAAAGTCTGTGTATTGTAGTGTGGTTATCCTGTGTTATGTGGCTAATATCAGCTTATAAGTGAGTATATACTATGCGTGCCTTTCTGAGTCTGGGTTACCTCACTCAGGATAATAATTTCTAGTTCCATCCATTTGCCTACAAATTTCAAGATTTCCTTGTTTTTAATAGGGGAGAAGTATTCCATTGGGCAACTGTACCATGATTTCCTTATCATTTGTTTGGTTGAGAGACATGTAGGTTTCCAGATTCTGGCAATTAGGAATAAAGCTGCTATGAACATAATTGAATAAATGTCCTTGTTGTATAGTGGAGCATCTTATAGGTATATGCCTAGGATTGTGGTATAACTAGGTCTTGAGGGAGAACTATTCCCAAATTTTTGAAAAAGTACCAGATTGATTTAAATGGTTGTACAAGTTTGCACTCCCACAAGCAATGGAGTGTTCTGCTTTCTCCACATCCTCACCAGCATGTGATGTTACTTGAGTTTTTGATTTTAGCCATTCTGAGAGGTGTAAGGTAGACTCTCAGAGTTGTTTTGATTTGTATTTCACTGAGAAGTAGAGAGATTGAGTGTTTCTTTAAATGTTTCTCCGTCATTCAATATTCTTTTGTTGAGAATTCTGTTTAGTTCTGTAACCCATTTTTGAATTGGATTATTTCTTTTGGTGGTGTTTAATTTCTTGAGTTCTTTATGTATTTTGGGTATTAGCCCTTTGTCAGATGTAGGGTTGGTGAAGATTTTTTCCCAGTCTGTAGGCTGTCGCCTTGTTCTGTTGACAGTGTCCTTTGCCCAACAGAAGCTTTTCAGTTTCATGAAGTCTCATTTATTAACTGTTGATCTCAGAGACTGAGCTATTGGTGTTCTGTTCAGGAAGTTGTGTCCTGCACCAATGAGCTTAAGGCTCTTCCCCACTTGGACTTTAGTTTTGTGCAGGGTGATAAATAAGGATCTATTTGCAGTTTTCTACATGTAGACATGCAGTTAGACCAGCACCATTTGTTAAAGATACTTTTTTCCATTGTATGGTTTTGGTGTCTCTGTCAAAAATCAAGTGTCCATAGGTGTGTGGGTTTATTTCTGGGTCTTTGATTCAATTTCATTGATCCACCCATCTATTTCTACGCTGTAGTTTTTATTACTGTTGCTCTAGAGTACAGCTTGAGATCATGGATGGCAATATATCCAAAAGATATATTATTGTACAGGATTGTCTAAGGTATTCTGGGATTTTTGTTTTTCCATATGAAGTTGAGAATTGATCTTTTAATGTCTGTAAAAAAATTATGTTGACATTTTGATGGGAATTGGATTGAATCTGTAGATTGTATTTGGTAAAATGGCCATTGTTACTATGTTAATCCTACTGACCCATGAGCATAGAAGATCTTTCCATCTTTTGATATCTTCAATTTATTTCTTCAGAGACTTGAAGTTTTTTTTTCACTTGTTTTATTAGAGATACATGATGATTCTTTGTTGCTATTGTTGTTTTTGTGCCTATTGTGAAGGGTGTTGTTTCCCTAATTTTTTTCTCAGTCTGTTTGTCTTTTGTATAAAGGAAAGCTTTTGATTTTTTTGAGTTGATTTTGTATCTAGCCATTTTACTGAAGGTTTTTATCAGCTATAGGAATTCCTTGGTAGAATTTTGGGGGTCATTTACTTCTTCCTTTGATTTCCTTTAGTTGTCTTATTACTCTAGCTAGGACTTCAAGCACTATATTGAAGAGATGTGGAGAGAGTAGACAGCCTTGTCATGTCCCTGATTTCAGTGAGATTGATTTATGGTTCTCTCAGTTTAGTTTGATGTTAGCTATAGGCTTGCTGTATGTTGCATTTACTATGTTTAGGTATGTACCTTTTATCCTGGTCTCTCCAAGACTTTTAACATAAATGGGTATTGGATTTTGTCAAATGATTTTTCAGTATCTAAGGAGATAATCAAGTGCTTTTTTCCTTTCATTTTGCTTATATGATAGATTACATTGATGGATTTCCATATATTGAACCACCCCTGAATGCCTGAAATGAAGCCTATTTGCTCATGGTGAAGGATGTCTTTGATGCGTTCTTGTAATCAGTTTGCAAGTAGTTTACTGAGTATTTTTGCATCAATGTTCATAAGGGAAGTTGGTATGAAATTCTCTTTTTTTTTGTTGAGTCTTTGTGTGGTTTAGGTATCAAGGTGACTGTGGCCTCATAGAATGAGATTAGTATGATTCTTCTGTTTTTATTTTGTGGGATAGTTCGAAGAGAATTGGTATTAGTTTTTCTTTGAGGATCTGGTAGAATTTTACACTGAATCCATCTGGCCCTAGGCTTTTTCTGGTTGGGAGACTTTTAATGAATGCCTTTGCTTCCTCAGGAGATATAAGACTATTTAATTTGTTTATCTGATTCAATTTTGGTAATGGGTAGATATCAAAAAATTTCCATTTCATTTAGATTTTCAAATTTTGTGGTATATAGGCTTTTGAAGTAATACCTAATGCTTCTTTGAATTTCTTCGGTATTGTGATGACTCCCTTTTTATTTCTGATTTTGTTGATTTGAATAATCCCTTTCTGCCTGTTAGTTAGTTTGGCTAAGGATTTGTCTATCTTGTTGATTTTCTCAAAGAACCAGCTCTTGGTTTCATGGATTCTTTGAGTTGTTCTTTTTTTTTTTTCTAACTTATTGCTTTCTGCCCTGAGTTTGATGATTTCCAGCAATCTATTCCTCTTGAATGTGTCTGCTGCTTTCTGTTCTAGAGTTTTCAGGTGTGTTGTTAAGTTACTAGCATGAGATCTCTCCAATTTCTTTATGAAGGCACTTAATGCCATGAACTTTCCTCTTAGCACTGCTTTCATTGTGTCCCATAAGTTTGGCTATCTTCATTTTCATTGAATTCTAGGAAGTCTTTAATTTATTTTTTCATCTGTGACCTAGAGATCATTGAGTAGGGAGTTGTTCAGTTTCCATGAGTTTGTTGTCTTTTTGTTGTTTCTGTTGTTGTTGAGTTCCAACCTTAGTCTATGATGGTCTGATAAAACACAAGGCATTATTTTGGTCTTCTTGTTTCTGTTGAAGTTTGCTTTGTGACCAAGTATATGGCCAGTTTTACAGAAGGTTCCATGTGGTACTGAGAAGAAGGTATATTATTTTGTGTTTGGGTGAAATGCTCTGTAGATATCTGTTAGGTCCATTTGATTCATGATGCCTTTTGGTTTCATTATTTCTCCATTTAGTTTCTGTTTCAATTATTTGTCTATTGGTGAGAGTGGAGTATTGAAGTCTTCTACTATTAATGTATGGGGTTCAATGTATGATGTAAGCTTTGTAATGTTTCTTTTATGAATGTGAGTTCTCCTGCATTTAGGGCATAGATGTTCAAGATTGTGATATCATCCTGGTGTATTATTCCTTTGATGAGTATGCAATGTTCTTCTCCATATCTTTTCATCAGTTTTGGCTGAAAGTCTATTTTATTAGATACTAGACTGGCTACTCCAGCTTGTTTCTTGGGTTTGTTTGCTTGAATACCTCTTTCCAGTCCTTTACTCTGAGGTAATGTCTATCTTTATTGCTGAAGTGTTTTCTTGTATGCAGCAGAATGATGGGTCCTATTTTTGCATCCATGTTGTCAGCCTGTGTCTTTTTATTGAGGAGTTGAGGCCATTGATGTTGAGGGATATTAATGACTAGTGGTTTTTGATGTTGGTGGTGGTAGAGTCTGTGTGTGTGTGCTTCCTTTCTTTTGGTTTGCTAAAGTGACGTTATCTTTTTCCTCTGTGATTCCTCAGTGTAGTTAGCCTTGCTAGGTTAGAGTTTTCCTTTTAGTATTTTCTGTAGGGCTGGATTTGTGATTGGGTACTGTTTAAACTTGATTTGGTCAGGGAATATCTTGTTTTCTCCATCTATGATGATTGAAAGTTTTGCTGAGTATAGTAGTCTGAGTTAGTCTCTGTGATCTCTTAGTGTTTGCATGATATCCATTCAGGCCCTTTTGGCTTTCATAGTCTCTGTTGAGAAGTCAGGTGTGATTCTGATAGGTTTGCCTTTATATGTGACTTGGCCTTTTTGTCTTGCAGCTTTTAATATTTTTCTTTGTTCTGTACATTTATTGTTTTGATTATTATGGAGCGGGAGGATTTTCTTTCCTGGCCCAATCTATTTGGAGTTTTGTGGCTTCTTGTATGTTTATGGGCATTTCTTTCTTTTGGTTGGGGAAGTTTTCTTCTATGATTTTGTTGTACATGTTTTCTGGGCCGTGGAGTTTGGATTTTTCTTTGTCTTCCATTCCTATTATTCTTTGGTTTGGTCTTTTTATATTGTTTTATATTTCTTGGATGTTTTGTGTCAGGAACATTTTAGTCTTAACATTTTCTTTGACTGACATATCAATAACTTCAACCGTATCTTTTACACTTAAGATTCTCTCTTTCATCTCTTCTATTCTGTTGGTGTTGCTTGTGTCTGCAGTTCCTGTTCATTTCCCTAGGTTTTATAACTCCAGGATTGCCTCAGATTGTGTTTTCTGTGTTGTTTCTAATTCACTTTTTAGGTATTGAATAATTTTACTAATTTCTTTTAGTTCTTCCTCCCATTTGATTATATTTTCCTGTAATTCTTTATAGGATTTATTCAATCCCTTCACATATTTGAATGTATTTTCCTGTATTTCTTTAAGAGATTTATTTTCCTCCTTCAAGGCTTATATCATTTTCATTCCCTCAGATTTAAAATCTTCTTCTTGTGCTTTTGGGGGTATTCATATCTCCAGGGCTTGCTGTGGTAAGACCACTGGTTTCTGGTGGTGTCATATGGCTCTGAGTTTTGTTGCTTATGTTCTTTGCTGGTCTCTAGCCATCTGTTCATCTCTGGTGTTAGCAGATCTAGAGCTTCTTCTAGTGGGGTCACTATGTATGTCCCAGGTAGATCAGGCACGTCAGGAGCATGTGAGGAGAGCTCCAAGCTGAAGCTTGCTTATTAGGGCTCCCCAGTGGCCTTCTCAGGATGTCAGACAATGGGTTTTGGAACCTGCTCCTAGCTCAACTTGGCTGGTTTTTCTGTTTCTGCTGGTTTGCTGTCTGTGATCCAGATGGACTAGGCCATGAAGAGCCAGTGGAGAGAGATCCAAGCCCAAAGCTGCTCAGATGTCCCACAGGCCTCTTCTTCTGTTTCTATGGCTGTGTTATGGATGGGACAGTCAGGTGGAGAGCAGATGGAGAAAGATCTAAGCTGACAGGTGCTCCAGTGTTGCACAAGCCTCCTTGGGATGGCAGCTAATGTGGCCTGTGGTCCATGCCCAACTCACCTCTGCTGGTTCACTCTCTGTGTCCCAGATGGGTCAGGCCAGTAAGCAGTGGGTAGAGAGAGATACAATTCTAAAGCTGCTGTGGAGTCCCAATGCCTCCACTGTTGTTACCCTGGCTGTGTTCCAGATGGACGAGGCTGGTGGGAAGTAAACTAGGAAGAACATTAAATGAACTTCTTTTTATCCCTTTGTATTAAACAGGATAGAACAGGAAGGAAGGGTATTTGGCCACACAGATGGATGAAGAAAGTCCTGGGAGCAATATGAACATATATATATATATGCTAACCAAACCGAAAGGTTCTTTTTTAAAATGAACATTTAAAATTCTTTTAAAAAAGTTTTAATATAAAATAACTGGGGCCTGGGGTGGTGGTTCAGTGGCAACTTTGGCATGACATCGTAGAGACCAAAGTTTGGCTTCTCACAAGCTCTTAATTTCTAAATGAGTGTGGTGGAGACAGAATTCCAAGAGAAGCTAGACAGCTAAGTTCGCTGATGGTCAAACTTTGGGTTATATTGACAGATGGTCCCCCAGTGAACAAAATGAATACTGATGATGGAAAACTGCACCTCATTTTTGGGCCTCCACACATGCACAGATAGGCATACACAAACACCTGCTCAACATGCAAAAGAAAGACAACGTTTTAGAAAAACTAGAGTTATATAAAAAAAATCCTCCACTACTGTGTACCATTAGTTGAAGAAATTTTAACATGTGTCCTAGCTTTTTAGTTTGTAAAAATGAACACTTAGTGTTAGAGTAGAAAGCCCATTGACTTCTCGTTCCTTTTTCCTCACAGCTCTAGACTCATCTAATTCATGAAGTTACCAATACCTTTTAAACCTATCATTCATAGTATTTGTTTGTAACCATAAGTGTAGTAGTGTTGTAGTGGTGTGTGTGTGTGTGTTTGTGTGTGTGTGTATGTGTGTGTGTGTGTGTGTGTGTGTGTGTGTGTACCATTAATAGTTTATAGTGTTGTAAGCCACATTCAACACTGTAATCTTTTTCAAGATTTACAGAATTAGAAAAAATAATTGATTTAATGAAGATTATAGAGATACCAAAATATAAAATTAACTTACACATATGCTAATTTTGTACCACAATAATAATAAACAACCAAATTTAAATTGAAAGAACACAATACTGTCAGTGAATAGCAATGCGGTATAGCAATACATATACCAATTCTTAGTAATAAATGCAACAAAATACATAATTGTATATAATCTTCTCAGAGAAAATAATGATAATCAAGGAACAATAAATAAGGTACAAGTGGGCAGCCATCCTGTATTCATTAATAGAAAGGTTAGCTGTTTAAGATTATCTATTCTTCACAGTTGAGTGGAGAGTGGGGTATGACTTTCACATAAACTCTGGTGCCCCATATTTGACTACGTCTCCTGGATGGGGAGGCCTGGTGGCACTCAGAGGAAGGATAGCAGGTTACCAAGAAGAGACTTGATACTCTATGAGAATATACAGGGGGAGGTAATCCCCCTCAGGAACAGTCATAGGGGAGGGAGGGAAGAATGGGAGGATGCAAGGGATGGGATAACAATTGATATGTAATATGAATAAATTAATAAAATATATTTTTAAAAAAGATTATCAATTCTAAGTTTAGCTTACAATTAGTTTTACCATATGCACCACTAATATTTCATGCTGGAAACTGAAAAAGCTTATAAAACTTAAAATTTCAATGTAAAAGAAAATTTTAATTTTTAAAATAAATGGGAATATTAGGAAGATGAAAAGAATAGTAAGAGGGAGAAGGAGAGGCAAGGAGAGTAGAGGGCAGGAGGAAGGACATAGAAATGTGGTATCATAAAGCTCGTTACTTTGTGTGCTAACTTAAACATTCCTGTAAGAAAGAGTGGAAGGACTACAGAACAGCTCATCATACAAGCCTGATGGCCTCCATCCCGTCGCTGGAACTTGTGGTTGAAGGAGAGAAAGGACTCAAGGAAGATGTTCATTGGCCTCCCCAAGAATACCCTGATGTGCATGCTTGTTTGCTTCCCCCAACAATAACAAAAATAAAAATTTAAAAAGAACAGAAAACAAAGAATAAAATAGAGATAGCTGTGTTAAGTTGTTTTATTTCTGTTCCAAAGATAATTTTAAAATGAGGGCAAATGTGTCTGCTTGTCTGTGAATTTATTTATTTTTCTATTAGAGAACAGAGTCTGAATTTTATATTATGTCTCTCTCTTCTCTCTCTCTCTCCCTCTCCCTCTCCCTCTCCCTCTCTCTCTCTCTCCCTCTCCCTCCCTCTCCCTCTCTCTCCCTCTCCCCCCGCCCTCTCTCCATTTAGTTTATTAGTTTATCTTTTGGCTGGGCAATAGTCAACAATCTCCTTCTAATTACTAGCTTTGGATAAATGTAATGTGCACCATATTAGATACCAAGTCATAGAAGAGTCTGTGGCCATTGATTTGTTGTTTCTTTGGTCATGGGAGGAATTCTAATTGTGTGTGGAGAGGCTCATGTGGTAAGAAGGAACTTCTGCAGTGTCATGTGCCTGAGACATGCAGGTCCTTCGACCTCAGTCTTTAGCTGCAGCCCCTCACAGCAACCTAACTGTAACCCCATGAAAGACCGTGAGCCAGGCTGTTCAACCAAATTGCTCCCCAAATCTTGATGCACTGAAAATGTCAGCTAACAAGTGTTATTGATTTTTCTAGGCAGGTCATTAGTTTTGTAGTTGTTTGTTACACAGAAATAGATAGCTAAAATGGGATGGATGGATGTAAGTATGTATGCATGTATGTATGTGTGTATGCATGCATGTATGTATATGGGCTTATGCATGTGTAAATAATTGTTGGATAATCTTTCTATACATATTTTAATGGTGTTTATTGGATGGGCATTTCCATGATTTCAAAATTATTGTTATTTAATATAACTTCAAAAGCACTAGCTTCTCAGTGAGAACATCTGAAGAAAAGGCAACATAGAATCACTGACAGCCTCCCCCGCAGAGGTAATGTGCAGGAACCTTCAGTTTAGACAGATTATATATACTTTCTTGGTAGGATAAGTGCATATTCACAGGCAAAAGGAAAAACAACCACTGATAGGATTAAATCTGTCTCTTGTAGCACAAGACTGAGGCCAGAAAACCAGACTTTCAGGAATAGAGAGAGTCTTAATTTGAACTTTTTATAGAATTGCACACAATTATATAAAGCATACACTTTGTTCATGTAGGATATTGCTTTTCTCATTTGTTTCATTATAATTCAGGCTAGCACCAAGCTTTCTTACAATTAATGGACAAAGGTCCATCTAGGCAGAAGTCTAGGTTTAGAAAGCTCTTTGTAATGGTTTATCTGTTTTCTGACAGTATTACAGTTTGAGTTAGGATGAGATTAAAGGATTGTTAATTGGTCTATAACAAAGCCTTAATAAATGTTTGCTGCTGCTTTATCTAAACAGAAAAATATTTTGTTGGATCAAATTGTTCAATTGTAGCCGAGCACAGTGGCACACACCTCTGATCCTAGCATTCAGGGAGGCAGAGGCAGGTAGATCTCTGTGAGTTCGAGGCTAACGTGGTCTACAATGTGAGTCCAGGACAGCCGGGGCTACACAAAGAAACCCTGACACAAAAACAACAACAACAAAAAACATAAAACAAAATATGGCCAACTGCTATTTAGCTCTAAGCACATATATCTTTTTAAAAAAATTTTAATATACTACTTTATTTTTATTTTAAATCTATTCAGTTTTATTTTTAATTAATTATTTACTTATTCTCTTTACATCCCAACATAGCCCCCTCCCTCCTCTCCTCCTGGTCCCACTATCCCTCCCTTTTCTCCTTATCCCCCTACCCTACCCCTCAGAAAGGGGGGGCCCTCTACTAACCCACCCCAGCACATCAAGTTACATCACGATTGGGTGCATCCTCTTCCACTGTGGCCTGGCACGGCAGCCCTGCCAGGGGGAAATGATCAAAAAGCATGAAACAGAGTCCATGTTGGAGATAGTCCCCACTCTCCTTGCTAGAGGACCCACATTAAGACCACGCTGACCATCAGGTACATATGTGTAGGGGGCCTAGGTCCAGTCGATGCATGGTCCTTGGCTGGTACTTCAGTCTCCACAAGCTCCCCTGAGCCCATATTAGTTGGCTCTGTTGTCCTTCTTGTAGAGCTCCTGTCCCCTCTAGGGCCTTCTATCATTCCCTTACTCTTCCACAAGACTCCCTGCACTCCATCCAATTTTTGGCTGTGAGTCTCAACATCTGTTTCAATCCGCTGCATGGTGGAGATTCTTAGGACAGATAGCTAGGCTCCGGTCATGCTTGTTTTTCTGGGTCTGGGTTACCTCACTCAGGATGATCTTTTCTACTTCCATCCATTTGCTTGCAAATTTTATGCTTTACTTGTTTTTAATAGCTGAGTAGTACTCCATTGTGTAGATGTACCACAGTTGCTTTATCTACACTTCAGCTGAGGGACATCTAGGTTGTTTTCAGGTTCTGGCTATTACAAGTACATCTGCTATGAACATAGTTGAGCAAATGTCCTTGTTGTATGGTAGAACATCTTTCGGGTTTATGCCCAGGAGTGGTATAGCTGAGTCTTGAGGTAAAACTATTCCTATTTTTCTGAGAAAGCACCAGATTGATTTCCAAAGTGGTTATACAAGTTTGCACTCCCACCAGCAAAGGAGGAGTGTTCCCCTTTCTCCACATCCTCAACAGCATATGCTGTCATTGAGTTTTTGATTTTACAGGTGTAAGATGGAATCTCAGAGTCCTTTTGATTTGCATTTCCATGATGACTAAGGACGTTGAGCATTTCTTTAAGTGCTTCTCAGCCATTTGAGATTCTTTTTTTTTTTTTTTTTGAGAATTCTCTATTTAGCTCTGTACCCCATTTTTAATTGGATTATTTGGTTTCATATATTTTAGATACTAGCCCTCTATCAGATGTAGGGTTGGTAAAGAGCTTTTCCCAATTGGTAGACTGTCATTTGTTCGATTTACAGTGTCTTTTGCTGTGCAGAAACTCTTCAGTTTCATAAGGTCCCATTTATTAACTGTTGATCTTAGAGCCTGAGCTGTTGGTTTTATGTAAAGAAAATTGTCTCCTGTGCCAATGACTTTAAGGCTCTTTCCCATTTCTAATAGATTTAGTGTTTCTGGTTTTATGTTGAGGTCTTTGCTCAAGTTGGATTTTAGTTTAGTGCAATGTGATAAATCTGGGTCTATTTGCATTTTCCTACATGTAGATATACAGTGAGGCCAGCAGTATTTGTTGAAGAATGCATCTATTTCTTAAGTTATGGTTTTTATTGCTGTGATAAAACACCATGAACAACAGAAACTTGGGGAAGAAAAGATTGATCTCATCTTATACTTCCAGGTAATAGTCTGTCACTTTAAGAAGTCAGGGCAGGACTTCAAGCTGAGAACTAGATATAGGAATACTAACTGAATCAAAAGCCAAGGAGGAAAGTAGCTTCCTGGATTTCTCTCATGAGTTACTTAGCCTGCTTTCTTATGCCATCTAGGACCATCTGACCAGATATGGCAATGCCATAGAGAATGGAACCCTTTCATATCAATCTTTGATCAAGAAAATACCCTGCAGACTTTCCTACAGGCCAACCTTATGGAGTCATTTTCTCAGTTAAGAATCCATGTTCCTACATATACCTTTGCTTCTATGAAGTTGACTAAAAACTATCACCATAATGGGGTTCCTCATCTTCCACCATGAGAGAGCCTCTGAGATGTTCTCAAAGATGTTTATAAAATTGGAATCTCTGTCTTCATGTGCACTTGGCTACCAGCATGTGGGGATGCAGGTGGAAGGAGATTTCTGAAAGGGAAGGATGCTCACATCTGTCCCTCTCTTTTGCTCATTTTAACTGAAATTCAAAGACATGACTGATGCCCGAAGTTGGTGTTATTCTGAAGTAGCCACCTGTTGGAAACTAAATGCCAAAGATAAAGATAACAAAATAATAAGATAAATATTTGGATATTCAATAGCTATGTGAGTTTTGGAAGAAATAAATTTAATATTGTCTTAACTAGAGTTAACCTGAGGCTTTTTATCATTTGCATTTATTAACTTATTAATATACCCTCATAGGATATTTATAACACTAACAGTCAGACAGGGATTTATCCAATTTAGATATTTCTAATGGTAGTACCGGAAAAGGTTCACTAATAGAATTTCTTTTGGAAGTCATTTTGTTTGTTCGTTTGTTTTTCTGTTGTTGTTTTTGGTTTTTGAGACAGGATTTCTCTTGTAGTCCTGACTGTCCTAGACTTGCTTTGTAGACCCAGCTGGCCTTGAACTCACAGAGATCCGGCTGCCTCTGTCTCCCAAGTACTGAGATTAAAGGCATGCACCACCATGCCTGACTCATTTTTCTTTTTCATTTTGTTTTATTAAAGATTACATTGATTAAAAAAAAAACAAGTGGCTTATTAGTACATGTATCAGTAATAAACTATAAACCATGAAATTCTGGGATGATAGTTTTGCCTCCCCAACAGACTGGTAAGAACTCCTGGCCTACAAAGTTGGGAGAATACTCTCTGCCAGTTCTACATGAATCCCCTGCTGCAGGCCATATGTAGGTTTTATCTGACATACTTGGGTATGTGATGGGTGTGACTTGCCAGGCCTTGCTTTGGGATGTAGTGACAAATCTTGACTATGGCTATAAGGTCTGAGTTGGAGCATCTTCCCTCTGATTTGTCAAGTGTGTCCTCAGTGTCAGCCACTGTGCTGCTGTGGCTCTGTGGTAGAGATGGAGACCACATTTTGAAAGCTTGTGGCGAGCGTTTCTACAGGGAATCTGAACCTACTTCAATTCTTGTTGCTGTAGTTTGTAACTTTTTCCTTTGAAAGGTGAGGAAACATTTCATAGGCTCTAGAAGTCGAGGTGGCCACCTGTTCTTTGATGCTCACTCTCAGCTGACTAATACAGTGCAAAATAACATGTGAGGAAGCAAATTTATTTTTAACTTTTATTTTTCATGAGTAACTTTTTAAACACATACACAAGAGTAAAGAAATGAAGTTAGATGCTGTGTCCCCTTGAATATCTCTTAGTCAAATGGATCCATGGACGTTAAACTGGAACAATGAAGAGCTTACATAGTTATCTTTTACCCTTACTTTCCCTTCTGATTTAAGAAAGCTTATTCTCCACAATTTAGTCTTACCTTAGTAGTATTAGACTAGAAGAAAGGCCATTGTTACCTGTTAGCATGGGCTGGTTAAGATGCCAGAATTCACAAGAGAGTAGTTGAGATGCTGTGAGATGAAGCAGCACAAGTGAAGGAGAGAGCAGCGTGGACTCTGGCAATAGAAGGCTGGGACGATCGTGGCTGCGTCTTCTCTGAGTAGAGTGCTGTCTTCTCATGCAGGATGATCACAAGAACACATCTGTCCCAAAGAATGGCAGGCAAGTGGGGCTAAAAATAAGATGTGAATAAAAGGCCAAAGAAGCATGTCCCTAAAATCCCAAATCTCCCCTAAAGTAGACATATGGGGCACCCTTTCTGCACACCTCCAAATCTTACTTCCATCTCTGTACTGGTTAGTTTTAGTCAACTTGTCAGAAACCAGCATCTGGGAGCAGATGAGTAATTGCTTCCATCTGGCTGGCCTGTGAGCCTATCTGGGGAGCAGGCTCTTGCTTAATGACTGATGTGGGAAGGCCCAGACCACTGTGGAGGTCGCCACCTTTGGACAGGTAGTGCAGGCTTGTATGAGGAAGTCAGCTAAGCAAGCCATGAGGGGCAAGCCAGAAAGCAGCAGTCCATCATGGCTTCTGCTTTAGTTCTTGCCTCCAGGTTCTGACTGGAGTTCCTGCCTAGACTTACCTCAGCAATGAATTGTTATCTGGAAGTATATGATGAAATAAATCCTTTATTCCTCAAGTTACTTTTGGCCAGTGTTTTATCACAGGGGCAAAAATAAAATTAAAACAAACCCCTTCTTTCTGAATTTGAGTAATCTTTTTTACTTCTGAACTATATTAATTCACTTTTTAATTCATGCCAAAAGTATGTGTGGTCATGTCTGTGGGAATAGTAATTCTATTGAGGGAATTATAATGTAGATTATAATTGCCTTCATCAATTTATACAGTGATGATTTATATCATTGTTGTGTCTCATTAAATATGTACCAAATGTACATTACTCTATGGAATACTTTTTAGCTATGAAGAAAAAAATCATGAAAATTTAAAGTAAATAGATATAACTAGCAAAGATGACATTGAGGTAACCTAGAATGATACATGTCTCATGCTCTCACCTGAAGTTTCCAGCTCCAGCTCTTCAGATATGAATATATAATATAGACTAATTGAAGAAATGGGAAAATAAGAGGGACCAATGCCCAATGCAGGGCAAGAGGTTGGGGAGAGCTAAGAGACTGAATAGCAGTGTACCAATGACCTGAAGAAGGAATTGGGTAAAACAAGAGGTCTCTAATTATGGAGGGGAGAGGAAGTTTAAGAAACATGGAGGGGAAATTAATAGTAAGGGTATCTGAAAAAGTCATAAGGAAAAATACTATCTGAAACTACCCATAATATATGTAAGTGAACATACATATACACACACATGCGCTCTCTCTCTCTCTCTCTCTCTCTCTCTCTCTCTCTCTCTCTCTCTCTCTCTCTTTCTCAGACAGTTTAGATGAAACTTTCTTATCCGGGCTGACAGTGCTCCCCATAAAAGCCATCCCTAACACTAGGGATGCGAAGGCCTCTTTTGAACTGTTGGTCATGATATACAAGAGATTCCCAAAACATTATAGACAAATGCTGCAATTTCTGTTTCCATGTTGTCTCACAGAGGTAGAAGGTAAGTCTCTATTGCTGAAGATGCCATGCACTTCAGCCACAGGGACCAGAAGACCCAAGTTCTACCTGAACCGAAAGCCTCCTCACTGAGGGCTAGATTCCATGGTACCAGAAGATGTCATTTAAGCTTCTAAAGGAGGGAAGCAACCAAGAGTCCTACCCAGCTCTGCTACCTATGAACCACCAGGAAGAGCATGGCATGATAGCCCTAAGACTGCAGTAGTGGCGTGCATATCTTGATGACGAAAAGGAGACCCGTAACTGGAATCAGGTACATCAAACAAGAGTGACACCATGCCCGCTACTGGCAAGCTAGCCAACCCAGAGCTAGTGCGGTCATGGGTGTTAGAAGAGAACCTGCAACTGCTTCTTTACTAAACCATCACAATTCCTGACTCTAGACTAAATATTTGTCCTTATACCCACAGATAAGTGTAGTTTTCACCCCTAATCAAGGAAACTTCTCTTTGCAACAGATGGAGACCATTACAGGAAACTACAAATGATTAAGATGCAGAGTTGTGGAGCCCAGTCCCAGCTAATACATTTACAGCACAGTTCCTGCATAGAAGGCTCAGAGACCACTGTAGAAGAGGAGGCAGAGAGACTGTGAGAGCCACAGAAACAGTAAGTTTGCTATGAGATTGTGTCTCCTTGAAATCGGAGAAGGAACACTCGTAAAGTCTCATCGACCTGTCCGCTTAAACATGAGCCAAACAAAGATAAAAATAGGCCTGCCAAAGTGAGCTGGGGAAAGACCACGAGGCCCCAGCCCTACACAAATAACTACAAGAAACTGAGGGATGCTGAGAGTGGGAGAAATACTCTTCTCCAAGGAAGAGCATGCCAATTGGTTATACAATACCAAATGGTTAATCCTGAAAACATACACACAGGTAGCATTTTACAGACTGAGCAGGGTATGATGTATATGTAACATGTATATGTAACATATATTTATATATATTTATATGTCTATTAACAATGTAAAAGAAAAGAGGACATGAATTTGAAAGAGAATAAGAGGGTGCATGAGAGGAAGGGAAAGGGAGGTATGACACAATAATAGTATAATCTCAAAAAAGAAAAATTAATTTTTTGAAAAAAAGGGCATGTGCCACTATACCTCACCTAAAAGTAATGCAATTTTATTTGTAGTAAATTTTCTTGCTGAATCTACGATGGAGTTTAAAAAATGTATCAAATAGAAGGGCTGTTCTCAGAGGACTTATCTAGGAGAAAGCCTTGGGCATTAAGTGGCTGTGAGTTTAGTCTAGACAGCAATAAAGAGCACCAGGGGACCACTTAAATTGTGGAATTGTGACACTCACAGGCTGCTAGGGTTCTCGGAGGGGGTGAGACATGCCCATTTTACTTCTGTTTATTGACAGAAGCAAAGTATTAAAAGATAACTGTTATTTCTGTTTATGTCCTTCATCACCCCTTTCTCGCAGAGATGAGCAGGGACTCACCATATAGGCTTGGCTGGCTAGGAACACTCTGTGTATATCAGAGTCACCTAGAATTCATGAATTCTACTTACCTCTGCTTCACAGGTACTGAGATTGAAGGTATGAGCCTCCATGCCTGGAAGAAGATAAATTTTAGAAACAAATAATGCAGAGCCATGCACGGGAAGTTTATTATGTCGCTAATTCCAGCAGTTGGGAGACTGAGGTAGGAAGATTGCTGAGAATTTGAGGCTATTGTCTTAATCACTGCCTTGTTGTGTGAAGAGGCACCGTGATCAAGGCAACTCTTATTATAACAAACAAACAAAACATTTAATTGAGGGCCTGCTCATAGTTCAGAGGTTAATCCATTATCACAATGGGGAGCATGGTGGCACACATGGCACTGGAGAAGTATCTGTGAGCTTTACATCCTGAGGGTGGAGGGCATGGGGGTGGGGCATGAAACCTCAAAACCCACCCCTCATGACACACTTCTTCCAATAAGGCCACACCTCTCCAATAAGGCCACACCTCTCCAATAAGGCCACACCTCTCCCCGAAGGCCGTACCTCCTAATCCTACTAATCATCTCAAACAGTTGCATTTCCTGGTGACTAAGCATTCAAATATATGATGTGATGCGAGTGGGGTGGTGATAGCATCCTTATTCAATCTACCACAGCTATGGACAGAGACTTTGTCTCAAAATAGTTAAAAAAGGGGGTGTGTAACAAAATCATTTAAAACGTTTCCATTTAATAAGTTAATGTTTTTCTCTTGACCCTCAAACATAATAGAATATCATTGTTATGGAGACAGAAACTGGAAGATATTGCTGCATGGCCATGTCTCTGGAGATGAGCCTAACTGGGATGTCCAGGGACTGAGGAGAGGGAAGACAGGTGTTTGAACACATGGACACAGAAAACCAAGGGTTGGGTAGACTCTGCTCTCTGATGGAAACGCCATAGCATGCCAGAGCCCTACTGTGTTTATTATATACAGTTGAGCATGAAAGTGAGCTTATTATATACAGCTGAACATAAAGGCAGGTTTAACTAATCTTGGTAGGAGCAGTCTCTGTAGGAGAGCAGTGCTCAGGATGTAAACATCTAGAAGGAAAAAAAAAACTATGGTGGACATTTTCTGCATACTCTATAAACATTCGCAGTAGTGTTCAGGATGTAAACATCTAGAAGGAAAAAAAACTATGGTGGATATTTTCTGCATACTCTATGAACATTCATAATTGGACCATGGAAGTCTTTGCCATCCTTCTGAGCCTGACCTAGGGAAAGCTTTGTCATTCCCATGGGGTTGAGGCCTTGCTCTTTGATGTGGCCATGCTCCTGTAAAACAGTACACATTCACACAGGACTTTATTAGTTCCCTATATGATGTGGTAAAATATCTTCATCACTCATAATGCAGAGGGAGTGGGTTATAGTGGCACATGAGTTTAGAGCTGCCTATGCATAGATATTTTAATTTTAATCCATGTAGCTATACATATAAACTCTTCAAGCATTGAAGGCTGAAGTCATTGACCTTCTGTTGCTTGGCAGGCCATCTGTCTTCAAGTTTTGCTTAGTAGAATCATAACTTTAAAAGAATGGGCTAGTATCCAATTATAAGTGAGCATATACCATGTTGAGTCTTTCTGCTTCTGGGTTAACTCACTAATTATGGTCATTTCTAGTTCCATCCATTTGTCCAGAAATTTTTCAATTTTCTTGTTTTTAATAGATGACTAGAATTACATAGTGTAAAATACCACAGTTTCTTCATCCATTCTTTGACAAGGGACACTTAGACTGTTTCCAGGTTCTGGCTAGTATGAATAAGGCCACTATGAACATGGTTGAGCATATGTCCTTGTTGTGTGTGTGGTTGAGCATATGTCCTTGTTGTGTGAGTGGAGAGTGGGAACTGACTCTAACATGAACTCTGGTGCCCCATATTTGACCACTTCCCTTTGGTGGGGAGGCCTGGTGGCACTCAGAGAAAGGATAAGCAGGCTACCAAGATGAGACTTGATAGGCTGTGACCATATAATGGGGGAGGATGTCCCCCTCAGTTGCAGAAATAGAGGAGGGGAATAGGGTGAAAGTGGGAGGGAAGGAGGAATGGGAGGATACACGGGATGGGATAACAATTGCGATGTAATCTGAATAAATTAATTAAATAAAAAAATGAATGATAACCAAAGACTTAGACGTGAAATCATAAGCAATCTATTCACAAGTCCATGGGCTTATCCACTTGTTTTCTATGTAAGGAGGTAGAAAAATGTAACAGTTGCTCTTGATCAACTCTCTGTAGTCACATGTCTAGAAAAACTGAACGCATTGACAAGAAAATACTGTAGGATTCCCTGAATATGCTTTAAATAGATGTTTTAAAAATAATTGTTAGTTAATAGTTGAATCAGTTGGAGTTCAGTAGAGGAACATAACCAAGACAATGAATATATATTAGCAACATATGCATGTCTTAGGTGATATGGGCTAGGTGGTACCACAGTGGCTGTCTACACCTTACAAAGGCTGAGATACAGGTGTTGCTTACCCTACCATGCTGGGCACCTCAGTAATCCCGAATGGTACTGAAGGCCCAAGAGGTTTCTGAAAAGCTGCTTGTCTTCAGTCTGTGACAGAGTGCAGCAGCAGGACAAATGCATCCCACAGGAAGGAAGAAGGCCGGCAGGCAAACAAGTTCTCCTTTTCACTAAGATCTCTTCATATCTGAGCAGCAATGAAATTTGTTGCCCACAAGGGGGCAGTGTCATCTCCTCTCAACAAATATCCTTGTAGACCTACCCAGGATCAAGACTCTCATTAGTTAATTTTAGATCCTATTATGTTGGCCATCGAGTTTGAACATGACAGTGGTTATTATTTTGTTTTCAGAACAGGGTCTCATGTAGCTGAGGGTGGTCTGAAACTCATGACCTTTCTGCCTTAGGCTGAGTACTGAGATTACAGGTATGTAGCATTACATCCATTATAAGGTTGTCTAATGCAGCATGCTATAGGCTCAAAAATTAAGGTATGTTATTCTATACTTTGGACTCAACCTTCATTAATAGGTGGCTAGGCTAACATGATTAAGCACTGGCAGTAATATAACAAATAACCAAAATAGATATTTTTCTAGAGCACTTTATAGGAATATGTGATCAAAAGAGGCTGGGGTAGGTGGACAAGATGAAAGTATAAGATCTTGCCCAACAAAGATAAACAGTAACCGGAAATATAACATCCTGATATTGGATATAAAATCCAGTTCCTATGTACAGGTATAAGGTGGAAACATACCTATGTGCAAGTACACATACAAACACAAAAATAAATATATAGAAAATAGATGACTACAGAAAAGAACTGTGTACATGTAACCCAGTTTAGTGATGGCTTCTCTTCTAGTTTGGCACTGTGGCTTTATCAGTAGGCCACACGTTTTGGACCTGTGATGTTTCTTGTGCATCAGCGGCAGTCTCTTCATCTGTCATTATAGTTGGCCCTGCAGCTTCCTTTTTCTCTGAGTTAACTGTATAAACAATAGTGATGCATGTCTTCCTTTAGACTAAACATCACTGTCTACCTTCATTCTCTCTCTCTTTTCTATAGTTACCTTCAAAGTCTTTTTTTAATTATTATTACTTTTTATTGGTCCTTTGTGAATTTCACATCATGCACCTTAGTCCCTCTCATTTCCCCTCCTGTCTCATCTCTCCCTCCTCTCGTACCTGCCCTCCACCCTTGCAACTTCCCCTAACAAAGAAAAAAAATCTTGCTGAGGAAGCTGTAGTGTGTCACAGTGTGTCACACAGTATACCCTTTTGCCCACACTCCATTGCTTGCAAATGTTCATTGCAATGACTCCTTTGCAAAGGTACAAGGTACTCATGTGTATGAAGCCTTTTGCTCCTGTTACTTTATCCATACTGGAACCACACTGGGACTCCTATCAAATATCCTGATTGATGTTGCCCTGTGTTATGGAGGTCCTGTAGTTTTGAATTTGTAGCACCGTTATGTACGTTAGCAGTTGGTCAGTGGTGTAGATATTCAGGTGGACCAACTCAAAGGCCTGGATCAGGGCCTGAGAGAGATCTGAGGTGGCCAGCCTTCTGGCTCACCTGCAACCCCCACAACAAGGGCCATCTTACCCTGCTGCCCAGGAGAGGTGCAGGGCCTGCTCCTGAATGTTGCAGCCAGTGACAAACAGGACCCATTCTCCCACTCTCATGACCCCAGAGCCATTTCTCCTGCCTGCCATACAAGGCTAGGGATGGGGGAGGGGCATCTTTCCCACTTTTGTGCCACTGCCCAGCAGTAAAGAGGCATAGATGGCTCTCCCATGCTCATGTCCTTAGGACCAGCTCACTTACAACATCCTGCACCCTCACATTCTGAGCCAGCTCTATTGTGCTGCCCAGGTGGGAGGAAGGGCCTTTTCTGCTGTCATGACCCCAGGGCTAAGTCCCTCATCCATGCCAGCACAGGGGTTGTTGCAATAAGCAAAGCAACAAACAGGTTGAGAAAGCAGCTAGAACCATATAAACTTGAGCCCTGTCATTACTTTCACTTTGAAATATTGCTTTTTGCCATTAAAAAACAAAACAAAACAAAACTGATGAGGCCCAATGGGCATGTGACTAGATTTAAAAAAGTATTGTGGGTTCCCAATTTGTAAAAATAAAATCTTTGAAAATGTGGAAAACTGACTTGGTGAGTTAAAACTAAAATGCTATACTAAGCAGTTTCGTTGTTATTTGTGACTAATTCCTTCACACCGAAAGCCATATAGGAAAATGGCCAATGAGATGATTCAGGGGGTAAAGGTGCTTGCAGTTAAGCCTAATGATCTGAGTTTGATCCCCACATGGTGGAAATAGGGAGCAGTTTCCAGCAAGTTGTCCTCTGATCTCCAAACACATATTGTGGCACACAATATGTGGCGCGCGCGCACACACACACACACACACACACACATGAAGGAAGAGGAAAAAACAAGTGAAAGCTAGAAAAAATGTTTTGTTTTGTTTTGTTTTTCACCATGACATCTTTGGCACTGAGTTTCCATTTTATCTTATTTTCCCCCCTTATCTGGGTTCCTGCTGGCCAAAGACTCCAAGACGAGTCTAAGACAGTATCACGGGGACTACATGCTACAAGGGCAGCCAGGAGCTAAGTCTGCCCTGAAGGAGCAGCAATAGAACAGAGTGGCCAGAGGAGGACTCCACTACGGTTTATAATAAGCTGCTACCTTCTTTTGTTTCTATCCTGTTTAATAAGCAGCATTTGACTCCAGAAAAAGGATTTGCAATTCCCTACGGGCTTGAGAAGGAACAGCCCAGACTCCAGCCACGTTTGTTCCCATGACCTCTCTTCCCAGGCGCCTGTCCAGATGTGCTGGGAAGTACAGGGTGGAAAACAGGGGCCTGTCCAGATGTGCTGGGAAGTACAGGGTGGAAAACAGGGGCCTGTCCAGATGTGCTGGGAAGTACAGGGTGGGAAACAGGGGCCTATCCAGATTGGTGGGAAGTACAGGGTAGAAAACAGGGGCCTGTCCAGATGTGGTAGGAAGTACAAGGTGGAAAACAGGGGCCTGTCCAGATGTGGTAGGAAGTACAAGGTGGAAAACAGGGGCCTGTCCAGATGTGGTAGGAAGTACAAGGTGGAAAACAGGGGCCTGTCCAGATGTGGTAGGAAGTACAGGGTGGAAAACAGGGCCCTGTCCAGATGTGGTAGGAAGTACAGGGTGGAAAACAGGGGCCTGTCCAGATGTGGTGGGAAGTACAGGGTGGAAAACAGGGGCCTGTCCTGATGTGGTAGGAAGTACAGGGTGGAAAACAGAGGCCTGTCCTGATGTGCTGGGAAGTACAGGGTGGAAAACATCTCTTCATGCTTGATGCTGGCCTGGCTTTAAATGTCCCCACTACAAAAGAAGAAACTGCTAATTTTTACTATCATAAAATATGTAAAGCCTGCTGAAATAAAATGTAAATTTTCAGAGAGGTTATGACTTAAAGATTGGTTGTGTGTGTGCAGAATATTAAGAGTAAAACAAAACAAAGCCTAGGAAGAAAGGCATTTTAAAGCTTAATTAAGAAGTTCTGTGAATTTGGGGGCAGAGAGGGTGCTATACTAACGAGTCTATGCATTTTATCTTTTGAGCGCTTTGGGGGTAACATAAGAGCTAGCTGATAAGTTCAGTGCCCATCTATGCCTTCCCTCGCATATAGCATATTATATTTGGGTAGGCAGTAAAAACAAGTTAGGTTTCTAGCCCCCTCTATCTTGGACAATCAGTGCCTATCCCACATTTACCTCCTCATGGATCCAGTCAGAGTGACAAAGCTTTGGTTGGTTTTTTGATTTTTTTCTTTGGTTTTTTTCATTTGCCCTTTTGACATATCCTACTTAGAAGAGGTATTTCCCTTTTAGAGAGTTGTCTTGAAATGATTTTCTATTTCCCAACAAGCTCTGAAATTACTTTCCTACCATCCATTCATGACAGGTTTGCTTCATCTGTGTTTACTTTTCTTATGAACTAAGACAGAGAGACTCTTCTTTGTCTAGCATGCCACCTGGTAGAATTTAAGCAAAGCAACTTATCTCCCTCAGTGATGGTAATGAAACTACACACAGTCAGGAATCTGGTCGTTTGTAACTGTGAGGTGCTGTGTAGTCAATGGTGTTGGCAGTGGTGATTTTGGGTATTTGTTTTTGTTCTTTTGTTTTACTATATTCTCAGCCAGCCCAAATATTGTTTATTTTAGACAGGAACCTAGGAATTCCATTTCCTGTTTTGTTCTCCTTTTATACTCTTCCCCTCATTATTTATCTTAACCTAGTCTTCATTTCTCTTTCTTCCCATAGGCCTGTTGCCCATGTCTAATCCATTTCCTCTCAGGAAACTTCTCACTGTTATATGGAAGGAAAGGCTGACCCTTATTTTTTTTTTTTTAATAAGTGAGGCAGGATCTCCCTTTGTAACCCTGACTAGCTTGAAACTGACTATGTAGACCAGGGTGTCCTCGAATTCACAGAGATCCACCTTCCTCCTCCTAATGAGTGATACCACACTTAGCCCTTTCTTCACATTAACTGCTCCTTTAGAAATCACACACACACACACACACACACACACACACACACACACACACACACACACAGAGAGAGAGAGAGAGAGAGAGAGAGAGAGAGAGAGAGAGAGAGAGAGAGTTTCTAATTATCCTTAAGACTTTTCTCAAGTTGTGCCCTAATCTAAGCTACTCAATGCTGTGTGAGACAGTTATTTTTCCAAGCTGCCCTTACCCAAGAGCTATTTTATAAGCACCATTTGACCACATTTGGAAGGCAAACTCCAAAACAGGAGGACTCTGCACTTTAGTGGACACACAAATGACACCATCTGTTCAGCACAGCTCAGGATGCACAGACTGACAACTTAGTTCTAAAAGCAGAATTCGTGCCACTATATAAATTTATCGGAGTACATTGGAACCAGACCATATGAACACATTGGCATGTTAAAATCATATAAAGAAAACTAGGCCCAAGAACTTTTGAACAATCCTGACAGTGGAAAGCATGTACTGGCCTCATTTGGACTCTATAAAGAGGCAGGCACAAACAATGGGATGTCAGTATTCCCCCCAAACCTGTCATCTGACTACCTAGCGTAGGCATGAAGGGGCCAGTAGGCAGAGAAGTACCCACTGCCATAGAAGCTTCAGTTTAGTTTGGTCCCCACTGTTGATGTGGCCTACCAATTCTGCTTTATCTCATCTGGACTTGTGATCCATACATCTGGCTGTTGGGACCCATTATTCATGCATTTGCCCATTTGCCCAGCTAGACCCAGTGCTGCTCTCTGTCTCTATGGCCTTCATGCTACACTTTTGAAGCTTGGCACACTCTGAGGCTATGCTCAATTCTGTACCTGCAGCTGGATTCTGCCACTGTGTCTCAAGCAGACCCCTAACAGGGTACACTACCTAATTCCTTCAATATCCCCTTTATATCATTATTAGTCAGGTCTCTTTGGAACACCTTGAGCTCTGCTATGTCCTCTTTAGGCCTTTGTAGCTATTCTGCAACCTATATAGCATATGCATATAGATGTTTTCCTGTGCAATGTGAAAGATATTATTAATGTTTATATTATAAGAGTTGAATGAAGGAGCTTGTGTTACGGTTGCTTGGAAGGTTCCATCCAGAAAAACCAACATAGCGTGTGGGTTGGTTGCTATTGAATGAATTCTGATATTGAAAGGCACCAATTTGTCTATCTCTGTTTCTGACATGATATGCTATGACACTATTTAAAATGTTAACATTTGCCTTTATCACACACATACTTCATAGGAAGGAATACGTACATGGCCCTCAGTATGAAACTCAAATTTCTGTCATTTTACCAAGGCTGGTCAGTACCTCAGAAGAGCCTGGAAATGTGGCAGCCCACATCTCCTCTGCATTTTCTGTGGCTTTTGGAAATGGTACAACTGTTTGTGATCCTCTTGCCCACCAGAGTATAGACTTTTCTAGTGTTCCCACTTGGCAGTCTTCCCCCACCTCTGAGCACAAGCTTTCACTAATCAGCCACCTGCCACTGTAGATCAGTTTCTCCTGTTACAAATCTTCCTGCAAGTGAAATCATATAGTCAGTCATCGTTCACGTTGTGCTTCATTAAATTCCTTTATGATTCACTGATGCCACTATTTTTATTCTTTATTTTTGTTGATGAATAATGTGCCTTAGTTAATATGTCCTTTTTTTTTGCAGACAAGTAGTCAGAATTTATTTGATTAACATTCGAGAGGATCTACCATCATCTACAAAAATCATTCATTTTTTAAAGTTTTTTTTTTAATTTATTTTTTTATTTCTTCATGTTCCTCTTCTCAGTCACACCCTCCTGCTCTCTTCCCCCTATCCTCGCTGCTCCCTACTCCTCAGAAAACAGGAGCTCCCCCAAACTCACCCCAATATATCAAATCAAATCAGGATTGAACTCATACTCTTCCACTGAGACTGAATATGTCTTAATTTGTATTAACATACTCTTATGTTTGAATTGTTTCGAATCACTATGGAAAAAGCGTCTGTGAACATTTATGATCCAATTCTTAGGTGGACAAGGCAAACATCCAACAGTGCTGCTGAGTACCAGGATAGACGAATGTTTAGCACTGTAAAGCTCCACACCATTTCCCCAGCTCACTAGCAGCATACAAAAGGCTCTATCTACTGGATGTCTTTCCCAGTATTGGTTGTTGACAGATGTAAATTATCGTAAAATCTAAAGGCTATGCTGTCATGTGGAATTTCTATTTTTATCTTGGATTTTGCTAATGGGTTATGGTCGGAACAACCTATATCCACTCTTAGAAGGTGTCTTTTAGACGCAGTACCCAACATACAGAAGACTCTTAACAATTATTTGCTGGCCTGATACAAATTAAACAGAGAAGATGCAGTTTATTTATGGAGTTAGGTTTACGTTTTTCCTCCAGAATTTATAAGATACTGCGGGAGTTAGCAGAGGGTACGATGAAAGATAATTTTCAAAAAATTTAAGAGAACACTATGTTTTCTTCTGCGTACCAAATGTGCTTCAGGAAAATTTCCCAAAGCAATATAGGTAGGGAGTAGATCATGATAAGAAACCACACATCCTCCTTCCCAATTGAATTCCCCTTGTACTTAACTCAAGGTAAATGTAAATCATTGATCTCTTGATGTTGTTTTATTCAATTTGTGTTCTATTTGATTGCATTTTGCCACAATTATCTCTTCCAGCTCGGCAGAACAAACCTAGCTCCGTGATAGCAATTTACCCATTCTCGAAATTTTATTTCCCTTCGTGAAAACATATCGTAGTTTCCAGATCTCTTATCGACAAGTGGATCTTAACTCATTTCAGAAGAGCTACAGATTGGGTAGCACATTTTGTTGCCTACATTATTATTATTTGATAATCAGCAAGGGGTTTTAACCAATTAAGGGGTGAGCTGCCTTTTTAAAAAGTGCAGTTCGAATTGGCTATGAGTTGTTGCATTTAGTTGTGACTCACATGTGCTGTGCATGTGCATTGGTGCCATTTAAAAGATTCGTTGAGTTAAGGAGCTAGGGAAACACAGTTTTTTTTGAAGGTCCCCGGTTTCCAAATATCTAGAGTTCAGATCAAATTTGCTTGCGACAACATTCTATTTGGGCAAAGACACACAGGAGCCAGGCATTATATTGTGGTTCAGCTGTTAGAAGCAAGGAACCTCAGCAAACATTTTTCCATCTGGCCGTTTTCATTAACTTTTTAATAAACAATAATAAAACAAAAATATAAACACCCTTTTCTGTTCTTATTTATATGTGATAAAATAGAAAACAATTGTCCCCTTTAGGCCCCGAGGCTCACTTAAATTACGATTCTTTTCTAACATGGTAACAGAGTGTTGCATCAGCAGTGCATTGGAAAGTCTGGACTCTTCTTTGTGTACGCTGTTCTATGTTGAATTACAGTGTGTGACGAGCCCTGGCCTCTTCAATAACTGGGTGGAATATGTAAAAATGACTTTAGTTTGCACTCAATGTTCATTATTCCTCCAAGATACTGTACTTTGGTAGTTTAATCACAGTTCTTGACAACTGTCTTGAAATTTAGAGATAAAAGCAATGTCTAAATGTGGTGTCTCAGTCACAAGAATAGCTGCAGAGAAAACTATCGCTGAGGAAGATGGATGGGGAGAGCCAAAGAGACTGTTTTATATTCTTTGAAGAAAATGTCCTTAAATGTTCGTGTTTTTCTCATGTATGAGCAGTCCGGTTCAGGGAACCAGGAAGTAAGGATGAATTCACTGGGTACATGATAGCTGGCTGGCGCCATGCCTGACAGTGTGTGTACAGCGCAGTGTGTGTCCTGAGCTGTATGTGCCTGACACAGTTCACACTGCATGTTATTGAATGGACTCATTTACACTTTACTATAGTCCTACAGATGTTACCATTAAATGCTGAAGATGAAGCCCTTTAGTTTTCATAATTATATAATGGCACAGGCCTACATGAGTAGTAAGTGGTAAACACAGAACTGGGCTATTCTGAAGTTCACAGAACTCCCAATATTATGCAATTTTTTCCTGCACATCTCAAGAGTGATATTAACATTTGGACAATTAACAAGAATTTATGATTAAATATTTATAAAACTTCTCAAATTCAACAAATTTTCCTGTATTTTTCTTTTCTTTCCTTTTTTTTTTTTTAAACGGGGTGGGGTGTAGTTTTTGAGACAGGGTTTCTCTATGTAGCCTTAGCTGACCTAGACTTGCTTTGTAGACCAGGCTAGCCTTGAACTCACAGTGATCCACCTGCCTCTGCCTCCCAAGTGCTGGGATTAAAGGCGTGTGTCACCATGCCCAGCTCTCTCTTGTGTTTTTCCAAAAGACTTAAAACAGTTTTCAAATATTTGTCCAATTTTGGTAGCTCAAATGAGACTGCTAAAATATATTTGGAAAAATATGTATTTGACTTGGATCAATGACCATGTACTTACACATACTTATTATCAGTGATATTTTAATGTTTTTACTTGCACATAAAATGCTTGTATATAAGATGCACACACACACACACATACACACACATACACATACACACACACATACACACATACACACATACACACACATACACACACACATACACACACACATGCACACACACACATACACACACACACACACACACACACACACGAATGGCATCTTGGTCTATTGTTAGCTTCTTAATAGCCATTCATTGTCTGTCTATGTGTTTGTTCTAACAGCTTTGTGACTCTCAGGCAAGTCCTTTTGTAACATATTACAAAACCACTAGTTTCCACCAATCTTTAGATTGATGACGTCATCAGACAGCATCTATAGCATCTGAAGCCTATGGCAGAAAATTTCCCACTTCTTTGTAATCCTAATGTTTCTATCAATATATTACAAAAATCCCTTAATTTATGACTTTCTCTGATTTTGTAACTACAAAAACATCATGAAGCTGTTACTGTTGTAACCTGCTTCAAACTGTAGTTCCTCTGTTAATACCTGCTCTCGTTTGTAACGTAACAGAAGCCATATGTGTTTTTAATTCTCCATTTTGATCATAAGGTGAAATTAGGTTCAGGTTCTAAGGCTCTATGTACCTGGGAGCTTCAGGAGCCTTTCCCTTACAATTCGATACATGTTGAATGCTCTGCTCGAATTAAGGATGTATGTTCTACTTAAACAAATACGCTGCTACATTCTCTTCTCCCAGAAAAATGGCGAAAGAAAAGTCCCCAAGCCTATACCCTAGCCAATCAGCTTAAAATGCTTTGTCTAGCTACCTGGATACATTGTGCTTAGAACAAAATCGATTCTTCTGGTGTTTAGCTAGTCTAAATGATGTAATGCTGCTCTCCTCCTTGTTTCTCACCTGGTTACAGTTTTTTTTTTAAAATAAAAACCTGCCTTAGAAATAGACTGGGGTCACAGTTTGGCTCCTGAGTCTATTGTGTCCCTGGCCATGATCAGTCCTGGGGTGTGATGTTCAAATTAACCATCAATATCTCACTGAGATTGGTACTTGTTGTGTGGCAGTCTGTGTACTGCAGCAGCTACCATACTCAAACATGGTATTTGAGGCTACTTGATCCATGGCCACTAATGTTTGGCTCCAGAAGAAACTCTTATTCTCCTTGAGATGATGCTGTGCTTTGATGGTGGCAGTTTCTGGTGCCTATTGTCAACTCTCCATGACAATCCACTTTACCAGAGTGTGGGTTCTCTTCTCCGAAAGGCTGGGCTGAAAATCTGGTCACAGAGTTTTTTTTTTTTCCCGCCCCCAGCCTTTTGGAGGCTAGCTGAAGGATGCTTTGTCCTGAGAACTGGTCGCAGAGAAGGCCTTGTGGGCAAGGAGGAAGCACATGGCAGTTGCTCTCGGCCTGGTTGAGACAAGAGAAATCTGAGTCCCTTCCAGAAGCGAAGGGAACCTCTGGCTTGCGAAAGGCCAGACTGCACTTTTATTAAAATAAAGGCAAAAGAGTCAAACAACTAGACTTTTATTCACTAAGCTTGAAAGGAGAAGGGCAGAGAGCAATGGGGAAGGGATGGGGTGTGCCTCTCGCAACCTTCCAGACCCTGGGTTTTTAAACTAAGCTTACTTGAATAGCAGGAGACACTCCCAGGACACTTCCTTGGGCTTGTCTCTAGGGTACCTTTGATAATGTTTTTCTTCAAAGAGCCAGCTTTTGACACCTTTTGTGTGGGTTAGGGTCTGCAAGGAACTATCCTTTTACACATTTGGGTCTGGTGACCTGTTGCCAGCAGGGCATCGCTCACATATGTCTAAGCAGGAAGCTTAAGGGAAGGAGCTTCCATCCTCCTGCCTGCAGACAAAGGCCCACACCAGAGGAGTCACCCAGATGGATGCCAGGTCCAGGCACTGGGCACTTGTCCTCAGATTCTGGTGCTTGTTCCTTTGGTGGATGTTGGCAAGATTTTTCTGACAATTGGCCTGTTCTATAGTCCATTGTTTCATGCTGTGCTAGCTATTTGGGTCTCTTTCTTTCTTTCTTTCTTTCTTTCTTTCTTTCTTTCTTTCTTTCTTTCTTTCTTTCTTATCCTATTTTGTTTGTGTCCTGAGCCTTTGGTTTCAGAGCATTCAATTCATTTTTGTATATTTTTAGAATACTTATTTCTGACATTCAGCCCTTTATCTTGACACCTGTACAGTATCTACTGTATTTTTTCTGAGACTTCTCCTGCTTTATGCAAACGTGCCACCTTTAGTTTGATTGACAGACCATATACTAAAGATGCTGAAAATAGAATGTCCTTCTTCCCTTCATCCCAACAGGGTTGAGGTTTCAAGGAGAATATCCTATACCATATAATTACTCCATAGGCTGACCCATCATCTGAGTTTGAAGGAGTATGAAAGTATGTTATTAACATACTCAGGGACACACACAAAACAGTTGATCACCCAGGGTCTTGAGCATGCTCACTTTCTTATAAATGTTCAGGAAAATCCAAAGACACAGTGGTAGGAACCAACCTCAGGGTAAAAGCTGAGGGAGTTACTTCCAGAAGAAGCACACCAGTGTGGTCCAAAACTAATATATCCCATACCTAGCATGGAGAATTGTTCAGGTTTTAAGAAAAAATGAGAAACAGAGATTCAAAGAAGAGGGATTGAATTTGAAAATGAATCATAGTTTGGAACTCTGGATGTTCTTAAGCCTGGTAATTATGTCAATTCAACAAATATTTGGGAATCAAATGGGAAAACCTAACTAAAGATAATTTGGCATATGCTTCTGTCAGTGGGAGAGCATTCTTGTGTGCATGTTGTCTGAAAGTTGTAGGCAATAGGACTGAAGCTTATGTGTAGGGACAACTTTAACTTGGATTTAAAAGCATCTAGGGAAAAGAAATGGTGGAATTGCTAATTCAAAAATGAGTTAGAAATGGCATAAAATTAAAACAGATGTTAATGGACAGGAAATAAAGACAATTTCACGCATTATGCCAGAATAACAGGTGAATCCCAAGGAATCTAAACTCTTTCTTTCACCCATACCTCTCTGGCCTAGCCACTTCTCTCTCTGTCTGTCTCTCTGTCTGTCTCTCTGTCTGTCTGTCTGTCTGTCTTTCTGTCTCTCTCTTTCTTTCTCTCTCTCTCTCTCTCTCTCTCTCTCTCTCTCTCTCTCTCTCTCTCTCCTCCAGGCACAACACACTTATAGATCAAATGGAGACATAAGGTTATTGGGTAATTCAAATGCTGATTTCTGTACCATCCATATGTGGTTGCAAGCTTTGTTCTGAGAGTCTCCTGTCTCAATGTTGTCTAAACACTTCTCCCCAATTGTCTCCTGATAGGCCAAGAAAGCAGCTTATAGCCAATCACTGAGCAGAGGAGAGAATATGGCTGGATTTCCTGCCATCCAGGGAGGAAGAGTTAGAGGAAGAAGTAGGGGACTGATCCACAGGAGAGGTCCAAGAGCCATCAGGAGAGGAACTGGATCAGAGAAAGCTACAGACTACAAGAATCTCTGAGATGTAAGCTGGGAGACAACCAAAATAGCTTAAAGGGTTAAGAATAGAGTAATAACTGCTCAGTGCTTGTGCTTTAAAGCATGTTTAAATGATATAATAGAGTCCCAATTATTTGTTTGATAGCCAGATTAAGAGAGAAACTGAGAAACAAACACAGATTTATAAAAATAATTTTAACGATCAAAGGAAAAGATTATTATAGCCTGCTTTAAGTAAATACCCACAGGGAGGAGGGACTGCATAGAACTTAAATACTTCCATTTATAATGATGTCACAGCCGTTCATGGTTTGGGTCCCAGAACCATAATTCGGGGCCACAAGGGAAGGAATGAAGAAAGGACAGACATATGGATGCACAGAAAAGCTGGGATGAGGTAATTTGGGCTCTGTGATTGGGAAAGCCTTGGTACCTTAGAAGCTCAGTGTATTTATTATATGCAACTGAACAACGAGGCAGGGTTTATGATACATGGCTGGGTCAAGGTTTAACTAATCTCTGTAAGTGCAGCCTCTGTGGGGGAACAGTCTTTAAGCAGTATATATTTGGGAGGAGAGAGCAACAATTGACATTTTCTTCACACACTGTCAATATTTGCAATTGGATCAGAGGAAAGCTTTGCCATCCCTCTGAGCCTCATCCTGTGGGAGAAGGCTTTGCCAGCCCCACAGAGCTAGGGCATTGGAGTTCTTGGTATGGCCATAGCCATGTAAAAAACATACATTCACTCAGGACATCATGGCTCCCTGCATTTCCACTTTTCATATGTCTTAGATGTTCAGGATTGGTTCTCATGCACAGATCAGGGGCAGCTCACTGCATTGCTGGACACAGAACTGTAAGAATGGTAAGAGGAAAAATCCGGTGGTGCCACACACCTTTAATTCCAGCACTTGGGAGATAGAGGCAGATGAATTACTGTGAATTGGAGGCCAGCCTGGTCTACAAAGGGAGTCTAGGACAGCCAGGGCTATCACACAGAGAAACCCTGTCTCAAAGAATCAAACCCTCACCCCCCAAAAAGAGGGAAGATCCTTGCACCACTGTGCCAAACAGAAACACAACCCATGTTTAGCAAGCTTAACAGTTAAAGCCTCTCAGTGCGGCAAGGACTGTTTCTGCTGTGTTGGAAGGAGACCAATTTGTTCGCAAGCCTTTTGAATTTCAAGGATGTGCCAAGGCAATTTGGCCACACCCATGTCATCATTATTGTAGGTCCAAGCGCTCAGAAGGTGGATCCCAACTATTCTCAAATAAGTCTGACATCATAAGGAGCTGCTGTCACACAAATATTTTGGTAGTCCTTAGGATGTATTCGTTTTGTCTGAATTGCAGGGATGTAGCCCATTCCAAATAGTTTAATGGAGCTCATTGGGAATCCAGGTAGTTTGAACAGTACTCCCCAAAACAGAGGGATTCATTGATATAAACAAGTATGGGATGAAAATCATAGGCCTAGTCAGTAGACCTCTGCCCTGATGGGGTTACTCTGCATGCATACAATTACCAGATGTGTCAGAAATATAGCCTTTGAGATATCTGGGTCAGGTTGTTCCAAATTCAGGTAGTATTTAATGCAGCTCAGATTTTTTCCCCTTTGACTGCATGTCTCCTCTATCAGATAGATCCAGATTCAGCTGTTATTGGCCACCTTCTAGCCCTTGGCTGCTGAAGGCACTAAGGTACAGCCACAGTGCTGTTGAGACAGTGCAGACTGTTGGACAAGGCCAACTCACCAACTGTCCAAAAAGCTGACCAGGCAGGTAGGCCAGCCACCTGCCCGGTGCTCCACCATCATCACCCATGCACCCTTTGTTTTTAGTCAAATTTAACAAGAGAGCAATTAAGTAGAAACCAAAGCTGGGAGCATGTTGGAGACCCTCACGCCTTGATTTACTTGCTATTTTCAATTTATGCGTAGTTCAAGACATTTCCTGAAAAATCAAGGGCATGCCTCCAGAACATAGTCCAGGAACTCATGGAGCAAGGCCTCTATCACACCACTTTTGTGGTTTCCCAAAATCTCCCCTAAGAACTAACATATAACTGCCCAACTCTAAATTCTACTTGTCCTTGAGTTACACTGGTCTAAAACATGGAAAAACTCAATATCTTCCTGAAGGTTTCTATAGATAATGTAAGAGCAAAATCTGTGGCCACTTCATTCCTCATTTTACATCAATGGAACTGCAATTGCTCTTCCAGAACTGAAGGTGTGTGTGTGTGTGTGTGTGTGTGTGTGTGTGTGTGTGTGTGTGTGTGTGTGTGTTCCCTTTCTAGTATGACTTTTCCTTTCCTTTTTTTATTTCAAGACAGGATTTCTCTGTTTTAGCTCTGGCTGTCCTGGAACTCACTTTGTAGAACAGTCTTGCCTTGAATTTACAGAGATTTGCCTGCCTCTGCTTCCTGAGTGCTGGGATTAAAGGCACATGCCACCACACACTAGCTCTAGTATGACTTTTAAATATATAATTATGACCTGGATATAGAAGCTATTTCCTGGCTTTCTATGCTCTCTTCCTCTATCCCTCTAATGCTTGCTTATTTATTTATTTATTTATTTATTTATTTTTGCAGAAACAGATTTTCAAGGTTCTTGATTTGGCCAAATCCTGGTATAATACAAGTCTGAAAAACTGGGACTAAAGGGGAAAAAATGGTCATTTCAAAAGCCAAACTGTTGCTTTCTGATTAGTGGTTTGCAGAAGGCATCTCAAAGTTTACTCATGTTAATGACTCTTCCTAGTGTATTTCATTATTTCTTTTGTTTTTGTTTTTGTTTTCTTTTGTTTTAGACAGGGTTTCTCTGGGTAGCCTTGGATGTCCTTGACTCACTTTGTAGACAAGGCTAGCCTCAAACTCACAGAGATTGATGTGCCCTGCCTCCCTGAGTGCTGGGATTACAGGCATGTGTCACCGAACCTGACTTTACTTTTTTCTTAAGTGTCATCAGTGTTCCATTCTCTTTTACCATATATCTGTGCTTTTAGCTTTAAAATGGTATGAAACAACTTAGGGACATTCTAGTTAAATGATTTACATCCTTGCTACATAGCTAAACAGATGACCAAAAACTAAAAGAGATGAGGGCAAAAGCAGCAACACCAAGCTTTGTTTGTCCTTTTAATAGCACAGTGGCCCAAACAAGAGAACTGTCATTAGAAAAAGCACCAAATGCCTGCTGTTGAAGAACTTGAATGTTAGCAAATGCTCAATTCAAATTTTATTAAGAAAACAGAAGTGCCTGCAGCACATCTTGCCTGTAACTGATAGATATGAAGGCTCCTCTTCCTGCTCAATGTCTCAAAGAGTTTTCTGGATTTTCCTTAAGGATGGAGATATCTTATAAAGAAAGAAGCATTTTCTAAAAGTACAAGGAAAAAAAAGGAACCATCAAGCAAGAAAAAGAGATGTAAATGTTTTTTTTCATAAAGAAGGTTATAGAAAATGTGATTTTAGATGAGAAAAGATTTTTTTTAATGGTAAAATGAGATTTAGTCCTAAAGGCATTGCTAAAAATGGAAACAGATAAATGAGGACAATCCTGAAGGTTAAAGTATGTTGTAAAAGTTTGACAAAATTAAGATTAAAATTTTTCTTCATTAATTTATTTATTTAATCACCTTATAGTCTGAGGGCAGCTTCCTGCCTCCCTCCTCTCTTCCCAGTCTCCCCACCCCTTCTATCTAACCCACCCAGGCACATCAAGTTGAATTATGACTAAGTGCATCTTCTCCCACTGAAGTCAGAGTAGGCAGCCTGGCTAAGGGAAAGGGATGCAAAGGCAGACAACAGAGTCAGAGGCAGCCCTTACTCCCATTGTTGGGGGACTCACATGCAACCAAACTACACATCTGTTACATGCGTGCGGGGGGCTTAGGTCCACGCATGCTCTTTGGTTGGTAGTTCAGTCTCTGAGCCCCCATGGGCTCAGGCTAGTTTACTCTGTAGGTCGTCTTGTGGTGTCATCGACTCCTCCAGTTCCCTCAATCCTTCCTCCCATTCTTCAACAAGACTCCTCGAGATCCACCTATTGTTTGGCTGTGTGTCTCTGCATCTGTTTCCATCAGCTGCTGGATGAAGAGTCTCAGAAGGCAGTTATGCTAGGCTCCTGCCTGCAAGCATAGCAGAGTATCATTAATAGTGTCAGGGGTTGGTTCTGTCCCATGGGATGGGTCTCAAGTTGGGCCAGTCATTGGTTTGCCATTCTCTCAAATTCTGCTCCATCTGTATCCCTGCAGGGAGGACAAATTTTGCTCCTCTACCTCCACTGCAAGTCCCATCTGGATACAGGAGATGACAACTTCAGGCTCCTTAACATCCTATGCTAGGATTCTCAGCTAGTGTCACTCCCATAAACTCCTGGGAGTCTCTCTTGTACCAGAGATGCCCCCCCTGACAGATTTCTATTCTCTCTCCAGGTCCTACCCCAATGCTCGCTCCCTGATGCTCTCCCAACACCCAATCTCCACACAGTTACCCTCCCGATCCCCTCTCCCACTCAGTTCCCTCCCTCCATCAACTTTAGATGTCTAGTTTATTTCCACTTCTGATTGAGATTCCAGTATCCTCCCTTGGGCTGCCCTTGTACCTTAGCTTCTTTGGGTCTGTGGATTATAGCATGGTGGGTTATCCTGTACTTTATGGCTAATATGCATGCATAAGTGAGTACATACCATGTTTATCTTTCCGGGTCTGGGTTACCTCACTCAGAATGATCTTTTCAAGTTCTATCCATTTGCCTGAAAATTGCATGATGCCTTTATTTTTAATAGCTGAGTAGTATTCCAGTGTATAATTGTACCACATTTTCCTTATCCCTTCTTTGGTTGAGGGACATCTAGGCTGTTCCCAGTTTCTAGCTATTGCAAATAAAGCTGATATGAACATAGTTGAGCAAGTGTCCCTGTGGTATGTTGGAGCACCATTTGGGTATATGCCCAGGAGCGTTATAGCTGAGCCTTGAGGTAGAACTATCTCCAATTTTCTGAGACAGCGTCAAATTGATTTTCAAAGTTTGCACTTCCATCAGCAACTGAGGAGTTTGTTCCACATCCTTGACAACCTGTGCTGTCACTTCAGTTTTTGATCTTAGGCACAATGACAGTTGTAAGATGGAATCTCAGCGTTGTTTTGATTTGCATTTCCCTGATGACTAAGGACATTGAACATTTCTATTTTTGTTGTTGTTTTTTTTTTTTTTGTTGTTGTTGTTTTCAAGACAGGGTCTCTCTGTGTCACCTTGGCTATCCTGGACTTGCTTTGTAGACCGGGCTGGCCTCAAACTCACAGCAATCTTCCTGCCTCTGCCTCCTGAGTGCTGGGATTAAAGGTGTGTGCCACCATACCCAGCTTCATTGAACATTTGATTAAGTGCTCTTGGCCATTAGAGATGTCTCTGTTGAGAATTTTCTGTTTAGTTTTGTACCCCATTTTTAATTGGATTATTTGTTTTGTTGGTGTTTAATTTCTTGAATTTTTAAAATTATATTTTGAATATCAGCCCTTTGTCAGATGTAAAGTTGGTAAAGATCTTTTCCCATTTTGTGGGTTGCCATTCTTTTCTATTGACAGTGTCCTTTGCCTTGCAGAAGCCTTTCAGTTTCAGAAGGTCCTCTTGATTATTTTTGATCTTAGTGCATGAGCTGTTAAGGAAGTGATCTCCTGCATTCAAAGCTATACTCCACTTTCTCTTCTATTAGATTTAGTGTGTCTGGTTTTATATTGAGGCCTTTGATTCACTTGGACTTGAGTTTTGTGGGGAGTGATAGACATGGATCTATTTGCATTGTCCTACCTGCTGACATCCAGTTAGACCAGCACCATCTGTTGAAGGAGCATTCTTTTCTCTGTTGTATGGTTTTGGCTTCTCTGTAAAAAATCCAGAGTCTGTAGGTATGTGGGTTTATTTCTGGGTCTTCAATTCAACTCCATTGATGAACCCATCCATTTTTGTGCCGGAACAATTTTTATTTATTGTTGCTCTGGAGTGCATCTTCCAACCAGGGATGATGATATCTCCAGAAATTCTTTTATTGTACAGGATTGTTTTAGCTTCCCTGGATTTTTATTTTTCCATATCAAGTAGAAGATTGCTCTTTCATGGTCTATAAAGAATTTTTACTATGTTAATTCTACCAATCTATGATTATGGGAGATCTTTCTATCTTCTGATATCTACTTCAATTTCTTTCTTTAGAGATTTGAAGCTTTTTTCATATAAGTCTTTCACTTGCTTGGTTAGAGTTACACCAAGATATTTTGTACTATTTTTGGCTACTGTGAAAGGTGTAGTTTCATTCATTTCCTTCTTAGCCTTTCTATCACTTATATTAAGGAGGGCTACTGATTTTTCTGAGTTAATTTTGTATTCATGCACTTTGCTGAAGGTCCTAATCGTCTGTAAGAGTTCTTTGGCAGAATTTTGGGGGTCACCTATGTATACTATCATATTATCTTCAAATAGTAATATTTTGACTTCTTTCTTTCCAATTTGTATCCCCTTGATCTCCTTTAGTTGTCTTATTGCTTTAGCTAGAAGATCAAATACTACATTGAATAGATACAGAAAGAATGGGCAGCCTTGTCTGATTTAGTGGACTTGCTTTAAGTTTCTCTTCATTTAATTTGATGTTGGCTATTGGCTTACTGTATATCACATTTATTTTCTGTAGGTATGTGTCTTGTATCCATGATCTCTCTAAGACTTTTAGCATGAAGGAGTATTGGGTATTATCAAAGGCTTTTTGGCATCTAATGAGATGATCATGTGATGTTTCCTCTTCAGCTTGTTTATATGATGGCTTACATTGATGAATTTTCATAGGGTAATCCATCCCTGCATCCATGGGATGAAGCCTACTTGATTATGATGAATGAGGCTTTTGATATGTTCTTGAATTTGGCTTGTGAGTAGAAAAATTAAAATGTAAAGAAAAATGGCTGCCCATCACAGTGGCTCAGACCTGTAAGGCCAGTACTTGGAGAGGCAGAGGCAGATCTCTATGAGTTTGAGCTAGCCTGGTCTGTCCAGGACACACAAGGCTACACAATAAAATCCTGTATGGAAAACAGCCAACCAAATAAACAAATGAAACAACAACAACAACAACAACAACAACAACAACAACAACAACAACAGACTCCTTCCAGGCCTGAGGGAAAGGACTTGTCCAGGTCCCCAGACTTCTCCTCTGCTACAACTGCAAGGAGATAAGTTTTTAGATTCGTGTTGTTCTCTCAGCCTTGTGCCATCTTCTGGAAGCTATGTGGAACCTCATGGGGAGTTCCCTGTGGACTTCTGAAAAGCTGCTCTCATCTTCGGCTATTTGAGAAGTCAGTTCTCCAAGTGCCAGTCTGAGCCCCATCATGACATGTCTACCATTTCTCATTTTATTGTATTTCTTAATTCTTTTAGAATTAGATCCTGTAAATATTTTCTGAGGTTATTTGAAACTTTCTTTGGCTCATTCCTAAGTGATAGAAATAACACTAATTTTGGTTTTGATTAAAACGACAGATGAGGATGCTACTGTGTTCTCAAGTTGCTCATGTTCTGTTATGACTGTTTGCTCTTGTAGCCCTCTTATCCGACTTGAATCAAGATTTTTTTCCTCCTTTATTAATTTATTCTTGTTACATCTCAATGGTTATCCCATCCCTTGTATCCTCCCATTCTTCCCTCCCTCCCAATTTCCCCTTATTCCCCTCCCCTATGACTGTTCCTGAGGGGGATTACCTCCCCCTCTATATGATCATAGGGTATCAAGTCTCTTCTTGGTAACTTGCTGTCCTTCCTCTGAGTGCCACCAGGTCTCCCCCTCCAGGGGACATGGTCAAAGGTGAGGCACCAGAGTATGTGAGAAAGTCATATCCCACTCTCCACTCTACTGTGGGGAGTGTTCTGTCCATTGGCTAGATCTGGGTAGGAGCTTAAGGTTTACCGCCTGTATTGTCCTTGGCTGGTGCCTTAGTTGAGCGGGACCCCTGAGGGACACTTAGGCTGTTTCCATGATCTGGCTATTATGAATAAGGCTGCTATGAACATGGTTGAGCAAATTTTCTTGCTGTGTGCTGGAGCATCTTCTGGGTATATTCCAAGGAGTGGAATAGCTGGGTCTTGAGGAAGCCCTATTCCCATTTTTCTGAGATAGCACCAGATAGATTTCCAAAGTGGTTGTACTAGTTTGCATTCCCACCAGCAATGAAGGAGTGTTCCTCTCTCCCCACATCCTCGCCAGCATGTGGTGTCGCTTGAATTTTTGATCTTAGCCATCCTGATGGGTGTAAGATGGAATCTCAGCGTTGTTTTGATTTGCATTTCCCTGATGATTAAGGAGGTTGAGCATTTCTTTAAGTGTTTCTCAGCCATTTGATATTCCTCTGTTGAGAATTCTCTGTTTAGTTCCATGCCCCATTTCTCGATTGGGTTATTTGGTTTGGTGGTATTTAATTTCTTGAGTTCTTTATATATTTTGGATATTAGACCTTTGTCAGATGTGGGGTTGGTGAAGATCTTTTCCCAGTCTGTAGGCTGTCGCTTTGTTCTCTTTACCGTGTCACCTGCCTTACAGAAGCTTCTCAGCCTCATGAGGTCCCATTTATTAATTGTTGACATTAATGCCTGGGCTGTTGGTGTTCTGTTCAGGAAGTTGTCTCCTGTGCCAATATGTTCCAGGCTCTTCCCCACTTTTTCTTCTAAGTGATTTAGTGTCTCTGGTTTTATGTTGAGGTCTTTAATCCACTTGGATTTGAGTTTTGTACAAGGTGACAAATATGGATCCAGTTGCATTTTTTTACACATAGACATCCAGTTAGACCAGCACCATTTGTTGAAGATGCTATCCCTTTTCCATCGAATGGATTTGGCTTCTTTGTCAAAAATCAAATGCCCATATGTGTGTGGATTCATATCTGGGTCTTCGATTCGATTCCACTGATCAACCGGCCTGTTGCTGTGCCAGTACCATGCTGTTTTAATTACTATTGCTTTATAGTACAGTTTGAGATCAGGTATGGAGACTCCTCCAGAGCACCTTTTATTGTACAAGATTGTTTTAGCTATTCTGGGTTTTTTGTTTTTCCATATGAAGTTCAGAATTGAACTTTCAATGTCTTTAAAAAATTGTGTAGGTATTTTGATAGGGATTGCATTGAATCTGTAGATTGCTTTTGGTAGGATGGCCATTTTTATTATGTTAATTCTCCCTATCCATGAGCAAGGTAGATCCTTCCATCTTCTCATGTCATCTTCAATCTCTTTCTTTAGGGTTTTGAAATTTTTTTCAAACAGGTCCTTCACTTGCTTAGTAAGAGTAACTCCTAAGTACTTTATATTGCTTGTGGCTAATGTGAAGGGTGTAGTTTTCCTAATTTCTTCCTCTGCAAGCTTATCATTTGTGTATAGGAAGGCTACAGACTTTTTTGAGTTAATTTTGTATCCAGCCAATTTGCTGAAGGTGTTTATCAGCTGTAGGAGTTCTCTGGTGGAATTTTGAGGGTCGCTTATGTAGACTATCATATCCTCTGCAAATAGGGATAATTTGACTTCCTCCTTTCCCATTTGAATACCCTTGATCTCCTTATGTTGTCTTATTGCTCTGGCTAGAACTTCGAGTACTATATTGAAGAGATATGGAGAAAGTGGGCAGCCTTGCCTTGTTCCTGATTTTAGAGGAATTTCCTTAAGTATCTCACCATTTACTTTGATTTTGGCTATTGGCTTCCTATATATAGCCTTTATTATGTTGAGGAAAGTGCCTTGTATTCCCGATCTCTCTAAAACTTTAAACATGAATGGGTGTTGGATTTTATCAAATGCTTTCTCTGCATCCAAAGAGATGATCATGTGGTTTTTTATTTTCATTTTGTTTATGTGGTGGATTACATTGATGGATTGTTGGCTCAGTTTATTAACAATTAAACTTTATTATACAACCCAACTAGCATATACAAGAAGGAAAAAAAAAAGGTTAAAGGGACAGAAGATTAAAACCTCCTGGAATCCGTTCGGCAGGACGGGTCCTTAGGTGTCTCAGTCCCACGAGCTGATCCGGTCCTTTCCTCTCTCCCGAGCCTTCTTCTTTCTCCTTCTACCTCTTCCCAGTCATATGCAAAGGGCGGTCCCTTCTCCCTTCGAGGGTCAATTAGGAAAACAATAGCCACGGTGGGGTTCCTAGGTAGGCTTCCTGAATTCCAAGCCCAGGAAGGCTCCAAACAGTCTCTCACAAGGTATTCATGGTGTGCCCCAAGGATAAAGCCCGTCAAGACTGCTTCCACCTGAGACAAAGCTCAATCTATCCCACACCTCACCCTTCTCTCTAAAAAATTAAGAACTATATACACATATATACATATATACATATATACATACTCATCAGGAATCAAGAACATAACAAAGTCCTTTTATACTTGTTAACCTAAGGGAAAGTATACCACTATCCTATCAAAGAGAGTCCTTTTCTTTCATGAGAAATTGTAATTATTAATCTACTAAAGCTTCTAGTAACACTGTGGCTATCTAGTCTTCAATCCCATCAGAGACCCAAGAAGGAAAATCTATCTAATAAAGGAAGTGCTGGCAGGCAACTTCCAAGTTGCAGAGTACAGAGAGAGCAGACTGCCTGGATAGTCACTGAATTCTCTCCTTCATTAGGGCAATCAGTCTTCAGCCTTATCGGCCCAAAACATCCAACGAACTGCTTTTGCTGGCAGGCAACTTCCAAGTTGCAGAGTACAGAGAGAGCAGACTGCCTGGATAGTCACTGAATTATCTCCTTCATTAGGGCAATCAGTCTTCAGCCTTTCGGCCCAAAACATCCAACGAACTGCTTTTTGAAGCAGGAAATCCGACGGTCTGGTCCATCTATTCTCTTTAAAGCTGGACAGTCATCTTTCCAGCATCATTGTTGATCGTTGCAGACAGTCAGCCTGTCATCAGCCGTAGAGATAAGAGCAGTAGCAGAGCAGTTTTTCCGTCTAGTGACCATTCTGTCACCAGCGTCTCTTGAAGCCCCCATCTTCAATGATGCAAATGGAGAGGCGGCCAGGAGCGGATGTCTCTCTCTGTCAGGAAAGCCCTCATCATTAAATGCCATATTCTGTGGATCTCTGAAGAGTTTGAAGAGCAAATCTATCTATTCTTACAGTTATCAATCTATTCCTTTGAAGACATAGACAAGCTATTAAACAAACCTGCTCTATAACAAAGTGAGTATCTAATAGGATTTCTACGTAACTAAATACCAACTTTTATCCCCGATGATTCCAAACAGTTTTTTATAAGACATTAGTGGTACATGAATAATACATCAAATAAACATTGAACAAAAAGAACGTAAATTTCTGACATACAATATACAATATTTTGTCAACATATAACATACAATACATAAGGCAAAAATGAATGGAGTATACAATTTAAGTTCATATCAATGTGAAGCAAAAGTTGAAGTCTTAAATTTCCATCAATCAAAAGTCTTAAATTTCCATCAATCTACAATACCAATGTAGAAATTTTTAAGTTAGTAGATTCAATAATCTACCTTTTATTCTACAATCCTGTATCCTCCCTTCCTTCCCCCCTTTTTCTTAATATTAAAAGGGATAGAAAGTAAGAGAGAAAGAAAGATAGAAGAAAGAAATCCCCAAATGAACTTTTATTAATTGTAAATAACCCCGTTAGGCAAAGATGAGCATTGGTAACCCACCAAAAACACACATCCCACCTACTGGGAATGGGGGCGTCGTGTTCTCAAAATTACTTGATGCTGTTTAAGAGAAAAATATTTTTCGGGTACCCAAGAAAAATAATATATTGGCCAAGCGCTGGAAAAGCTAGCTGTTTTTTGTCCAGTCCTTTTGGGATCGATCCTTTCGGCTAGCCGATTTATTGTTAATATGCATGCAATTTCTGGAAGAAGCAGTAGTGCCAGAGGCAGAAGTTCGATCTTCATAATTGTCCTGTTTTTTGCTCTGAAAGTAAGCAGACTTTATAAATCATTAGTACAGGTATGTTAGTACATATATAATTTTCAAGGGAACATCATTTGAGGCATCTTGCTCGAGGTGCCAGAGGCATGCTTTTGGGGTTAAATCACCCATGCTGCCTGCTGTCTTCAGCATTGTCCTGCTTTTTGCAAATACAGGGCTCTACCTGCATATACACCAATAGGACAGAAGAGGGCATTAGTTCTCCAAGCTGTAAGGAACAATGTCAAGCTGTTAAGAACCAGGTAGCTCTTAAGATTCACTTGTTATATGGTCAGATCTAATCTTTATAAGTTTAGTTGGTAGCCATATATTTTCATTCCCTGTGGAAACATACGCATACCCACGACCCCATCTCAAAACTACTGCAGGTTTCCATTTCATACTTTCCAAGTCCTTGAAGAATATTGGTTGCCCCAATTCTTCAGTTTTTTCTATTATCCAATGTCTCTCCGCAGCTGACGTCCCTTCATCATTCACATTAAGAAAATTTAGAGTCAACAAAGCATTATTTAATCGATCCCTGGGTGTCTTTACCCTTCCCTTTTGTTTAATAAGCATTTCTTTTAAGGTACGATTAGCTCTTTCCACAACTGCTTGTCCTGTGGGATTGTGAGGTATACCAGTAACATGTTTTATATTATAATACATAAAGAAGTTTTTCATCTTAAGGGACACATATGCAGGAGCATTGTCAGTCTTAATTTGTGCAGGTATTCCCATAAATGCCATTATTTCTAGTAAATGAGTAATCACACAGTCAGCCCTTTCAGAACTTAAGGCAGTTGCCCATTGAAAACCTGAATAGGTATCAATGGTATGATGCACATATCTCATTTTTCCAAATTCTGCAAAATGAAACACATCCATCTGCCAAATTTCATTCCTTTTGTTACCTCTAGGGTTAATTCCAGCAGGTAAAGGTAGTTGACTATATAAGGAACATGTAGGACATTTATTAATTATTTCTCTAGCTTGTTGCCAAGTGATAGAAAATCTTTTCTTCAACCCCTTACCATTGACATGATGTTTTTCGTGAAATTTGGAGGCTTCGAATACATTACCTATCAATAATTTGTCGATCTCTTCATTTCCTTCTGCCAATGGACCTGGTAAACCTGTATGGGATCGAATATGAGTAATATACAAGGGATAATTTCTGCTTCTGATGACCTGTTGCAGCTCTATAAATAAAGTAGTCAATTCTGTGTTATCAGGAGTAAATTCAGCAGTTTCTATATGCAAAACAACCTTTTCAGCATATTGAGAGTCAGTAATTATATTAAGAGGTTCAGGAAAATCTAACAAAACCATAAGGATAGCATATAATTCTGATTTTTGAACTGATGTAAAGGGGCTTTTAATCACCTTGGTCATTTTCTCAGACTTATAACCAGCCATACCTGATTTATTTGCATCAGTGAAAAAGGTGGGTGCCCCTGAGATTGGTGACCTCTTTACAATACTTGGAAGGATCCAATTAGTTCTTTTTATAAACTGTATACGTTTGCTTTTTGGGTATCTATTGTTAATGTCTCCCAAATAATTACTACAAGCTTTTTGCCAATCTTCATTAATTACCCATAGTGACATAATCTCAGAATCAGTAAGAGGCACTACAATTTCCGCCGGGTCCATCCCTGACAGTTGACGCAACCTTATTCTTCCCTTTGTAATCAATTCAGAAATTTTCTCTATATATGTTTTCAATTTTTTGCTTTGTTTATTTGGCAGGAATATCCATTCTATAATCCGGTCTTCCCTTTGCATGAGAAGCCCAGTAGGAGAATGTTTTGAAGGCAAAATAACCAAAATGCAACCAAGTTCAGGATCAATTCTATCCACATATGCCTTTTGAAGTTTTTGTTCCACCAGAATTAACTCCTTTTCTGCTTCAGCAGTTAAACACCTAGGACTGTTTAAATCCGAATCCCCTTGTAAAATCTGAAACAAGTTACTTAACTCATAGGTAGCTAACCCGATTGTAGGCCTTAACCAGGTAATATCGCCCAATAATCTCTGAAAGTCATTAAGAGTTTGTAATTGATCTCTACGGATCTGTACCTTTTGTGGTCGAATTTTTTGTTCAGTTATTTTATAGCCTAAATAGGTAATTGAATCTCCTCTTTGTATTTTTTCCACCGCAATCTGTAATCCCCAGCATGGCAGAATTCTTTGTGCTTCCTGAAACATTTTTTCTACAATACTAGGATCAGAATCAGCTAGCAGAATATCATCCATGTAATGATATATGATAGATTGAGGAAACAGCTTACGAAGTATTTCTAAAGGTTGTTGTACAAAATACTGGCATAAAGTTGGGCTATTTAACATTCCCTGTGGAAGTACCTTCCAATGATATCTCTTCATTGGAGAATTACTGTTCAGAGTAGGTACTGAGAAAGCAAACCTTTCCCTGTCCTTCTCGTGTAGAGGTATGGTAAAAAAACAATCTTTTAAATCAATTGTAATTATATGCCAAGACCGAGGTAATAAGGAAGGCAAAGGAATTCCAGGTTGAAGCGAACCCATGGGTTGAATCACCTTGTTTATGGCCCTCAAATCTGTTATCATTCTCCAACCACCTGATTTCTTTCTTACCACAAACACAGGGGAATTCCAGGGACTGGAAGATTCTTCGATGTGTTGAGCCTCCAGCTGCTCTTGCACTAAACCGTGAAGCGCCTGTAACTTTTCTTTTGTTAAGGGCCACTGCTCCTGCCATACAGGTCTGTTTGAAATCCATTTTAGGGGCAAGGCGGTTGGTATCTCAGCAGTGGCCCCTCTTATAAATTTTGACACTCTAAACCTGAAGAATTCTGAGGTTGGACAATGGGCATAGCTGGTGGTCGCCTCTGATCACTTACATTAATCTCTTCCCTAGAAGCGCATACCAATTCACCCATTGTTTCAACCTTCTTTATCCCAGTATTTGCAGGAATAGTAATCTGAGTACCCCATTGCTGTAAAAGGTCTCTTCCCCATAGATTTATAGGAATGTCAGCCACATAGGGTTTCAGCCTCCCTATCTGCCCATCTGGTCCCACACACTCAAGCCACTGTACACTTTGTTTTATTTGAGATAACTTGCCAATTCCTACAATTTCTGTATAAACCTTCTTAAGTGGCCAAGTTTGGTTCCAAGACTTCTGGCAAATGATGGAGACGTCAGCTCCACTGTCTACCAAGCCTTCTATTTTAATACCATTCAATTGTATAATTAACTTAGGTCTCTGATCATTAATTACTGTTTGCCAGAACACACGGGTCCCTGTGCTCCCGAACGCACCAGTCCTTTCCACTGGAGCGGCTTTGCCCTTAATGTAAGGAAACAGTAGGAGTTGAGCAATCCTATCCCCGGCATCAATTTTCATCTCCTTTTTCACACATACCAAGATTTTTATTTCCCCTTTAGAATCTCCATCTATAATACCAGGATGCACAATAAAACCTTGAGAAGTCAGTCCGCTTCTTCCCAGAACCAATCCTACTGTGCCTGAAGGCAAAGGTCCAAAAACACCAGTATTTAATTTGTAACATTCAACCTGAGGAGTTAGGGTAAGAGACATATTTGAAGCCAGATCCAAGGCTGCACTGCCTTCAGTAGCATGCATTAGATCACTAACACTCAGTTCCCGTTTTCCTGCGGGTTTGTCACTTCCTGACTGGCCAAAGGAATTCGGCTGGCATTGTTTACGGGGGCCCGAGCCGATGGCCCCCTCCTGCCGTTTCCCGTCGGCAAGATATTGCCTTGCACATCTCGCTTAGATTGACAATCCCGAGCCCAGTGTTTCCCTTTTCCACAGCGACTACAGTACCCTGGGAGTCTTGGTACCTCATTACCATCATAACCAGAACCCCCCTGTTCTCTTCTATGAGTTACGTTTCCTCCTGGGTTAGTGCGCCTTCTATTTCTACAGTTTCTTTGCACATGACCGATTTGACCGCAATTAAAGCACCGAGTATTATGATATCTGGGCTCTCTGACTAAAGCTTGTCCCACAATATTATTCTGATATTCCTGAGAGTTGATATTAACTGTCTCCTTTACCCAGTCATCTAATGGAGCGCCTCTTTCCTTTAACGGTCTAAGCACCTTCTTACATTCAGCATTTGCATTTTCATAAGCCATGATAAGTTTTAATGCCTTTTTGTTATCAGAATCTGGCATCGCCTTATCCATAGCAGATCCTAATCTCTGCAAAAATTCTGTAAAGGGCTCCAGAGGTCCCTGGAACACCTTAGTAAAAGAAATAGTTGTTTTCCCAGGTTCCTCTACCAGCTCCCAAGCTCTCAAGGCTGCCTTACGACATTGTTCAATCACTCTATCGTCAGCTTGAATTTGCTCTCTCAAGTTAGTATAGGGTCCATCACCAAGTAACTGATCTCTATTAATATTTATTCCCTGTGCGATATTTTCTTGTTCTATTTTTATAGCCTCTGTTCGCCACCATGATAACCACTGTAACTGTTGTGCTGCTTCCAATACCGCTGAAACTAAATTTTTCCAATCTTGGGGAACAAGTCTATTCTGATAGGCCCAGCTGTTTAACGTTTGTTTAACGAAGTTAGAATGCATACCATATCTGATGATGGATTCCTTAAAATGTTTTAAATCCATCATGTCTACAGGACACCAGGCTATTTCGTCATGACCCTCAGCACCATTTGGCTCGATTACATGTCTTACAGTGACTGGAAAAGCTGAAGGTGCCTGGGTGACTGTGGAAGTATCCTCCACTGGTACATTTACTTCCAAAGACCTTTTGGTCGGTCTGGCTTCCTTTGCCTCTGGTTTCTGACCTTCTCCACCCTTTTTAACCAAAGGTGCCTTCTGCTTTTCCAGCCCTTCCACTTTTCTCTGTATTTTGCCTATTTGTTCAGTCAAGTCAGTAATTCTTTCCAAAAGGATAGAGCTTATTGACTCTTCCTGATTTTTCTGGCTTTCCGGTCTCTCTATTTTCTGTCCTTCATCACTACCAAATGCCAAAAATTCTATCCGTTTTCCCATCCCTTCATTTTCATACCTCAGCCTTTCTATCTGTCCAGTCAAATCTGCAATCTTTTCCAAAAGGATAGAACTTACTGACCCTTCCGGCTTTTCTATACCATTAGCCTGTCTTCTAATCCTTCTAAGCATGAAATATTGTAATAAAAGGACAATGAGAAAACAAAGAATTCCCTCTAAGTATAATGCAGGAAAGAGTTTTGCAACAGCAGTTGCAATTTTGCCAATACCCTGAAACAACATTTCTATCCCGTGGAATACTGAATCTTCCCTCATATCATTAGGGATTGTGGAACCCATCGGGCCCCACATCGGGCGCCAGATGTTGGCTCAGTTTATTAACAATTAAACTTTATTATACAACCCAACTAGCATATACAAGAAGGAAAAAAAAAAGGTTAAAGGGACAGAAGATTAAAACCTCCTGGAATCCGTTCGGCAGGACGGGTCCTTAGGTGTCTCAGTCCCACGAGCTGATCCGGTCCTTTCCTCTCTCCCGAGCCTTCTTCTTTCTCCTTCTACCTCTTCCCAGTCATATGCAAAGGGCGGTCCCTTCTCCCTTCGAGGGTCAATTAGGAAAACAATAGCCACGGTGGGGTTCCTAGGTAGGCTTCCTGAATTCCAAGCCCAGGAAGGCTCCAAACAGTCTCTCACAAGGTATTCATGGTGTGCCCCAAGGATAAAGCCCGTCAAGACTGCTTCCACCTGAGACAAAGCTCAATCTATCCCACAATGGATTTCCGTATATTAAACCATCCCTGCATGCCTGGAATGAAGCCTACTTGGTCATGATGAATGATATCTCTGATGTGCTCTTGTATTCGTTTTGCAAGTATTTTATTTAGTATTTTTGCATCGATGTTCATCAGAGAAATTGGTCTGAAATTCTCTTTCTTTGTTGAGTCTTTGTTAGGTTTAGGTATCAATGAGACTATGGCCTCATAGAATGAGTTTGGTAATGTTTCATCCCTTTCTATCTTTTGGAGTAGCTTGAAGAGTATTGGTATTAGCTCGCCCTTGAAGGTCTGGTAGAATTCTGCACTGAAGCCATCTGGCCCTGGGCTTTTTTTGGTTGGGAGACTATCAATGATTACTTCAATTTCTGTAGGGGAAATGGGACTATTTAGCTTGTTTATCTGCTCTTCACTCAACTTTGGCAAGTGAAATTGATCAAGAAAATCGTCCATTTCCCTTAGATTTTCAAATTTTGTGGCATATATGCCTTCAAAGTAGGATCTTATGATTCTTTGTATTTCTTCAGTGTCTGTTGTTATGTCTCCCTTTTCATTTCTGATTTTGTTGATTTCAATACTGTCTCTCTGCTTTTTAGTTAGTTTGGCTAATGGTCTGTCTATCTTGTTGACTTTCTCAAAGAACCAGCTCTTGGTTTTGTTGATTCTTTGGACTGTTTTCTTAGTTTCTAATTTGTTAATTTCACCCCTGAGTTTGATTATTTCCAGATGTCTACTCCTTTTGGGTGTTTCTGCTTCTTTTTTTTCTATGGCTTCCAGTTGTGTCGTTAAGGTGTTTATGTGCGATGCTTCCAATTTCTTTTTAAAGGCACTTAGTGCTATGAATTTTCCTCTTAGCACTGCTTTCAATGTATCCCACAAATTTGGGTATGTTGTTCCTTCATTTTCATTGAATTTCAGAAACTCCTTGATTTCTTTCTTTATTTCTTCCCTGACCCAGGTGTCATTTAGCAGAGAGTTGTTTAGTTTCCACATACGTGTAGGCTTTTTGTTATTTCTGTTGTTGTTGAATTGCAGCCTAAGCCCATGATGATCTGATAGGATACAAGGTATTATTTCAATCCTCTTGTATCTGTTGAGGCTTTCTTTGTGAACTACAATGTGATCAATTTTGGAGAAGGTTCCATGGGGTGCAGAGAAGAAGGTATATTCTTTCTTGTTTGGGTGAAAGGTTCTATAGATATCTGTTAGATCCATTTGACCCATGGCATTGGTTAATGATGTTATTTCTCGGCTTAGTTTCTGTTTCAATGACTTGTCCTTCAGTGAGAGTGGGGTGTTGAAGTCTCCCACTATTATTATGTGGGGATCGATGTGTGGTTTAAGCCTTTTTAGCAGATCTTTTACAAATGTGGGTGCCCTTGTATTGGGAGCATAGATGTTCAGAATTGTGATGTCATCTTGGTTGACTTTACCTTTGATGAGTAAGAAGTGTCCATCCTCATCCCTTTTGATTAATCTTGGTTGAAAATCTATTTTGTTTGATATTAAAATGGCTACGCCTGCTTGCTTCTTGTGTCCATTTGCTTGGAATATTTTTTTCCAACCTTTTATCCTGAGGTAATGCCTATCATTATGGGTGAGATGTGTTTCTTGAATGCAGAAGAATGTTGGATCCTGTTTATGCACCCATTCAGTTAGTCTGTGTCTTTTTATTGGAGAATTGAGACCATTGATGTTGAGAGATATTAACGACCAGTTACTATTAAGAGTCTTAATTTTGATGTTGGTTCCAGTTGAGCATTTGTGTAGTTGTGTTTTTGCCATGGTATAGTTATCTATTTCCTGAGTAGTTTTGATTGTAGCTTGACCCTTTGGGATGGAGTTTTCCTTCTAGTACCTTCTGTAAAGATGGATTTGTGGATAGGTACTGTTTGAATTTAGTTTTGTCATGGAATATTTTGTTTTCTCCATCAATGTTTATTGATAGTTTTGCTGGGTAAAGTAGTCTGGCCTGGCATCTGTGGTCTCTTAGGGTTTGCAGGATCTCTGTCCAGGCCCTTCTGGCTTTGATGGTCTCTGCTGAGAAGTCGGGTGTAATTCTGATAGGTTTGCCATTAAATGTTATTTGGCCCTTTTCCCTTGCAGCTTTTAATATTTTTTCTTTGTTCTGTATGTTTTGTGTTTTGATTATTATGTGACGGGCAGTTTTTCTTTTCTGGTCAATTCTATTTGGTGTTCTGTATGCCTCTTGTATGTTTATAGGCATCTCTTTCTTTAGATTGGGGAAATTTTCTTCTATGATTTTGCTGAGAAGAGTTTCTGGGCCTTGGAGTCTGATATCTTCTCTTTCTTCAATGCCTATTATCCTCAGATTTCTTCTTTTCATGGTGTCCTTAATTTCTTGGATGTTTTGTGTCAGGAATTTTCCAGATTTGGCATTTTCTTTATTGGTTGCTTCAAGATCTGTTATTGTATCTTCTAGACTTGAGATTCGTTCTTCCATCTCTTGGATTCTGTTAGAAAAGCTCAGCACTGTGTCATTCGCCTTCTTCTCTGAGGCCTCACGTTCTCGTTTTTCTTCTGTCTGTGTGTTTATCATTGAATCCATTTTCATTTTCATATCTTGAACAGATTTTTTAATTTCTTTCATCTGGTTGTTTATATTTTCCTGAAAATTTTCCATTTCCACTCTATGTGCTTCTTTTATGTCTCGCACCTGCTTCGCTGCTTCTTCCTGCATCTGATTTCGAATTTTATTTGTTTCCTCCGTTAACATCCTCCTTACCAAGGATCTGAGGTCATTTTCTTGTGCTTCCGTTGTATGTGAGTTCTCCGGGTTGTTTTCTTTGGGATAGCTGGGAACTGGAGACGTCATATTGTTTTGGGGGTTTTTGCGAATGCTTTTACGCTGTCCCTTAGGCATCTTGCCGTCTCTGTTTTTGTTGGGTAACTTCCAGAGTTGAGTGGAGGGAGTTTGATGATAGATTCACTTGTTTTCTCACGATTTCCGTAGGCTGGAAGCCCTGATACTTCACTGGTGTGGATGGCAGGAGGTTATCCCTGTAGTTTTGGGCTCTCACCACCAGTGATCCTCAGCTCCCCTTTGCTGTGGGTCCTGCAATCGTTCTGTGTCTCTGAATGATCGTTGGGTCAGGCCAAGGTATCCACAACCTTTTGGGTCCCCTGCCAAGTCCAGCCAGGGATACTGGGCCCGAGCTACGCGTCGAGCTCAGCTAGTTTCTCAGGGCCTGAACCGTCTGCCACAGCAGGAGAGCTGCGACTGCACTGAGCAAACACCTGGTGGAAGTGCGCGCTCTGCCCAGCTTGTGTCACCGCAGGAAAACCAAGGCTGCGCTGAGCAAGCACCCAGGGTATAACTGAGCGCTCCACCCAGCCCGCGTCACAGCAGGAAAATTGCGGCAGTACTGAGCAAGCACCTAGGGTAGAAGTGAGCACTTCGCCAGGCTTGTGTCACAGCAGGGAAACTGAGACCGCACTGAGGAAGCACCCAGGGTAGAAGCGAGCGCTCCGCCCAACTTTCGTCGCAGCAGGAAAACCAAGGCTGCTCTGGGCAAGCACCCAGAGTATAACTGAGCGCTCCGCGCTGCTTGCGTCACAGCAGGAAAACTGCGTCTGCGCTGGGCAAGCACCCGGAGTATAACTGAGCGCTCCGCCCCGCTCAAGTCACAGCAGGAAAACTGCGTCTGCGCTGGGCAAGCACCCGGAGTATAACTGAGCGCTCCGCCCCGCTCAAGTCACAGCAGGAAAACTGCGTCTGCGCTGGGTGAGCACCCGGAGTATAACTGAGCGCTCCGCCCCGCTCAAGTCACAGCAGGAAAACTGCGTCTGCGCTGGGCGAGCACCCGGAGTATAACTGAGCGCTCCGCCCCGCTCAAGTCACAGCAGGAAAACTGCATCTGCGCTGAGCCGGCGCCCAGGGTAGAAGCGGGCACTCCGCCTAGCCTGTGTCACAGCAGGGGAGCTGCGCCTCGGGCAGAATAGCCCGCCGAGCCGAGCCAGCCTCTCCATGGCACAGCTCACTGAGCAAACCCAGGACTCCGGGCCGAACCGTCCGCTGAGTCCAGCCTGGGTCTCAAGGCCACGTGACCCAAATCCTGTCCAGAATCCCCTCTCCCGCAGCAACTCCCACCGTCCACCACACTAATCGCCTCCACTGGAAGGCTCTGAGCTGCAAACCTCAGCCACCGCCGCTGGCGCCCCTGGAGCCGCTGGCGCTGCCGGAGCCGCTGATGGCACTGCTGTCCTCACTGCTGCTGCTCTGATCCAAGAAAGTCCTCGCTCCTCCCGTGTGCAGGGGCAGGCAGGTCCTCCGCACCCTGGTCCCTCTGAACCGTGGAGCACTTCTGCTGCCGTGGTATGGGGACCTTGGTGTTCCTGGCTCAGAAATCTGTGCAATTCCCTGAATTGTTCGCTGGAGCGTTCAAACACAGTCCACACTGCTCGCCGCCATCTTCTTGAATCAAGATTTTATGACTAAAATGAATTGAACTTTTAAAATGAATTCCATAAAATGATTCTCATTAGTCAGTATATTTGAAACTGAGGAAAAGTCCAGTGTTTGAGTTGGCAAAACTTAGTTTACGTTTTCAAAATGAACTCTCTTTGAGGGCATATCTGTTTTAAATCCAAACTTTTGGATCCAAAGCAAAGAAGCTCTTTTCTACTAAGACAAAAGGGAAGTATGTTGACTCAGTACAGCAGTTGGACTCTGTTCTATTACTTATATTAAGAGAGCTAACAGGCAACAAAGGCTGTGCACTCCCTTCAGCATGCTCAGACTTCTGATTATTTTATATATTAACTCTAACTCCTCTGGGTCCTGTTGAGGATACCTGAAGATTTTGGTTAAATCATTTTATCCAAATCATGTACAAGGCATGTATCTCCAGGGACAATATTCATGGTGTTTTATAGCTGAAAAGCCCACATTTATTGATTAAATGGATATTTAAGTCGTCCTATAATACAGTTATATGAGATTTAAATATTAACCAGTATTTACATTAAAAAATAAAAAGTTAAGATGGCACCTGTTAGACTCTCATTTCCTCTTCTGACTATGAAATAAAGAGTAAGTTAGCTGTTCTGGGATCCCGTTTCCTCCAAGTCTGACTTCCATCCCTGCTAATAGGACTTATTACATGGGAAGGACTTGATACTTGATGGTTACCTGATTTATGTAATATCAAAATAATAGGACAATTGAAATTATTCATCACAAATAATGCCTATTATAATTTAGATACTAAAAACCAACCTTTTGTAAAATCATAATTATCTGTTCCACCTGAGATAATTAATATCCCTAACAGCCATAATATCAAAGCAACCAAAAGGAAATCTAGAATTAAAAGATAATATTTTATTTTAAATACTATAAATATTTAATTGAGTATTCCATAGAGTACGAACAACTCTGAGCACATGAGAAACAGTCAACTTATTTCAAGTGTGATTTTTGATCAGTTAAAAATGTTCTTTTCTACCAGGCATAGGGGCACATGCCTTTATTCCCAGCTCTAGGAAGGCAGAGGCAGGCAGATAGGTCTTTTTGAGTTGAGGTCAGTTATTTCCAGGACAGACAAGGTGATGTAGTAATACCCTGTCTTAAAAACAAAAACAGAAACAAAAACAAAAACCATCCGTTTTCCTTACTGGCCGTCTTTACTTCTTTAGACCATTCTTTGTAGTGTTTATTTTAACTTGAGTCATAAAACTCTTCTATTTGTATGTCACATGTTGGACATGAAAGGCAGAAATAAAGAGAATAAATCATACCTGGGTTATTATGGCTGATGTGGTGCTTTGAGTGAGAAATGTCTCTCGAGGCCCACATATTTGAATATCTGGTACTCAGCTGGTGGTGTGGTTTGGGAGGTTGCAGAAGTTTCAGGACATGGGTGGAGCCTTGCAGGAGGATGTGCTTCCCTGGAGGAGAGCTTTGTGACATTATAGCCTTACCCCACTTTGAGTACATGTTACCTGCTTCCTGTTTGAGGATGAGCTCTCTCAGCTCCAGCTTTATTGGTGACATTTAGTATCTTTAAAGTTTTCTTTAAAAATGTCACTAAGCTGGGTGTGTTAGCCCATGCCTTTAATCCCAGCACTTCAGGAGGCAGAGTCAGGTGAATCTTTGTGAGTTCAAGGCTAGCATGGTCTACAAATCGAGTCCAGGACTGCTAAGAGGACACAGAGAAATCCTATCTTGAGAAAAGTAAGTAAGTAAGTAAGTAAGTAAGTAAGTAAGTAAATAAATAAATAAATAAAAATGTCACTAAAATTGCTAGTGGAGGACTCAGACTCACAAAGTTAAAGAAGTTGGTTAAAAGGGATCAGTACCCACCCTCTGAAAAGCAAGCAATAAATACCTGAGATTTCCCTGTCAGCAAGAAGCAAGCAAATACCAACAAGTTTTCTTCTATGAAGCCTTGGCTGTCCTTGACTTGGTTTGTAGATGAGGCTGACCTTGAACTCACAGAGATCCATCTGTCTTTGCTTCCCTGAGTGCTGGGATTATAGGCATGTGCCGCCGCCGCCACCACCTCGCTCCTTTTTACTGTCATTTCTTTTTCTTTCAAAACCTTGTTAGTCCCTACCTCACGCTCACCCCCCACCCCAAAGTCACTTTAGCAATGTGATGATACTACGGAAAATTTTTTTAAAGTTACATTAAAAACCAATTATTTTTTACTCCACTTTTTGATTTTGTAAAACTTTAAAATGAGGTAGACGAGGTAGGATATGCAGATAATCTTAGTTGAGAATGAGGAGTCTAAAGTCATCCTTGTCTCCACAATGAGTGATGTCAACCTAGGCTACACGAGATGCCCCTCTCAACATTTCAAAAGTCCAGGAAGGGAGTAAAAATAGTGTGAAGAGTATACAATTACCTTTCCACTTAGTGTCATCATTTGTTTACATTTCTCTCTCATTCTCTTACAAGCATATACATGTACACAGTCACATAGGCATATATGTTGACCAGTAGACATGTACGTGACCACATGTGCACTAATACTATCTTTGGGTCTATATTGTGAGAAAGTTTAGTTTTCATCACACTTTTAGGTTTCATCACACATCACATTTTAATTGAAGATTAAATTCTTCAGTCATTTCATAAAGCATATGAATGCTCTGTCAGTAAAACTATAGCATTGAAAATTTAACGGTGACAAAATTCATCTTAGTGTCCAGCCCACTTAAATATTATTCCCTTTTTCGATGGCTGCTTTCCTCACATCCATAATCCAATCAAACATGAAGCCTTGTGTTCAGTTAGTGGAGATTATCCATCCTTGGGGAGCACAGGTCGGCTCTGCTCTCCCTGAGAATTATGTCATCTACCAGAGCCTGCTGAGCATGCTGGGCTCACAGACCACAGGAAGTGTGGCCCTGGCTGGAACTATTGTTCCCAAGCAACAGCTAATGGGACGATTTGAGGTCACCATCGGCCCTGGGGACTGAGGCAGTGGTCTGTGGTCGGCCCCAAATGAGCCATAGTCTGGCTGACTTTTCCAGGCCTCATTCTCCAGGGAGCACTTGGAAGATGTGGCTCTGTGCATGTTTTATCTCAGGGTTCACATTTGGGCAAGCCAGTCTCAGAAGCTGGCCTGGCCTCCTCGGTGCCCTTTTGGCTGTTTCTTTTTGATGAATTGTTTTCAGTTCTAATTTTTCTGTTTTCATGATTAGATTTACATAGGCAACTTTGTCAAGAAATCTATATAGTTGACTATGTCTTTCTTTTACTGATTGTTTGTTTCATTTTTGAGACTTATTTATTTGGTACTCAGGCTGGCCTAGAACTCATAATTCTCCTGCCTCAGCCTCCTGAGTTCTAGAATTAGAACGATGCCCTAATATTGTGATTTATCGACCAACGAAGACCAGTTGGACATGGATTTCAGCCAATAGAAAGTCTTTATGAGCCTGTTGGTGACTACCCTGGGTGTCTGGGTCCCAGTATGGATCCAAGCCTTTCTCAGGGTGAGCTTTTAAGCACAAAACCCACATCCTGAGTTGACACATCTGAGTTAGCAAGAACATTTGCCAGAAGCACAGCTACAGAAACCAATGAACAAGGTCATTACATTTCCCAGAACTATGGACTCTGATGGATTAGGTCTTTGGTCTGATTTGGCAGGTAGGGAAGCTTACCTGCAGCCTTCCAAGGCCTGAATGGTACTTCCATGATGGCACCAGTTGTGCTAAGGTCCGGAGGCCTGTTACACTCATGTACTTATTTCTCTCCTTCTTTTCTTCATTTTGAAGCCCTTCAGGAAAAGTTTATTAGACGATTAAGACATAACAATGATACTGGTGATATCTGATCTCTTTCAACTTACATTGTATTTATATTTATACGATTTGATTTAGGACAGAGTTATCTAGGACATGTTCCCTGGAGTTTGCATTCTACAGAATGAAAACATTTTTATAGTTAACTAGAAATATATAATTACAAACTACACACACACACACACACACACACACACACACACACACACACACACATTTTCATGGTTGAAGATATGAGCTGTGAACTTCCTGTTCTGGCCGACTCACTTCCTGGGCTGGCCACTGTGCCTCCCACTTGGCAGCCACACTTCCTGCATGACAATGGACTCTAATTTCTCTGGAACTGTAATCCCAAATAAAGGCTCCCTGCGGTAAGTTGTCTTGTTCATGGTGTTTTTACCACGGCTACAGAAAGGTAACTAACAGAAGCAAGCAGGAGGTAGAGGGTGATAAGAGAGAGAGAGAGAGAGAGAGAGAGAGAGAGAGAGAGAGATGGGACATGACTGCGATGACAGTGCATTGCATGGAATTACTAAATGTAGGTGATTTTTGACTTCAAATGCTACCGTGATGAGGTTGGTGAGATGGCCCAGCGAGTTAAAGGCACTTGCTGTCCAGTGCTACAAGCCTGCCCAACTGAGTTTTAGTTTCTAGGCAAACATGGATTTGTGAGGAAGTGGAACAAGACCTGCTCAATAAAGTTGTGCTTCTGAATCATTATGAAAGCCATTTGATCCCATTCCCTGTGCTATGCCAGCGTGCTTGATTCTTGGCCAACTCCGGCTACTTTCTTTTTCCTCTAACTGCTTTGTATTCTTTTCAGCAGAAGATGCTTTTCAGCCCCTTTACTTGGAACTTCTGTCAGTTTCCTTCTTTGTAAGTTTCTTGTACTTAGCAGTTCCTGGAGTTTACCTTTTTACACAATCAAATTGTTACAGTCAGGCGTTTACACTTACTGTGCGAAGTGACACCTACTTGTGTGTTCGTTGATGTTGATGTCACACATATGTATGCTATTCGCTCCTGTGACAGCTGTTTACCTTGAGCAGATCTTGGCCAGAAAAGCCAAGCCACAGTGGTACCATTCATGGCAGCTGAAAGGTGGGAGCAAGCCTAGTGTCTGTCTATGGCAGGTGACCGCTTAAGTGAGGTAGATGTTCATTCACGGTGTTTCCTGTGTCAAATGGATTCAATATGAAGGAGGAGTGAAGGGCTGGAGAGATGGCATGGCAGTTGAAAAAGTTGACTGCTCTCACAGAGGAGCTGGTTTTGATTCATAGCATCTAAATGGCTGCTCACAATTGTCTGTTACTCCAGTTCCAGGGGACGCAATGTCATCTTCTGGCCTCCTTCAACACCACATGCAGATGGCGCACAGACCTACATACAGGCAAAACACTTATACACATAAAAATGAAAACAACTTTAAAAGCAATGTAAGAGAGTAATAACTGAGAAGGGATGGGATAAAATTATTCCCAACCAAGGAAATGCTTCATTTTCCAGTTCAAAGGGACTGTAGACACATGAGATCACTAAAATATGCTCCATAGATTCTTCCAAAGTGAGATACCCAGAGAGAAAGAGGCAGGGAGGTACTTAGTCTGTAAATGGCAAGCTTTTTATAAATAATAGTATATAGGTAAAGAAAAATAAAAATAAAAAACAGAATAGATAGAATCCAGCCTTAGGAGAAAGCGAAAAATTGCAGAAATAAATTGAGTAGTCAAAGTATGAAACTGGGAATCAGAAATGAGAGTTAAACTTTTGGGCATCAACTGTGTAGTCAATAGTATACAAATGACATTGGAGGTAGACAGTAAGGTCAATAGGCCAAGGGAAGATAAGTGGAGATACTAAGATACAGAGTAAAGCTTGCAGCAAAAGCCGGTGGCATTGAAAGATATTGGCATATGCTGATAGTGGGTAGCAAGGGAGCACAGCCAGTCATAGTGAGCAAGTCAGTCATAGTGAGCACAGCCAGTCATAGTGAGCATAGTCAGTCATAGTGAGCATAGTCAGTCATAGTGAGCATAGCCAGTCATAGTGAGCAAGTCAGTCATAGGGAGCACAGCCAGTCATAGTGAGCATAGTCAGTCATAGTGAGCATAGTCAGTCATAGTGAGCATAGCCAGTCATAGTGAGCAAGTCAGTCATAGTGAGCACAGCCAGTCATAGGGAGCATAGCCAGTCATAGTGAGCATAGTCAGTCATAGTGAGCAAGTCAGTCATAGGGAGCACAGCCAGTCATAGGGAGCACAGCCAGTCATAGTGAGCACAGCCAGTCATAGGGAGCATAGTCAGTCATAGGGAGCATAGTCAGTCATAGGGAGCAAGTCAGTCATAGTGAGCACAGCCAGTCATAGTGAGCACAGCCAGTCATAGGGAGCAAGTCAGTCATAGTGAGCACAGCCAGTCATAGGGAGCATAGTCAGTCATAGGGATCACAGCCACCCATAGGGATCACAGCCAGTCACAGGGAGCACAGTCAGTCACAGGGAGCATAGTCAGTCATAGGGAGCACAACCAGTCATAGGGAGCATAGTCAGTCATAGAGAGCATAGTCAGTCATGTCTGTTATGAGCACTGATTGTGTAATGTTCACAGGAAAACAGTAGTTACTTTAACGTTATAAGATCATCTTCTTGTCAAGACATATTTTTACCAATACATGTTATTGTTTAATCGAATCCATACTTTCTGCCCAAAGTGGAAATTTTTTCTCGGCTTCTTAACAACTAGTATTTAGCTTTGGGAAGAAAGGGTATTCTTTTAGAAATGGGTAGTGGAGGAGATCAGAAATGTCAGATACTGAAAGAGGCTGAAAGCAAAATTAGGGGAAAAATATTCAGCAAAAAGACCAATATAACTCTGTAAGATGCAGGGATGAGCACCCTGATGCAGGAAAGGGGCAGCATTAGGAGACAAGGTTCAAACATTTCTTCTACCTTTAGAGAAGTTTGGAAATTAGAACAGTGTGTGTGTGTGTGTGTGTGTGTGTGTGTGTGTGTGTGTGTATGTGTGTGTATGTGTGTGTATGTGTATGTGTGTGTGTGTATGTGTGTATGTGTGTGTGTGTGTGTGTGTGTGTGTGTGTGTTTATCTAAACATGCCATGGTTGACTTTTTCCTCCTGTGTCTGACTTTTCCCAATACCCAATGATCTTTAGAGAAAGACAGCCATGTCCCCCAGTTGTCATTGTGCCCAGGTGGAATCAGGAATCCCTTTTTACTTAGTCTATGATGCTAACAGTGAGAGGTAGATTCTCCTGCAGTCTGTTTAATATGATGACATCAAGTTATCATAGAAGGGCTGTTCAGGAAATGACATTCTAGGTGCAGAACTTGTACGAATGGGGCTGAGGAGCAGGAAACTAACCAAGCAGCAGTAGAGGGAAACAAATGGAAGTTTGTCTGGAAAAGCCTAGGGCCCCTTATAAATGCCTGCTGCAGAAGGCCATCCCCAGCTTGCTGCTGCAAGGGTAAAACTGAGTCATTCCAAGTATGAAAGCAGGCAGGTAGGTGAATCTGCCTTTATGGGGATGGAGAGACGCCTTAGAGATGAAGAGCAATGGCTGTTAGTTCAGAGGGCTCAGCTCTGACTCCCAGCACCCACAAAGTGGCTCACACAACTCTTTGGCTTTTCCGTTCCAGGGGAACTGATGCCCTCTTCTGGTTTCCCTGAGCAACCGGCACACAGATAGGGTGCACAGTCATGCACACAGACAACATATCCATACGCACAAAATAAAGTCAGAAAATAGTAACCACGTTATGTCACAAATAACGTCACTGGATCACAGCCAGTAATATTTGAGTACCTGACCCAGGAACAGTGTCAGGCACAGAAGCAAAATCAAGGGATCGATGTAGTTCTGTGCAACAATCTAAGGCCATTGTTTACAGAATTGATATTAACATCCCAGGAAGAACCTGACATCAGTTTAACTCCGTGGCCCACAGAAGACTATGCTTCATAGGCAAGGATTTCAGCAACCTACCTCAACCTTCTCAGCATTTCTTCTCCATGCTTTTGTGTGTAAGTGCCGGTATAGGCTTCCTGACCTTTCCTACTTAAACCTTAAGCAATGGCCTTGGAGGCATCTGTACGTGTAAAGCGGAGGCCAGTTTTGTTTAAATAAAGGAGAAAGGGAAATCTCTTTCTGTACCTACCCATTCACTTTATTCTTTAATTCCCATTCAATTATTCATTCGTTCATACATGCACTAAGCATGAGGTATGTATGGTGCCCTCCTTATAGAGATGGAAAGGATTAAGTAAATTTAATTTTCAAAAGGAAAGGCCTATGTGGATGTAGAATCAAGTCTTACTGGGGCTCAGAGCAGAAAGAGAGTTAAGGTCCTAGATCTTAGCACAGCTGACGCCATGATAGATGCACCATCTGGCCTTGGAACCCAGCAGCTGGGCAGCAGCAACTCAGCCAAAAACTGAAACAAAGACCTATCCCGCTTGCCAGAACAGGAGCAAAGGCGAAGCCAATGGTTCCGGGATGTGGCCAGTAAAGCCTCCAGTGAAAAGTCCCTGCAGGTACTAAGCCTGCTTTTTTTCTCCCTTATATAGTTCTGCTTCTTGCTGACAGAAATGTTCTAACCAGCATGTGGTTTTGGTGCATAAAAGGCTAAGAACTGTAAGGCTTGGGGCTGCATGATTTGAGCAAGTTCCCTCTGTGGGCCCTGGCCGGCAATGCAGGCTTTTGAGTCTGCTTTAAGGGTGTCCATGTGCTCTCTGGTGGACTCACCTTGCAACATTTTGGAGGCCCCAGCGGTATTTCCAGAGACTGTGATGCCTGGACTCCCAGCGTGGGGGTGGGGGCGATCCTGTCTGGCCTGATAGCCCCGAGAAATGACAGCTCCTAGAGAGTGTACATCCTGAGATGTTCCAGGGCCCACGAACTTCTCCTGCCTCTGTCTTATCGATCCAGAAGCTCCCAAAGCCTCCAGCCTAAACAGGAAACTGGGAAATCACTGGGGTCTGTCCAGTCCAGAGGCAGCATAGAATACTTAGGAAAGGCTGGGTGTGGCCCTCGCACCAGTGTCTGGGATTCCTGCCAGATGATCTTCAGCTCCCCTTGTTTTAGTGTGGTGGCCACTTGTGGTTGTCTTTACTGTGTGACTCTGTAAGTTCCCATGCGTTTCTGTCAGTTCCCTCGGTTGGAGAAACAGATCATTTGAGATGGGAGGTAAACAATTCCCCAGACCTCTGCTGGCCTCAGCAGATCTGAGGCCAGCAGAGGACAGCCTGGGCTACATAGAAAAACCATGTCTCGAAAGACAGTGAACAAACAGAAATATCTCAACCTAGTGTAATTGAGAATTTGAACTCTTGAAATATTTGTTTGCGTCATGTGACTGTGCTCTGCTTGCAGATCATAGAAGCGTCCCATGCCTTAGCACTCGTTGCCTGAGCTTTTTGGGCGGCTTTAGGGTAACAGGATATTATGGTGCTGTTTGCAGTAGTTTTGTACATCAGCCACTAGATGGCACCATTTTACTTCTTTGGAGATTTAAAGCACCATGCTGACCTATTGGAAGCCTCTGGAGCTGAGAAGGAAGAGTTCTTACATGATTGATCACCTTTCCACATATTGGGCAGAGCATTAGGTAGCTTGACCAAGTTGTTAGTCTTAGTGGCTGGAAAGTTGTCGTAACTGCTGGTGAAATTCTGCATTCGTATATTCTAGGCAAAAACTCCCTTTCTGTAATTTCGCCTTTTGGAGTAGAGACACTTGTCTCTACTTTTCTATTGCTGTGAAGAGACATCATGGCCAAAGCAAGTATTACAAAGGAAAGCACTTGGAGGCTTGCTTATGGCTTTAGAGGGTTAGTCCGCGATTAGCATTGTGGGAAGCAGACAGGCACATCACTAAAGCAGTAGCTAAGAGCATTGCATCCTGATCTGCAGGCTGGAGAGATGGGAAGGAGGGAGGGAGAGAGGGAGAGAGGGAGAGAGGGAAGGAGGGTGTGGTGGGAACGGAGGGAGGGGGAGGGAGAGAGAGGGAGGGGTGGGAAGAGGTGGAGGGAAGGAGGAAGGGAGACAGAGAGAGGTGGGAAGGCAGGGAGGGAAGGAGGAATGGAGGGAGGGAGACAGAAACAGAATGTGTACAATAGAAAAGTAGAGACAAGTGTCTCTACTCCAAAAGGCGAAATTACAGAAAGAGAGTTTTTGCCTAGAATATACTAATGTGTGCCTGATCCTGGGCCTGATGTTGGCATTTGAAACTTCAAAACCCACCTCCAATGACACACCTCATCCAACAAGGCCACACTATTTCATCCTCCCCGAAGAGTTCCCCTAACTGGAGACAAAGCATTCAAATATATGAGGTTATGGGGCTATTATCACCCACCACATTCACCCTGGTAACAATATTGCATACAGAAGTGTAAACACACTGTAAAAGCTCTTGGTGACGACACCAAGGAAGCCGTCCCTCCTGTTGCCGCTATCTGCCTCCAGACCCCACTGTGCTAGCTGCTTCTGTCTGCCTTTCCTGCTCATCTTTTTTCCATTACCGTTCGTTTGTGGAGCTTTTCTTTTAGTGTGGCTTTGTGTACTTGCTGCATGTGTTCATCTCATCAGTTTACCCACACGCACAGCGAGGCCACATTTTACATTTCTCCTTTGTCTCCTACTGTATTCAAGAGAAGGAACAGGAATGGTGCTGAAAGAAAACGTCCCAAATCCAATGAAGTCGGAAACAGTACCACAGAGACAGGCCCGCTGCAAAGTTAATTGGTGAATTCCCCGAAGGAGTTCCCCTCTGTGAACTACTATAATTCGCATGCAGACATCCCGTTTCCCTCTCCAGGGCCCATTTCCGTTCTGTCACTAGCCCAGTTTTCCTGCCTTATATCTTGGTTCAGCAGGGCCTAAGTTCGGACACCCTGAACACTAATGTCCTGAAGTGGACCTGCAGGTCTCCCTAGATACATCTAAGGCAGTGTCCACATACTCTACAGAACAAATGCTGCTTATCCCAGTATCCTGCTGCACAGCATCTTCTTAGCAGTTTATAATGCATGTGCTTATTTGGGTAATGCCTGCTTCACTCATAGGTCTTAACACTGAAAGCAAACATCAAACCTGTTTTGCTTTGCTTTCCTTTCTCTCTTGAGATAACATCTTGCTAAGCAGCCCATGCTAACCTAGAACTCACAGTCCTAAGTGCTGGCTTTACAGGTGGTCACCACTTTGTCTGGCCTGAATATCTAGTTTCTGTATCAAGTAATCTGCTTATAGTTGAGTCATGCTTCTCGATTGTAACCTGTGTGAGCACACATGTATGCTTAGGGTACTTCTTCGCCTCTGTTGACTTGAAAATTGATTATCCTTTAACAATTTCAACTCTCCAATCTAGAGGAAGGTAACCACATCCATGTTTTGTTCCTTTGCTTTGGCTAATTATAGTTTCCAGGATCCACTGAAACTTTTGTATTACAGAGCAATGATCTGTGAGCATGTTCTCTTCCGGTGATGTTTATTTAGCAGTAATTTGAAAACTACTTTGTGAAGGATTTCTAATTGTTCCATAAGAAGATTTTAGTTTTAGTGACAGCTGTTCAAAATCAATACATTCTGTGTCATATGAAACAAAGAGTTTTGTTTAGCACAGACATTGCCGTACTCCACAAAGCACCATATATTCTGAAAAATTGGTATAAAGTAGCTATTCTGTGTAGTGACAGAACTAGTGCTGAATTAGCATGTTCCAAAGGAATGAGCAGACATACTACTTTCAGGAAGATGCATGAGCAAGGGATGGAGAGGGAGTCATTCATCTCAGCAGAGAGATAAGGCCGGACATCCTACCTTGCTCAGACAGGATGCGATGAAGCCAGATATGCAGGTTGACTGCAGAGGCAGGAAGACTTCCTGTGTATGCTTCAGGCAATTACTGAGTTTTCTTTTGCATTTACTGAGTTTTTAAAACAGAAAATATTGAAAAATCTGTCTTTTCAATAAAAAGATATACAAGGTATATTTTTGTAGATCATGAACACAGAATAAGGAAAGAAATATGTGGGGGAGTTTATGGTAGGTACAGAGGTGATAAATGAGTTTACGAAGGGAGAAAAACCCTAGAGATTTTTAACAGTAAAATAGACCAGATGAAAAGAACATGGAATCTTCTGCTGGAGATATAGCTCAGTAGCCCAGTGCTTGCCTATCAGGAACAAGGCCCTGGGCTCAATACATGGTACAAAAAAAAAAAAAAAAAAAAAAAAAAAAAAAAAAAAAAAAACCAACCAACCAACAAACAAAAAAATACAAAACAAAAAACAACAACAACAACAAAAACCCAAAATGGGTGGGATACTGTTGAAATCCTACTGTAAAACCATGAGGTTCTATCTTTTTTTTTTTGTCTTTGAAGGGACATTAAATTTTTTTCAGAGATCTCAAATACAGTTACCTTTTACTATTGTTTCCAATCAGATATTTAAATGTTCAGCATTTCTGTAACCCACTTACTGTGTTGTTGAGAGGGAACAGTCTAGTTACTGAAATTACATGAACTTTCTTAGTTTTTAAAAATTAATTTATTCATATTACATCTCAATTGTTTTCCCCTAACTTTTATCCACCCATTCCTCCCTCCCTCCTACTTTCACCCTATTCCCCTCCCCTAGGTCTGTGACTGAGGGGGGCGTCCTCCCTCACTATATGGTCATAGGTTATCTATCAAGTCTCATCCTGGTAGCCTGCTTATCTTTTCTCTGATGCCACCAGGCCTCCCCACCATGGGGAAGTGGTCAAATATGGGGCACCAGAGTTCATGTCAGAGTCAGTCCCTGCTCTCCACACAACTATGAAGAATGTCCTGTCCATTGGCTAGATCTGAGTAGGGGTTCAATGTTTACTGCATGTATTGTCCTTGGTTGGTACAGTAGTTTGAGCAGACTCCTCTGGGTCCAGATCCACCCATAACGATGTTCTTCTTGTAGGTTTCTAGAACCCTCTGAATCCTCCCATTTCCCCATTCTCCCATACTTCTCTTGTCTAGAGTCCCAATAGGCTGTCCTCACAACTATCCCAATCTCCTGCTTAAGTGAAGACTTTCATGGGACATCCATTTTGGGCTAGTGTCCAATTATAAGTGAATATATACCATGTGAGTCTTTCTGCTACTGGGTTAACTTACTCAGTATGATCATTTCTAGTTCCATCCATTTGTCCACAAATTTCAGGAATTCCTTGTTTTTAATAGCTGAGTAGTATTCCATAGTGTAAATGTACCACAGTTTCTTTATCCATTCTTTGACTGAGGGACGTTTAGGGAACTTTCTTAGCTTTAACCATAAGTTATATTGGTGTCTCTGTGTTTCACATAGGGGCTGTCTTTTTATCCCATATATGGTATCTATATCTATTTTATTAGTTTCGTTTTTATGTCCACATCATTTACAGCAGTGACAGTACTCTGTATTGGTGACCGCTTTCTCAGGGGTTGGATTTTTAAGATGCTTTTACATCTCTATTGTTCTATCTATAGAATACATTTATACAAGTCTGACTGTGTTCAGTAAGAGAATCTCATAAATATGCTCTTACTTGTACCCTGATGAGCTCAGATCTTTGAAGGCTTTCTATTTTGATTGAGACTGCGAGGTGCGTGTATTGAAAACAACAACACCATGCTACACGTAGCAAAAGGGCTGAGACTTGTTAAGATGAAAGCCAGATCTAGTTGCTTAAAAAAGAAGAGCATGTAGGAAGAGTGTATAATTTCCCAGCTATCTTTGGGCTTGGAGAAATGCCCAGGTTAGTGACAAAGGAAACTTTGGGGGAAAGACTCTAAATCTACCACACTGGAAGAGAGAAAACAGAGTCAGATGGATAGCTTCATTTAAAAGCACAGTCAGGAAAAATCTTGGAGGGTTCAAGACATAGCCGCAGGATTTCTATTGATTTTTCTCTGGTCTAATTGAAATATTACTGTGATTTACCAATTTAAATTATTCTGCAATAAGCAGCAATGCAGCTGTGCGGTGTCAGCTACAGTCAGTCACCATGAGCTGCCTTTTGGCCTGCTTTTTAGCAATGCTCCAGTCTTAAAACCCATTTCCCCCCTCTGACACCCATTTTTAAAAGATTTTATTTTATTTTTTTATTGATTTCTTTGTGAGTTTCATATCATTCTCCCCAGTCCTGCTCATCTGCCTATCCCCTCATATATGTCTGACCTTCACCTTTGCAACCCCCCACCCATAAAAAACAAGCAAGCAAACAAACAAACAAACACAAAAGCAAAGCATAGAAAATGTCTTGTCATGGAAGCTGTATTATGCCACAGTATGTTCTACAGTATATCCTTCTGTCCACACATTTTTGCTTGCATAATTCATTGCAATGAGTCACCAGTCTGGTTCCAGATCTCTGACTTCTGTGACACCATCAATATTGAAGATACCACTCTGAGTTGGCCCTGGAACTGGGCATGGGTGGCAGCTGAGCTAGTCAGTGCACTGGCTCTCCCTTACCTTCACCACTGGGGCTGGCTCTTGAGCACTGCTCTGGCTAGGCCACCACTGGCAAGACACAGGGCCAGCTTTCCTACTCTCTTGCCTTCAGGGTTGGCTCACCTGTGCCTTTGCCATCAGGGCTAGCTCCATTGTGTTGCCCAGGTGAGATACAGGGCCCAAGTGCTGCAGCCAGTGAGGGACAGGGCCTGCTCACCTGCTCTCATGATGTCAGGGCCAGCTCTCTGCACTGCCTCAAGTGGTGAGGGAGGAGGACATCCATCCTTCACCCATGCCACCTCATGGCTGTTGAGGACCATGTTCTCTCTAACTTTTGCTATCCTGGCTAGCTCATTTTTGCTCCCTCGGTCAGGGCCAACATTACTGGCCCAGCACTTTCCGCTGAAGCTAGTGAGGGGCAGAGCCAGCTCTTATGCTCTCATGACTCGGAGACCAGATCTTCTTGAATGCCTCAGGTGCTGAGGTGCCAGGGGGCAGAGACCAGCTCTCCCATATTCATGCATTTGGGGCTAGCTTACCCACACCCAGCCACCAGGACAAGCTGCATTGTGCTTCTGTGTGAGATGCATATCCTGTGTGTGTGTTTGCACGTGTGTACATGTGTTTGTGTGTGTATGTGTGTGCCAGCATGTGTGATAATATGTGAAGGTACTCTAGGGGCCGGAGGAGGGTGACAAATCTCCTGGAGCTGGAGTTACAGTCATCTGTGTGCTCTTGATGTGGGTGGGTGTTAGGAGCTGAAGTTGGGTCCTCTGGAAGAGCAGCAAATACTTTCACACCAGCCATCTCTCTGTCTCCTTCTATCCTTTTTTGAAACACATTTTTTTTTTCCCTCAGATTCATCCTTTCCAGTGTTTTCTTTCAGATGCTGTCTTGAATCTGGAGAAGTGTTTCTCATTCTTGAATATGGCTCACCCAGGCTCTGGAGATTTGAATGCTCAAGCTGGAGGAGGGAACTTCTCACAAGTCCCTAGCAATGGTGATACTTCCGTTCTGTGGGAAGCACAGGGCAACGGCTTCTAAAGTCACATGACAAGAGGTCTTTCTTTCTTTCTTTCTTTCTTTCTTTCTTTCTTTCTTTCTTTCTTTCTTTCTTCTTTTTTAAAGGATTTATTTATTTATTATTTACATAGTATTCTACCTGCACGTGTGCCTGCACACTAGAAGAGGGCACCAGATCTTATTACACATGGTTGTGAGCCACCATGTGGTTGCTGGGAATTGAACTCAAGACCTTTGGAAGAGCAGATAGTGCTCTTAACCTCTGAACCCAAAGAGGTGTTTCTATAATAGTCCTCTACTAAAGATTTTCCTTGCCAGGAAACCACCAGGAAGTTAAATCAAGTTGTTTGCTGCCCTTTATCTGGAATAAGATCCTCATGTTAATTTGAAACAATCGTCTGACCTTTTTTATGACTCCCCTTTAACGATGCTGTGTTTTTAAAAGTAAAAGTTTTTATTTTCTCTTCTGTAGAAGAGTGTTCCACCAGAGAGCTAGGCCAACAAGCTTGCTAGCTGCTTCCCTGCTGCTTTTCACAAGTAACTGAAAGAAAGGGAGGAAATGCAGGAACCTGGGACACTTACAATTGGATGGTGGGGAGGCCCAGTTGCTTCAAGTCTGTATGGATCAGGTAATGGCCTTGATCTGGAGCAAGGGCGGCTAAACTTCTTTGTAGGAATCAGGATTGAAGCTTGTCCCTTAGATCTCTCTAGACACTTCAGTACCAGTCCCCCTTACTGCAATGTTGTGAATTACCCAAGCTCAGGTGTCCCCAGCACTGTGCACCCTGCCTCGTGCTTGGAAACTGACCCTTCGGGTTTTCCAGCTCAGTCCACTCTATGTCCCGGAAGTGGGGATGTCCAGCCTCTTCCAATCCTGTGGGGAGCAGTAATCAACTGGTTCTCTTATATCATCATCGTTGGATTTAGGCATCTGTGTCATACCTTCTTTGCAAGAAAATCTAGGAGTGTTCCTTACTTTCTATACTCTGAAACAATTCATGAGGGATTAGGATTATTTTGTGTTGGAGGTCATGTGAGGACAATTGACTACTTGATACACAGATGAGGTAACTTCCTTCTATGCAAATTAGTTGGCTTGACCTAATTATATTTAATCGATGAAATCTGACCAATTAAATTTACTAGGAAATTACTATCATTTCATCTCTATATTGTTTCACAGAGTTGTATAAAATTATCTCTTAAAATAGTCTCTATAGCATCTTTTACTGGCTATTTTTTGTGTGCGCATATTTAGGCAAGTTATCTCTAGGTAAATTAGTAAGCTATTTACCCACAAACAAAGCATCTTAATTTATTTTTCTATTTCCTCTAAAAGCTCCTTTGCTCCCTCCCACCTTCCTCCTCCTCTGACTTCCATCTCCCTTCCCTGGTGTTTTCCCTGTTTCCTTTCCCTAGGATTCTGGATTGGCATTGTATTTCCTATTTAAAAAATTTTTTTTCATTTCTATTGATATAAATGTTCACAGGTATGTATTTCCTTTTAAGTTAAAATAGACATTTATTTACATGGCCCTCAGCTATAGACTGGCAACTTTCAAGAGTGTGCCTGCCTTCCCTGGAGCTACTTGGCTTAGGGCATCCTGTATCTTGTATTTTGGGTGTGAACCTAGCCTTTTAATGGCTAAGGCATCTCTCCAGCCCTGTTTAGGGCACCCTATATATTGGTGGAATCTTGAGATTCTGGTGAACTGGGGCTTATGATAACTAAGGAAGACTCTGTGGCAGTGGGTTGGTTGAAGTTCAGGTCAAACTAGGTCCAACTCCACTGCTCAACCGGGTGCTACTCAACCTCGTCTTCACGGTGAACTCAACAAAGGCAAGCAGAAATCTTTGCAGGGAGGATGCCCCACCCTCCATGTCCTAACTTGTCTTAGATCAAGATGGCTAGGAAGGAGGACTCTCTGCAAGTCCCAGTACTTACCCCCAGAGCCTAGCCGCTTTGTATACACAGATAGAGGGCTCTACCTGCATTAGTCGGGTCACCTGGTTAGTTCTTCATTGGCTACAAACATCTCAAGCCACTCTGCCAGGTTGACATGGCCATGAGGCCAAGGATCTGAAAAGCACATGGATGTGATCCCTGAGAAATTCTGCACCAGGATGATGCTAATGCTCCCTATAAGAGGCACCCACATCTCTAACTCAGTGAAACAGGATTTCAGCCACCACTCTCCGAAATCCAGGCAACACAGGTGGATCCGGCCCTTCCGCAGCTGGGCTTGGGGGCCCGTCAGCATGTCGGATTTCACTGTGGTCACAGCTTTGAATCCACAGCAACAGCACAGAGGCTCAGCAGTAGTGCAGAGGCCTCTAAGACCTTGAGTCACAAAATCCTGATGATGATAATGATGATGAAGACAATGACGATGACAACAAGGATGATGGCAGCAGCCATGCTTCCCACAGGCCAGCCTGCTCTTGTTACTCATTTTCACTTTTATTTTATTTTATTTTTTGCTATTTTTTTGTTCTTGCACTTGCCTGTGGCTTACATTGTTTATTTCTCTATGATTTGGGGCTGGTATTTTAATTCCTTTTTTTTGTTGTTGTTGTTCTTCCACTTGTACTGATATAAATGCTCATGGCATTGAATTCTCCTATGAGCCTGCATTCTCATGTGTTTATTTTGTGATCATTATTTTTATAGGAAATTTGAACTTCTATGTAGTGTTTCTCATTATACCAGGTGCTTAGTAGGGAGTTTTCACATTTTCAGTTTGAAAAGACACTTTCTCATTTTCCTTATTACTTTCTATTTATACAGTCAAAGAATAATGTTTGGACTATTTCTAATTTACAGATGTTGAGACTTTCTATTCGTATAATGTTGATTCAGTTTATATAAATATACTCTAGTCATTAAATTTTTCTATCACATTTTATTGATTTGTTATTTCACCCTCTGTCTCTGTCTTTGTCTCTCTGTCTCTGTCTCTCTGACTCTCTGTCTTGTCTCTGTCTCTGTCTCTCTCTCTTTCTGTGTGTGTATGTGCAGGAATTGGTTCTTTCCTTCTACCATACTGGACTTTGGAATCAAATTCAGGCTGTCAGACTTGGCAGCAAGCACCTTTATCAAGTGAGCCATCTCTCCCATCCAAGGATGTGTAAGTTTTGATGACACATTTACAGCATATTCACAGGCACTTCCTTATTTGCTGTGTGGTAAATGTTTCATATTCTTTTTTGAGTTTTCTTCACTTGCCTTTCTCAGCCTAGGGCTGCTGTTTCAAGGACCAAATTACTAGTGGGATTCTGACCAATTCTTCTGACATTTCCTGGAGTTTCTGTGGCGATTCTGTTCATGTAATTTCATTTCCATCATTCATTATATTTATATTTTTATTGTTTCTCTTAATGCCTTTTAGCTTGATTTACAGCTAGTCCAATTTGAAAATTGTCAACCAACCCTGCCTCTTTATCCTGGGAGAACATTGTCCATCACTTTACTTTTATCACCTCCAAATTTGCTTTAAGTATGTCCTCTGGGGCTGGTTTTCTTTAATAATTATGAAGCAAACATGTCTGTATATTGATGAACGTAACATGGCTGACTTCCATGATGCTGTTCTTACGCTTATTGGATATATTTTCATAGCTGGATTTTGCCATCATGTTTGTTTACTTGCTTTTGGAAGTGAGGGACAGAATATTCAATTGAGCATGTAGGAGTATTTTTAACGTTTCTACTGATTACCTTAAAATAATGCCTCTACTCCTTATGTAGGCCTCTGCCATTTAATTTATAGGTTTAAAATCATAGCCTCTATCAGTATGCAATATTCAGTGAATATATTACATTTTTCTTTTCATCTTTTATATAGTTTTACATTTTAACTTCCTCATAATTATATCAGCTTCTTATTAGTTGTTCATCTTTTATCCCTTAGTATCAGATCTGCAATCACACACACATATATATATATATAGGCATATAATGATTTATTGAACACATATGTTTTTATCGTTTAGCACTTGCTCTGAAATGTTTCGATCCCTCTCCAACAGAAAAATCTCTTCTCTACACCACAGAGGGCATGCCCATGTGTCTCACACTCCAGGGCTATTGAATGTCTGAACCTGTCTTCTGTCTGCTTGAGTTTGTGTACACAGGTGACATCTGTGTGGTTTTCAGGTTTATGGAGTGTCTCAGATACACAGTAAGGTCCAGCTGTTAAAACAGATAGTGCTCTTGGAAAGGAAGCTGGTTTGTTTTCTGGTTCTCAGTTTTTTTGTTTGTATCCCTTTAAAAATTTCTAGCCTGTCTTCTTACTTTTCTTTCCTGCTGATGGTCAGAGCACATGGCACCCTGGCCCCAGCTACTGTGCTCTTCCGAAGATTCCCTAAGCTTCCCAGTATACAGCCTACAGCCTACAGCACAGAGCACACAGCACATAGTATACAACACACATCCTATAGCATACAGCATATAGCACACACCACACAGTATACAGCACATAGCACATAACACACAACATACAGCCTACAGAACACAGCACCCAGCCTACAGCACACAGCACACAGTAACCAGCACACAACCCGCAGCACACAACGCACACCACACAGTGCACACAGCCTACAGCAGACATCATACACCATATAGCCTACTGCTTTTGTCTTTGGCACTGGCCCTCCACTTCCCCTAGAGTGGGTGCTAGGACTCATCCCTGCTCTCAGAGCTGGAACATTCCTAATAGGGCTTTTCCCTTCTAGGATGACTTGCCCTCTTCCATTTCTACTTTTATTTACTTTGCTTTTAAGTTTTTAATTGGTAGATCTATAGAACTTGTCATATTTGGCACATATGATTAAGCTGCAGTGATTAAGTCAGAATAACTAGCATATCTAGTTTATAGAATATTTGTTATTTCTTTATTGAAGAACATTTAAGATCTTTTCCTCCAGGTATTGTGAAATATCCAAGGAATCATTGCTCACTGAGTGTTCTGTATAATGTCGGAACTTGTGCTTCCTTTCTAATGTGCTCTATTTATTCATGCATCCAATGGTAAATACTGAGGTTGCTCCACTATCTTCGCAATTGTCCACAGAGCTAAATAACCATTCAAGGGCAGATGTGCCTTTCTCATACTGATTTCCTTTTGTTTGGCTCGATATCCTGTGATGGCACTACTGAGTCTTAGGGAGTTCTTTGTTTGAAGGTTAAACTCTTTCAAATTCTGTGTCTCTCGTTACTCTGAACACACGTTATAAATAATTTTATTCCTTGCCTTTTTGGACATGTATGAGTTTCTAAGAAGATGAGCAGAAATGTAATTTCATGCAGTCACCAATGGCCTAGGAACTCAAAGGGTAACAGATACCACACCTTTGTTTAGTAGTGTTGTAGAACAGGAAGGGCTCACCCTGTACAGCACTAACAGAAATGCTCACAGGCAGAAGCTGTGCAAGATCCATTCTAGTAGTCAGAATCAACAGGGTTTTGGGTTCTTTTTGTTTTTTGTTTTGTTTTGTTTTGTTTTTTTTAGTCTAAATTTATGTAGTTGTTGAAATGGCCTGACCTTCCTGACATTGATAATATATACGTGAACTTAAACACATAAATCACACTTTTCAGTTGGACAAAATTCTGAAAGAGAAAATAGTGCAACTCTATGTTAATATAGGAAATAATGTAGTAAAGATTTTTTAACCTAATAACACATGGAATGAGGCTAAGTTTTTATTATAGTTAAAGAGAAAGTTAATGTATGTACTTACGCTTTAATGAAAAAAAAAACATATATGTTAAACTCTCTTCTTGAACCTACTTGGAAGGATGTCATATAAGGAAAAAAAAACACACTTAAAAAAAATCCAGAGACTCATGCCAATGATTTGACGAACCAAAGCTGGCAGAGTAAAGGATGTGTCTGATAAAAGAAACCTTGCCAAGTAAATTTGGTATTTACAGTTGATGCTTTACTTGCGCTTAATTGTGTAGAGATGTGATGTCACAAGGACAGAAAAACCCAGAAAAGATGAATCAACAAAACTTCCAGGAAATGCATCCTGCAGTGGCCGCCATCTTTTTATAGAGCAACACTTCCTGCAGTGGTGAATGTGTTCCACGTCTGTGCTTGCAAAGGAAAGCCACCACCCAAACAGTAAATGGGCAGAGGAGTTACACTTAAACTTCCTTATCATGATTAACTTAAGTTATACAACCAATGTGATCCATGGCTATTGTGTTAGACACACACACAAAAAATCTGTAGGGGCTAGTTTTGGAGAGAGAAAACAAAAAGAACAGAGGGCTGCAAGTAAGGTATATGTATGTATGTATGTGTGTGTATGTATGTATGTATATATCTATTATTTATTTATCATCTATTATCTATCTACGTAATATCTATCTATCTATCCATCCTCTGTTTTTTTCCACAGTTGTCTATCCATATTCTATAAAAGAAAGGAAGAAAGTGACTACTCTTCAGTTGGGAAAAGAAATGAAGTGCTGCTCCTTACGCTTCGGTGAGCCCAGGACTAGTTTGTTACAAACTATAAAGAACCTTCCATTGTTGCCTCCATTGTGTCATACTGAACTCTGATATGTAAATCTGTATTCACTGGTCTTCCCTGATAAACATTTCATAGTAGTTAAACCCATTCATAGGATACCCCTTGGTGAGTTGAATATTTTGAATACCTAGAAACATACATTAACATTGGCCCCATCGTCACGTTAGTGCATCTTTGTATTTGTTACATCGTAGTCAAAAGCTAGGCATAAACTTATTATCTATGTCTGTGCTTCACTGAGTTGGTGAGTTATCTAGAGTTCAGGCTAAGATCTAGGACTCAGGTTGACTGTATCTGACTCCCACACTCTCTACTTATTAGCTGTGGAACTCTTGGGTATATATTTGTGTATCGGGTTCCCGTTTGTGTTGCTGTACAGTGTCAATCACCCCACATTTTCCCAGTGCACACCACAGTGCTCTCTGCTGTCGACTGATATGTTAAACAAAAATTCAAAGTTTAGAATCTTCCAGTTAATAGCAGCATTCACACCATTTCCTCACAAGAATGTGTTTAAATACCCAATCACATGAGTATTTAACCAAGCTTAGTGCTGCCCTGTCTTTGTCACATTTGAGGGTGTGTGTCTGCACAGGTATTTTTTTTTTCCAATCCTTTGCCAACAATGAGGCTTTTAGTGTGACCTCTGTGAGTAACTGCGAACAGCAAAACTATGTCTGGCTCCAGTCTCACTGTCTTGAGATGGATCTGTTTCCAGAATGTGCCCAGAGGTGCCCAGGTTAGGCTGGTGAAATCCAATATTCTGTTGCTAAGGATCTGAGCCTATTCATGGCATCCTATTTTTAGAGTGCTCGAGAGTGAATCAGAGACCTATGATTAATTATTAATGATTATGAAATAACACTGTTGGATGACAGAAAGTAGCTACTTCTAATACCAGCTGCTCTGAGGCTTACTTTTAACAAACACATGAAGGCCTTTCTGAAGTTATATTCACCTCTTTGAGCACTGCTTATTCTGAGATTTTTTTTCCCCTAAGTGTCTATTGTGCCATCCTCTTTCAGAGAGAAAAGACTGGGAATGACAAGCTCTGGAAAGTGACACTTACCGCTTTTTTGTTTATTACCATGCGAACTAACTTTTCCAAATGAGGGAATGCTTGCCTGACAGCCTGTCGGAGTAGAAGAAAACTTTAAACCATTTGCCTTAACGGTATGATAGCAATTGATAATATTGATCATTCAGGCTCTTTTCTCTAAGTTAGGTGGATAAGAAAATTCAAGGGTAAGAGGCTCAAGTACCAAGCTGTACATGGTTGGCACACACTTGTAATCCCAGCTCTGGGGAGGGAGAGGAAGCAGAATCCTGAGTTTGAGGACAGCCTGGGTTACATGGTGAGGCTCTGTCTCTATAAGCCACGTTCTGTCCAGTGTTTTAAAGGGGACCATGGGCTTTCTTCAAAAAAGACAGCATGGCCAAAGGCAAGAAATAAAAGGACCTTTTAGAAAAAATTTTTTTTCTTCTATAGTAAATGTAAGGAACACACTATGCATTCCAAGACCATTGTCCACTGGTGGCCATTTCCACAAAGTGCCTATCTACCCACAATCATTCCTCAAGATGCCTGAAGAGTGTGAAGAGAGTTCTATGGGAACATACTACAGAAAAGTGATGGTCTTAGCGCAATGCCTTTGCACAAGGCATGTCCTTGAGACTTCTTTTGCCTCCTGTTCTCTCTATCACGATTAGGATATATCCTGTACATTATCAGGTGTGTTCAATATAAAAGGCACGCAGTTATGACAGCCTGTAAAAACATGATGCCTGCCGTTCAAAGCATTGGCTGAAGCAACAGGAAGTTCAAGTAGAAGTTTCTGTTTGGAAAGAGCCCAGTGGAGCTTCCAGGGCTACCCCACGTGCTGAGCCATAAGTGGGATGCAACAAGAAACAAAGACACTAATCACATCCTGATTGCCGATGTTATGTCATGATATAAGAGGCAGCTCAGAGATCCCAGGATGGATGATCAGAGGTTAGCTGGGGAGGTGGCACAGACATGAGGATACATCCTAGAGGCTTTGCTTGACAAAGTTCCAGAGACCTCTGACTGTCCAGCACGACCTTCAGACACCCAGAGCAGCTGTGGAGGCTTCGCTTATCAAAGTTCCAAAGATATCTGGCTGATCACCACTGCCTTTAAATGTTGTGTATGGTCCCACTCTTTATCTCTCCCATTTGTAAATCTTCATTAAGCATTGACTTTTCCTCAGGAAGTTCCAGGAGCTCACAAGCCCTGAGTTTCTAAAATAACCTAACTATCTGGTTAACGAATGAAGGACAAGGGGAAAGAGATGAGAAATACATTTGGGTACTAAGTCAGAGGAAATTATGAGACTACCCTTAAGGACAGAACAGTCAAAATGGAAGAAAGTTTGCAGGTGGAAGGGAATCTTCTTTTGTTCTGTGATTAAGGTGAGCTGCTCAGAGATCAATGCCTAGTGTGTGAGATAGGTAACTGTTGGTAAATCATTTGCAGAAGTGTGATTACAGAACTAGGAGGAGACCACTTAAAGCTCCAAGGCACAGGATAGAATGGGGTGGGGGTGGGGGGGGGAAGGAAAGATTAGCATATTTGAAGGTCACACTAGAAAAACGGGCTCAAATAGAAAATTTTCTTTTACATTTTTGTATGCTCATACAACTTGGAAGGAAAGAGAGCATATTTCTTCAATGTATATTTTGTTCCTGTATACTAGTGAGAGGTCCATGATGTCCTTAATGTCACGGGTGAAGGATAACAGCTTCGATACAGCTAACATGGAAACACATGTGCACACAGTAAGGTTTAATCTTTGCCTGGGCAATTAGGGCTCTCTAACTGTCCAACTTGGAACCTTAATTAGCCAATTAAATCTTGCTTCCTTGTCTTTCCCATTTCTAAAAATATTCTTGAGCTGTATTCAGAGATTGAAAAAGCGCTTATCTATTTGTAACAAGAAATGAAAATATTATTTAATAGAACCCCGTCCACACGGTGACTGAGTCACAGCACAGCCGGATTCCTGGAATCTGTGGGAAAGGCACATCATCGTCATCCCTCCATTTTCAATGGGTTTGTACACAAGAGGCTTTTCTGCGGTGTTAATACTCCATCTTTGCACAAGAGGGCAGCAGAGAGACGGAGAAGGTACGGGAGAAACTGAGCAGAAGCGCCTTAAGCTTTAATTTTGGGCGTTGTATTTTCAAAAACAGGGTTCAAAAATTAAACCACATCGTATCCTTTGAAAAGAACCGCAGTTAGTCCATTTGCCTATTGTACATCAAAAGAAAAAACCAGACCTACCCTAACGTAGGTGAAAGTGTTTCAATCCGGAGTTTGCTGGGGTGTCTGCTTTGCCCAGATTGTTTCCTGGTTTTCCTTGCGAGGTCACAGTTCTACAAACGATTATTTAGCAATCAATGTATTATACATTTCCTAGCTCCTTAAAAGACGGTTATCTGAGCAGAGCCCAACTAATGATGCTTTGTTTTGATCTATAGGAAGGGATCAAGCTTTCACTATATACAATTTGAAAAAAAATATCGGTGAAATAACATTCAAATTGCGGGTGTGTGTGTGTGTCTCTATCTTAGGATGCAATAAAAATTACCGAGTTAATTTGAATATTGCGAACAAAATGCATTATGGGACTTCAAAAGCTGGAGGCTATGCATTTCTAAGACTGCAGTCTTCTGTCTCTGGAGGGGCCTTTGTTCTCTCAGCCTCCGGCTCACTTTTCAGCCACACCTACTTCTTTTGCCCTCGCAATAGCCGAAGCTCCTCTGATCTCAGATGGGAGGAAGCACCTACACACAGACCTCCCTGCAGCGGGTAGATTTTTCTGGCCACTCCACGATTCTCGATTCTCTTGTTTGCTCCCGAGGTACCCTGTGGCCTTCTATGGAAACTATGCTCCTGATTTTTATCACCAGCACCTAGTACCTACTTACTCAGTAAGGACTCAAAATAAAAGGATAGTACTTAGAATCTTTATCAAAATAATAGGGTAGGAATTAGGAGCAGTCTCTCTCTCTCTCTCTCTCTCTCTCTCTCTCTCTCTCTCTCTCTCTCTCTCTCTCTCTCTTAAACCTGTGAAGAGGTTAAAGGGTTTGTTAGCCTACCTGTTTTAGAGTTAGGTGGGAGTTAAATAATTGAGGGGAAAGCAAAGATAATCTCTTAGGACACATCTCCCGTCTCCGAGACTTCGGGAAGACAGGTAGACCTTGGGTCCCTGGTTAGTATGGGGATTGGGGCGCGGGGTCAGCAATGACACTCAATATTGCTGTGAGGCAGAGGCTCACAACACATAAAATCAGGATGAAGCTGTTGGTATAGTGCTAAGTGCAGAGGGCACGAGCTCAGCGTTTCTGCTGCAAAACAAACCGAGCCTTGACCTTGCAGGGATCTTAGCAGAGCTCGTTGGTCCAAGCTTTCTGGTTGTTAAGGTGATTCTCCCAAGGGCATCTGTGTGTGCTGGAGGTCATTGCAGCATGCAGCACAGTGGGGAGAGGGGGAGCAGTTTCTAGAGAAGGCTCTGCTTGCTGCTAGCCTTCTTAGCATCTTGTTGCTAGGCAACGGCTCCTCTGCGAAAGCTCATCTCTCTCTTTAAAGACAGAGTGAGGTCTTGCTGAGGGAAATTTAGTTTGTATAAAATTGAACCATATGCAAACACCATTTTGTTGCCGTCCTCAAAACTGCTTTCTCCTACAAGGAAGACAGATAATATCTACTTAAAACGTGTCACTTAGTAACCATGCACTATATCCCCCCTCTCTCTGCAAGGCAATATACTTCCTTTTTAATTTAATTGATTTATTTTTACCTCCCCACCCGTATGCCTTTCCAAATTGATTGAATGAGATTCAGGAGGGCATTGTTTGTGATAGTATTTCCCTAGACTGCTGAATTAATTTCCATTTGAAAAATGGCCTAGGCTCTGCAGCTTCCAGCCAGCACCTAGTCTATTGCTCTCAGGGCACGTTACATAATGAAAAAGTGCAGTGGGATGTCAGCGTGAAAGAGGAACACGTAAAGAATGCACTCTTTCAAAAACAACTTGTAGACAGCTTTTACTACTTGTATATATTTGAAAAATCTAGACAGGATGTGCTAGACTTTAAATTTTCAAAAATCAATATAGACTAATTTTTGATTTCAGAACGACAAATTACCCTTAGGCTCGAAGAGTTTTTGGCATTACCGTTTTACCATCTTAAATTGTTGGCTGGTTCAGAGCCAAGTTTGCCATTTGCCTTAATTTTCTTGTCTTGTCACAGGCTTTTTGGAAGGCAATAACCAAATTAATACAGCAGCTTGCTTTCTTTCTTCTTTCTTTCAAGGTCTAAAAGACAAGGATCATAAGTAGGCTACTTTGAAATTATTTTTCGAAGAAGCTTTAAATTCTCTACCAATTATTATTTTGTGATTTACATTGTAAAACCTTGTACTCATTAGAGAGCTTTTATTTTATTTTATTTTATTTTATTTTATTTTATTTTATTATTTTTGAGTATTGGATTTGATTCTTTAAGACTGATAGGTGATTGACAGTCAACACCAATCATTTGATTAGAAACTTCCGAAGTTCTGAATGCTTCCTTCTGAAGAGATCCCTAAAGGCATGTGATACAAAGTAGAAGAGAGAAGAGTGAGGTTGAGAAGGTTTTAGCTGGGAGACAGGGAGAGGTGGGGCTGGGGAGTCATCCAAAATTAACAATATGTGAAAAAAGCCCATAAGAAGATCTGATAATGGGTGAGCTATAAAAATACTAGTTTTAACGGGGTTACCCTAGGTATTAGATAAATCTGCTCACACATGCTGTCAGTTATTATAAAATAATCACAAATGCCAGAAGTGGGCTACTTCTCTATGACTTAAGGTCCGTGAGACCCTACAGACTAATGACACCATTGTTGAGTGACCACTAGAACTAGTTGGATTGTTGAATATATCACATGACCTGGTCACAGGACATAGAGAAATCAAGATGACACTGCAGCTTCCTGCCTGGTGGCTAGTCCTCATGGTGCCAGGAGGTGCTAGGCAGGCTGCTGAGAGAAACTGTCATCAATAGTCTTACTCAACACACAGATACTGAGAGGCCAGGCAAGATGTGGCCACTGCGGCAACAGTGCTTGCTGTGCTATGAGAGTGACCAAATGTTTTGCGGTTGGTTTGGATGCTGACTTTTCAGAAAGGGAATTCACAACTGGTACTGTAAACCTGGCCAAAAGCCCATGGCTGGAGAGGTTGTGTAAGCCATAGTGGCAAAGCTACTTTTGTTGTTTTGCTAAAAGGATGTGCTGTACTGGTCAAATTGCCTTCTCAATGACTGTATCCGTAGCCATTGTTCAGTAATGTCAACAGCTTTGGTCAGAGAAGATTCTTTTTACAGTGGCCAGCAGTAAGTACAAGGACCCTGGTTAAAGTGCTGAGAATAAATGACTCTGGAGTGTCCTACCATAAACGGGTCATGTGTATCACCCTCTCCAAGGCCTAGGGGATCTGTGGAAGAAGGAGGAAAAGTAATGTAGTAGTTGGAGGAAGGAAGGGAGAGTAGATAGTATATAAAATATGGTGACTTCAAGGCATACTGTAGCTGTTGCACTCTTGGACTCAGTGGACAAGAATATCTGCACAGGACTGTGCTCCTCAGCATCTTGTCCTTGCATGAAAGGCGCTCACAGAGCTCCACTACTCTTTAGGATTTGTGTGCAGTTATTGGCTGAAAGGTGGAAGACATTTTCATCAGTGTTGTCGCCACTGGTAAGTTGCCCATGGCCCTGCAAACAAGCCCTCATCCTTGCTCCTGTAATCAGCCCCAACGGAAAGCATGGGTCATTTAAAAGAATGCATGTAGAAGAGGAGATAATTGGCGAGAGGAGATCAGGAGTGTGAGGGCAACAAGAAGAGTAATGACACAGGTATGGCCAACACACGTTATATACATGCGTGGACATGTCACCAGGAATCCCAGTATGTATAATTGATACTTGGTAATACAATGTTTTTTTGTTTTTTTTTTAAATGAAGGGTTTCCTGAGCCATTTAATTTTCTGCCTTTTCTTCTGTTTAGGTTTTTGAGATGCTCTGGTTAGTCACCCCTCATGGTCCATCTTCTGAAACTGTAACTTTTCTGGATTGTTGTGAGATGAATCCAGGGTCTTGTGTATGCTCAGGACATGCTTCACCACTGACCTCTTCAGCCCTGTAAAAATTTCTCCATCTTGCACTTTTACCCAGGTCTTTCAATCGTCTCTTAGATCATATCTTTCTAATTTAAGTAGATGAGAAGGCCTCTCATCGGCCGAGTTGCCGTTCTAGGAAAGGAATGGGAAGGCAATCTGGAGTTAGTTATCTACTGGACTGGCTTATTGCAAGGCCATGAAAGCAGGAGAATGAAAAGAAATGATAGCTGTGCATGTTAGGGAGGAGTGAAGGAAAAAAAAAAAACAACAGTGCCATTGAGTGAAAGGAGAGAAGTAAACAATGAAACAGACCCATTGCCCCATTGCTTGTCAAGACCTTTGACAAAAACAAAAAGAAGGAAAAGAAAGAACCAATGACAACTGAGGACCTCTTGGCTATAAAGAAGAATCCGACCTTTCCTGCCAACCACAGATCAATAAACATATTCTTCAGTGCCTGGTTCTCTAGGATCATAGAAAAGGGTGAACCAACATTTCTAGGAATACAAAGATGCAAGAAAGTATGTACAGTTATGGAATGTTGGCACTGAATATTAAATAATATGCAGCACCAGCCATGGGATCATTCTATCTAGGCAAACATTCCCTTGACTATGAGGCATCATAGGATGTTAGGAAGACAGCGTAGGTCAGTTAAAGGAAAGATACTGGGACTTGCTGGGAGACACTGGAAAAGACACAGAAGAGGGGTGCCAGAAAGGTACTTTGGCCAGTGACAATCAGTTTCAATTTGTGTTGATTGTGAAAAGGCATCTTGAGAAACTTTAAATCAAATAAGATCTAAATGAGCACTGGTGTTGGTAAGTAAACATCATTTTGGGTCAAGAATTAGATTGGAAACCAAAAATGTTCCAGAACTTTTGTTATCATTTGCATTTCATACAAATCAATGATCATCCGGGAGGGGTAAGCATAGTCTAAATATTAAAAGAGTTATTTCATAATGTTCTTACTATTTTAAGACATTCAAAATTACATTGAAATATTAGTGGGTGGCTTTTTAATGTAATTTGTTAATTTTTTCTCCTTTATTAATTTATTCTTGTTACATCTCAATGGTTATCCCATCCCTTGTATCCTCCCATTCTTCCCTCCCTCCCATTTTCCCCTTATTCCCCTCCCCTATGACTGTTCCTGAGGGAGATTACCTCCCCCTGTATATGTTCATAGGGTATCAAGTCTCTTCTTGGTAACCTGCTGTCCTTCCTCTGAGTGCCACCAGGTCTCCCCCTCCAGGGGACATGGTCAAAGGTGAGGCACCAGAGTATGTGAGAAAGTAATATCCCACTCTCCACTCTACTGTGGAGAGTGTTCTGTCCATTGGCTAGATATTTGTTAATTATATTCACTTCCCAGTCCTCCCAAGTCCAATCCCACCCTTGTGACCTTCATCATGGCAAAAGGAAAAGAAGAAACAAGAAAAAAAAAAAAAGATACCAAGTCCAAACTCCCAGTTGCCAGCCCCTTGAAGAATCCTTCCCCATCATCACCAGAAGCCATCAACAGTGAAGAGCTACACATCAACATCACTATCACAATTTTTACATTTTTAAAAGTTCTCTTCAGTAGCTTCCTCTCGATTTTCCTGTTCTTTTCCTTTCCTTTCTTTCTCTTCCACCTCCTCCTCTTGTTCTTTTTGTTCTTTGTTCTTCTTCTACTTCTTCTTTTTTTGTTTTTGTTTTGTTTTGTTTTGTTTTTTTTTTGAGACAAGGTTTCTCTGTGTAGCCTTGGCTGTCTTGGGCTCACATTGTAGACCAGGCTGGCCTTGAACTCACAGAGATCTGCCTGCCTCTGCCTTCCGAGTGCCACCTCCTCCTCCTCCTCCTCCTTGTTCTTCTCCTCCTTCTCCTTTCTCCTTCCCTCTCCTTCTCTTCTCCTTCTCCTTCCTCTTCTCCTTCTCCCTCTCCCTGTCCTCCTCCTCCTCCTCCTCCTCCTCCTCCTCCTCCTCCTCCTCCTCCTCCTCTTCTTCTTCTTCTTCTTCTTCTTCTTCTTCTTCTTCTTCTTCTTCTTCTTCTTCTTCTTCTTCTTCTTCTCTATAAAGGGCAAGAAATTAGTGTTTATACAGAAAAGAATGATGGCTCCAGGGAGATGTTTATAAACATAGAGGCCCTGGCCAGAACATCCCATCTATGTGTTAGAGGTGTTTGTTGTATGTGTTAATTGTTGGACTCTAGCCTTCTGGACTGAAGTACGTGTGTGTGTGTGTGTGTGTGTGTGTGTGTGTGTGTGTGTGAGAGAGAGAGAGAGAGAGAGAGAGAGAGAGAGAGAGAGAGAGAGAGAGAGTCTCTCTCAACAGATCAGTACTTGGTTTGACAGAGAGTGCAGGTAGAGGTTTTTTTGGGTGACAGTGTATTAAGCTGGCAATTGTTTGATTCCTTCCCATTCTTACCAATTTCATATTGCGAACTTCTTAGCAACTAGGGAGTTTTTGTAAACAATAATTTCTTACATTTAGGAGGAATTACGTTTTAAAACACATTCAAGTGTGAAGAAGATCCCAGATTGCATGCTAGTTGACAGTCATTACTCACAGTTCCCACAAGGAGAGGGAGGCAGGGGCATTGAGAAAGCACAGTAAGGGGAAAATGCAGGAAATAGCTTTCTTTGTTCTCGCTGTGGGAAAGAACGGGTAAGGCAGGGTGGGCAGGCTTAGAGATGGCAGTGTGGGTATGTGCCCTGGACTCTGAACTGTGGATGACATCTAGTGTCTGGAGCTGTAACCATCAAGGAAGAGGAGCACCACCAAAGGAGAAAGGCCCACGTGAAGGCGGCAAGTGGGTGGGGTTTATTGACTGAATGATGCAAGGCTTGTGTCTGGTGAGCTGATAGCTCTTCTGGTGTCAGCAAGACCTCGGATGTCCAGTTACAGGAAATTCAGAAAATTCAAAAGCCCCGATTAATCCAAAATTCATTACTCTTGCCAACATTTTTGTAAAACATATATGAATGATACAGAAATTATAAGATAAAGGCAGAAAATAAAATTCAGACGCATTCTCGCTAACAGGTGTTGATGATAGGCATGCTGTGCTGGGAGCATGATGCTTGCAAAGGTATGATGAGAATTCTACAAACTGTGAAATGTATTCTCTTTTATTGACTAGTAGGAAAAATGGTCCTCATTAGCTGATAAAAGGAACCACTTAAGCACAAAATATTACGCCTGACTCTTGTGAAAGCATCAGCTGTTTCATGATATGAACAATATCTATTATGCCAAAACTGAAATGTATAATTCAAAGGAGTAGCGCATGATTCAAAAATGAGATGAACACGTGTTGGGGTTTTCCTGGCAGTTCTCTTTTCCCAAGGATGTCTTACCACGGCGAATTTAAAGTGAGCTTTTATGTCTCAAGTACCCACCAGGTGGGCAGCAGAGATGGCATGAAAGAGTGTCATGCAGGATGAGGAAGCTTGTCTGAAAGCTACAAATGTACATCAGTCCCCCATTTAATCTCTGCAGACTGTAAAACACATAGCTTTATTTATTTATTTTTTAATTAAAAATTTTTAAATTAATTTATTCATATTTCATCTCAATTGTTAGCCCAGCCCTTGTATCCTCCCATTCCTCCCTCCCTCCCGCTTCCCCCCTACTCCCTTCCCCTATGACTGTGACTGAGGGGGATTTCCTCCCTCTGTATATGCTCATAGGGTATCTAGTCTCTTCTTGGTGACCTATTATCCTTCCTCTGAGTGCCACAAGGCCTCCCCATCCAAGGGACATGGCCCAATATGGGGCACCAGAGTTTATGTGAAAGTCAGATCTCCTTTTCCACTTAACGATGGAGAATGTTCTGTCCATCGGCTAGACTGGGTAGGGGTTCGAAGTTTACTGCCTATATTTTCCTTGGCTGGTGCCATAGTTTGAGGAGGACCCCAGGGCCCAGACCAGCCTGTAGTTTTCCAGGACCCTCTGGATCCTTCTATTTCCTCATTCTCCCAGGCTTCTCACACCTAAAGTCTCAATAGGATGGCCACCCCTCTGACCCACTTTCCTGGTAGGTAAAGTTTTTCATGGGGACGTACCCCTTGGACTAGTGTCTCGAAATAAGTGAGTATATACCATTTAGCTCTTTTTGCTTCTTTGTGAATATAGACATGGCCACATTAATATAATGAGAACCATTTTTAATGTCTTAGTGTTTTAAATTCCTAATTTAAATAAGTTACCTCTCTTCAATGACTTTATTTTTCATTTTGACGTTACTATCTCTTTTTTTTTTTAGTTTTTCAAAATAATAAATAAAACCACTTATCACCTAGGCATATAGCCTAAGAAATGCAGGAAATGAACAAAAATTTTAACTAAAGATAGTTACAATGTCTATGCTGTTTAAAATTCATTTATTTGGTCTCTTGGACTGTTTATTGTCATACTGAATGCATAAAACATGTCAGTTTTCTAAAGTATTGCTAGAAAAATTCAGGGCTTATGATGTTCATAATAGTTTCATTTATAATAGAGCTGCAGTAAATAAGTATATTACAAAAGAAATTTGACTTTTTTTTCTGTTTATTCCTATGAAAGATCTCAGCTCTGCTGACCGCAGTGCATCTGTGTGCCTTTCTGGTGCTCCTTTTCTTCTTTATATCAATCAATGTAATTAAGAGAGAAGATAATTAAAGTCTTTTTCATGGATTTATGTGGATTTATGTCACATTACTGGTTGAGGTCTTGACAAAGTATTTAATTGAAATTTATTGTTCATGAAATTGAAAGCTGGAGACATTGTTGTTTCTTGTCGTTGTGTGGGGATCTCCCACGTTGATGGATTTGGGAAACACAGGTCTTTAAACAATGTACCACGCCGTGGCCTACAAAGCTACCTGTTTGAACACGATTCTTCAGGGGAGTTTTCACTGAAGATCATTAAATCGACAGAGTTGCAGATGCAGATGAATTCCAAGGAAGTACAATATTTTAGAGGTAGTATTTAGACTGAATTGTATATATTGTCAAGTAAATAGCAGTAGTTGGTAGCACTGAACCTCCAATTATGACAACCTAGGAGTAGATCTGGTTTTTGAATCTGAATATATAACATTGCTAAGGCGAATGCTTGATTTGTCGCGGCAGCAATGGAAATGCCACACCAGTGCATTTCCTACTAATGCAAATAGAGTTTGTGACCATCTGCATAGGATGGCTTTGTTCATAGTGCTCTGATATTGTCTGATCAACTTAATAGTGATGGGGGAAGTATGCTTTAATATAGACAGTATTTTGATTCAACTGTCCTATTAAGACCACCAGGGGAGCCAAATGCTGTTGCTAAGATTTTCAGATAACCCAATTACATATGAGGTGACTCAGCAGAGGTGCCAAAACCAAACACACATCTGAACTGGATGACAACGTGCCCGCAAAAAAGAGCCTTCAAAGTGCTGCCGGAATATGTGGAGCTATTTGGGCTGATATGTGTATTATCTCCCCTAGCCTGCTCAGAGTCACTATGCAGCGACAGCATAGATCAAAAGCAGTCTGAGTTGTTATTCTATTGAACTTCAAAGACATCAAAAATCATGAAGTGAAGTGGAAAGTATTTCATATTCAATTTCAGGAGCCCTTTAACAATGTCAGCCATGTAGCCTTGGCTGAGCTAGCAGATTCTTGCTTAAGAGGCCTCCAACCAGTTTTTACTGCAACCTCTGCCAGCTTCCCTGTTCATATGAACAGACAAAGAAAGAGGAATTGTCACAATACATGGCTGACATTTAACTTAGTGCTAACATCTGAAAGGAATTGTCATTACCTCAAAGAACCACAGGAACAGCTCTCAGCCTAGGGAACAGATTCCTAACCTTGGGCTGTTTTTATGTATTTGAGAGGTTTTCTTTCTATGTCACATCTCCTTGTCACCCTTGGCCTGCAGACGCGCACAATTCAGAGACTGAATTAACAGACATGTGTGGCAAATTGAGGTGGTGTTTTGACATCTTTCCCTTAAAGCCCACTGCACAGTGGATATATGTACACACACACACACACACACACACACACACACACACACACACACACACACACACACGGGAGAGAGGCAGGAGGGGGGGAAGGAAAGGAGGGGGACAGAGAGAGAGGGGTAGAGGGAGGGAGGAAGAGAAAACAGAAGTTGTAGGATTTGGAAGGATAGCAGCTAGAAGAAGGTTGTGGTCTATTTATTGGAAGTAGCAAACTGAAAATTATGGCAGTCAGAGGTCAAGTGCCTACAGATTGCCAGAGTTGAAGGTACTAGGTTTTGCTGTGTTTATTTTGGTGTGGTGTGGTGGTGGTGGTGGTGGTGGTGGTGGTGTGTGTGTGTGTGTGTGTGTGTGTGTGTGTCTTCCATTGCTACCAGTTCCAGCATTGAAAAAAAAAATGTACCGGAGTGCCAGAGAGAAGGTGGTACTAGAAGGTCTCCTTCAGTGCAAAGGATCTGTGTGGGTTAAATGTTACTATTTATTTAGAGTGGAGCTAAGAGCTTGCTTATTAGGAACAGCATCATAGATCATGGAGATTGACTCAGGGCAAGAGATAAAGTTAATTTGCTTATTTACTAGTTGTCTGATATCAACAAAAGTTCACAACCTTGATAGGAATCCATCACGGTGACTATAAAAAATTGAGGGGAGGTAGTACTAAGAATACTATTTTATCCACACATGCGCGTGGGCACTCATGCAGGCGCGCACTCATGCACGCGCGCGCGCGCGCACACACACACACACACACACACACACACACACACACACACACAAGATGGCATCTGAATTTTAGAGAGGGCAGGAAGAGATCCAGCTTCTGGATTGACAATAGGGTAAGATATAAATTAAAAAAAAAAAAAAGGAGATTCGCCGAGTAAAAGGGGATTATAGGGAACAAAAATGATTTAGAACAGAACTCACATGGAATACAGTAAAAGATCTAATTCTACTAAAGTAGAATATATAATGTGAACAATGAGCCACTTTCTTAGAGTTCAAAACAAAAGGTACACCAATAAAATAAGTGCAGAGAGAGAGATTATAGACAGGAGATTTCAAAACGAGAAAGTCAATCTCAAGACTGCATACCCCGAGGAAGAGACAAGAATATTGTCCAGAGCCGTGAACCTAATATTTTTTATGAAAAATATTCTGGACTATGGGAAGCTTGCGAGACTCCCAAATAAATACAGGTCATTCATTGCTACTGTTTGCCCACCAGAAGGAGATGGTAAAACTCTATGTCTAAAGCATCTGCACATGTTCGGTACAGGGCATGGAGAAATCAAGCTGGAGAAGAGCTGAAATTTCTTGAAATCCATGAAATCCATGGCTTTACTCAGCTGAGAACCCTCTGACTCACAAAACCAACCTACCAGGCTGCTTTCCAACTGGATTTAAGGCCTGTTCCACAGGAGAAATCCGTGTCGAGTCAAAAGGCTAGGAAGGTCACAGAGCCTCCAGGGGAACCTAACACTGTTGCTTTGCTTTGCTAAAGGTACAAATGACCTCCTAAATATGTCTGTTAATACTTGTGGGTTAGAGAAACATCTGTTTGCAGCTGGCAATGGTTAATGCAGATATTCACAACTGGTCCAAAGTGTTGAGCCTTAAATGGCATCTCTTATATGCACCTCCTCCAAGCCTCAGGGACCATCATGGAAGAGTAGGTGGAAAGAATGCGAGAGTCAGAAGATGGAAGGACTGGTGTGAGATCCCATCTTCTGGATATGGTGTAGTTAGAGTACCCTTAAACTCTCAGCAGAAATGGCTACCTGCACAAGATACAGCCGAGCAACTTTTTATCGTGGGTAAGGATGTGGTATGCAGGTCCTCACCTGCTCCGAGAAGTCTTAGACAGTTAGTTGTTGCTGGTAGACTGAAAGTCATGGTCCTCAATGGTGTAGCCACTGGTAAATTGTCCTTGCTCAAGAAAATACCCCTCCACCCAAGCAGATCCCAACACCATTAATTAAATTCAGTAGGCTACACTTATTATTTCTATGGACTTTGCAGCATTCGATGGCATCTTGTTTAGATGGGCTCCCTTAGCAACGCCGGTTCAGAAGAGGTTGTTTTTGTTAAATCTGTTTGCTGAGAACTTGTTTCCATGAGAAAGATGCTTCATTTATCTGTGCTTTAGTTTAATGACATATAAAGAGAGAAAAATGATTCTAAAAGCAAACACATATACAGCTTTACTATGGTTCTTTCCAGACTCTAAAATTACAAAGTATGTTATATATCACTAATGTGTGTAAATCATGGAAAAGAATAAGACAGCTGAAACTTCTTTATCGTAAACACAATATAGCCTACTGTTTAAGATTACAGGGCTGAGTTCTCCGTCGTGTTTCTTATAGTGTGAATTTGGAAGTTACTGAATCTCTTTTACATTATAAAATGGGAAAAACCCTAGGCAATATTTTATACACAAGTAAGATGATCCCTTGTCCTATTTTATCCTATACATTGAAAGCTTTCATGTTGAAACTCCTGTACCTCAACAACTCCCCTGTGAGAGACTGATGATTACCACTGGTTATCTGGTAACAGAATTCGGAGCAGCTCACAGGTACCTAAAACTTGACCCCAATTCAGTGTTTTAATAAATGCATTGTTCATATTTTGGTAATAAGTCTTAAAAAATAACAGTATGTAAACTAACAAGACATTTCACTTTTGGTAACCACATTTCAAGTACCAAAGAACCACTGATGGCTCTTGACCACTTTACTGGGTGGGGCAGATCTAGAGCCAGGCAGGCATAAGTGAAAGAAGGATTCCAAGGATTCTCTAATTCTTATTTTCACCCTAAATGGTGATTATTTTTCATCTTTCTTGTTTCACATACTCACTCAACATTTCCAAATACAGGAACTCTTGTGTGAGGTCACATAATGTTGTAAAAATATGCTATTTTATCTCATGCTTTAGTTCATTGACTGTAGTGATAAGAAACTTGATTTATGCACAGCTTGGTTCATCTGCTTTCCTAAGAGAAATCAGGCAGTGATGCACCGTGGTAGGAAACCTACAGTTTAAGTCATTCTATGGCTCACTTAATTTTTTTAAGTAGTTAAAACTTAGCCCATTCATAAGATATTCTGAACTTGAGAACTACCTTGAACATCTGACTGTGCTTTATTAGACAGTCATGTTTACCCAAGTGATTATTAAAATCAACATGAAATACAAAACCATGGCAATCAAAATTAGTGCTTTTAGATGCTTGTGTCAGTTATCTGTACCCTACGTGGCTGTGACTAGGCCATGAGATATTTTTGGGGGGCATCTTAACGGACATCACAAACTTGCCCAACACTTCCCAGGTTATTGCTAAATATTAGGCACCAGAATTTTGATTTATGGACTCACAACTGATTATGCAGTTAATAATAACTTAGTGAGAGAAATGAATTAATAAAATGTTAGTTACCTTTTAAAATTCCATTAGTGCTTAATCCAGGTTTGAACATGAAAAGAAAATAGGCTTTTTATTTGAAAAATATCTTATTCCTTCTAATTACATCCATGTAAATGAAAATAGAAAAACTAATTCAAGGTAGATAGTATTTTCTTTGTATTTTTGAACTTATTACATGTTCTATGGTAATATAAAATCTGGTTTCTGATTATTTTGGTTTATTTTAGATGAGAGGTCCAGGAGACAGGCAATCTGGCCCAGGGTGGCAAGTCCCATCTGGAATGCTGACGCTAATTGATTATTAGTGGCTGCAGGATGGTTTTTACCAAGGAGAACTGTGAGCTCTGGAGCTGTTCTCCAGGAAGGATCAACTGCTGCTGTCAGTAAGAACCAAGGAGAGAGTGGGTGCCCATGAACACTGTAACCTCTCATTAACAGTACGCCCCACAAAAGTGAGAGAGGCACAGTCATTATTTCCGCAGACTGTCTGGAGCTTTAGACAGCACTTCAGACCCAAAAAACCAAACCAAACCAAACCAAGAAACAAAACAAAACAAAACAACAACAACAACAACAACACAACAACAAAACAACCTAGCTCATTTAGGTCTCAACCTAGAGGAAGTGAATTTCATTGGAATTCTGCAAAACACAGTGGAATTCCTGGTCTCTAAGCTCACAGGTGCCATTCTTGGGGGAGGCACTTTGCCTGGGCATCCTGTAAGTACCCTGTGTTTGTTGAGTGTGGAGTGATGGTGCTAGGAAAGGTCTATTTTGGAAATCAGAAATCTCATAAAAATAACATAACTAGATATAAGAGAATATGAAAATATTCAAAAATTCAGCTTTACCAGTATATTAGTAGAGGTAGGGTATATTGTCTTACTAAAAGACAGTATTTGAAACATGGGCTAGAATTGCCTTATCCAATTCAATCTCATTTATTAAGTATGCGAATCTGGGGATACAGCTGACCTAGCATGCGCAAGGCAAGGTTCTACCTCAGCTCTGAAACAGACTGACAAACAAAATTATCAACAATGACAACAAAAACCCAAATAGATAAAAAGTCTAAAAATAAGAGGGAAGTTGAAGGTTTGAGGGTGTGTGCACAGTAGGACTGCATTAAGGTCTGCTCTTTCTACCAGGCTGTTTCAGTTCTGTGATTAGAGCAGCTTTTGCATTTTGGAGGCCTGCTAAGATGGGGGAGATGTATTTGTTTTCTTTCACCATTTGTGTAGAGAGCTTTTGTTTTTGTTGCTCATGACAGGGTCTCTCTGTGTGACAGCCTTGGCTGTTCTGAAGTTTACTATGTAGACCAGGCTGCCTCAAACTGAGAAACCCACCTACCCCTGCCTCCTGAGTGCTGGGATTACAGGTGTGAGGCACCACCTCCTGACTTGTGTAGAGAATTTTTCTAAAACTGTTTCAGATAGTTTCTATTGACCTTAAAGAATCCTACAACACCCTGTTGTTGTTATTGTTTGTATTTGAAAGACATAGTTACCTCCCTCTCTTGCTTCTGTTTGGTTGATTCCCCTCTCCTAAAGTTCTGTTTTTCATTTTGAACTTGGGATATCCTACCTGAGGAAAACAACATGAGTGAGGGAAGCCTTGTTTGGGTTTGTGGTTTCAGACCTTTCAGCTCGTTGGCAGGATGCATTGTCCATAACCCTGTGGGAAGACAGGAGCATCATGGTAGACAGGTGTGCATGGAAGCTGCTGAGTTCATGAAAGCCGAGAAGAAATGACAGGGAGAGACTGAGAATAAGGCAAATCCTTCAAGGGTAGACCCTGTGACCTTATTTCTTTAACTAGACCCACTTCCTAAATTCTAACACCTAATAGTCCCATAGACGAATGAATTCATCAGTTAAATGCATCAGACAATTCATGGTTTAAGAACTTTTACAAAGCATCATACTTTAAAACTAAGCATTACATTTAGGAGCCAAGCCCTTAGCACATGAATTATGTTTTTAATTAGTTTTTCAATAGGGAGTGTTATTTTATATGCAACCTATAATTTTTTGGGATTTTTTTGTTTTTTGTTTTTATTTATTTATTTATTTTTTGTTTTTTTGAGACAGGGTTTCTCTGTGTAGCCCTGGCTGTCCTGGACTTACTTTGTTGATAAGGTGGCCTCAAACTCACAAAGATCTGCTTGCCTCTCTCTTCCCAAGTGCTAGGATTACAGTGTGCGTTACCATGCCTGGATATAATAATATCTTTAGAGTCAAACCATTGTCATCTTTCATATATTACTTCATTTTTTAATACATAAATAACTTCAACATAGTCATATTTTGGATGAGGAAGGTCCTTAATCAGTTACAATGACCTTGTTGTATCATGTAATTTGGTATCATTCTGTTCTATTGTTTTTTTTCTTTTTGTTTTTTGTTTTTTTGTTTTTTTTTTAATAGTCCTGTGATTGGGTGACTCACTGGGGACAAGACTGCACATAATTACACATAAAATTTCAATCAGTTTGGGGAGTGTCTTAAAATATCATAAGTCAGAAGTTGATAGGTTTTTTTTCTTTTCATTAAATTTTTTAAAATTCTGACAGTATGAGTATCGATGGTAAAGGATTGAACTGGAGAGTAAAAAGATGGATGGATGATACAAAAAATTATATAAGTAAAACGGACAAAGAACTATTGGGATGTTGGAATACATCATGAATAGAGCGAGTCTTAAGGTTCCAAAGAGAGTTAAGATATGACTAAGGAAGAGTGCAAGGAAAGGTACGAGCTGTAATGTAACAGGCCATTTGTCATGGGTCAGTGATGGCCGGGGATACTTGAAATATAGCGTATATTGAGTGGAAGACCAGAGAATAATCTTTTAAAAGTGCTCTATATTAGGACTGTATCCTTAAGGCAAGTGGAGTCATCAGAGACCTTTAAATGCAGATGTGGTCTGACTGTCTGCAGCGCTCATGGTGACAACCTTAGCGACAACACACAGGACAGGCTGGAGGGCCTTCAGGAAGCTGAGGTTGGGAGACTGAAGGAATTAGGGGAGCTAGGGGTCCCATGGTTGCTGATATTTGCTTCACTCAGCCTTCTTTGTTCTTATACTGGCTCTTGTATACACGATCCCAATTATACCCCCTTCTATTTAAAAGAGATTTTTTCCTCATATAGTATAATATTTTCTGATTACAGTTTCCCCTTCCTCTACTTCTTCCAGCTCCTCCCTACTTCTTCTCCCATCCGGATTCATCCTCTTCCTATCTTTCATTAGGAAATAAACAGGCTTCTAAGGGATAGTAGGAAAATGAGAGAAAATAAAAACCAACAAATCAGAAGAGAACGAAACAAAGAGAAGGAAAAAAGCCCAAGAGAAGGCATAAGGAACAGATACCCACTTGTTGAACCCCATGAAAACATTCAACTGGAACTCATAACATATATTCAAAGGCCTATAGAGTGAAAGAAGAAGAAAAGAAAAATATAGAAATAAAACAAAATAAAAATAATAAGTTTAAAAAAAAAAAGGACGAGCCCTGACACAGAATTATGAGACAAGGAATCCCCAAAGATGCTGCTGAGCTCCTTTTCTGTTGGCTGTCTACTGCTGGGAATGCAGCCTGCCTTTCAGATGGTTTCTTTCCCCCACTGAGCCTCCTTTGGAGGAAACTAAATTTTCATTTTTAAGTGGTTATCAATTTGAGATAGCTTCCAGGTTAGGGATACGGGCATGTGTCGACTTTTTTCTGCTCTAGGAGCCTAACTGGTGTAGAATCATTCAAGCTTTATGCATGCTGCCTCAGTCTGAAGGAGAGATAAACTTGTTTTTTAGGATCCCAAGTGTGGGATCCAAACAGTCTTGAGAGAACAGGTGAAGTTAATCCGTTAGAAGACCAACTGCCTCCTGCAGGAGCTTGATTGTTTCCAGCTGAAAAGATCCTGTGAACAGACTCTGGGAGGAGATATATAAATGAGCTGAGAACTGGAGGCGGGGGCCTTTTTGGAGACTTGGGATAGTTTTGGCTGTTCATCACTCCACTTCCAGAGGCTCCTAGAGAGAACCGCTCCAGGGAAGGCTTCCACGGCTCCAGGCTCCTGCTGAGGTTCCAGGTTCCAGCAGAAGAAATCCTGCTGATTACACCAGGAGAATCATTCCTCGGAACCGATATCCTTATGGTTTTGTTATTGTGTTCTTTAGTCCTCTTTTCATATTGTTTTGGTTAGTCGGGTTATAAGTGACGTACGCTCAGTTAATAAGTTGTAATAAAATATATTGGTTTAGAACATTGAGTCTACATCAGTCTCTGTGAGCTGTTATCTGAATTGAGCCCCTTGATTTAGAAGACCTTGATTTCTCAGTGTTCTCTATTCTTTTTCGCTCATTTTACCTCCTCTTAGGCAGAGTTGCCTGACCCCTGAGGGGAGGATTTGATGGAGACATCTCACTTAGGGCTGTGAGGCTTCATACTCTCAGCATGATGTCTGGCTGTGGGTCTTTGTGTTTATACCATCTGCTGCAGGAAGAAGCTTCCTTGATGGTAACTAAGGAAGGCACTGATCTGTGCATAGCAGAATGTCATTACAAGTCTTTTTTGTTGCTCTTTTCTATTTTTAGAACAGTAGACTACATTGTGTGAATGTGCCACGTTTTCTCTACCCATTCTTCCGTGAGAGCTAAAGCTGTCTGAATAGAGAAGAAATGAATAATATGGTTGCACAAGTTTGTCTGTGGTAAGATGAAGTGACCTTGGAGTATGTGCCCAAGAGTGGTACAGTTGGATCTTGATTTTATGAGGAACTGACGTACTAATTTCCATTTCCCCACAACAATAGAGGCATGTTACCCTTGCTTCATATCCTCACCAGCATGAGCTGTCCATTGTTTTTTTTAGTGATGTTAGCCATTCTGACAGGTGTAAGATAAAATCTCAAGATAGTTTTGATTTCTGTTTTACTGATGGCTATGGATATTGAATATTTCTTTAAGTGTTTCTTAGCCACTCTCGTTTCCTTTTTTGAGAATTCTTTGTTTAGATTTTGAAATTAGGTCATTTCTTTTTTCATATATAGTTTCTTCACACACACACACACACACACACACACACACACACACACAGACACACACTGAATATTGGCTCTCTATCAGACGTGTAGTTGTAAAAATCTTTTCCCACTCAGTAGGCTGCCACTTTGTCTAAATAATGGTATCATTTGTTGTAGAGAAGCTTTTCAGTTTCATGAGGTACCATTTATTAATTGTTGATCTTATTGCCTGTGCTAACAGTGTTCTGTTCAGAAAGTATTTTCCTGTGTCAATTATTTCAAATCTATTCCCCACTTTCTTCTGCAGTATATCTGGCTTTATGTTCAAGTCTTTGATCCACTTGGAGTTGAGATTTGTGCAGGGTAATAAGTATGGAGTTATTTAAACTCTTCTGTGAACAGCTGTCTAGTTTAACCAGCACCATTTGTTAAAGATGCTGTCTTTTTTCTATTGTGTATTTCTGGCTTCTTTATAAAAAAATCTGGCTTCTCTATCAGGTGTTCATAGGTGAATGGACTTATGCCTGGGTCTTCAATTCAATTCCATTGATTGATATGTCTTTTTTTGCACCGTTAGCATCATGTTTTTGTTACTAAAGCTCTGTAATATGATTTGAAATCAAGATAGTGATATCTCTAGCAGTTATTTTATTATTCAGGAGTATTTTAGCATCCTGGCTTTTTTGTGTTTCCATATGAAGCTAAAGATTGTCCTTTCAAGATCTTTGAGGACTTGTACTACAATATTAATGGGAATTGCATTGAAGCTGTAGATTGCTTTTGGTCAGATGGCCACATTTAGTATATTAATCCTACCAATCTGTCCTTTCTTGTTTTTGTTGTTTTCTGAGACAGGGTTTCTCTGTGTAGCCTTATCTGTCCTGACTGGCCTGGAGCTCACAGAGATCTTCCTGCCTCTGCCTTTCCAAGCACTGGAATTATAGGCATGTGCCACCATGCCCAGCACTCCCTTTGTTATTTGTAAGGTTGTTGATTTTGTGAGTTAAGGTTGTATCCAGTTATGTTGCTAAAAGTGTTAATCAGCTTTAAGAGTTTCCCAGTGGAATTTTTAGGGACACTTATGTATACTATCATATCATTTGCAAATTAAGATATTTTGGCTTCTTTTATTCCTTTCCATTTTATATCCTCTTGATCTCCTTCAGTTGTTTTATTGCATTAGCTAAAAATTCAAATGCAACATTGGATAGTTATGGAGAGAGTGCACAGCTTTGTTTTAATCCTGATTTTAGTGGAATTGCTTTAAGTTTTTATTCCATTTAAGTTGATGTTGGCTATGGGCTTATTATAAATTGTCTTTATTATGTTAAGATAAATCCCTTGTATTCCTAATGACTTCAGAATGTTTATCCTCAAGGAGTGTTGGATTTTGTCAAAGGCCTTTTCTGCATCTAATAAGATGATCATGTTTTTCCCCCAGTTTGTTCATTGATTTACATATATTGAACTGTCCTTTCGTCTCTGGGATGGCATTTACTTGATCATGGTAGATAATCTTATTGATGTGTTCTTGGATTCAGCTTGCAAATATTTTATTAATTTTTTGTATGTATGTTGATACAGTAAATTTCTCTGTAGTTCTCTTTCTCTGTTGAGTCTATGTGGCTTGTGTCAGGGTAACTGTAGCCTCATAAAATGAAGTAGACAATGTTCCTTCATTTCTATTTTGCAGAATAACTTGAAGAGGATTGGCTTTAACTTTTCTTTGAAAGTTTGGTAGAACTCTGTGCTAAAAGTGTCAGGCTCTGGAATTTTTAAAAAAAATGTTGTTTGTTTGTTTTATTCTTTTGGTTTGGAAACTAATTGATGCTTCTATTTCATTAAGCATTATAGGTTTGTTTAAATTGCTTATCTGATCTTGACTTAACATTGGTAAGTACTATTTACTGGGGAAATTGCACATTTCTTTTAGAATTTTCAATTTGGTGTAGTATGGGTTTTTCAAGTATGTCCTTGGAATTTTCCACATTTTCTTGATGTCTCTTGTTTCTAATTTTGTTAATTTAGACATTCTCTTTCTGCCATTTAGTTAATTTAGATAAGTATTTGTCAATGATATTGATTTTTCTCAAAGAACCAACTCTTGTTTTATTGATTCTTTATTCCTTGTGGGTTATTTTGTTGTTGTTGTTTATTTTGTTTTCTTGCTTTTTAAATTTTTTTCTGTTGTAGTGATTTCAGTCCTGAGCTTGATTTTCTCTTGCTGTCTACTTTTGAGTGTGATTTCTTCTTTTCGTTCTAGAACATTTCAGCTGTGCTTTTAAGTTATTAGTATTAGATCTCCCCAATTTTTGAGGTAGGCACTTAGTGCTAAGAACTTGCCTCTTAGATGAGCCCTTATTATGTCCTGTAAGTTTGAGTATGTTGTGTATTCATTTTCATTTAGTTCTTGAAAGTCTTTCATTTCTTTCTTAATTTTTGTCTTGATGCATTTTTTTATTCAGTAGAGGGCTGGTCAGTTTATATGAATTTGAAAGCCTCATGTTGTATCTGTTGTTGCTGATACCCAGTTTTAATCTGTGGTGGTCAGAAAGAACAGGATGTTATTCCAGTTTTCTTCCATCTGTCAATACTTGCTTTATATCTGACTATGTGGTCAATTTTGGAGAAATTCCATGAGGTGCCAGAAGAAGGTATTTTTGTGCTAAACTGCTCTATAAACATCTTTTAGATCCATTTGGTTTATTATATCAATTAGCTCTGTCATTTCTCTGTGTAGTTTCTGTCTGGATCATCTATATTTTGGAGAAAGCACAGTATTGAAGTCTCCCACTATCAGTGTGTGAGGGTCAGTATGTGTCTTAAGCTCTAGTCATGGTTCTTTTATGAACTTGTGTTAAGAGTTGCAACTTCATCTTGGTGCATTTTTCCTTTGATGAGCATGTAATGTTCTTCTGTATCTCTTCTGATCGGTTTTGGTCTGAAGCATCTTTTGTCAAATACTAGAATGGCTCCACCAACTTACTTCCTAGGTCCATTTGGGTGAAGTATCTTTTTCTATCCTTTTACCCTGAGGTAATGTCTAGCCTTGAAGTGAAGGAGTATTTCTTGGATGTAGCAGATGAATTGATCCTATTTTCACATCCATTCTGTTAGTCTGTGTCTTTTTATTGGGGGAATTGCAACTATTGATAGTGAGAGATTTCAATGCCTTAATTTCTCCATCTGCTGTGGCCCGAATCCTTTGCTGGATATAGTAGTCTGGGTGGCATTTATGGTCTCTTCAAGTCTGAAGAACACGGGGCTAGGACCTTCTGGCTCTTAGAAGTTGAGAGTCAAGTGTTACTGTATTAGGTCTGCCTTTGTATATTACTTGGTGATTTTTCTTTGCAAATTTTAATATTCTGTACATTTTGTGTTTTGGCTATTATGGGCTGAGGGGAATTTCTTTTCAGGTCTTGCCTATTTGGTGTTTTATATGCTTCTTAGCTTGATAGGAATCTCCTTCTTTAGGTTAGGGAAAATTTCTTTAGATTTTTGTTGAAAATATCTTCTGTCCCTCTTATCTGAATTTTTTCTCCTTCCTCTATTCCTATTACTCTTAGATTTGGTCTCTTCATAGTGACCTAGATTTTCTAGTTGTTTTGTGCCAGGAAGTTTTTGTTTATTTTGTTTTATTTTAACATTTTTCTTGACTGAAGTATCATTTCTTCTATTGTGTTTTCAATGCCTGATATTCTTTCCTTCATCCCTTGTATTCTGTTGGATAAAATTTCTCTCTGTTTGGGTTCTCTTTATTAATCCTATTCTTACTTTCAGGCTTGAACTGTTTTATTCATTTTTCTTTCACTGTTTGTACTTTCCTAAATTTCTATAAGGGATTTATTCAATTTCAAGTCCTCTATCATACTCATGAAGCTATTCTGCAGTCTTTGTCTTATGCATCAACTATGCTGAATTCTCAGGGACCTCTGTGATGGTCTGTACTGAAGGCATATTGTCCTGTGTTTTTATCTGGCATCTAGGCACCTGGGGTTGAGAATAATGTAATTTTAGGTGCTAATGTTTAGTCTTGGCTTGGCTTGGGTGATTTTTGTTTGTTTGTTTTTTTGTCTTTGTTTTATTTTTATTTTGGTTTCTGTTCCCCTCCCTGGTTCTCAGAGGAGTGTGATGGCTGTGTGTTACCTGGTAGGAGAGTCTTCTGGGATCTTGATAGGTGTGGTCATTGTGGGTTCTGAGCAATATATTTCTAGGTATTGAGAGATGACACACAAGAATGGGAATGAGCCAGGAGAGTGGAGTTAGAGGGTCCACAGGAGGGAGAAAAGCAAAGTGTTCCACCAGGATCTGCATAGTGCCCTGTGGATGGGGCAGAGAGTGAGGAGATGCTGTAATAGATAGTCTACCCCAAAGCTGGGGTGAACCTGGAGGATTGGATTTGGAGAGGAGGAAGGAGAGGGAATGTCTGCAGCTCCCTTACTGCTTCAGTGGCATACCAGCTTCTCTCTCAGGCTTGCCTAGCAGGTGGAACTGAGGCCTGGGATAATAGGATGAGTGTGGAGGAAGGCTGGCAAAGATCTTTGTGACTCATTGTGGGTGGGGAAAAGAGTAGGGGGATGCTGCAGCAGGTGCTCTGCTGCAGAGATGGGGGTCAGATGAAAGATTGGATCTGGAGGAGAGGTGGAAGTGGTGAAGATCTGCACTTGGGTTGCCTCCTTCCTTGGCCGGAGTGGCCTGCTGAGCCCAAATATTTAGCACAGCACAAGGCTTTCATGATCTGGCCTCTTTAGGTTCTTAGAATCTAGACTTAAACATTTCTGTCATCCATCTCTAAGTGCAGAATACTGTTCTTCAATGATACTTACATTGCTTTTTTGCCTCGGGAAGCATACACATTTAACATTTTTTGCTTGAACGATTCCTCCCCCACCCTCCTTGCGTGACCAAATGTTTTTTTTGTTTTCCACTTGAAGTTAATATTTACTTCCTTCATGGATGCTTCCTTGAGGGTTTTTTTCAAAACATTAATGGATCTTAGTGAGACTCTTGATGCCTCTTCTACTCCACCAGGCTGCACAGCACCTACTGGTACTATTATAGGCAGACAGCTCATTTCAGGCTTGATTTCTCTGTAACTTGCAACAAAGGAGTATGACATCTTCAGCAATGCAATCTTTTAATTAATTAATTAATTAATTTATTTATTTTTGATTTTTCAAGACAGGGTCTCTCTGTGTTTTACTCATGAATAAATGCCTAGACCATAAGCTTTGGCTCATTTCCTCACTAGCCCATAATTTATTTTTACCTGTTTCTCCTATTCTATGTGTGCCACATAGCTGGTGACCTCTCCTCAGTTTCATAGGTCCGTCTTCCTCAGAGTTGGGGGGTGTATCTCACCTCTGACTCTATCCTAGAACAGCAAAGCAATCTTAACAACTACTTCCAACAAGGAGGAATGGCAAGAGTCTGTGTTGTTTGGCAAGTCTTGGGTGCTTCCATGGCTAATAACTTATAAGGATGTATCCCATACCAGGCAATGGGGTTTTTCTTTAATAATCAATGGATTTTAGGAAAGGCGTTATTCAGACAACTTTAATGTGTCTACTGGTATAATAAAGGCATGGCTGCAATGTATATAACCAATTGCTCTCTGATTACCCGTGGGAGGGAATTCATACCTTAAACTGTAAACCCAATTAAAAAATGCTTAAAGAGAGGTTGTAGCGCATGGGGTGCGGGCACATATTATTGCTATTGAATTGGCATTGCATCAAATTGCCTTCAAGATATCTATGTTTCTAAGGATAGACAAATGTTAATCTCATCCTTCCTTAGGGAAATTCACACTTTGCAAAGGGTGAATGAAGAAACACACAGTTGTTTAGGATCTGAGAAGAAGGGAAGGCCGAATACTCAGCTATAAACAACACATCCATACTACCCTCTCTAAGGCACAGAGAACGTTGTAGAAGAACCAGCAGGAAAAAAAAAATATAAGAGCCAGAAGATAAGAAGAAAGGCCATGAAATGTTGTCTTCTGAGCAGGTCACAGAACTCATGATTTCACAGCTACGGCCACCTGCACTGGACCTAGTACACAATGGACCTCCAAACAGTTAATGGAATGTTGAGAGAGAGAGAGAGAGAGAGAGAGAGAGAGAGAGAGAGAGAGAGAGAGAGAGAGAGAGAGAGATCCAGGGGGCCCTACCACTCCCTGTGGAATATTAACCATGGATGGATTCCAGGAAAAGACAAGCCATTGTCATTAGTTGTGCACCCACTGGTGCATTCACCAGGTTCTAAATGATAGTACCAAACCCAAGGGGCACATAAAGGACCCTGGCTAAACTCAGCAAGTCCCAAAACAAAAATACAAGAAGGCGGAAAAGGAACTTGTGGGAAGGAGAGAGCGATGGCGGAGCTGGGCAGGAGAAAAGAAGGTGAGAGTGGAGTGTAATCATAATGCATTATAGATGAGTGTGAAATTGCCAAAGAACATATTTAATTAAACCATTAATGAATGCACAGAGCACCATGGTCTTTTTGCAGCCTTTTGTGATAATCTCCTTTATTATGAGGTCATAGGAAATGAAAACCTTCGATTAGCCTTTTGAAACAATTACTCACACAGTTGTTGCTTGCTGTGATTCTCTTTCAGCAGAAAATACATTGGACTGTGCAATGTTGTTCATTGCTTTAGGCATTTAGAGAAGAGTACGAATACATTATCATGATTATCTGTGTATGACCTACATAGCTTATAGTTCAGTACTGACGAAATATAATTACATATATGCATGTCTGTGTCTGTGCATCTGTGTGTTTAGGTATGTAAGGCATAAGGTGGTTCTTAGTGAGTGTATATAGCACCCTTGTATTACGTTTCTTATGTAGAGTATCAGGGTTATAGAGATGTAATATTCATTTAATAAGAATTGTGGACACAAACTAATTAACAGACAGTAAACTAACAGGGAAAATACCTTAAAGTATGTTTAATATGTTAGTAACTAGGTAGGTGAATCTGAGAAATTAATATATATATTTTACAAAAGATGGTTAAATAAAAAGCAAATTATTCAGCTGGAGAATGACTGGCCAGGAAAAATATGGGTCCCAAAGATTCTTGGACTATATTCAGTGAGAATCCAGGCTATAATACTGTCATTTGAAATTTCAATTGAATATGTTAGTAGAAAAATACCTTCAAGCCAGCAAGATGGCTCAGTGGGTAAACATACTTGTGTCCAAGTGAATTTGGCCCTAAGATTCACACATGGAAGAAGGGAACCAACTTTTTCAAGCTGTTCCCTGACTTTTACATGTGCACTGTGGCATGCAAAACCCTCCCTGACAATAAATTGAAAATAAAAAAATGTACTAAAACCTATATCAAAAGACAAAGGTACTATGTAATCAGATCATATAATTTTCATTTTCATAACTATCTGTTCTAGGCCCCTTTACCTTGAAATTGCAGAGGAGACACTCATCAGTGTGGAGGTGAATATTGGATTATGTGTACTGCTATTTTAGCTTTTGGATGAACTACTCTATGTTTCCAGTGGCTGGCCTGCCCACCCTCCCACCAACAGGGTGCATCTTTATATGGATTTTCTACATTGGACTTTTTCTAAGGATGACGTCTTTAACTGCTCTTGTGTCTCTCTTAGATGACACAGAGTTTTCATTTCTCCAAAATGCGCGTGATGGTGAAGCTTCTAGAAGCAAGGTTAAGTTAGTAGATTATAGAATAAACATAGAGAGAACAGCAGACGGATAGACATGAAGGATTTCAAAGTCAGTGGCCTTACCTGGATTGCTCTGTCTAAACTTCAAATTTTGCACTTAAATAAGAGGTCAGGCAGAATTATCGGAGGCAAAATAGACACTAGAAGAGGCTGTGACCCACCCTGCTTACACTGTGGGTATCCAGTAGCCCCTCATATTCCTTGCTTCCTGACCTTTATTCATCAGTCTCACAACTGAAAACTCATAGTGACAGTAGGACAACTTAAAGGACACGGAAAACAGATGACATGAGACAGCTAATGAGTTCAAAATAATGAAGGAATCAAGGTTAGCATATTAATAATATTCCATTAAAAAGAAGCCAAGAAGAGTCTATCTCAGTGTGGTGCAGGTGGTACGTTTTCTGTCTTCATTAGCAGGTAGAGATTGGCTTCTCGTGGGGGAGCAGTGTCCAAGCTTGTGGGAGTTCATTGCGTTTAGCAGTTTTAGCTTGTGAGATGAGAACACACAGTGAATGTTAAGCTGTCCATACCACAGTCCTTTGCTGTAACTGGGAGGCAAAGAGCTTATTCCCACGTTTGTTTTAAATTTTAATTGCATGTTGAAGAAGCTCAGAAGTTTCTAGCCAAGATTCACAGATACTAAAATCTAGGTCATGAATCTAGGCATGGGAAGTCTTCCTGTAGGATAGCTCACCAGTAGTTTATAAGAAATAATTTACATAACTTTCCCCTAAAGCATAGCAAGCCAGTAAAAGTATTTAACAGAATTACACTAGGCAAGAACATCCATCAATCCAGCTCACCTTGTTCCGTGGATTCTTATGACGTGTACTGGGTGCAGGCTGTTTACACAACACGTTTCATTGATAATGCTGTACTTGTAGTGCAGATGGAGACCCTAGACCCATTTTTTACATTAGTCTGCAGGAGGCTGCCACCTCAGGCTTTATGTTAGCCAGCCCAGTTTGACGACTGCTTCCTCCTCTTCTCCTCTTCCTCTTTATAATTATTTAAGGCATAAGAAAAGAAGAAAATAAAGCAAGCTCTTTTCTGTTTTAGATGTATGTTACACTGAATTTGACATGACATGTTATTTTGATCATTTTCTTAGTCTTTTTTTCCCTTTATTAATTTATTCTTGTTACATCTCAATGGTTATCCCATCCCTTGTATCCTCCCTTTCTTCCCTCCCTCCTCTTTTCCCCTTATTCCCCTCCCCTATGACTGACCTGGTGGCACTCAGAGGAAGGACAGCAGGTTACCAAGAAGAGACTTGATACCCTATAAGCATTTTCTTAGTCTTATTTAATCTCACTTGAGCACCAAAAGAAAAAGGGGTCTAATTCTTCCTGAATTTATGGGGGACTCCATTTTTCAATGTAGTTTTTGAGATTATCAGAGAGAATTTCAGTGAGTGGAGGCACACAACGCTCCCCCTTTCTCTCCCTTTCCCTCACTCTTTCCCTTTGTGTGTATCATATTTAATGTGGAGACAATAATTTGGTAAAGTTTTAGGATAACCAGTCAGCATTAGCTAATGTAAATTTTGATGGTCCTGTGGCTTCATTAAGAAATACCGACAGTCAGTTGTACAGCTTATGTGTCATGCTGTGAGACAGAATATTGTCAGTTCACCCATACTGTTGAGGAACTGGGCATCTCTCTAACTCCCAGATGGAAAACTTCACACATCAGCAAGATAATAAGAAATTGCTAAATCTTTTCCCTCTGTATTAAAATAGTGAATAGCAAAGAATAAAATAATGGGATCAAAGACAGAATAAATCAAAATATTTACAAAAGCTTAATAATGTTTCAGACCAAAATAAGAAAAGGAGGCAATGAAGAATACATACACCCTTTTTCTCCCCTAAGATGGGGTCTCACTGTGTAGCTCTGGCTGGCCTGGAACTTTCCATGTACACCAGGATGGCCTTGAACTCACAGAGCTCTACCAGCCTCTGTCTCCTTCACCCTGGGAATAAAGGTGTGTGCTCCTACACTAGGCAATTCACATTTACATTTGTGATTTAATTAAAAAAATCAGCCCATATTATGTGGTGGCCGTGTGGAACACCACTGTCAGCACTGTGAGTACCACAAAGTATGCTGAAGAGAGGGAAGATAGTCATTTCAGTTTTAGAGTAGTCACAAATGGATAACTCCATCTTAAATCCTTTGGTATATGTATGTGTGTGCATATGTGTACACATATGATGTGCTTGTATATGTATAGGTATATGTGTTTGTATGTATATGATGTGCTTGTATATGTATATGTGTTTATATTTGTGCATGTGTGTGTATGTATGTTTGTGTATGTATATGATATATATGTATATGTATTTGTATATATATGATGTACGTGTATGTATTTGTGCATATATGTATGTATGTGTATGTATGTATGTAAGTGTGCATACACATAAGTTTTAGGAAGCTTATAGAAGTAGTTCCATTTGACTTTTTTTTCTTAAAAAAGTTGAGATTTCATGGGAAGACACCCAGAAGTCGTCCTGCCATGTGGCCCGCCTGTTGTGGATGCCACTACAATAAGCAAGTATGTAGCAGAGAGATGGGAGATAGAGATAGAGATAGAGATAGAGATAGAGAGAGAGAGAGAGAGAGAGAGAGATGGGAGAGAGAGAGAGGGAAGCAAAATGCTTTGAGCTCTATGAAAAGGGGCACGACTGGAGATGTAAGGGTGTGAGGAATAGCCTAAAGTGAGTAGTTTGCATTGCCACCTGAAGCCATGGTGAAGTACTGGCCACCGCTGCTGCTAAGGACCATGTTTGGGTCCATGGCCATGCAGCAGCAGGGGTTTCCGTCACTGTCTGTGGCCTGTGTTACCGTCAAAGGCCGAGTGGACATCTCTAGTCAGGGTTGCCGCCTGGGACCAAGTTGAGGTTCAAGGGCTGTGCAGAGTTAACCCAGCCCCTCATTGGTTGCAGCACCCTAAAAGGGTCCCGCATCTTTCCTGGGCAGCACAGTAGAGCAAGGGCACCAGTGAGCCAGCTCAAGCTCTCTCAGGAGCTATAGGGCCTATAGGGCCATGTGGGTGTGTGTGAGCTAGCCTGGGCTGTGCTACAGAGCTCACCGTGGTGATGTGTGTGCTGCAGAGCTTGTCCTGGTGCTGTGGATGCCGGAGGGCTGGCAGGCTGACCAACTCAGCTGCCACCCAGGCCCAAATCTAGGGCCTACCCCAACATCTACCCTATCTATGAACGGCTGGAGCATGTGAAATGGCCAGCCTTACAGATCCAAAACTACAGGATCTCCATGACACAGGGCAAAAACAGGGTATCCGAGAGGAGTCCCAGTGCAGATGCAGTATTGATAGTGTAGCAGAAGCCAGATGCCTCCAACCAGACCAATGGCTCATTGTAATGAACATCTGCAAATAAAGATGTTTGCAAAAAGGGTATACTGTATGGAACACTGCAACTTTCTCAGCGAGATGTTTTTTGCTTGCTTTTAATTTTCTTTTGGGGAGAGGTTCCAAGAGCAGAGGGCAGATATGAAGGATCAGAGAGATGAATGGGATTGAGATTTATTCATTTTTATTTTATGCATCTGGTCATTTTGCCTGCATGCAGACACACACACACACACACACACACACACACACACACACACACAGAGAGAGAGAGAGAGAGAGAGAGAGAGAGAGAGAGAGAGAGAGAGAGAGAGAGAGAGAGAGAATCTGATCCTCTCAAGCTGGAGTTACAGATGATTGTTACTGTAAGACCAAAATGAGAGCAAATATATCTTGTAGTTAAGGTTTCCTCTTGTAGCTAAAGAATATAAGTACCTGTTTGTCCTGTGTTAGATTGTTGCAAGTTAAGGTTTCTGTTTGTAATTAAGAATAAGTTCCTGTTTGTTAGATCTGATGAAACTGCAAAACATGTTTTCAACCTACACTAAATTTGAGACCGAATTCACATGGAGTATATTCTTACCCCTGTTCCTCCCCTTTCATCATATTTTCCTAACAATGAATAACAGCCAGCTCTCTCACCCCTATGAACACTTTATCTCTCCAATAAAAGGGACTCCAAGAGGCTGGTGGAGCTGGCGGGGGCTACTCTCCAAAATCCCCACTTAGTGTGAGGCCACCTGGTTGACCAGTCCTGGCCACCCAAAATAGACTACCCCAAAATAAAGCTCTCTTTTATTGGACAATAGTGAATTTGGTCTTTCTCACAATTCTCGGGTCTAATAATTACCTGCCATGTGAGCTCTGGGAATCTAACCCAGTCCTCTGGAAGAGCAGCCAATGCTCTTAACTGCTGAGCTGTCTCTTCAGTTCACCAAATGGCATTTTCAAAAGCTCTTCAGAGTCAGTTATCACTCCTCGTATTTCCTTCCCTCCTTCCCTGCCCTGTCCTCCCAGCCCCACCCCATTTAGTCCTTTTTCTATTATTCTTTTTCCTCCTTTATATCACTGTACTTTCTGTCTCTTCCATTGAAAGATCCTCCCACCAGTCTCCTGTGAATATTCCAGAAGAAATACACATATCTAATGATTCACAGTGAACTTCCACACATGAGAGAGAACATGGAATGCTTATCTTTTTGGATCTGCGCTACGTCACTCATGATGATTGTCCCCAGTTACATTCATTTACCTGAGAAGTTTTTAGCTTCATTTTTTTTTCAATAGTTGAATAATTACATTGTGTAAGGGTACTGACGGGCATTTTCATTCCATCAGTTCGTGGACATCTAGCCTTCATCGTTTCCTGGCCATTGCAAATGGACCAGCAATGAACATGAAGTGGCAAGCATCTCTACAGGACCCCAGCAGCACAGGCAGTAGTGCTAATAATTGACAAATGGGATCACACTAAACCCAAAAAGCTTCTGTAGAGCCCAGGACAGCATCATTTGAGTGAAGAGGCAGCGTACAGAATGGGAGCAAATTCATTACCAGCTATACATCTGACAGAGCTTTCTGTGTCTGAAATATGAAAAGAAAACTGAACATCAAGAAAGTAAACAACCCAATTAAAAAAACTAGGGCGCAGAACTAAACAGAGAGTTCTTCGAAGATGAAAGACAAATGGCTGAGAAATATTATCTTAAATGTTCCACATCTTTCGCCATCAGGAAAATACAGCTTAAAATGATTTCATCTTATCCCAACCAGAATGGCTAAGATAAAAACACCAATGGCGGCAGTTGCTGCTGTAGCTGTGGGGAAGGGGAGCATGGCCCCTTTGTCGCTGGTGGGAGTGCAAACTGGCACAGCTCCCATGGAAGTCAGTGTGGAGGGCTCCTCAGAAATAGTTCTACCGTATGAACCAGCAATTCCATCACTGGCCATCGCCACCTGAGGGATTCTACAGAGTCATACTACAGAGACAGATGTCCCGAGGGTCTTTTTTTTTTTTAAATAACAGACGTGCTGAACTTGAGCCAACTGTAAATCTTCACATAGGGAAGGGAAATACCAATTACACCATCTCTAGCTACCCTCTTCCACCCAAGTGATGGAAACCGAGGTACTGATGGAGCATGCAATCTAAGGGGACCTAAAGACTTACATAAGGGCTGAGACCTGATCCAATCTCTGCAACATGCTTTCCATCTTTCTCATGACTCATTCCACTTCGCTGAAGGCCAGAAGGGCATTTGCCACAATCCAAACGTCTCCTGCCCCTCCCCCACTGTGCCTTATTGTTTTATTACTGAAGGCCAATTTGCCAAGGCTCCTCACGCTCAGCCACTTGTATCTGTCCTCTGACCAAAAATTACAAGGGCTACTGAAAATTAAAAAAAAAAATTATCCAGTTTGAAGAGACTGAAGAAACAACACAAGCAGAAGTAGCTATGCAAGATGTAGCAATCATCACAGTAGCAACTTTAATTAAGACCTCCTAGATTAACTCTGACAGCAGCTTTATAGAAAACACATACACACACACACACACACACACACACACACACACACACACACACACGGACAACAGGGTAATGTAATTAAGGATGTGAACATTTTGAAATGGAGTAAAGAAGATACTAGGGGAAAACAAAGGCATCGTATAGAAGCCTTTGGTAACTTATTGGTGTACTGTGTATGGCTGCAGAGTCCATGAGCTTGAGGACATAAAATTTTGAGCTCGGAGCAATAAAAATTTCCAAAATTAAAAGGATAAAAAATAAGAGGTAAAATGATTGGTACTCTCTTTATTGAGAAACTCCAGTTCAAAAACTTAAGCAATACTCATTCTCCTCTTTAACACAAATTCTTAAATCTGTATTAAAATATTTTCTTAATAAAACCAACTTCACTTCATTAAATAAAAGGATCAAGTGTCCAGAGCTGGGCAGTGTCACCATGGACTTGTGGTAACTCACGCAGCTGTCCAAATCCATGGAATGCACTGGAGCCAGAGTAAACCTCCCGGGGACTCAGGGTAAACTCTGGAGGTTAAGGGCGTGTCATAATAGTGTCCTTCTTTGTGACTAGTACACATGTATAGAGGGTGCAATCTCAAGGCTTTCTGCTCAGTTTTCTTCTGAACATTTAACTGGTCCCCAAAATAAAATTTACTAATTAAAAAAATATTTTTTCCTTTGAATTCTCTGGGGTAAAAGCTGGTACTCTTCATAGAGCCAGAAAGAGAGAGAGAGAGAGAGAGAGAGAGAGAGAGAGAGAGAGAGAGAGAGAGAGAGAGAGAGTGATTTGACAGCACTTCCTGTATCTTCCCACAGGGAAAAAGCCAGCCTTTTGTAATTATCAGCCTTGACTTTGTATTGATGGAACTGCATATACTCCGAGTGTGAGGTGTGTTCTCAGCTTCACACAGCCAGACACTGTATCCATTTGCCATGGCAACCTTGTCTCCATGAAATGTGGGGCCTTATCCAAGTGAGTCATGCTTCTGGTAACCACAAAGTGATTCTTTTCCCTGACCTCTGCAGCAACTGACTTCTGCATGAGGGAAAGAGGGAATGTTTCACGAGTGTGTGGGCTGTAAACAGAACAAAGGGGTTATCTGCAATTCCAGCTAAAAATAAATCGTAGTTAGCAACGGCATCCTCATGAAGGCTCAGTTCCAAAGAGGCTTCAGATAAAAATTGTTCAGAATTTTTTCCAAAGATGAATTCAAGCATAATAGAAAATGAACGCACTTCCCTTCCTAATAGCTTTGCTGACTTCACGGTTTTTCCCAGGTATCCTGTTAATGGTAGACTCACTGCACCTCCTCATGCAATGATGTGATTGTAACATTTCCTAAGATCTTGTTACAGAATATTAAGTGCCCCTCAAGGAATTAAATCCACTTTCCAGCCAGGAACTAATAGTAACACTCAGAGTGCGGTCAGCCCAAGGTTATTGCTGAGCACATCAAGCAGGGCTTTATTATTTAGCTCTCTTGTTTAGTGAATGCAGACCACAGTGTAAAAGGAAATGATACTCTGATCACATTTGGTAAGAATTCCATGGTGTAATATGGGGGAATCTTCCTTTCGTCAATATAAATGGGGAAGTCCTTATATAGTTGGTATAAAGTGGTTGTCACATACGCATAGAATTTTAAAATGAGAAGACAGAAGCATTATTACAATCATTTCTCAAACAGACAACCAGTGGGCCACAGGACACTGAGTACATATGTGATTTCATTTATGAGGATGTCTGTAGAAGGTTGTTTAGAGGCTTCTTTCTGACTGTGGGTGTGCTTCTGTGTGTGTGTATGTGTGTGTGTGTGTGTGTGTGTGTGTGTGTGTGTTAGTGGACCATATGATAGGAAAGTATATACATTGGGTCTTTGTGCATGGAGCATGTAGACTGAAACTCTTACAAATTTTCCAGGATTCCTCTATATTCTTCAAAAACAAAATTTAGAGAACGCCCATGTGTTTGTGTTTACCTTTATTGCTGTTTGTTTATTCACTAATAAAAACTTTGATAAATTAAAGTAGATGCATTGACTAACTTAATTGAAAGTAGTAAAACCACCAAATAGTATTGCAGGTGGCAGTGTGTATGTGTCTGAAAAAGAACTTCACTTTTTAAAAATATTTTATTAATTTATTCATATTACATTTAAATTGTTATCTCATTTCTTGTATCCTCCCATTCCTCCCTCCCTCCTGCTTTCCCTCTATCCCCCTCCCCTATGACTGTGACTGAGGGGGATCTCCTCCTGTATATGCTCACAGGGTATCAAGTCTCTTCTTGGTAGCCTGCTATCCTTCCTCTGAGTGTCACCAGGCCTCCCCACCCAGGGGACGTGGTCAAATATGGGGCACCAGAGTTCATGTGAAAGTCAAACCCCACTCTCTACTCAACTGTGGAGAATGTCCTATCCATCGGCTAGATCTGGGTAGAGGTTCAATGTTTACTGCCCATATTGTCCTTGGCTGGTGCCATAGTTTGAGCAGGACCCCTGGGCCCAGATCTGCCCATCATAATGTTCTTCTTGTAGATTTCTAGGACCCGCGAACTTCACTTTTTAAAAAAAAGAAGGCACATTAAGGAGAGTTGTTTTATATCTTCACATCATCTCTTCAATGCATGGTTTAATAGGAAAGAGCTACATTCCTGTGTCTCCTTTTAATTTGACTATCAATATAGTGATTTGGTTGAAGCTTATGAAGAATAGGGAGAAAGAAGAGGAGAAATTTAATAGCTTTCTGGATACTTGTCAATCTTGTTCTTTGAAGGTACCCTAAGATGCGACAAGTGTGAGCTCATTGAAAGCCGTTCTAATCATCAAACACTGATGTCTACATCACTTGTACAACCTAACAGACATTTTTGCAATTTGTCCTTGAGGCAGTCTTGCTGGCCTTGAACTTACAATCTAGCTCACACTATTATAGGCTTTGGATCTTCCTGCCTCAACAAACTGAGATCAGAGCCATGCACCAGCCCTCTGCCCTTTGCTTTGAAACTTGAATGCATCATAACTTATATGTGATTTTAAAAATGAACAGACTTGCACTGTTCAACTGGAAGACAGTTTTATTGATTTCTGCAGATTTTCCAACAATAATGCATTTTATTATGTAATACCAAATTCACCATTGCCAGTATCATTGCTGAATTCATGAGAAAAGTTGACTGGGAAGCTGTCAAGCTCATGGCAGCAAATACAAGTATCTAAAATTTTTATTTTTGCTTCGCGGTTTGAGTTTTATCATTAGTTGAAAAAAAAATAGTGTCGTCTGTTTCCTTTGAAGTGACGCCTTATTTCATTCACTTTCAAGAAAACACCTGTCAAGTTCCAAAGTCTGAATAAGCCTGGCTTGTCTGTCAGTGCTTTCAAGTAAAATGCTGTTCCGAGGCAAATGCAGCTGGCTTACTTTGCAGCACAGACACCAACTGCTTTTCCTCAGGTGGCACTACCTCAGAAGGCTTTCCCTGTTCTCTCCATTATTTGACATTTCAAATGGGGGTAAAATCTTGAACAAATTAGTAGTCAATTTCACGGAACCAGTTTTTTTTTTTGTTTGTTTGTGTGTGTGTGTGTGTGTGTGTGTGTGTGTGTGTGTGTGTGTGTGTGGCTACACCTGGCACAGTTTTAAATAAAATTGGAGTTAAAAATTAAGCGTGTGGCGCACACAGGACTCAGGACTCACGGCGGAACTCGGGCCTCTGGCTTGACTCAAACGAGACATCGGCAGCTCTTCATACCAAAGTCAACAGCAATGAGGGCAAATAAATACTTTTGACTCTGGAGACCCCTTGGAAAAGTGGTCGCGATCTCTAGGGGTCCAGGCTGCGTCTGAGGGTTGCTGTTCTACTGCACACCATGTTGTTTCATTCCTTCCCATGCCTCTATGAGGCGACAGTGCTCAGAAGCGAGCGATATAGTCCTACTCTTGTCTCATAATTGCCTGTAGCATGACAGGATAATAGCTCAGATTGACTCTAAAACCCTTCTTCCGGTGGCCTTTCCACTTGGCTAACTTAGACTTCCTTCAGGTACAAGTCTGAGGATGGTTGGTTAGCTTTCATGAAAAGAGGCCACTTTCCTTAGAGAGGTCTCTGTGGCCACATCCAGAATTCCTCAGAATATCCAACTGTTGAAATCTCTAGGTTAGAGGATCACGGAACACAAAAGCATTCCATAGGGGATATAGACGTACTCTTTCCTCAGTGGGAGGAGTTGAAATAGCTTTTGACCATGTGACTTAACACAGACAGAGTAGCCTGGAACAGGGCCCTCCTCAGACATCCCCAAAGTCTAGATTAGTTTTCTTTGTCTGCAAGGTAGAAATCATAGTAGTTTGTACTTTTATTATTTTAAATACCATTATTTTCTGGTATTCTCGTATTATCCAGTATTTCCTATTTTTAGCTCTGTGTATACTTTTACATTTTTAAAAAAATTTGTTCAATTTTTTGGTGTGCAGTTCCAAAGATATGTGTGTATGTGTGTGTGTGTGGGGGGGGTAGGGTGGGGGTAGGGTGGGGTGGGATGGGTTGAGAGTGTTTCCATAACGTGTATGTGTGAGTGGGGTGTGCCATGGTGCATGTGTGGAGATTAGAGGATTTTGTGGCATTGACTCTCCCCTCCCAGCTTTATGTGAGTTTTGGGGGATCAAACTCAGGTCCCCAGGACTGCATGGTAAACTCTGCTAAGCCACGCCACAGGCCTAGTGCATTCTTCGGGAACTCCACCACCTTCAGAGTTTTTGAATCCAACTTGTCTTCACTCGCTTGCCTCTTCTATCCTCACTAGTTTCTTCCAGCTACTCCAGTGGGAATTCAGGGGAATGCTGGGAAGTGTAGTTCTTCCCATCTCTGTTGGTACATTTACTGCTATTTAATAGCGATTGCACCTCAACCCAGAAATTGCTAATGAGTCTGGATGTCATGGTCAGTCAGGACATGACCCATAGACTCTGGAAGGGAACAGTGTAAGACAGGCTATAGGGCAATCATGACCAACACAGTCAGTGTGCTAACATAAAAATGGAACATGAAGATAGAGTTAGCCAATTAACCACGTAGCAATCCTAGTGTGCCAACTCCAGCCCTGACAGGTGTGGCTGTAAGCTGGTTAGTTTTCAAGTTGGCATAAGCTAGAGTCATTTGAGAAGACGGAATCTCAATTGAGAAAATACCCCCACGAGATTGGCCTATGGGCAAGCACATGAGGCATTTTTTTTTTGATTGATCATTGATATGGGAGAGCCCAGCTCAGTGTACGTGATACTTTCCCTCGGATGGCGGAACTGGGTAGTATAAGAAAGCAACCTGAACAAGCCATGAGGAACAAGCAGTAGTCAACTTCTCCATGGCCTCTGCAGCAGTCCCAGGTTCCTGCCTAAAGTTCCTGTCCTTCTCTCGATGAGGGACAGTAAGCTGTGAGATGAAATAGACTCTTTCCTTCCCAAGTTCTTTTTGGTCACAGTGTCTTATCACAGCAACGGAAACCCAACTAAGAAATGTGTTTTGGATGCGCATGTCTCCCATAGGCTCCTGGATTTGAACATTTGGTCCAAAGTTGGTGCCGCTGTTTGGGAAGGTTTAGGAGGTGTGTCCCTATTGGAGGATGTGTGTCACTAGAGGTGGGGTTTAAGTGGTTAAAGCCTCATGATGTCTCCAGTTTCATCTCTGCTTCACACGTCGTCACACTGGTGAGTGAGATGTGCGCTCTCAGGTCTCAGCTTCCTCCCTCCATGCCTGCTTCTGGCTGCCTCCACCCTGCCATTATGGGATGGGATGATAAGCCAAAATAAAGCCTTTATTCTATGATTAGCCTCAATCATGATGTTCTATCACAGGAACAGAAAAGTAACTAATGGGGCAAGATTGAAGATTACCTTCCCATTAACACTTTCATCTGTCCATTCATTCATTCATTCATTCATTCATTCACTCACTCATTCATTCAGTTTATCTGGCAAGTCACTATTATTTGTAATTTGGCAGGGCTTTGTTCCAGGGCCCCTGGTCTTAGTTTGTTCCTTTAATTAGCTTCTTTTATAGCTACTCCAGCAGCAGGCACATTTGCAGCTTCACATAGCCCAGATGTTGCTGCTTTCCTCTCTGTGCTCCTCAGGAGTCAGGAGCCTGTTTGTGTGAGAGCACAGGAGGGTATATTCTTGGTCAGTGTTTTCCCAACATTCATAGTGTCAGGCACAGAAGGTGCCAAATACCCGTGTCAACTGTGACTGTGGATTGACCTGCTTGCGTTTGGCCTTGGCCCCTCTATCTTACTGTCTCAATGCTTTCTTTCCATTTGGGCTGTATGTTTAGCTATTTCCTCTGTATGTGTCGGTACCCTTCGCCTCTAATTGGGTAAGATGTTGTCTACTTTTCCCACGTCCAGGACAGAATGGTGAATGTAATCAGGCTTTATCTGCAGACTAAATTGTCCTGAAATTAAGATAGTTTAGGCTCAAGGGCGGGAACAGTGTGGAGTTCCATCACATCTACATAAAATAAAAAAGATATCTGATAACATTAAATGTGAAGTCATAGAACATGTTGACTACAAGTGCTACTGTACTAGCTAATATGTCTGATAGTTTTAGAGGCTGCACCCAACGTGGCTTGACTTAGAGCAGATTTTGGCACAAGCATAAAATGTTGTCCTTCTCCATGTCTTTGTGGTGCTGAAGTCCCATTTTTGCATACGTAAAATAGGGTTGATAAGATTTACCTCATTGGAGTAATATGAGAGACAGCTAGGATAAATTTTGTGAACATTGGGCATAGGGTACCCTGGTCTGTAGTACCTGTTTACTATTTTCCTATTCACAAATTTATAATCATTGGTAGGAGAAAGGAGGAGACTCTTTACATTTCTGTGTTACAGCTGCAGAGCCATTTAGGGTTTATTCTTCTACAAAACCACACAGGGAGAAACTACTGCTTTTCACAGTTCTGGAGCAAATAACAGTGCATGCCATTAGCAAATGAACATGTCACAGCATCCCAAGGTAAAGAAATCTGGGAACCTGTGCACAGAGCCTATTTCCAGCTGGCAGACTACAAGAAGCTAAATCTCATGAGTTCCAAGAAATGCAATTTAAAGGCGGATTGATCTTTTAAAACTGACCTATGGAATCTATCATTGTATTTTATAGGTGATTACTGTCCCTGTCATGTGCTGTGCAAAGCACAGTACTTAGGGTTGAAAGTGCATTTTATTTTATTATTTAAAGAAAAGTTGCCATCATGTTACTTGGAATGGAGAATAAAATAGAAGACTAGAATTCAAGGGCCTCACAGCCATATTATATACATGTAAAGAATAAATGAAGTTGGAAATGTGTTACCCTAGAATCTACAGCAATCTTGAAATATATGACAATCCATACATGCAAATGAAAATTATATCTGAAAATAATTTTGAATCTAGTATACATTAAAACAAATCCTAATTCCAGTGTTCAGACATCTATGACATTCTGTTTTGGAATTGCTTAAAAATAGTATCTGGGGAAGCTGTATAACTTCTGCTCTTTTATCTCTCATATGAAAACTACAATTAAGAGATCATTGAATATTTAAAGTTAGCCCAGAGTGCTGGAGCAAAATTTGAAAATAGGAGAGGGGAAATGTAGGCAAACCTACTGTGACCAAGGAAGCCAAGCTGCCTGGAAGTGCCTCAGATGAACTGGGTCTCTTGGAAAGGGCACTTTCCAACCTGTTGAGCTGCCTGCAGGCTATGTGGTGTGCTTAGGGCTGCCAGCTTTCATAGGCTCGTAGCCATGATGGGATGGGCTTTTGGTGGCAAAGCTGTCTTTGAGTCACTTCTGTTCCTATAATTTACTCCATATACCTTATAAGTAACTCCCAAACTCATTGGTTTACCAAGCTGGACTTTGGTGCTCTCTTTACTTTGCTCTGTCATTGGTTTCCTATCTGGACTCAGTAGATGGTTGTTCATGTCTCCTCAGGAACAGTGTCACATAATAGATATAGATGTCTGTGAGAACCCACAGTATCTTATTCTTTGCATGTTGACCAACTGTGAATTTTAACCACCATATACTGAAAAAAGAACCTTTTCTGCAAGGTTGCAAGACATCCTAATCTATGGATACGAATATAAGAATTGGGAGCAGCTTATCACTATGTCCATTCACTAGACTACTGATAGAACTAGGTTATCTCTTAAGGCTCATGACCTAGTCAGCCCCTGGCTTTTGGCTCAGTTAATAGTACCAGGCATAAGTTCTGTCTTGTGGAGAAGGCTTTAAATCCAATCAGAAAGTATTGATTACGTCCAAAACACCCATACTGCTATCGAACCAGTGGGCAGACCTTGCCAAGTCACTATTATAGTTCGCAGGCTTCAGTGATAGGCAGGACTTTTGACAAATGTACTCTCCTGGTAGTGTGCATGCTACTTTTCAACACAATGAAGACCAGCAAATAGGAATGAGGCTTCCAGGTGGGAAGCAGCTTTGGTTTCTCCATATACTATGACTCAAGTATGTGATGTCTTCAGGATAGTATCCTATCATCAGGTTCTGGACAGTAGGAAGGCAGTGACAATGGCTTAGAGTGTTTGGGTAGGGGTGTCTATGGGACTTCAACAGGCAGCAACTCCAAGATAGGTAACTCAAGCCTAGTAGTTGGAGTTTTATTTCATAGCCCATGGTGTCTGCAGGAGGCTTTCCTACACTGTTATAGGATAACTTTTAAAGCCCCTTATATCAATGTATATCATACATCTTAGGGACAGTAGTAGGTTTCTATATGATGTTTGCAGAAGTCTTTAGTGTTAGTTACATCTGCACATGCTCCCTCCTCCACTTTACACTATAATCCACATCTCAGTTAACTCTCTTGTTTCTTCCCTTCCCCTCCCCCTTCATACCACCTACCTTCTGTCTTTCTTGCCTTGAAATACCATTGAAGAGCCCTGTGGTAGGTTGAATAAAATGACCCTCATAGGCCCATAGGGTGGGACCTTATTAGGAGGTGTGGCCTTGTTGGAGTAGGTGTGGCCTTGTTTGAGGAAGTGCATCACTGGGATAAGCTTTAAGGATTCAGATGCTCAAGCCAGGCCCAGTCTCTCTCTCTCTCTCTCTCTCTCTCTCTCTCTCTCTCTCTCTCTCTCTCTCTCTCTCTCTCCCCCCCCCAACCCTGTGTTGCCTGCAGATCGAGCTGTAAAACTCTTGGCTCCTTCTCCAGCACCAGGCCTCTCTGCATGCTGCCGTGCTTCCTGCCATGCTGATAATGGACTAAATCTCTGAACCTGTAAGCCAGCCTCAATGACATGTTTTCCTTTAAGGAGTTGCCATGGTCATGGTGTCTCTTCACCACAATAAAAACTCTAATTAAGACAGATCCTCAGCCATTCGATATTCCTTTATTGAGAATGCTCTGTTTAGTTCCAAGCCCCACTTCTCAATTGGGTTATTTGGTTTGGTGGTGTTTACTTGAGTTCTTTATATATTTTGGATATTAGACCTTTGTCAGATGTAGGGTTGGTGAATATCTTTTCTTAGTCTGTAGACTGTTGCTTTGTTCTGTTGACAGTGTCTTCTGCCTTACAGAAGCTTCTCAGCCTCATGAGGTCCCATTTATTAATTGTTGACCTTAAGGCCTGGGCTGTTGGTGTTCTTTGGATGGGTGGATCTGGGCCCAGGGGGTGTCTGCTCAAACTCCTGCACCAACCAAGGACAATACAAACAGTAAACATTGAACCCATACTCAGATCTAACCAGTGGACAGGAAATTCTCCACAGTTGTGTGGAGAGCAGGGACTGACTTGGATATGAACTCTGGTGCCCCATATTTGACCACTACCCATTGATAGGGAGACCTGGTGGCACTCAGAGAAAGAGTAAGCAGGCTACCAAGATGAGACATGATAGCCTATGACCATATAGTGGGGGAGGAGTTTGCCCTTGGTTATATATCTAGGGGAGGGGAATAGGGTGAAAGCAGGTGGGATACAATTGATGGGATAACAATGGAGTTACAATCTGAATAAATTAATTAAATTAGAAAAAAAGAAAAAAAGACAGACTCTCACTAGTCTCTCTACTTAAGTGGCTATTCCAATTTAAACACACATAACAACTATTAAAAGCTAATATTTACATGTGAGATAGAACACATGACATTTGTCTTCCTGGCTCTGCATTACCTCATTCAGAATGATTATTTCTGACTCCACTCATTTACTTGTGCATCTGAAGGGGAATTAGTGTGCAGACGGCCATTCAGGCTGCCCTCTTGGAGCACGGGGTTTCCATTCTATGCAGGTGGGCTGAATCAGGGCAGGAGAGGTCTTCTACTTGCTGTGGGACACAATTGATTGAATCTTATATAAACCAAGGCATCCACAGTTCTTTTATATAAAAAACTTAAAGAGATATCCAGGAAAAAAGGGTTTTGTGAATTTTCTTCTGGAATTAGTTTTAAGAGAAGTAGTTGGTCACAAGCAAATAGTTTACATGAAAACAGTCTTTGCATTTATATAGTCTTCTTATATTTGTGTTCTCACTGAAGGATACAAGGTAGCATAATAAACATCAAAGATGTCACAACAAACTTTCTAACTGAAGTATCTGTGTTTAGAATTTAACAAGACTATAGAAAAGAGAAGGATTGTTATTTGTACTACTAGTCTAAACAGTTATCAGACTATGACCTTTATTACTTTTTAAAGCTCTAGTTGAATCAATTTTAAAAGAAGAACTTTTTTTTAAATATAAGATCACACTTTCTATTTGTGTTTTAATCCTGCCAAGTTCTGCATTGTGCTTTTCTTTCTGTTCACATTACTGAATTTATTGACTGAAAGCTGTCAAATATGGTGATACGCAATTTTCTTAAAGAATTTAAATATTCCGTTTATAGTATGTTTTAAAAAATTACCAACAAGCGTTGGATTTTATATGGTGAGATGAACTTATTTCAGATAGGTAGTAGCTTTCCCCTTATTGGAGGTTGGAAGAAATAAGTGGCTTTTCTAAAGATAGTGCTATAATCTATTTAAATTTTAACTAAACACCTAGATGGTTAAAGAGATTCCCTCTTGCTCCTAATGCCACTGTATTGGTAGACATGTGTGTGTATGTGATGTGAAATATGTGTATGTATATGTATGTTATATGTATATGAATATGTGTATATATATTTGTATGCATATGTGTGTATGTGTGTGTGCACATATGTCTGTATTTGTGTGTGCATGTGTGGAGTGTGTGTTTGTGTTTTTTTTTCTCTTCTCTTTCAGTGCACTAGACTATAGATTAGTGTTCATTGCCAGCATAAAAAAGGCAGACTTGTGTGTTCTCACATTGCTTCCAAACCAGCTCTGCTGGTTTCAGCTCAGAGGGTAGAGCAGGAGGGCCTTCCTTGTCTCCTTGACAACCATGTGTCCTCTAGGGAAGCTGCTTGGAGTCTTCTAAGAGCTAAGGCGAAGCCATTTGGGGGAATGATATCACCTCAATTCCCTGCTTTTAAAGCAATTTGCCAAATTATGTGCACTCTTACATAATGCTATGTGTTTTTACATAATTCTATTACTCCAAATCCATGCACGTATACCTTCATTTCACCAGCAAGAAAGCTGCATCCTCGGTCTCTTTTTCTAGCATCTGGTGTGTATTTTCACACCCCTCCCCCTTCTGTGCTAACTTTAGCTGTGTTTCTAGTTCTCTCGTGCACTGAGTTGATTCAAATATTAATGGCCCTTCGAAAGCCAAATATTCCCTTAGCCCGGTAAGATTGCTGTGATGTACCATGAATATTTGAAAGAAAAAAAAAGTGCTCATATTTTCTGCTTTAACAAAATTTTGTGTGCAATTTGAAATTACAATATTAAAAAAAAATAGTCTGTTGCTGGGTATTATTCCAGTACTTGGAAGGCTGAAGCAGGAGGATAACTGTGAGTCTGAAGCCAATATAGATTATCCACTGAACTCCATCTAGGTTAGCCTAGGAACAGAGGAAGACCTTGTCTCAACAAACAAGACTAGCAATGAAGCGACCTCAGATAAAGGTTTGTTTTCTGTGGAGTCTGGTTGAAGCTTTTACCAGTTGGGAGTCAAGAATCTCAGCCTGATGTTTCCTTCCCACTGGCCTGCTCTCAGGCACCAGCAGGTGCCCTGCAGCCTCTACTGGTACAGTGGTAGCAAGACTAGTTCAAGGTAACCAAGTGCTTTCTGATTGGATGTGAGGCTTCGCAGGAGGAAGTTCACATCTGGTACCACAGCCAGTCAAAAGCTTGTGGGTGAGGATGTCTTAGGCCCTAGTATTGAGGTGGGTTTGCTAAATGGACATGTTGTACCCATCTAATTGCCTTCTGAATATTAGTGTCCATAGCATAACATACTTTGCTAAAAAAAAATCACGTGAACCACCAAATCTCCTAAACTTACCAAGTTAACTTATAAGGGGGCTAAGTGCTTGATTTACATTTACCACACTGTCTGAACATTTTATGCATACTTTTTTTTAACTTAAAGAAATGAACTATACTTACAGGAAATAATTGTTTTTAATTTTGCCTGCTTGTACCCGATAATGATAGCGAATTGACACAATCATCCTCCTTCCACTCACCATCGCCTCATATTCTTTACAGTATCCTTTACAGTGTCTCTGTGATACCTTACAATCGTGTTTATTGGAGGCTCTTAGTTGTTTGTTAGAGGCATTGTCTGACAGATATGTCATGGTTTTCAGGAAAGAAATCTAGAAAAGCGTTTGAGTCATCACGCATACCCGACAATGTTTATTACGCACAGGAGCCCAGCTCACTTGCATTCAGATATGAGAGCACGGCGTGGTGGATATGATGCCAGTGCTTGCAATGACTTTGACGTTTGCCTCTGACCTACCATATAACACTTTTAAAAATGAGACCTTTACATTTGTAAAGCTCCCTAGACTTTCTGAAATGTTGTGTTAAGTGTCTAAGAGATTAGATATTAATTGTGCTGTTCAGAAGCTACATATGTTTGTAGATTTTTCTGTTCACTTGAGTTACCAGCATATTTGACTGTATAAAACACTTTTCTCTTTCTTCTTATGGCTTTTTAGATTTCTCTCACATTGTCCCAATTAGCTTTTATTGTCAATTTGACAGCCTTGAATCACCTTAGAGAAAAACATGGACTGATGAGTTGTCTAGATAAGATTAGTCTGTGGGCATGTCTGTGGAATATTATCTTGAATATTAATTTACTTAGGAAGGTTCAGTCTCCTCTGGGCAGTACTATTCCCTGGGCAGGTGTCTGGGTTGATTAGAAACTGAGTTACACATGGACCTGCGCCTGAGCCGGCAGTCAACACTTCTCCCTGTTCTCTGTTCCAAGTTCCTGCTTGCTTGGGTCCCTGCCCTGACTTCCCTCAGTGATAGACTATAACCTAATAAGGTGAAACCAAGCCTTTCCTCCACTAAGTTGCTTTTGGTTCTTGCAACAGAGGTGAAGGAAGAGTAGAAATAGGTGCTAGAGCAATGGGGTACTTCCATGATGTACCTGGCCACGTAGTCCTTTATGTCTTTCAAGCATTCAGTTGGAGGCTTGTAAAAACATTTAGAATTTTGGGTTTAAAAGCACTGGAGTGTTCCAACCTTAACGAGCTGCTCTTGAGGGAACTTGGAAGAGAGCAGTGCTGAGAGAAACGTGGCCTATGGAAACCCGCCCTGTGGCATTTCAGAGGGAAGCGAAGTCTGTATTGGGGCAGGCAGGTGTGTGAAGTTTCGTACCGAGAAGCCGTGTGTTCTGATCATCTGGGGCTGACGGGTCAGCGGTGATTAACAAGAGACTAGCACCACTGAAGTGAAATGATGGGAGAATGCAGGCCAAGCTGAGACTGAAAACCCAGCCAGAATAAGGCATCAGCACCATTGAGCTGAATGAAGCCCGTGCGTCACTGAAATAAGAGAGATCATTTACTGGGAGTCAATACTCAGAAGCCAAGGTCCAAGGAAACGAAGGCTATATCTCAAGCCGGTAGCCAAACTTGTCAGTTTAAGAGTCACTCACATGAGCTGATGGGCAACTCATTCTCCATGTGGCTCCCCTAGTACGGGGAGCAGGGACCACCTCTGACATAGATTCTGGTGCCTGTGATCCGATCACTTCCCCTTGGCAGGCAGCCATGCGGGGCCACAGAGGAAGAGGATGCAGGCTATCCTAATGAGACCTGATAGGCTGGAGTCAGATGGTAGGGGAGGGGAGCCCCCTTCGTCAGAGGATTAGGGGAGGGGAGGGACAATACAAGCGGGGTGGTGGTGGTGGTGGTGGTGGTAACAATTGGGATGTAATGTGAATAAATTATAAAAACAGTTTTTATAATTTCACTTTACATGGTACAGATTTCGGAGACATGGAAGATACAAGAGTAAGGAGAGCATGTAAAGCAACTCATGTTTGACACCCAGTGACAGCTTTGGAATTCCCACAGAGAGGCTTCATTGCAGTCAATAGCCCAGAGCTGTGGGGCATCTACAGTGACATCAACAGATGACAAGTGGTGCCAGCTTAAGCCTAGGAGACAAGCTGTGGGTGCTACAGTTAAGGATGTAGAACTACAGCGATGGGGCTGCCCAAACCCGGTGGGGCTCAGAAGACTGAATGCATAGATCTTAAAGTTCAATAAGTAGCATTTATGACTCTTAGGAATCTTAATTTTTTATTTTTATTTTAATAGTACAAATACACCAACTTTAATGTTGTTAGTCTTCTCTGGTATTTTTTCCCCGTTATATTTGTTATTGTTTCATAGCTGTGCCCAAATTATCCATGAGAGAAATCTAAAGAAGACAAGATTTGTCTCATGGTTTCAGATGGTTCGTTTGTTAGTTTATGACTCCCAGGATCTAACAGTCTAACTGAAATGCCTTCACCCCTGGTGTGCTTGAGTAATCCCTTAGGCATTTTAGCTCAATTAAAATTAACCACCACAGCAGGCAATCCAAAGCAAGCAGGGTCCCTAGAAGGAAGGCCAATGGAGCAGGTCAGACTCCAGGGCCCCACTCACCTTGTTTTCTCAGCCTGAGAGAATTTCTCTGGCTTGGTTGTGAGTTCATCCATGAATTGTGGCAGCAACCTCTTTAAAACCTTCTCATCTCTCTCCTTAGATAACTGATGACCCAGAAGCTTTAGGATAGTTGTCTAAATATTCACTATGCTAAATCTCAAAATTATTCTTGCATTACCAGTGTGCTTATAAATTATTAAAATCAAGGACTACATGATTAAGTGTTGAAATAAAACCTCAGTCATATAGTATACTTCTAAATGAATGAAACTATTGTTGCTCTGGTAGAATTAATTTAACTATATTATTTGGTGCCATAGATTCTGTTAGACAAAAGCTAGTATATATAATCCATAGATAGGAGGCACACAGTATTTTTCTTTTGTGTGTATTTTTGTGATTTTTTTTCCTGTGTTCATAAGGTAGGTTGTGTGAATGTAGATGATAATAACTTGAAGAGTTATTTTCATTAAATATTTAAAAAGTACTATTCTCACTCATATTCCTCGAACAACTAATTCTACTACTTCTGTGTGTAAATACTGCCAGGAACATACTCTGATAATCATAGTTAGTGAAAGAAATAGAGATGAGGAAATTCATGCTATGTATGCCATATCTCGTGTGTACTATGATCTATTAACAGAGTTGAATGAACAGGGAATCAGTGGCAAAACAGTTTCACAAACGACAGCTCACGTGCACATTGGAACCACTGGGAGGAAGGCAGCACTCCATTAATAATGCCTGACTTCTCCTAAAGGGTGGTGGCATTTGAGATAGTTTTAGAAAGGTGGTAGTGATTGGTTCAGGCAAAGAAATAAAAAAGAGAGCAGGGGAGGAGAAAGGGCAGGCAGGCAAAGGAAGTAGCAAGATAGAATGACCTGACTTGCTGGAGAACACAGATTGAGGGATGGTGGGGCATGACGGATCGATGGTGGGGGTAGAGCATCTGTAGAGGACATTGTATAGGTTATCGCTTACTTCGTGACAAGGAGAATTGATTTTTCTAGGTGATTGGGCACTACTTGGTTTAGAGGGTTATAGATATGCCCTTCAGTATGACACCATGTAGGTTATGTAGGACAGAAAGGCTCTGTCTGGAGAGGAGCAAAAAGAAATATTGCAGGGAGAGGGACCACAGGAGCCATGCTTGGATGCATCAAAATATTAACTTGCTTGTCTACAGTAGAATATTGCTATGGGTGCTGTTTTAAGAGAATGGCATACATCTTTAATTCCTTTTTAATAAAAGCTACGTGTGTATTAATTCAATTTCTTGGAATGGCATGTTAAAATGTTTTTTATGAGAACCAAGTTTATTCCTCCTGGACAATTTTCCAAATGACTAGTGATTTACTGGTTCTAATGCATTACATTGTATACCAGATGCCGTCTGTTAGAATTCTGTAACATAGAGGAAAAGTAGTAATCCATCTTTCAACTATTTAGCGTATTCTTCTACTCTAAGAAGGCATTTTTCTTCATGTGGTTAACGTTACGTTGAAGACTGTGTTTCTATTAACTGTTTTCTGAGTAATTTTTAAAGGCAGACTGACAATATACTTTTTTTTCTAGGTAAATGTTATATCTTTAAAGAACACAATTTACCTTAACTATGCAATTTAATGTTGAACATATAATTGAAGGCAGGAGTATGACAGAAAATGAGACTGAACACTGGGGTATCATCATCATCAACAACAATAACAATAATAGTGAACTAACTTGCACAGAAAGGCTGGAAGCTGGTCTCTACCTGGACTTCACGTGAGGAACAGGACAGGCTTGAGAAAGCCCTTCATGCAGACTTGGAAGAGGAAGATATGGTGTGAATGTCCAATAAAGAGATATATGTCTTGTGGGCCAATGCCTTGGCCTGTCCTCAGCTGTCCAGCCCACTTCCATTTTCAGGAGCACTTTCCATTTTAATTAACTGTCTTCATTTATAGTCACATGCTCTTAATGCAATCGTTTGTCCCAGGAAATTGGGCCTGGAGTCGGGTGCCCTCTGATCTGTGGCATTTTTCCCCCTTTCTCTACCCCACCCCCATACAGGCCCAAAGCCAAAAGCATGCTTTGTCTGACATCCTTGGCCTTTTCTGTTTCTCTGACTTCCGTGCATGGTTTCGTGTTTCCCAAACTCCATGTCCCTCCTCCCGCAGCCATTTAGAATGAAAAATTTCCCAACCCGTTGCTCTTCTCTTTAGCTCTACTAAAATTGTCCTCAATCTTCCTTTTGAGTCTGTTTTTTAATAAAAAAAAAACATTGTGAGACTAAGAAGCCAAATAGGAACTTTTACCAGTCTGGTAACAATGTATAGAAAACACCACTAGTTCAAGATCACTGTGCTGTAATAGAGAGAGAGTGTGTGAGGCAGGCTGGAATTACACGGGATTTCACATTTAATCTGATGCCTAAAATGGAACTGAAGACACATGTCAGGACTTCTGGCCCTGATCACTTTGCATTTTCATAAAATGTCAACATTGACTTCTTGAACTCTTACTCTGAGTGGACACAATGCACAGAGATGGGTTCCATGGCATTTATCCATGGTACTTACTTGAAATACCAGTAAGATGCCTTATTTCACATAGTTCAGTATCCCTGGCTACAATGTTTGAAAATCAGTATGTCCATTTCCTCACACTTTTCAAAAACAAACAAACAAACAAACAAACAAACCCACCAGCCATTTATACCAATAGCCCTTATTACTAAAATTAAGTTTTTTACATTTCATAACAACCCTTATGTAGAAGGGTATCATTTGGAAGTGTTCCCTTCTCAACTGAAGCTTTTACAAACGACTTTGGAAGACTGTAGCATTGATAAAATGCGTATTAACTGCTTGCTCCCAGAGGCTTAGCTAGTGATTACACAGCAAGATGCCTTAAAAATTGTAGGATTTTGCAAATCAGTACTTGGCTTCGCTGGTATTGGTCAAACCTGTGAATTGACTTGAGTATGAAAAGGCCAATGAATGAAACCCATTGTCACTTTATGGAATTTATTTTGGGAGAAACTGTGAAATATATATTCAGATCCAAGTCTTCTAAAAAATATTCATGACAACTTGAGTTTTCTGTTGAGATAAAGGTTTGGTTGTGAGCTGACAAACCCGAAAGGGATCCTAAAAAGCTAGCATAAATTTTATTATTGTTGTTGTTATTATTGAGATAGGGTTTCTCTGTGTAGCCATGGATGTTGTTGACTTGCTTTGTAGACCAGGCTGGCCTCAACCTCACAGAGATCCCCTCTGCCTCTGCCTCCCCAAATGCTGGGATTACAGGCGTACCAGCACTCCCAGCTCTAGCATAAATTCTTAATCCCTATGCCACTAATAGACTACAGAGTGTTTAGGAAATAAAGCATGAGTGACATGTTAATCACCAAGATGTTAGGACTTGACACCATTTACATCCAGACATGCTGAGATTATATTTTTGGTATTGCCAAACCTGAAGGCTCAACTGTATGGACTGGTCCTTTGATGAAATAACAGTTCACAAGAATGCTTTTAACTAGTCTTTATTTTGACAAACTTCTTGGTAGATAATGTAGCAGGGTGTTACAAAACTCATGTGAACTTTTATGAATACAAATGTCAAATCCAATACAGATTTTCTTTAGTTGTGTAAATTTTTACCTGCCAATAATAATAATAAAAAAACTCAGTCCAACAAATGAGATACAGTAAAAAAAAAAAATGAAATATTTATTCTTTTGGCTCAATAAGGAAGTAGCTCACCATTCTTTTAGTAGGAGCAATTCCCTGCATGCAGCCCATCAACACACTACAGTAAATAGTTTTGTAAAAGGAACGAACATTAAACTTTTGGTTTGTGCAAAAGAAAAAAAAAGTTATACCATGTTAGGTAATTGCACAACTTTGCCATTTTGTTCCTGGCTAAAAAGGACAGAGCCCATGTTATATCCATGATAGCTTTAGTGCAGCAGGATTTAAAAAAATAAGCCTAGTCTGCATATGCAAATACTACAAAAGTTGAGTTAAAAAAAACAAACTTCCATGAGTGAAGGATTATCTGCAGGCAACCAGAGTTGGTAGAAAATGGTCAGGGTTTGAGATTTTGACCAACATATCTCTTATTAGAATGGTAGAAAATATATTATAACAAAGAAATCCACAAAACCCATTGTCTAACTTTTATTTTAGTAAATTATCTGCTGAAAAGTCTTTTGGATGCAAAAGTTTTGGAATTTTGATTAAAAATAAAAAGCAAAAGGATAAGGTAAAATAAATTGCCATGTCATCAACTTGAAAATAATTTTCTTATGTACAAATGCTGACAAAGAAAACGGATTATATTTTACATTATTTATATTTAAACAAATTTTGCACACTTTTTTTTTTTAGCAAACTATGAAGTATAGGTTTTGGTAATAGGCCCTATACAGTGTGTCGTCTTTAAATTAATAAAGATACACCGTTGAATTAATGATGCAAAAATAAACGTGTTTTGAAATAATATCAGTGAGATTTTCTTGACATGTAGACAGAGAGCAGTTTGAATTCGTTCTACCACCAACATGTGACTCTTCTTACCAAAACTTGTGATAAATGGGTTGATTAAAATAGAGCAGCTTAGGCAATATTAACATGCATTAGTGATAGCCTTCCAACTATTTCTGTGTAATGGATGGTACAGGATACCTCCCTGTTGGAAGCTTGCAAAAGACACATACACTGTGGTACATATATGATTGAATAGAAGTGTGTATTAGGCTATATATATGTTTATATATATATTTGCCCAAACATGCACCACAGAATAAAATAACTATTTACATAACAGCGGGTATTTAATTGACATAACTGTCACTTTTGCTGAGAGCAGAAGATGGCAAAAAAATACTGCTACAGAAACTGGAACAACTATTCTAAAGTGATAGTTTGGATAGACACTCTTTTTTTTTCAAGAACAGAAATATTAGATAACTCTTTTAGGGGGAGAGTATTTAACCAAAATTAAATATAGAACTCTGAAACTTAGAATAAAATTTGTACTTGTTGAAACAAAATATTTTGCATAAAAATAATCTTTTAAATATTAGAGGAGACTTTACAGGCACATAACTGCTCAGATATAAACAAACAAACCAGACTAAAATACTTGAAAGCTAACACCATCCAGAAAAACGGAAGTATTTGAAAAACTGTTAACATTAGAATTTATTTATTTGTTTTTAGTTTTGAGCAATAATTTCATCTCTCAGGCAAAATATTTTTTATGATTACTGGAGAAACTTGTAGACTTAGCAACACAGGATTCTCATATATATATATTTTTTCCATTAACGTAAACTTCAATTACAAAAATAGTGATGAAGTATTATGAAGAGACTATGACTTGGAGACCAGGATGATCCACTGGGACAGATTTTGTAAAAATATGGCAAATGTGGATGTTAAAAATAGAGTGGACGGGAGTGCTGTACCAATGGTGTTTGGTGGTGTTATGATGCTCACTTTCACAATGGAGTTCTCCTCAGCAGTGTCAGCTGGTAGTGGAAGCAGCAACCTCTTGTCAATGTTGATACCCTGTCTCACAGAGTGGCAGTGACAGAGAGGCCACTGTCTGGTATAGGCACTGACCTTGAATATTTGTTGAAACAGTCAGTTTGGCATGGACCTCTCCTTGGAGTCCAGTTGACACGTACATTTTACCTTCAGAGGTTGTAAACAATTGGTTACAAAGACATTTCTTTGTTTCTTTTTCTTTTCTTTTCTACTTTTGATTTTCTCTGACCTCTTTGCTTTCTTTTTCTGGTTTGTCCTTCTCAAACTTTTCCTTATCTGGTTTTGTCACACTATCGTAAGAAGGAGGAGAGGTGGTAGAGGAACTTCCATCTGTCTTTTCTGGGGTGGAATTCCCATTTAATTTGTCAATAACCATGTCTCCTTTTATAGGCAAGTCAATCCTCCCCTTGATTGTCTCTTTGTCATATTTATTCGATATGTTTTTTAACCTTTGCTTTAAAAGATAACATCTATAATTACGCTGAATGATCGCAGCAGACACCTCCTCTTGTTTGCGTTTCAGAGTGGTGGTAATGGGCTCGTAAGAGACCTTGGAGGGGTTGGAAGCCATGAACCGATCTTCCATCTGGATTCGAAGGGCGTCCATCTCTCCACTCTCACCCAAGACCCGCTTTGTAAAAGCGAATAGGATGTCCAGGCAGTGGATGCGGTCTCCACTCACCATGGGCAGGTCCATGGCGATGAGCTGGACTTTGTTTGGCTTTGCGATGAGGAGGGGCGGATCCAGGGCAGCTGCGAAGTCAGAGAGCTTGCAGAACTCTATGAACTGAGTGGCGTCAGGGTCGAACTTCTCCCAGACCTCGTAGAACATCTCAAAGTCGTCCTCACTCAGGGGCTCTGCACTTTCTTCAGTGGCAACGCTGAAGTTCTCCAGGATGACCGCGATGTACATGTTCACCACAACCAGGAAGGAGATGATGATGTAGCTGACAAAAAAGAAAATCCCCACGGATGGGTTCCCACAGTCTCCCTTCACTGAGCTTCCAGGGTGGATTGCATCGGGGTCACAGTCAGGAGGTGCACTGTTGAGGATGGGGGCCAGCAGTCCATCCCAGCCCGCGGAGGTGGTGATTTGAAATAGACAGATCATACTATTCCCGAAGGTCTCAAAGTTGAACATGTCATCAATTCCAGCTTCCTTTTTAACGTAGGCAAAGTTAGACATCCCAAAGATGGCGTAGATGAACATGACCAGGAAAAGCAGGAGGCCGATGTTGAACAGTGCAGGAAGGGACATCATCAGAGCAAAGAGCAGCGTGCGGATGCCCTTGGCGCCTTTGATCAGGCGTAGGATTCGGCCAATCCTGGCTAGGCGGATGACTCGGAACAGGGTAGGGGACACAAAATACTTCTCGATCAGCTCTGCGAGAAACATTCCTGTGGGAAGACAGAGAAGCCAGATGAACAGTGAGTATATTTAAGTTTATAGGAATGTAATATGTGTATCTCCTTAAAAAATAAACTTACAAAAGCTTACTTAAACTACGTGCTTGAATCCGCTCTAATATTTACATTTAAGTGTTTCAGTTTTACTAAATGATTACATAGCATAATTTTATAGAGGAATTAAATTATTTGCAAAATCAAAAAGATTACTATGCCAATTCAAGGTTATATGTCCAAAATATTATACTTCATTACTACCCATGAAATATGGCAATTAAAATAAGGGTTATTTCTGAAATAACTTAATTAATTGTCCCCAATGAGACTAATATTCTTTAGTTTGAAAAAAGTGGACCAAATCTGACCTAAAGTTTCTAAATTTGGAGTTTGATAATATTCTCCTTCCTTCTTGTTAAATCTGACACGTCTTGTAAGAACCATGTCAGATGTCATTGCTCTTTGTTCTGAAAGACTGTTGAATGCTTTGGGAAGTATTGGATATCCCATTGATCTTTCTTTCTTTCTTTCTTTCTTTCTTTCTTTCTTTCTTTCTTTCTTTCTTTTCGAATTATATGTAGCACTGTTTTTAATGAGAATGGTTCTCATAGGTTCATATGTTTGCATGCTTGATCCCCAACTAGTGGAACTCTTTGGGAAGGATTAGGGATTCTGGCCTTTTTGGAGTAGGTGTGGCTTTGTTGGAGTAGGTGTGGCTTTGTTGGAGTAGGTGTGGCTTTGCTTGAGTCACTGTGGCTTTGTTGGAGTAGGTGTGGCTTTGTTGGAGTAGGTGTGGCTTTCTTGGAGTAGGTGTGGCTTTGCTTGAGTCGCTGTGGCTTTGTTGGAGTAGGTGTGGCTTCTGGGAGTAGGTATGTTTTGTTAGAGTCAGTGTGCTACCGGGAATGGGCTTTGAGGTTTTTAATAAATAAATAAATTAATTATTTTTTTCTTCTCTCATACATTACAAGCCAACCCCAGTTTCCCCTCCTTCCCAGCCCCTTCTCCAAACCTTCCCTTTCTCGGATATCTACGCCTCTGTTTTCCCTTCAGAAAAGAAAAGGCCTCCAAGGGATAGCAATCAAACATGGCATAACAAGTTACAATAAGACTAGGCACATGCCCTCATATCAAGGCTGCACGAGGCAACCCAGTAGGGGGGAAGGGGTCCTCAGAGCAGGCCGAGGAGTCAGAGACATCCCCCATTCCAGCTATTAGGAGTCCCACAAGAACACTAAGCGACACAACCATAACATATATGTAGAAGACCTAGACTAGACCCGTACAGGCTCCCTGATTTTTACTCCAGTTTCTGTGAGCCCCTCTGAGCCCTGGTGAGTTGATTCTGTGGGCAGTGTTCTTGTGGTGTCCTTGACCCTTTTGGATCTTATAATCCTTTCTCCCCCTCTTCCACAGGATCCCCTGTGCTCTACCTAATGTTTGGATGTGAGTTTCTGTATCTACTCCTATCAGTTGCTGGATAAAGCCTATCTGATGAGGCCTGCAGAGATGATGCTTCAGTGGTTAAGAGCACTGCCTTCTTTTCCAGAAGACCCAGATTCAATTCCCAGAACTCACGTGGCAGCTCACAACGGTCTGTGACTCTAAGATATGACACTCTCATACAGACATACATGCAGACAAAACACCAATGCACATAAGATTAAAAAAAATAATAACAACTATTTTAAAAAATTTCTTTGATGACCATTATGCTAGGCTTTAGTCTAAATAGCAGAATATCATTAGGAAACATTTCATTGACTTTTTTTTTTTTGCCAGGCATATCTAGGGTTTTGAGGGTCTTAAAGCCACAGCAGACCCAATCTCTTTCTCTCTCTTTCTCAACCTGCTGCCTATACATCAGGATGTAAAGCACTTGCCTATTGTTTTAGTGCCATGCTTGTCTTCTTCCTGCCATGATGGTCATAGACTAACCTTCTAAAACTGTAAGCAAGCCCCTACTTAAATGCTTTCTCTTATTAGCGTAGTGTCTTCACAGCAGTAAGACAGTGACCAAGACAAGCACTAATATTGCTGTGTTATGATATGTTTTAAAAGCATGTGCCCCACCCTTTCCCCCAACCTGACCCTGTTTACCACTAGCAGAATGTAGTAGTTTGAGTGTCAGCCCCTCCCCATAGGATAAAGTATTTGGACCTTTGCTAGGCAGCTGGTGGTGGTATTTTGGAAAGGTATAGAGCATTCAGGAGGTGAATCCTTATTGGGAGGAATGGGTCATGGTGCTAGTGGGGGATGCCTTGAGGTTTTATAGCACAACCCAATGTCTGGGTTTACTTTCATTCCCAAATGCAGGTTCACCTTAACCAGCTGCACCTTGGGCTCCATGCCAGGATTTCCACATCAGAATGAAGTGTAACCTATATCCTTCCTTTGTTGAATTGCTTCTTGTTGGTTATTCTGTGTCAGCAAGGAGAAAGGAAAATAGTGCAGAGAGGATGTGCTGATGTTATTCTTGTTTTCCCCATCTATTCCTCCAATCCAATACTGGTAATTTAATTTCTGACCAGTTAATTTTGTGGATAAACTCAGGTTACAGAATTTTTTTGTGGTTTTTTTTTTACTAATTAAAAATTTTTTATTTTATTAATTTATTCATATTACCTCTCAATGGTTATCCCTTCCCTTGTATCCTCCCATTCCTCCCTCTCTCCCATTTTCCCCTTACTCCCCTCCCCTATGACTGTGACTGAGGGGGACTTCCTCCCCCTGTATATGCTCATAGGGTGTCAAGTCTCTTCTTGGTAGCCTGCTATATTTCCTCTGAGTGCCACCAGGTCTCCCCATTCAGGGGATGTGGTTTCAGAATTTTTATTCAAGTACGTTACCATTGAAATTTTCACTCTGCACACTCCATTATTACCCACGTGTATTTCTGTGTCAAACTGTGGGCAGAGTTTTGGGGAAAATGGTTTCTAGAAGTACATGTCCCTGTAATTGAACTATTCTTACCTACAATTGAGAGAATCACCACCACAAAGTCAAAGATGTTCCAACCTATGGTGAAGTAGTAGTATCTGAGAGAGATGAGCTTCAGCACAAACTCCCCGGTGAACAGGACGATGAACACAAGGTTGATTCGGGACAAAACCAGGGTCATGTATTTGCTCTGATCGTCAGTTTCCACCATCATGGTGACCATGTTCAGACAGATGAGGATCATGATGCTGATGTCAAAGACTTGTCTGGTTACAAAGTCAAAGACCATCCCTTGAAATTTGTTCTGGAAAGAAAGAGAGAGGAGATAGGGTTAGTGCACACATTGCTCAAACAGTGATCTGGTTACTCTGCAAATGAGATCTTCCCATACATGGCCCTGAGGTATGCACCCTTCATACAGTACCCTAAACAATCTGGAAGCTCCATTTCATACGTTGTTTATTTTGGTCTCATAGGAAGACAGAGAAAAATAATCCAGAAACTGGCTGAAACTATGTAGAGGCTGTTTGATTAACTATGATACTTTTTATAAAAGTGATTTCAACCAGTAGTGATGACTTAAAAAGGTAAATACAGACTTTTAGGTGAACAAACTACTTCATTTATCATGATTTTAAGAATTTTCTGTTATCCCTTCATTTTCCCCCTCTGCTAATGCTAGTTAAATTAATTCAACTCTACCATTTCTACTTCTGTATGCCTGTGAGTTTATTTGTTAATTTATTTGTTTTTCTTTTCATTTTTCCCTATTTTTGCTTCTACAAAAATGCATAAGAGAACAAGAAAGATGTCACAGTAGCTAAGAGTACTAGCTGGACTTCTAGTGGCCCCAAGTTCAATTCCTAGCATCCACATGATGGCTCACAAGTCTTGGTAACTTTACCAAGTTCCAGGGTATCTGACTTCCTTTTCTGCCTCCCATGGGTACATATGCATAAGCAGAATAACCCCTACACACATATCTTTTTCAAAATGCATGATAAATGCTTGTGCAATTAACACTCATTTCAGAAACATATGCTCTTAGAGTCCCATGTAAATACAAACATGGTTTTATTAGATAAGTAAAATTAATTTATAATAAATGCACACAGTCCCATGGCTCATGGGGAAAAAATCCAAGGTCATAAACTGAAGATGTTCCTAGCTATCAGCGAACATTGGTGAAGCAGGTGCACGCATTCCCTTCTGTGTGAGGCATCTTTCCATCCTGCCTCCTCATGTCACACTGCCTAGTTTCAGTTACTTTTAATCACACAGTAAGGTGACATCACTGAGAGGGTTCATGAAAGCTTTCAGTCATGAGCTTTGCTGATCACAGGTCTTTTGACCAGGGATACAGTTATCCTTATGGGCTTCTGTAGCCTTACTCTTCTTCCTCTCTCTGAGGGTAGATATTACGGTACAATTCTGTGAGCATGACCAGCCACCATCATGCCATCTCACATCAGGAAGTGTTTCGGACTGTGCACTTGAATTATCTTTTTTTTTTTTGAGACAGTTTTTCTTTTAAATTGGGAATACTTTTTAGTCTCAAGAGTAAGAAAACCTAGAAAGACAAACAGTTTCCTAACATGTAGAACCTAAATTTAATATATATTAAATCATAGGTAATATGAAGAGAACGCCAGGCATCTAGATAGATAGGGGAGCATGAAAAAGGAAAGAATGGAAGGGACTGGGGAGAGAGCTATGGAGCATGCGTGGTGTGAAAAAAGGGGAGGTTACTATTTACAGGGAGGAAGGCAACTGGAGTGAAAGGCGCAGGGGGAGTAAAGGAGGGCAGTGGGAGAGGGACCGTATAGCACAGTATAACAATACATAGGTATGAAAATGCTATAAAACACTGTTTATTTTGTATGCTACCTTAAAGGTAATAAAAGAAGGAAAAGCTGAAATGAGATTTATGACAGAAAGAGGAAAAAGGAGGAAACGAGAGCAAGGAGGAAGGGTGTGGTGGTGTGACGGACAATCTGGGAACCTCCAGGTACTGAAAAAGGTAAACGTCAATAACGAACACCTGCTAAGGAGCAGCGAGCAGACAGTGGCATCAGGGGAGTGATTCTTGATCTGGGGCCAGTTCTTGGGAACTCTGAGTTGGAGAATTGAGATCTCCAACTCTCAAGAACATTCCAGTATTCTAAGAACTTGACACCTGTTACTGAGTGTTGTGGCTGAGAGTCTGCTGCACAATAGGAGACCTGTGATTAGATCGGTGCTATAGATTGGTGACATCACCCAACATGTTCTGACCCAGATACTGCAATTGAAAACACTGTTTTACATTATGATAGGCAGATTTGGGCCCAGGGGTCCCGCTCAAACTATGGCTGCAGCCAAGGACAATACAGGCCGTAAACTTCAAACTCCTACCCAGATCTAGCCAATGGACAGGACATTCTCCACAGTTGAGTGGAGAGTGGGGTCTTACTTTCACATGTACTCTGGTGCCTCATATTTGACCACATCCCCTGGATGGGGAGATCTGGTGGCACTCAGAGGAAGGATAGCAGGCTACCAAGAAGAGACTTGATACCCTATGAGCATATACAGGGGGAGGAGGTCCCCCCTCAGTCACAGTCATAGGGGAGAGGAGTAAGGGGGAAATGGGAGGGAGGGAAGAATGGGAGGATACAAGGGATGGGATAACCATTGAGATGTAATAAAAATAAATTAATAAAATAAAATTTAAAAAAAGAAAACACTGTTTTAGAATCTTAGAGAATACGTGAATACAAGGTAGCGTTCTTACTGCTGGCCGAGGGATGGGCTTCTGTGGTTTTTTGGAGCCAAGTTTCTTCATTGCATTGTAATATTTTTTCTGTTCTTCTGTCATAAAGATGTCTTGACCTCCAAAGTAAACACACAGAATAGCCTGGTTACAATCCCAACCTGTGTTACAACAGTATTTTAACAAAAGTATTTCTGAGCTTTCCTTTAATCTTGTCTCAATTTTAAATGGATATTATCTTGCTAAATATAGATTTATTATTCCATGTCTCCCATTTATGTGAACTACTGAAGACATTAATATTATGCAAAGCCCATAAGTACATAAAATTCCGATTAGTACAGCATCCCAATTGGATTATATTATGTTCACAATGAATTTTAAAGTCCTCAAATATATTTTCATGGAATCACATAGGTTTCTTTATCTTTTACTGATGAAAGTTTTACTGCTGTATTTAAGTTTTGTCTTTTTTAAAACCATTTGTGTGTGTGTGTGTGTGTGTGTGTGTGTGTGTGTGTGTGTGTGCCAAACAGTGTGTTAGGCCTGAGACCTGCATAGTTATGCACTGTGATGTTAAGCTCCACAAATGGGTAGCTCATTAAAAAAGCAAGTAGAAAAAAATGTACACTAGTGTGCTAAAGGCAGGGAAGTTAAAACAAAAAGATCAAGTAAATGAGCAGGAAGAAGGAAGGAAGGTTATTGTAGACATAACACAAACTGAGAGAGCCAGGCTTAAGCTTAAGGTTTTAAAGGACAATAAAGAATTTGCTTGGTGACGCATCATCTCAGGAAGAGAAAATATCACATTTAAAGCCACGGGGGGAAACCAGTGTGTGGCTGAGTTCAGAAAAGGTCAGAAAGATTCATGTAGTTGCCCTGCGACATATGCTGTTGGCAGTGTGTGTGAGTGGAGGAATGACTATGAAATAGGGTAGCGGATAAAAATGAGGCATGAGAGAAGATGGGGCTGAGAAATTGGTGATGGTGATTCCTGAACGACCCCATCCGCCATGCTAGGAAGTGGATAATAATTGGGTGTCCTGAAGTCATGGTTATATTTCTAGGTTAGAAAGACAGCTGTACCGTGGATGAAAGGAGGGAAGCCACTGAGTAGGGGCAATATGTTTATTGGCCACATAGTAAGCCTGAAAATAATGTAAACATGACCTAAGTATGTCATGGCTCCAAGTATCTGGTTGGCTGTATGACATACTGGTACTCTACGTAGGGGAAGGGTGGGGGTGAGAAATACTCATCTTCTTCTTTTGCTGGTTGAAGTTGTCTATGATGACACCGATGAACAGATTTAGAGTGAAGAACGACCCAAAGATGATGAAGATGACAAAGTATAAATACATATACAGGTTTTCTTCATAAACCGGTTGAAGTTTGACCTAAACGACAATGAAAATATTTAACACTGTTAGCAAAATGGACCCTTGGACTAAATAATGTAGTGAGTGCTATTACTTAATCTGAATTTGTCTTATCATGTCTTCAGATATCATTTTACAAAGGTAATTATTTTCACAAACTAGCATGACATATGAAAAATTTACTTTTAAAATCCAAAGTATGGCTTTTGTTTTTTTTTTCATTGTAGTCTACCTGACAAATAAAACAGATACAAATTCAGCTAACAGTTTGGGCATATTTCTTGTTCTTCTTGTTCTTGTTCTTCCTCTTTTTCTTGTTCTTCTTCTTATTTTTCTTGTTCTTGTTCTTCCTCTTTTTCTTGTTCTTCTTCTTGTTCTTCTTGTTCTTGTTCTTCTTTTTCTTGTTCTTCTTCTTATTTTTCTTGTTCTTCTTCTTCTTGTTCTTCTTGTTCTTGTTCTTGTTCTTGTTCTTCTTGTTCTTCTTCTTGTTCTTCTTCTTGTTCTTCTTCTTGTTCTTCTTCTTGTTCTTGTTGTTGTTGTTGTTGTTGTTGTTGTTCTTCTTCTTCTTCTTCTTCTTCTTCTTCTTCTTCTTCTTCTTCTTCTTCTTCTTCTTCTTCTTCTTCTTCTTCTTTCCCCAACATTTTTACAATGTCTTCAGTTTGCATTTGGAAAAGCTTTAATACAAAAAAAAAAAGCTATGACAGAAAATACAGATAAGAAGACATGGTGTAACCAGTTCTTTGTATTTCTGTTTTTGAGTCTGAGTTTTCTTGAAGTTTGCTGGTTTGCCTGGGCTCTAATGTTCTTGGAACCTGCTTCACAGATTCCATGTTCTCTAACAAAACAGAAAAACAAGTGACTCCTCCCCTAAGCTACCTTACTACTCTGAGCAGTTCTATTTGCAGGGACAATCTGATGTGTCATCATCCATGTAATTTGAGAACGTTTCAGAGTAGACATGTTATCTATTACACAACATACCTACAGCAACCAAACTACTATCCACACATAAGCACGTTGCCAATAATGTCTACTGTATCAGTAAGTACTTTAATTTTATGCAATATAGATTCTGGGTCTTCCAGTTCAAGTCACTAATATTTACCATGAAAACTCTAGTAACTGCAAAAAATATCTGAAAGCTACTCACATCCCGTGAATCAACAGCTGCATACATGATATCCATCCAGCCTTTGAATGTGGCCTGTGCACAATAGACATTAGAATTATATACGAATATCTCACCCAAACTTGTGAAATTTACGAGATATAGACACACAGCATTGTTGCAACTATCTTTTCATATAATACCATGACATTTTCTACACAGGTGTTAAAATGATTCAAATGAGGTGTTATCAAGTACCTTCCTACTATTGAATATCAAATTTTGTATTTAGAATTTAGGATTTCTTTTCTTCACTTGGGAGCTATTCTATGCTATATTTTTTTCTGTAAAAAAACATAATGGAGACTTGATTAATGGAAATCCCATCTTAATCTTATCTTAAAATCTTCCAACAAGAAGATAAAATCTGTGGTAGAAACCAATGGTTGTATTAAAAAAAAACTCACTTTCACTAATAACTATGAACAAATATGCCATCGTGAAGTTTAAAAATCTGAAGCATTACATATTTTTAAAGTATTTCTTGATATTTATATTTCTGCATGTAACTTTAAGCATATTATTTTAGATACTACTATGGAAAATGTCTGGCTCAAATTTCATACATTTAATCAACACATATGGTATATAACTGATATTTTAAAATAGACAATTTTTACAGAAAATTAAAAATTGAAATAATAGTCAGTAGTATAGCAATAAAACTACAGGAAGAAGAAATAAGAAATCCTGTGAAACATTAAAAACTACACTCCTGGGAAAAAATAAAATAATTGCAAATGTATCCCTCACAGTCAAGTAACTGATTTTTTGAGTTGTCATCAACTTCCTTTCTACATTTAAATAAGAATTATTCAGAGTGCAACACAGCTGGAGTCTTAGGTGGCACATTTTGAAATATTCTCAGGTTCATATAGTAGCCACTCACCACTTGCAGCAATGCAAGGTAACCGGCCCCGACATTGTCAAAGTTGACTTTCACATTCTTCCACCGGGCTTGCTTGCCAAGAGCCTGGCAGTCACTGAAATTGTTGACTTCACTCACGTCAAACATGTTGCCTGTGGTCATGTTAACACAGTGATAGAACTTTCCGGCAAACAGATTCACACCCATGATACTAAAGATCAACCAGAAGATGAGACACACCAGCAGCACATTCATGATGGAGGGGATTGCTCCCACAAGAGCATTCACAACCACCTGCGGGAGGACAGGAGAGCCATGGCTTATTAAAGAGGAAGCCATGGTAGGTGTATACGCATTTAGCACTAAGACACATTTGGACTGGGCTCAATGGGTATCTGGGTAGATTTCCAGCTCTAGAATGTTTCTTCTAGTGTTTTCTATTAAATATTGACAAAGGGAGATGAACAACAATACAGGTAAAGAGCTAAGCTAAAAGGAAACCAAACTACAATAAATTTGAAAAGAAATGAAAAAATCTCGATATAGCAAGATGGAATCAGAAAATGTATTCTGGGGGAAAATGGCAAGGGAGATCACATGTATGAAGTGCCAACAGAAGGAATCATTTCTTTAACGCACATTAATTTTTGCAAGCATGACTGAATGACTGATGATCTGAAAGAGAAAGTAGGCAAACCCTTTCACAAATAAAATATGAAAAATGCATTAAATCTGTATCCTCAGGTCAGGTTTATTTATAAGAGTATAAAGGTGGGAATAAGGGCTTAGAAGTCTTTTATTTTATATTGGAGAAATCTCAGTCTTTTAAACATAGACAGAATGGCTGTCAGATCTATCTTTAGATGTAGAAAATATATCCCATTATCATTATGTGCCAATCTCCTGCATCGTCTCCTCGAGCCTTGGCTATTCATTTCTGGTAGGCTGACCTGCTTAGTGAAGAAAAAGCCTGATCACCTTTTGTTTCTCTGAGTCCAGGGAAGATTAAAATGTGTTTTAAGATCTCAAAGATAGCAAAAGTAGCTTTTCTAATTTCACTCATTCTAATTCATAGTAGACTACACGGTGAAGTATTCATACTCAATGAAACTATTGTTTTATTTTAAAATATGACAAACATCATTTTAGAAATAGACAAGAAAACTTATAAACCAGCATCAACCTTTAAAATCCAAATTTTTTTTTTTTTTTTTTTTTTTTTTGTTTTTTTGTTTTTCGAGACAAGGTTTCTCTGTGATAGCTTTGGCTGTCCTAGACTCACTTTGTAGACCAGGCTGGCCTTGAACTCACAGTGATCCACCTGCCTCTGCCTCCCAAGTGCTGGGATTAAAGGCGTGTGCCACCACGCCCCGCTTGTTTTCTTTTATTAACTGAATTTCATTCCCTTTAGAAATTAAGTCATGTATGTTACACTGGTTAGTTTTCTTTTCAGATTAAAATTATGTACAGTGACCTCTTCCATACATCCACAGATTTTCTTATTTCAAATAGATGTTCCTACATTTAGTTAAAATCTTAGGTATTCCATATGAATTAAAATACTAATCTAGAATATTTTTCAGATTAGAGGAAAGTTGTAAGTTTTCAGACTTGTTCAATTACTATTTCATATCTGATAAAAACTATGAATATGGTTGTTGGCCAAAGAGGTCCAAGAGAACCCTCAAACAACTTCGGCTGTTACTAAGACTATAGATTCCTCTCCATATATTGATGGCAAGGCCCAATTGCTGAAGACAATATCTCCACAACTCAGAGAAGTCAAAGTGGTACCTACAAAGATCTTGTACACCTATGTGCTCCAAGTATCTTTGGTACAGGAAGGGACCTTTCATGATACCAAAAAGAAATGTAAACCAACTCAACTGCAAAATTTTGATCTACAGTATTGTCCTACCTGCAAGATAGGCTCAAACTCTGTGAGACGAACCAACCTAAATCTGATTCGCTATGAGGTCCACTCCGTGAGATGGAACCCATGTCCAGTACTACTTGGGTGACAAAGAGCCAGGGACCTAGGGGGAAACCTAATAATACTGTTCCAAACAGGTAAATAAACAAAAAAAAATGTAACAATAAAATAACATTCTGCTATTCTCATAGATCAGTGCCTTGCTCAGCCATCGTGAGAGATGCTTCTCCCTGCACCTGGCGGTAACAAACACAGAGACCACAGCCAGAGATTGTCCAGAGAGTAATAGACCACGGGGCACACCCTCAGCCCTAAGTGGGATGCCTCCATCAAATCCCTCCCCTCAGGGTTCAGGGAACCCTGCAAAAGAGGAGGCAGAAGGAGTGTAACAGTTAGAGAGGGTGAGGGACACCATGTAAGCAAGGCCTTCTAAATCAGCAGGGTCAATGCACGGATGAACTCACAGAGACTGAGGCAGCATGCACTAGGCCAGCATGGGTCTGTACCAGACGTGGTCCCAGAGCTGAAAGAAGTGGATGCATTCCCTCAATGCTAACCCAAATGCCATCTCCAATTAATAACTACTTGAAAATTAAAATTTATTTTTTTCCAAGGGAATCTCACTGAGGAAACAGACTACCATAAGGGTAGGCCGCATGCCCAGCAGTAGATCCCAACACCAGTGGCATCTTTAGAGGTTCCTTGTCTCACAATGTCAGGTTAGGACTTTATTTTCTTTAAATTTTATCTTATTTTTTATTTTAATACATATTAATATGTAATACTTATTAATATTATACATTCTTTCTTTTTTTTACCCTGTGGGTCATGCATGTCTATATTATGGCTTCCTGTCTAGTACTTTTATGGATTCCTGAGCGTATCAATAAGTATCTGCATCTATATCTATTTCTTGAGCTCTTTTCCTCTTTGTCTGTTTTATCCCATTCTGATGTTTCAGGTTTTTGTTTTTAAATCATATTTTATTATTGTCCCTTAGGAGCCTGTTTGTTTTCTAGTGAGAGACAGAAAGGGAGTGGATCCAGATGGGAAGGGAGTTGGGGAGGAACTAGGATAAAAGGGAGGGAAACTGTAATTAGAATACATAGCATATGAGAAAAAAAAATCTATCTTCAATGAAAAATAAAAACCAAACCATGAGCGTGAAGTCATGAAGCATGATGAAGGCTTAGAGGATGTCGGCAACGAAAGAAGACTGTTATTTGGAGTAGGTTTTTATGAATTTGTTAACATAAGCAATGAAGTAGGATTTGATGGGCAAGGCAAGCCAAGCGTGTTGCTGCTCACAGCGCTGCTCGGAGCTCGGCAAGAGCAACTCGAGGGTGGTTTTGCTTTCCACGATGAGTAAATTCTGCAGTCAAGGCTGAAGGGGTTTATTGCCCCAAACAAACCACCTCCTAATATAAAAACCCCATGGCCTGAAGACATTCAATATCCGTGTGCATTTGCAAAGCAGATTAAACAAAGCTGGCCTTTGTGCAAAGCGGTTCTGAAGGCGTGGCAGCCATGCGTTTTATGTTGTGAGACAAGATACACTTGCTGAGGAAGAGAGCAGGGGAGGACAAGGCTGGGGCTGTGGAAAAAGTGAACCTCACACAGAAATGTGTTCTTAAAAGATCCTTGAAGCAAAGCCAGGCTTGTTACAAACATGTAGCTAATTAACCTAGCAACGCACTTTGTATGTGAGGGGTGTGCTGGCTTTGTAGAATCCTATGATTTATCTTAATTCAAGAGATAAAGCATTCTCAAATCACTTCGCCTTTAAAAAAAATTGATACCTTTTGAGGACCTCAAACTTGTCTACTGAAAGCCTTCATAGGATGATCGTTGTCAACAGTCCTTCCAAATTGCCTGAGCAATGAAAACAATAGGACATGGAGTGTGTGGTGTGTGTGTGTGTGTGTGTGTGTGTGTGTGTGTGTGTGTGTGTGTATGTGTTTAGCTCTGTTTCAATTCCTGAGTGTGTGTTTATATAAAATGTAGTTTCCAGAAGAAAGGCTTGCTGCTCTCTTTGGCTTTAGCCCTGAATTTTCTAATTCCATGGAGAGACTACCATGTCCCCCGTCACTGGCAGCATGTAAGGCTGACTTGAGGTTTTGAGAGCACCCTTGAATCATCTTACCCTCATGCCTTCGAAACGGGATAAGGCTCGGAGAGGCCTCAGAGCTCTCAGTGTCCGTAGGGATTTGATGGCGCCAAGTTCTGAGTAACCAAGAGCATTGGCTACCAGGCTGACCAGAGAGACCTGTAGATGGAAAATAAACTGTTACTCTCCCACAAAATAAGCTGTTAGGTAAAGGCACAGCATGCGCTTGTCCATGCTTTGGTGAGAGCCAATTAAAGGATTACTATAACCCTTCCATCTTTATCTTCCACACACTTGTACCATCTGATGCTGCCTGCCTCATCCTGAGCTGTCCTCTCTACCTGTAAGATGTGATCGTTTTTCATACATATTAACACTTAAGTCATGCCACAGGGGTCTTTGCAAAGTATGTATATTTTTACCACCAATAACTCAGGGCTTAGGTCAAAAGCCCAATCCCTCATATACCTTTGCTTAACACTGCCAAATAAAACTTAGACTGTGCTCCTGAATTTTACGATATTAAGGTTGCGAATCCTAGAGGTATTTGCCAGGTGCTAGGGCTGGTCATGTAGCTAGGTGTTTAATCTCTCCTTTGATATCATCGAAGCATTTTATTACGTTGGGTGAAACTCTTAACGTACCTACCATGGTGTGGTTAGAGATACACTAGTGGAGCTGTTGTCTCCTCATTGGCTACTTAAGCATATCACTTAAAACTTCAAAACAACAATGCACTGAATTAACAAGGAGGCATTTATCTGAAAACTTTTTTCCTGAAGTGGATTTTTGACAAGGATAGAATACTTCTTATTCACAGTGATCATATATCTTTCTGACACTTGTTTTCATGTTGAATTTTAGTTAAACAGATGCAACATTAAATAACCAACATCCTTTTGGGGAGTAGAGGAAGTCACAAGTCTCCAGGAGTCAGCACTACTGTTGCTACCTGTGTACTGATAAGATAGTAAAGCATCACTCTGTGCACACACGTCCTGGAAAAAAAGTAAAATAAAAAAAGGAAGAAAGGACTGAAAAAGAAGTGAAGGGAGAGATAAAAAGAGGGGAAAGATGGTCTGGACAGATGACTTAGTCCTTAAGAGCACTGGCTGCTCTTCCAGAGGACACAGGTTCAATTTCCAATATCTGCATGGAAGGTCACAACCACCTGTAATTTCAGATCCAGAGGACTCAATGCTCTCTCTTAGCCTCCTGAGCGCACCAGGCATGCATGTGTACACACACACACACACACACACACACACACACACACACACACACACACGTAGTTAGAACACCCATACATGTAAAATTTAAAGTAAAAAAAAAATAATTTGAAGGAAATAGAAAGAAAATCAGACTGCACAGCCGGGGAGGAGTGAAGTTGGAGGAGACCAGAACCCAAATAATCTGACTTCAAATCATATTTTAACCTTTACATCCACTTAAAAACTGTGTTCCTCATCAAAATCATAAAACACATACGGTTACCTCAGCGACCATTTTCCCGATCCTGGTATGGGTAACACACAAAAGTTCTTTCTTTTGAGAAACATTAATTCATTATATTAATTCAATGGTTTGAGGGCATGAGAGCTTATTTTTCTTGTGTGTAAAAACAAACAATTGGGAGACTAAATGCAATCTCCCTGTGATGCTCCAAGGCAAGATGGAGCCAATGATCTGCTTAAGAACACACGGCACCAAGGGTGACATAGAGATTTTAAAAGCAAATGCAGCCACTGACCCATCCTTGATTGACTATGCATTAACTCACACATAAATTCTAACAGAATAATAAATTATGAGAATGGTACATTTGATCAGTGATAAGATGATTTATGAAATTCTTTGTTACTTGGGCCTGTTGTTACAGGGGATCATGGAAATTGGAAAGGCTATTAGTGAGCACATGGGTTTCTATGTTCTATATTTATCTCAGGAGACATTAACAACTTTTAACATTTTTTTCTGGAGTACTATCTGAACACTTGTTTGTTTCTCTGTATAGAGCTGGCTATCCTGAAACTTGCTTTGTAGACCAGGCTGGCCTCGAACTCAGAGGGATACTTTTGCCTCTGCCTTCTGAGTGCTGGGGATTACAGGCATGTGCCACCACACCTGGCAATGATTATCTTTTTTAACTTTCTGGAAAAGAAAGTTAGTGATAAGAAGTTAATGGGAGAAGTAGTTTGGAAATATAGTTGGTAAACATAAAAAAGCACAGGGAAATCAAGAGAAAAACCACTATAATCATTAGGCGATTAATTAGCTTGCTATAAAGTTTATATAGGAACTTTATGCATATTTGGTTGTATATGGGGTGGGAGCTTGTTTGGAATTTTTTAACTGGGAAGCCCAGTTCCAGGTATACCTTTGACTGAAGACCAATCTCTTCCTTTTGGGGAAGGTCATTCTCTACCACCATTTCCTCACTTTGGGAGGAAGGGGGTACTTAAATAGCCAGCCAGATTAGCAACGTCAGTGATCAGTGGGGTGACAGTCATTACAGACAGAGTGTCTTCACACCCTACAAAGTGTGAGACTTTGACAAGTGTGAGACTTTGACCTACAAAAATTAGAAAGGCAATTTTAAAAATGAATAATAAGGATTTAAAAAAATGTTTTAAGGTATCTTATGACAGTTAAATGGTCAACTTGGTACAATGTAAATTCACATGGGGAGGGGGGAGAGAGACTCCATGAGGAGCTGTTTGCACTAGGTTGGCCTATGCGCATGCTCTGAGAGAATTTTTTTTTTCTAGTTGGATTCATTGAGGTGGCAAGATGCACCTTAGAATGTAGGCTGCGCTAAATCATGAGCTGGACCCTGGACTGAATGAGAAGGTGTGAAGGTGTTGTTATGTCACAAAGCAAGTCCCCCTAAGTGGCAGTGCTGCTGACAATGCCCAGGCCCAAACCAGGCTGGAATCTTACTGGGTAAGCAGAAAGACGGTTATCAGGTGAACAGAAATCTAAACTTAGCAACCTTGTAACGGGGGGGGGGGGGGGGGGTGAAAGACAGAGAGTAGCAATCTTCCACCACATATGCATCAGGTCCTGCCTCCAGTTCCTGCCTTAAGTTCCGGCCTTGGCTTCCCTCGTGACCCAAACAATAATAACATATGCAGATTCTTTCTAAACTTGCATTTTATCCTATCTTTTGAGTAAATACTTACTTATGCCCCTCCACTTAGATGAAATTCATATAAGAAAAGGAAGGCAAAGGAACACAGAGAGAACAGAGAGAACGGAAGAAGAGATATCATGAGCGGATTAATTTTAATAATACTAGATCATAGGAAGTCCAGAAATGATGGCTTTTTTAAAAGGAAAAGTAGCACAGATTTCACGCATCTACAGGAGTGAGAAAGCAGTTTAATGAACACTCAGAAGGCTCTGGACCTGGAGCCACTGGGTTCCTTGAAAACAGGATGGAGCTACACGGAAAAATGGTTGCAAATCTGTATACACGAAGGCTGGACATTACTGCTTGCTTTTATCTACTCTGTCCAGCCCTGGAAGAGTAAAATGGAATGCACCTTAATGACCAAGAGTGAAACCTGCGCTTGCTCAGGAGGGCAGAGTGTAGATCCACAGTCCACACAACTCGAGTTGCCCTGACACACAGCCAAAGCCTCTTCACTGCCTCGTGCAATTGAGGCTTTCCAATGAAGAGTACAAACCTGTTGGAGTGGCATGCGGGTTAGATCCATATTTCTCAGGGAAATAGAACCTGGAACTTCGGTTTGTGGGATCCGTAGGATGAGGACAAGTTAGATTATGTTTAGGGGCAAGGGCTTCAAAATTAATATTTCTAATTTTTGTGCTTGGCCACAAACAGGAAATGACTCTGGTTCTGCTCTAGCCACAGGCAATGAATGCCAGAGGGAGCTGTGATTTCTTATTTCTCCAGACCTAAATGACCACCCTGTTTGCAGGATGCCTGCGAAGTGGTGAATAAAATTCCAGTCCAGGCAGATATTCCTTTTGGTGAACACTCTGGAATCGGATCTCTGAATTTTCATGGTACAAATGTGTGTGTGTGTGTGTACACACATATACATATATACACACATATATATATGTATATATTATGCACATAAGCTTACATATATTTATAATTTATTATATACACCAAATTATAATTGTACAGTTAATAATATACACAAAAGTGTTTTATATATATAATATGTAATTATTTATATATAAGATATATATAGATATATATCCACACACATATATTATATATCTAAATATATACATATTTATGATTTATGAATATATGATATATATTTAGGCCATCTGTTAACTTATTTTAGGACCTATGTTACTTTTTGTAATGTTAAAATGATTAATTTTAATTCTTGTTTTGTGTCTCTCTTCCCCATCTCAGCATTTAAGTGAGTTAGCTGAAAATAAAAGCTTTCTTTCCTCATGAAACTTCTCCATGCTACTCTGAGTGAAATGGAAAACTGCCCAACTTTCATGTTTAGGTCAGAAAGTGACAAATGCAGAAAGATATATATCCAGTCTGTGAACCTTGATACCCAGGAATATACCCTGGGGTAGTTGGGGTCTCCACTCTTGAAGAAGAGCATGATACAGTAATCTTGGAAGCCACTGAGGGTGGACAGCAGGGCTCTGTTGAGCCCATTAAAGGAAAGCTATTTGCTCCTAGTCCAAGGAATGTACTATTCCTTTGGCCCTGGGTGGAGACCTAACAAGATCTGCTCCAAGACTAGAACATTACATACTACTGTCTCCTCCCTTAAGAATTAATCCAGCTGGGCCTGTCAATCACCCAGCTAGGAGAGCACTTCTCATGAAGACTGCTTCACCTAAAGCCATGTCAAGGAGATAAAAAGAATAATTATTTCAGTAAGGAGATAATGTACTTATCTCCCCCAGAAACCTGTGCCCCACTCAGCCACTTGAAGAACTTCCATCAGGCTATTAGGTGGCTCCTCTGTCATGTGGCTTGTCTGCTTTTCTGAAACTCAGCTAAGAACAGGGTGGGGGTGGGGGGTAACCTCCTCTTCTTTTCTTCCTTTTCCTTTTTAAAGAAGCTGCTCAAAGGCTGGGCTTGCTCTCGCTGGCATTCTGGGCAATCTCATTCTTTTTCAAAAGCCTTCCCCACACCCCTCCATCACGTAACTTCTGTCAAATGGCGCACCTTTCTTTCTCTCTTCCTCTTCTGCCTTATTGTATTTCTCTGATACAGTAATAAATTTGTCCTTGAGTATTATTTTGAATTTGTTTTTATTTAATTTTTAATTTTAATTTTTTTATTATTAATGAGACTAAGAAAGGATCCCCAATCTGTCCTGTGACAATAGAGAGAGAGAATAAAAAAGAAGCCAAAAGCTGATGGAATTGCAGGATCTCATAATAGAATTAAAGCAATAGCACACAAGGCCACGCACTGTCTTTTGCTTTACTATAATAACATTTCCACATCATTAGCCTTGCAATACTATTTAGTCTCTTAATTCGTATTATGTCATCCAAAAAAAATAATAAGGGCAGAAAATTAGGATACTGTATGGTGCGTTTTGTCTGTCCTTTGTCCCTGGTAGCCATGGCAATAGTTGTCAGGTCTATGGTGATAGTAACGACACTCCCTAGTAAAAGGAGAAAGACATGATCAGAAGCCTCTGACCTGAGATTTCATCCATTGTTTTTCTGCCCCTTCCCTCAGCTGTATGGGACTTGGGGTTATGTAAAAAGCAAAAGATTGTTTTTAAGCAGACTGTGCTCCAAAGTTGCCATGATGTTGCCATCCACGATGGGGTGAGACTTCACTGTGGTGTCTATGCGCTCCTGCTTAAAACTCCTCACTTGTGCTCTGTAAGAAATCCTGGTAAATTCACTGCTATGAAGTAGGATCTTGATGAAATCATAATTTGTTCTGTTTTCAGTGCTCCAGAAGGTGAAAGGATGTTTGCCTGTGTGCGGCCCTGCGTCCCCGCCATGAAAAACAAATTTTTAAGGCAGCAAAGGAAAAATACCAGCACATTTTTAGAATCCCATGTCTTCTCCTTGCCTTAACTGATACTTTTCTTCCACTAAAGTTTTCCAAAAGCATCTATCCAAATCTTTGTGACTCATCTCTCCCTCCTTGTGGACAAATGGATTGAACTAGAAATGATCATAATGAGTGAGTTAACCCAGAAGCAGAAAGACTCAAATGGTGTATACTCACTTATATCTGGACACTAGCCCAAGGGGCACATCCCATGAAACTCTTCACTTATCATGAAAGTGGGACAGAGGGGAGAACATCCTATTGGGACTCTTGGTGAGAGAAGTATGGAAAAATGGGGAAATAGATGAATCCAGAGGGTCCTAGAAACCTATAAGAAGAACATCATGATGGGTGGGTTGAGGCCCAGAGGGGTCTGCTCAAATTACTGCACTAACGAAGGACAATACAATAGTAAACATTGAACTCCTACTCTGATCTACCCAATGGACAGGACATTCTCCATAGCTATGTGCAGAGCTGGGACTGACTTTGACATGAACTCTGGTGCTCCATATTTGACCACTTCCCCTTGGCGGGGAGGCCTGGTGGCACTCAGAGAAGGAATAAGCAGGCTACCAAGATGAGACTTGATAGCCTATGACCATATAGTGGAGAAGGAGGTCCCCCTCAGTCATAGACCTAGGGGAGAGGAATAGGGTGAAAGCGGGAGGGAGGGAGGATTGGGAGGATACAAGTGATGGGATAACAATTGAGTTGTCATCTGAATAAATTAATAAAAATTTAAAAAACAATGGGGCTTTATATCACAGGACATTTGAACTTGTTTTCTACTTCAGTCTCAGGCTTTTATAACATATATATTGGCCTTTGTGTACTTGATTAGAGAAATCACAAGGCTCTGAAGTTATGAACATGCAACCATCCTGAGCATGTCAGTTTTGAGAAGATGACCTAAGTGCTCATCTCTGGGCAAAGGGTAAATCCAGTGAGGTAGACTTCTGTTACACATCATGGCTTCCACAAAAGTTTTCCATGAGCATTCTAAAGACGGCTTTTGTTTGTTTAAAAAGGAGTACTTTGAAACATGTGATCCCTCTATGTTTACTTCTTTGACCCTTTAAGGTGATTACAACAACATCACACTCCATGTTGTTTATGCAAAAAAAAAAAAAAAAAAGATCACAGCGTCTTCGTTAATGGATACATCGTCTTTAATCAAGTGCAACCCTGGATTTGAAGTGTTGATTTGACTGTGAGAATGATTACATCTGTTTATGAGGTCTATAATTACAAGGGATGAAGATCAGTTTGTTGGTGGGTGATGTTATGCTTGCATAAAAACTCACAAGGACCATGCAGATCTGGTTGTTTTCAAGGAATTTCAAGTAAATATCAGTTACGTTACGCACGTAGTCTACCGGCATTGGTAAAAATAGCATGTATTGGTAAAAATAGCATAGTTCTGGAGTATTACAGCGTATTATGCATTTTATAGGATGATAATATTTTGATAGTAAAAAGTTACACAAATGGAACAGGTGATCTGTCTAGATCAATATTGTGGCGGACAGAAACTCAGAGTAAGATGGCCTTCTTGCTTCTAAGTTGCATCAACATGTTTCTGTGGCCCTCTTCATAGCCATTGCTTACTCCTTCTTCTCATGCAGAACATTGTCCTATTACCTCCGCGTGGCATCCAGACCTCTGTTTTCTATACCCTCCTTTCTGTTTTCTGCACTTACACCTCTAAACCCTCCTGAAGCCTTAGGGGGGAAGGGAACTAACCTTTTCTTTTTTTAAAGTCCCATGTACATTATGTTTTCCTTTTAATTATCATTGCTCAGTCCAATTTGCTGGTTCATTTTTTTTTTTTAAATTGCCTTTTGCCCAACTTCTTAATGTTGAAGTACAGGTTTTAGTCCTGGGTGTCCTTGTTAATTTTCATTTTCTGCATAGGAGGTAAGGTGTGTTCGTGGCTTCTAAAAGCATCTCCCACTGAATAACCCCTAAATTCACTCATGGACTCATATGAAGTTCACCGTCTATTCATAATTGCCTGATAAACACGCCTCTTCTGGCCTATTCTCCACCCACTGCCCCAACCTTGTTTTCTGATAGTCTGCGTCCCAGTTGCTGGTTCTGCCTGATACTTGTGTGTTCAAGGTAGAAGAAAACATGTGCCCTGAATCCATTCTGCCTTTTCATATACCATGCTCATCAGAAAATCGCGACCTTGATCTGAGACAAAATCTCCTTTACTGGTGATGGAAGCAACGTCCTCGTCCACCTCCCCACCTCCATTATTTACCATCCTCCCTCCAAATGCCATCACATAAAAGCATTGATTACATCTCTGCATGACTTGACTCCTCAAGTCTTCCTCTCATAATTCTGTATAGTGAACTGTCAGCATGTGGTGCATATATAATTACAGTGCACGGTGAGGCCTTTAGTACCTTTCAGACTCGGTTTCTGTCTTTGTGCCCGTGTTTCGTCCTAGGTTAGCACAGCAGTTCCTTCTTTGTCTATTGTATATTCACTTCTCATAGTCATGTTAGGGCTTTTTCCCTCTGTTCTTTGACTGGAGGCTGCCTCTCTCTGACCAGCTCTCAGGGACACGTACTTGGACAGCAGCTGGCAGTGGTTCTCTGCTCCCGAGCTGGAGTCACATCCAGTCCCACGACTTCTTGTTATTATACAGCATTAATCCTACATTTAGACTTTGTTGTTTTGTTAATGGGAGCTTATTTATCCTACTTCCCACCTCTTGGAGTACACTTTCTACTAGAAGTTAACCTGTTTCCACCTATCTACTTTGTCTACCATACCTTGAGGTTTTAAAATAGAGTTACTGAGTAAGTTGGTTAATTTTTATGACGTTAAAAAGACCATTGTAGTCTCATTTTACATTTAGGTAGGATTTTCAAGATGTTACATGGCTCAAGTATATGAATGCACTTTTCAAAGATATGAAATATTCTTGTGGCTGGTTGGCACAGAATTTTGCTTTTTTTTTTTTTTTTTTTTTTTTTTTTTTGCTATTAAGATATTTCATTTGGGAACTGGAGATGGCTCACAGGTTAAAAGCACTGATTGCTCTTCCAGAGGAGCTCGGCTTGATTCTCAGCACCCACATGGTGGATTACAACCATCTCTAACTCCAATTCCAGAGGATCTGATTTCTTTTTCTGGCCTATATGGGCACAAGGCATATATGTGGTGCACAGACATATATGCCACCAGAGTACTCATGAAATAGAAAGGACAATAATAAAAAATATATTTACTTGTACTTTGAAAATTGATATTAGTCTAAAGTATACTATAACTTAACTCAGTTGATGCAGTTCTTTGAAGATAAGTTGTTATCAGCTTGTTAACATGAATTTATTGTTTGTGGTTGGGAGATGGAAATCTAATATAAAAGAACTTGCCTAGAAGTGAAAGGTTTCAATATCAGTTCTATCTGGTAATATTTTTACTCACTAGAAGACAAATAATTTTGACATAATTGTCTTGCTCCTTAAAGGAGTATTCAATAGAAAGTGCCCAAATGTCTATATTACATAGCTAAAATAGAACATAAACCTTTGCCCTTGAGAAGTTTTTTGCATCATGCTTCTATTTTCTAAGTAAAGAAAACCACGAGGTTACTTCACTAGTAAATGATTGTCATGCAGAACAAAAGTAAAATATGACCAGCTAGACAGGGAACATGGAAGAACGTGATCTGGATTTTGAATCGAGGAATTTGATACAAATATCAGCTTTGTGATTAGTAGTCACTTCAGGAAGATTATTTTAACTTCAGTTTCCTAATGTCTAGATTGAAATAAAGGCCAGCTTAAGAAACCCATTCTACCTCCATAACCAAGAACGTTAGACTTCCCTTTGTATAGACCTTTCAGGAGAACCTAAGATTAATCTCTATTATTCATGAAAGACCAGATGAGAATACTGGAAGTCATTTATGGTGTATTTTAAAAAAAACCTTAGCCGATTTCTGAGGAACTCAGAGTGTTGAACATATTCTGGCTGTAGAACAATGAGTGAGTGTGTGTGAGAAGAAAGACAGTAGTAGTCGGACGGTCCAAGCTTGCTAAGATGAATGAACACACATGTACAGCAACCACCGCTTCATAGTCAAGGGTTACAACTAAAACGAGAGTGCTTCCTGATTGTTAGGACACATCCAGAAGACAGAGCCTGAGCCCCTTGTTTTGTTGGGAGACTATGCAGCCTCTTACAGTGAGACACAGCTGACTCCAGGACACAGCCCCCACTGTGTCTCTATTAGTTAGACTAAAAGATAAAACCGTCCCCAAACCAGACAGATTCCACATTGGGATCCCCTCTTACCACTCACCTCAGGTCAGTCAGAGCAGACTTTTGTCTTATTCTTTGCATGATAAATATCTCACTAGCTACTGGGGTACCCAACTACTGATTTAAAAAGAGACTCACTTTGTTGTCTCTACATATATGTGACTGAAGGAACATAGTAAATGAGTCAATTTATTATTATTTAGTAATAAGTACTTTTGTTGGGACTTAAAGTGAAAAACTCAAAATTCCTGGCCCCCAATCTATCATGACTGTGTCTCCTGGAGATTTTTAAATGATCTATTAATAAGCTAAGTACTTAGGTCTAATCAATCTGTCATCTAACAGACTTACCTTACATCTCACAAAACTTTCTGCATGTGGCATACACCAGGCTCTGTGTGGTTAGTGTTACCACTTCTACATTCCGGGCACTTCCTCTACTTGTGCCTACGAGCTATGCCTCACTCCTCACCGTGGCATTTACTACAGGGTTTCTTTTTGCTGCTGTTGTAGTTTGTTTGCTATGTTTTGTTTTAATCTCTGCAGTTATGTTAGCGTGAATAGGACAAGGTTTTCAGTGCTAAGGTCTCAGTCACAAGAAGTGTACAAACTGTGAAAACTCGTTCTTAAAAAGCAATTCCTAGAGACCATCTCAGATACTCACGTCAACAATCAGGAAGTCCAGCCAGCACCATGCATTGGTGAAATATGTTTGAAACCCATAGGCCACCCATTTGAGAAGCATCTCCAGGATGAAGATGTAAGTGAACACCTTGTCAGCATACTCCAGCATGGTTTTGATTGTCTTTCGTTGTTCAATGTAAATGTCTTCAAAGGCCTGTGAATCAAGAATAGTTTATTTACCTTAGTGGCCTGCCTTCCCAAAATGCTTAAAATTATTTTTCGGCTAATGTTGAGAACCAAGCAACACTTGGAGGAGTATTGGGTAGTATCAAACAAATATTTTCCATCAGCCAGAAGCTAAATCCTAGATCTAGCTGGGAAATATTGCCACAGGAATGTCAGCATCTTTGTTGATTTTATATGTGCCTTTATCTCAACTTCTCACCCCAAAGTATCTGTCTCAATCACTACAAAAAAAAAAAAAAAGCTTCAGTTCATGGAAGATGGACTAAAGACATCCAGGTCATAAGAGATAGAAGTGGCTTATTTCAACAATATTTTCTGTGATGCCATCTCTTATTTTCAAAGAATAAGTTCATTGCACACAGAGAAAGCAAGATACACAGATAATCCATAAATACAATCATTAGGATAGACTGGGTGACACTGACCAGGATTCTAGCACAGCCAGGGGGATGTCTCTCAAATGGTGTGTCAGTGAGGAAAATATCTGGTGGGCAAATACCAGATGTGAAATTCCTTCAGGCTGTGAAATTCATTGGTTCTGACTTGTGAGCAACAATTTGTGGAGAGCTCCCAGCTCTGCATGGCACAGATGTACCTGTTCTTTTGATTTCTAAACTGAGAGGACATTTCTTGTATTTCCAAAGAGCTGGCTCTTTCAGTGGAGCATGCTTTTTGCCAGTGCACATTCACTTACCAAAGCACCACTACTGAGGAGGATCATGAAGACAATGAATGTCTCAAACCAGTTGTGTTCCACAATGCTGTAGCACGTCTTCCTAAGATTCCACCAGATTTTTCCTTTGCCTTCTTCTATACTTACTTGGCAGAAGGGAAATTTCTTAATACATCCTAAACGGCAATATTAATATAATAAAATAGGGGAAATACACTTCAATCATTAGTTCCAAAATTAGTATTTTTACTTCTTTCTCATCCCATTTCCAGTTCATTTTATCCTTTATTGCCTGGTTTTGTTTCAACACTCTCCTGTATAATGAGTCATACGTAAACTTACACACTTGGTTAGAATTTATGGAATTTCTGTGCATTTGCTTGAGTAAACGTGGTTTCTTTTTTTCATTACAAGTTAGAATCTCTTTGCCTCGAGGCCACTAAGGAAAATAGAGTAATTTTTCATCACATTGGTTTGGGAGCAAAGCCAGACATGCAAATTGTTTATTCATGTTCCCATGTGACCCTAGGCACTCACTCCCTTCTCTTCAAGCATAGAAAATCCCACCGTCTCCCCAGGTGTCAGCCACTGTCACGTTTCTTAAGCTAATTTATATCCAGCCTCAATGCTTTTCTTAGTCACGCCTATGACTCATTTTTCAGTCAGTGTCTCTTATTCTTCTCTCTGCTCCTCTGCCTCCTAGACTTCATATCATTTCCAACTTCTGTCTAATAATCTGCTGCTCTCTCAGCTACTACTTGTCACATTGAATCCAACCATGATGAACCTATAAATCTCTATTGATTTCTGTGCAAGATGAGTTGATCACTATGAGAAAGACATGGCAACCTGCCAACACTCTACAATACAGAACCACCTCCCAATAGTTCTGGCCAGAGCACAAATTAGCCAAATTTGAAACTGGGAGGGATGGGATGTAATTGTATAAGCATCTTTAAGGCCAGTTACGCTACTCACTCCCCCAACATTTTGAAGGGATTGCCATATGGATGATGTGACAGTCCAGAAGGTCATGCATCTCAAATACTATTATATTATTGAGGATAAGGACAGCAAAGGCCAAACAGAAGAAACAACAAAAGCATATGCAACTTAGCATATACTCTCATTTGTCCAGACACTGTGTTTGCTGCTGTCTAATCTGGAAAGCTAAGATCTGAGGCAATTTAAGGCATGGAGTGTAGATGAAAACCGGAAAAACAAAATAAGCATGCCCTCACCATTCCTTTTACAAGCTTTTTTTTTCCTCAGTGAGGTGTATTCAGATCTCATAAGGATGGGGCATTCAACATGGTGGAGTTTCTTTACCTTCAGTAAAGCAAGCTTCTGGTTTAAGGTCTTCCTCGGGTTCAGTTTCAGCTTGTTCGCCTTCTCGGGGTGGAGCCACATCAACCGTGCTTCCTTCAGAAGAGCTGGTGGCGTTTAATTTCTGGAAACAAAGTCCATGTCAGAGATGTGAATCTCCCTTCCCTTTGCTCAAGTGATTGGGAAACACTCTATCACATGGGAAAGTGGCAGGGTCTAAATGTGACACCATTAATTCTACTGATACCAAGGTGCTAGCAATGTGAGCAAAGTCTACTCTACAGACAGAAAGGATAGTGGTTAGTGTGGGTACTTGGAAAGATGAATAAAGTTGCTTTAGAGTCTTCCTTTGTTCACGAGTTCCATGTGCAAACAACCAGGAATACTCCAGCCATGAAAAGAAGGGCCTCATAAAATTGAGTAGGCTCACATCTACTAATGAGTATTTTAATTAAATGCATCAGATCAGATCACAACTTCCACCTGCGCAGATGGAAAGTTTTGGAGGGCAAAGAACACCGTCAGTTGCTTCTAAATACTGTCCATGTTTCTGTAATTTTAGCAAGGCAGGGCTACAGGTTAACATCCATCACACTCATTATGGCTCAGCTGCGAGCTATATTTTTCTCCAGCTTACATAATTTTCTCCTTACTTTACTAGCAGAAAATGATGGATCTCCCCCTCTCGTTCTTTTTTGAACTGCATAAATGAATTCAACACTTGCCAAAGAATTCTAAATGAAATGGAAATTTCTCCATAGATGACATTGTCTGGGATCGTTATTAGGAGCTCATCGTGAATGCAACATATGATCAGGCTGCAAATTTTTTCCTTTAAATAAATCATTGTGACATGACACATGGCAAGAATAGCCACCGTAATGTTGCCAGAATAAATATCTAATAAATTTCCTGAGATTATGTGGGAGGATATCACGAATGTACAATGTTTTATGAAAACCGGGGCAAAGACATGACATACAACAAGACTGAGGGGCTGTAAGTGTTTTGGGTGGAAGAGCAAGAGTTTGGGTGGATACCACGTGCTCATGGTATCGAAGCTGCACTAACTTCAGCAGCTAAGGGTTTGGGTCATGGGGCTCTAGCCAGTGGAAAGAGTTAATGTGCTGTTCTAAAAGGGCCTAGATGATTCCCCAAACACCAATTCTACTGGGAGAAGTTTGGCTCATAGTTCCTGGCTTATCTTAAATCCCAATACAGATCTGGCTTTAATATTTTTGAGATGTGAACTAAAATTGAAGAGTAACATTAGGATAGTGTTTTCTGTGTTGTTATTTTGACTTAACCATGCCAAACAAAATATGTAATAACAATGGCTTTGAGTCACAATATAATTTACTATATAGCCTCTCCCAGTAAGTAGTGCTTGGAAGAGAGGAGCCATTTTACTATTTTGAGCTTATGGTTCTTAGAATTCTCAGACAGTATGAATTTTACCTCAACTTCCTTTACTCTTAGAAATATGGGAACACTGAGACAGACTTTCTCCTTCTGAGCTTTTTTGCTTTTTTCAGCCAGGATATTTTTATCCTTAAAACAGAAAAGCCCAGGAAACCTGCCACTGTGTATAGTTGCAGCAGTTGTAACTAAGGGTACACTGGGTAACTGGTATCAGCTGCCCAGCTTCCCCAGTGGATCATGGGGTGGGTGCTGTGGCTTTTATGAGTGAGTGCAATTGTACCACTGTGCAAACAAGCACTGATAAAAAACCAAAATGTTCAGAGATTAGTCATCAAAAGGTCCACGTTCATCATCTTCTTCTTGGCCAATAGGCTCAAAAATTTCTTCTGAGCATGGCCATGGTCCACCTCCTCCATTAATTCTTTCTTACACGATCTCTTCAGTCAAATTTCACAGTCCATTTAGCCCATTACACTTGCTGCCTTTGGCCAAATGTGCCCATTTATGCATGTGCTTGCAATGTATATATACATATATATATATATGTATGTGTGTGTGTGTGTGTGTGTGTGTGTGTGTGTGTGTGTGAGAAAGAGAGAGAGAGAGAGAGAGAGAGAGAAGAGAGAGAGAGAGAGAGAGTGAGAGAGAGAGAGAGAACACACATCTACATGTATATGTACACAAACATATTTTACATATCCATACCAAACACATACATATTATGTATTAAAAGGTCAACCAAATATGGAATAGATATTAAATATTTATATTATTTTCATGAAAAGTCAATAAATGAATGCATTATTTTACTCTTTTTTTTTTTTTTTTTTTTTTTTTTTGGTTTTTCGAGACAGGGTTTCTCTGTGTAGCCTTGGCCATCCTGGACTCACTTTGTAGACCAGGCTGGCCTCGAACTCACAGCGATCCGCCTGCCTCTGCCTCCCGAGTGCTGGGATTAAAGGCGTGCGCCACCACGCCCGGCTTTATTTTACTCTTTTTTAATTTATTTACTCTTATGGAGAGAATTGCAATGTTTAGATAATTCCATCTCTGCTTTCTGATAAATTATGTCAATAAATTGATTTAAATGAACTCTAGCTATATTAGAAAATGTTTTAATATTAGAAACATATTCTCAAAATGTTTTTCTATAATGTCTACAGACATTTAATAAAGAAGTTTGAGAGGAGAATATTATAAACATTATATAAAATATATGCATATATGCTTTCTCATGATTTTTTTTTAGAAAATATACTTACCCTTCAATTCCCATTAAGTAATGGCATTGTGTTTAATTTTCAATTGAATTATCTTACATATGCTATACTGGTATCATATATTTAAATGCAAATACTTATTTAAAATACTGTTTCACAGTACACATAATATTAGCTACTAACCTAGGTGACTAGTTTGCCCAGTGTGGACCACTATTGTGTTTCCAGAAGACGGTAAAGGTATGGATGTAGTTATCATATTTGGATATCACAATATCCATATCTAGTTGGTTCTAGGTTCCTTTTAGGGAGGAAAATGTTCTATTATTTCCCCCTCTGTCTAGTGCTCTGAGTTCAGCATGTCTTAAGGGTTGGGAAACAACCTTGCATTCTTTCTATTCTTGTCTAAGGATCAGAGCCTAATTATATGGATAACTGCTTTGTGGCCATCCAAGATGTTTTCTGGTTGTTAAGCATTTTAAGCTTTGGCCCTGGGAAGCTTCCCAAAGAATGTTCTGAGGGATTCTTACAAGTCCTTTAGACTGGGGCTGGAGAGATAGATCAGTGGTTAAAAACACTGGATTTCTTCCAAAGGACCTGGGTTCAAATCCCAGCACCCACATGGCTGCTCACAACTGTCTATAACTCCAATTCCAGGGGATCTGATACCCTCACACAGACATACATGGAGGTAAAACACCAATGTAAGTAAAAAAAAAAATCAAACCAAACGAACAAACAAGGGGGGGAGGGCGGACCAAAAGTCCCCAGGACCTTCATGAACCAAAGATTGAAAGATAGTATTGTAGTTTCTGTCTCACAAGTGCTTTACAAGGGACTTCTCCTCTGTGAGGGTGTTAGAGCTTTTGTAAGTCAGAGCACCAGTCCTGTTGAGGTTTCATTGGTGGGAAAGGCTGAAGCACTGGCTGAAACCCTCAAGCCAGATTATGGCTACAGGAAAGTGTAAATATTCCATAAAATTATGAAAATCTTGTTTAAACTATGTGAAACATTGAAGGTATCAATTTTACTTACATTAGTAAATTAAACCATGAGCTGAGTTCAGATTAAGTGACACAAACTGCTCAATACACTACCTGGTATTCTTGAGTCACTGGTTACATGAAGAAATTCATATTTGCATTTTAAAAATCACTATTTACATTATAGAAAATTAAGCACTCTATATTCTATACATTGGTATAATTCTATACCAATTCTATGCATTGTTGTAATACAATCTATATGCCAAACACTATGAAATTCACACTCTGTTAGAGGGTAAAACTCTTACTGCTATACCAAAGGACTACCAGATTAACTGAAAAGTATATGACTTATTTAAAAGAAGTAACTGATGATAAGTACAAAGAAAAACTTACTTTCATTTATATTGCCAGAGTTGTGATACTTCAATGATATCAAAAAAGCAAAGAAACCAGAAATGAAATTTACCATATTAAAAAATTACACAAATACACTAAATAGCCAAAGTTAATACTTGCTCTGAGGTAGTTAAGACAAATAAACATTTCTGGGAATATAGGCATAACAACAGAAGGCTTCCAGCAAAAAACGCATAGTACAAGTTCAATCTTGCTTTCTTGTACTATTTTCTTCTTAACCCATCCAATATTACATGACCCTTAAATGTTAGAGTCTCCCATCCCTTGTAGAAACTGCTGGCTCTACAGAGGGATGATGGCTTTATGCTCTATGAATGCACGCTGGGAAGCAGGTTTTAAGATGCAACATTCTCCAGGCCGAACTCAGCCACAGAAAACATGCCTGGCTATAGCAGAAGCCTGGCGCAATGCTGTGGAAGCTGCTCGTTCATCCAAGAACCATGCTCTCAAACATGGTACCTGATTATGATGCTTTCAAGGTTAACTACAACTACCAGTCACTCAGAGGAATGGGTTATCTCAACAGAAGAATGATAGAATTAGCAACCATGAAGACGTCTCTCCCCAGATCACATGACCTTATAGAGAAAGTCCTCCTTGCGAAGAATAGCAGCACTCTTTATATTTTTGTCCAATTAAATAAATAGAATTTAACTTCCAGAGATAGGAGAGAATGTTAGCAACTGGCCTACTTCCACTGAAATGCGCTCACATTTCATTTATTTTCAATCAGCGCTCAAAGTTTTGACTGCTGTATGGGTCAAGAGACAAAGGAAAAGATTCAGCCATTACAGATTGCCTCAAAAAAAAATCGAGCCATTACTCTCAAGAATTCTCGATTTTGTCATACAGGTAGACAAAGAAAAGTCTTTTGAGGGCCTTGGTCTGATAACTTGGATATGAAAATCCATATCCTGATTTAAAACAGTTTACATGAACAACAAGCAGCCATATACAGGGGCCATTTGTTGCCTTGTCCAAGGCAAGAATTGACTAAAACCAATAGCTCTCTTTCAGCCACTTATGGACTGGCTAAAAATATATAAACTGCCACCATTTGGTTTCTCCTTGACACATGTTAAATGTACAATACCCCGTGTGCTCCTTTTATGTAAAAATAGCCATCATAAAAGCACAGTATGTAAAATGGAAGGTAATTATGTGGTATGTGAAGAGGAAGGCAAAGGGCATTAGGAGAGCAGGAGAGAAAGGCCACTTAATCGTGAGAAGGGGGAGAAACACTTCTGTCAGAAGCAGACATAATTGGGGCTTCCTCAGCAGAAGAACACCAAGACAGTTTTCTAAAGGTCGAGCTGGGTTAACGTGGCTAGTCACACGCCCATCTCTGCCTCTTGAAAGGTTGTTTGAAAGACACAAGCGAGAAATCAGAATCTAAAGTCATCACTCCATTGTTCCTCCAAGTCTGAAAGCAACATAGTGCTTTTTTTTTGTTTTTTGTTTTTGTTCCCACTGGGTTTCAGGCTCAAGGTCTCAGTCAAACACCTAGTCTTTAAAAAGGCCACAAACGCTTCAGAAGTGAGCCTCCCTGCGAGGAACACTAGGAGACATGCTGCTTCACAACACTATTTCATTCTATTCTGCTAAATCACCAGCAACAGTATTTTTTCCACTTTTCATGAAAAAGTGTGGTTTTGAACTGGTTGTACTCAACACCTAACTCTCAGAGCCCGTACGGAACAATACATGTCTAAATTATACTCACTGACACTCTGAGTTAAATGTAGACACGGGTATTGCAAAAGCCAGTGTCTTTTAGCAATGGCTGACTTCTTACTGGTTTTCCTCCCAAAGCCTGTACCTTGGCTGAAATCAATAAGCTATCATACCAACAGGAGACAGTTGGGACAAGAGTAAAGATTTAGCTAACCCAGAAAGCCACAGTATTTGCAGGAGAGGACTCTGCCCCTCATAAATCTATAGCCAACTATCAAAAGCACTAAATGTTTTAAGTACCATTTTTTTTGCACATTCATAATAATGTACACAGAAATAAATGTACACAGGGAAAACCAAGTCAAGAAACAAAAATAGAAAACAAACAAAACCTAGCACATTAGAGCAACGACTTAGAGATCAAGGTGCCTTGTGCGTCATGTGTGAGGACTCCATGTTCATGGCACAGAGTCTTCCTTTGGACCACATTACAATGATCACTGTGGTTTTATTCCAACATGACTAGAAAAAATTTCCAAACTGCTCAAAGTCCAAGATATGAGGTGCCCAAATGCATACTCAGACTAATACCTGGCTTCGCCAAGGTCTCGCTGCTGCCCTATTGCTTCCTCAGAGCCTTTCTGAAAGCAGAAAGCAAAGATTTACATCTGGAGCACAAGGAATTGGTTTAGTTGAAAGTGATACCCAATACTTGCAAATGGCAGTACTATCACACGCACGCACGCACGTACACACACACACACACACACACACACACACACACACACACACATACACACACACACAAACTTCTTGAAGCTTATTTTGGTGGCACAGTTTACATATAAGGGCTGAATCATCAATAACAAAAAAAAGCTGTGGCCTTATTTTAATGAAATAAAAACAGAAATAAAAAAAATATGCATGCTCTCTTAAGTCTGAGTATATCGAATTGTAAGCATTTCTAGTATGTTTAAATCGCTATCGTGATGAATCTTATCGGGCATGCAATTATTGCTTTTTTTAAAATCCGAAAGACTACAGTGGAAAACCCATTGGCAGAACTGCATATGACTTTGGGACTGCCCATCTCGCCTGACCATGCTGTGATGTGTCACGCGCTTCAGCAGAGAGCAGCTGGGCCAGCCTCGCACTTCCTTGCCACGGCAGCGGAAGGACACTAGCTGCGGAGCATGCAGGCCAGTCTCAATTCGTTTAGAAAGTGACTGTATGAGCACAACTTGCTTAGGTAACCTGGGTAAAAGTGGTGGCTCGAGCCTCTGGCTGCTTAAAAAACACCAGAGCGGCATTCTTGATGGCGCCAGCTTGGTCTCACCCCTGTGAGAAGTAAGAATGGTTAAGTAGTGAAGGTCACAATAGGATATTGCTAGACTGAATTTGGAATTCAGCTAAGAATATGATCATTAAAAGCATTTATTCTAAATCTTTCCTTTGGGAAGATAAGCCAGTAATCTTTTAAGCACTAAATTAGAAAGATCTATAGCCATCAGGATTATGTGAACATTAAAACCATAAAAAAAAAAAAAAAAAAAAAAAAAAAAACCAAAACGGTACAGTTAGAGATTGCCACAACACTATTTGCAGATTTTTGGGTTTCTTTAAAATAAAAAAAATAAGTATTTTGAAATTCATGGCTTTGATCTTTATGCAAAGCTTTGAGCTTGTTTCCATACCAGATTGTTCATCTAAGTTGCATATACATACACACATAATAAACACATTTATGAAATACACATTAGGTAATGTATAAAGTCCTAGAGCTTACACATATATCAGGGATTATTTATCTCTGGCGGCAGCTGCTAATCATATTTTATTACAGAAATGAGTGGAAATACTTGACTAGCTAAGGTTTTCAAACCATCTAAACTGATTGGCTCACTACCTAATGTAAAAGAAAAAATGTATGCAATTTTGAAATATTTTAGTTTTAAGGATAAATATAATAAAACTTTGTTGTGTTCAGCCTATTGGTTGCTTACTTTGTGAGCAAAACCAAAGGATATTACATCCTCTTCAAAGCAGAGCTCAGTGTCTTACTTATGCTGTGGTCAAGCAACTAGCAAAAATTAAAATGTCTGTATGTGTGTGTGTGTGTGTGTGTGTGTGTGTGTGCGCGCATGTTATACTTGGGTGGAATTTATCTAAATCTGTCCTTATGTTGGAGTAGTTTTGCTATTATTATTTAAAGTTCTATCTTATGTGTCATGTGTTAGCAATTATATTGCTTTGGGGTAAATTTTGGGGATACTAATTTACATATATTTTCCACATAATATTTATTGTTGAGTAAAAGTAAAATTTATTGCTTATTGAACAGAACTTGAGTTCAAGCAAGATACATAATAGTTTTTATTTATTCTTTGAGAACTTAAAACAAAGAATTTGTGAACCTATTCCTTCCCCTCCTCCAGAACTTTCTCGCCTCCCTACAAGCCATCTTTATAGCAGTTTCTTCTTTTAAAATGCATGTGGAATACAGAACAGTGTCAGATCTTTTGTGATTGAAGTTACAGATGGATGCTACCTATTACGTGGGTTCTGGAAAACAAACCTAGGTCTCCTGTAAGAACACCAAGTACTTTTAATCTGCACCATTTCATCAGCTCTATAGTAAAGCAATATTTAATATTACTTTGTATGATCGTTTCAAAATTTAACCAAGCATAAATATGTATATAATTTTACATTGATGATTTTACTACTAACAATTATATATTAAAAATTTTCAATAACTTCTGTAATTGGATTTCATGTACTTAAAATTAGGTTGAAACAATATGAAAACATAGAAATTACCCAACAATAAATTTTTGTTTAGGAAATGAATGTTTTCCAGGAATTGATGATGAGTAATTATGTTTTAATATTCCAAGTTTATGATGTTTAAATCATTAAAAAGAAATATCTGTGGATCTTATGGAGGGTTTGAAATATATCAAAACCAGTGTTTTAGCAGACACAAATGGAGGTATTTAGTCTTCATAAGCGCAGTGTCATCAGTCTCTGTTATTACTTTGGCTTTTCTGTCTTCGCTTGACCTTAAGCTAGTCAGGCAATTATGGTCTTAGCTTTTTCCTAATTTTGCCTTAAAATTCTTTGACCTCTCCTATTTTTAGGGAACCACATAATTTTAAATCTTGAATTATCTAATCTACTTTTAGCTCTGACCTTTGACCCCAACCAACACTGTTACCTTCAACCCAACCATCCCTTGTTATCCACAGGGGCTCAGATCCAGGAATCTACAAAAATCCAAACCAACAGATGTACAAGTCCTATATGTAAAATGGCCTAGTATTTGTAGTATATGCATTAACCTACACAATACTCTCATATCTACATTATTAAAAATACAAGATACAATATAAATAATAATTACCCTATTTTCTTTTAGGGAACAGTGGGAAAACAGTATATATCTGTTCGGTAGACAGTTTTTCTGTGATCTTTTTGATCCGAGGTTGACTGAACCCCAGTATGCAGAATCTATGGGCATGAAATGCAAAACTTAAATCCCTAATCAAGCTCTTTCCACAACAACCTAGTAGGCGATCTCAAAAGCCCGTTTTGAAGAGAAGAATTGTCATTTTTCTGTTCCTCAGATTCTTTAGGTCAGTTAAGTTGCCAATTACTCTCACTTCCCTATTATTTTAGCCCAGAATTTCATCATCCCATTGCTATAACGATGTGTAAGGCAATATCCACTATCTCTCAGTCTAACCTGCTTTGTTTTAACAACAAATGTTCCTAAGATACCCTTTTCCAATTGCTTCTGTCTAGGAACACTCTTTTGTGACTGTGTGGCCAATTCCAAGCTCTGACTTACTGTGAGATGCTGCAAGAGGAAGGAAGCTCCCAGACACCCTTTCCTCCGTCTCTCTGTTCACCTTGGCAGCTGGAGCTTGTTATTATTCCTTGATATGACCCCAAATATGAGGCCTATTTGAGTCTTTTCCCTTCCCATTCTTAAGCACTTAAGAATTTAACACAGTCCTGTAAAATCAAACTTTTAAGTAGAGTTTTAATGACTTTATGAGTTTGTTTGGAAGCATGTGATAGAATCTGTCTTTGACCAAACTAGACAAAGTGATCAGTGAATGCCTGCTAGTTATTTCATATTTCTTCTTAAACCAATCTATGCCATGTGGTTGAAAATAAAGTCAGAATTGATTCTTAGTTTACTAAGATGGGTAATATAAATTAGATGTGTTACCCACACTTTTTGTGCAACCCTGAAAGCAAACATTGCTACTTCATTTTTTTGTATTTCTTAGCTTTAAAAGATACTCTAAAACATGAAAAGAATAGGAACACTGTGTGTGAGTTGTAATGCTAGTAAAGATTTTAGAGCAAAATATCATGGTATACTTAGTTTTCAAAAGTTCCAAGAGAATTCAGAAAATCAGACATCATTGGTCTGATTCCTAGGGTGTTCATGTTGTACCCTCCAGCATATTTTTTTATAACTCCATCTGTGCTAGATTAACTTCCAGCTGTTAAGTCCAAAGGCCATAAATAAATAATAGTAAAATGTTTTGGCCACTAATGCCACTAAGCTATTGTCATTCAACCCAAAGAGTTCAACGCATAAAGCATAAGAAAATTTTGCTTTTTTTTCCATTCTAACTACTGCTAGCATGAGAGTAAATTTCCCATCTGTAGTGCCACTATAATCTCCAAGTGTTAATTCTTAGTAGTTTCAAGTTAATATAGAATATGCTGTTGGCTTGCTCATCTTCAGCAGGAAAAATATCAGTACGGCTTGCACCTTCTGAGGAAACAATGCACATTCATAGATAACATTCTCTATTATGGTAAATGAAGTACTTAAATGTGAGTAAAGACTATATAAAACTTTCACACGATGGTGCAACCAACATAAAATTAATTGAATTTTGCAAAAAAAAATAAAAAATAAAAAGAATAATTAGGGGCAAAATGTGTTAAATGGGATCCATTTATTTAGGGTTACATTTTAAATCAGGCTTTCATGTCATGAAGAAAATGAACATTTTAATTGCTCAAATTGTGATTTCGTGTGGAAATCTATAATTAAATGAATTTACCTATGTCCATGAGGTTCCAACACTACCGTATGACACCCATCTGTTTTTGTGAGTGGTGATGGGTACTACAGGACCTCATGCGCGCTAAGCATCCTACCCCTGAGCTACACACCCAACCCATTAATATCTCTTGATAATGCACCTAAAGGTAAAAACAATACCGAGTAGCCAAACTGCAAGGACAATGCAAAGAATGACGCATGAGCTGAAAAGGGCACTTACCTCCTTGCTTTCTTCTAGTTCTGACTCGCTGCTGAACTCTTCCGTGTTTAAGTTCTCAAAGTCAGACTCTCCCACAGCAATGGGCACCGTCACGGTGAGGCTGGGGTTGTTTATAAACGACATATAGTCATTTTCATCAATCACATACTTTTCAACACTGCTCCCAGTACCTACACCACTGGTGGTTCCATTGCCATCTTTAAGATAGTTAAGCTCTTTGCTTATTTCAATGCCCGTGTTATTGGACATGCAGCTGTCTATTTTGTTGCCTTCGTGGACTTCTACGACTTTTGGCTTTCGCAGAAAGGCTTTTCGGAAGCACTCCCGTATCTTATTTCTCACATAATCGATTCCCTTCTGCATCCTCCCCACTGCAATCTGGAGGTTGTTCATTTCGTTATCATCATCAGTAGCAGCAAGGTTGTCTGAACTAAAGGAACTCAACAGTAAGGCCAGAAAGAGATTCAGAACCTAAATGAAAAAAAAAAAAAAAGAGTAAAAGTTCCATGTTAATACTGAAACAGGCGTAAGAAGGGTAAGTGGACAGGGAGCTCAGATCTTTGCTACAGCCATCTTAACAAATGCTTTTGCATGCTTAGTATACTTCTGGCTTCACGTTAAAGCCACACAACATTTGAAGGGCATAATTTCTACCTGTGGTAATAGGAGACTGCTAGCTTAGGAGCCCTTCTCTACTGAGAGTAGCAGGAAAAAAAAACAATAATATCACATTTACCCATACTTGCCAGTAAAAAGACAAAACACCACTTTCAATGTCTCTTGCCTTGGATATTTTCATATTCATTATTCTATTTCCTCTTACCAGCTTGTATATGGACTGTCTAGCTTCATATGTACAAATAATCAATTTATCTAATAATCTACTGATCTGTACAAAACCACGATGCAGCAGAAACATAGATTTCTCTGGTTCAGTGGATACAAACAATAAAAGCAGATAGCACAAAGTACACAAGGGTTAACATATTTCCCATCAAATACACTTTAAATTTGGGTGTTCAAATACTGTAGAAAGTGGAGAAAATTCTAAAATATTCTAAGGTTAGCCAGACTCATACAATGCACATCCTTTTTCTCCTCAGTCTTGTGGCGTGTCTTGACTCACAGCATACCTGGTGATCTGTGGCTATTGCACAGAATGTCTGATATAAAATGAGATTTAGATACAGTGATATTTTAGCTTAAAATGTAATTGCTGAGTTTCTTCATATGGTAGAAGGACAATACTAGTCAGGATCCAGGATCTCTGGGTTGTTTTTTTTTTTTTTAAATACTGTATTTTGATCAGAATCTAGGGATATCCAGCTTTGTATTTTAAGAAAAAAAATGTATGTATCCTCTATTATTCTTTTGAGTATTATTTGAAATGTACCCTTCAAAGGAAGGCCCAATATTACTATGTAAGTAATTACTATATCCACATATGTTTCCTGAATTTAAGTATTAAACATGTACCTTTATGTTGGGGTATTTAAAATTAATTTTGTTCTTGTATAGTTTTACTCATGTGCATAAGACACAATGATCACTCCCAACCTCCACCACCATCCCACTATACCTATCCGTCTCCCTTAAACCCACAGATACCTATTTTGCATTCAAATCTGTTTCCTTTATCCAGTGTGATTAACTGAGACATTGATGAGACCATAGCTAATTGGAACTAAGTGGGCTCAGCAGTGGGGGACACAAAGACAGTCATCTCCTTCTCAAATCTATGGAATAGCTTAAAGTAAGGACTTAAAATCTAAACTCTCTCTCTCTCTCTCTCTCTCTCTCTCTCTCTCTCTCTCTCTCTCTCCCTTCCTCCCTCCCTCCCTCCCCCTCTCTATTGCTTGCTCTCTCTTTGTATGAATGTGTTTGTCACTTTCTTTCTGTGTATGGTTGCATATACATACATGCATACATATTTGTAAATGTGTGTAATTATTCAAATTACACTATATTATTTCTTTTAATAAAACAAATTCAGATAAAAAAGTATTTTGTATCCTATGGTAATTATAAACCACACCTAAAGTATAATGTTCCATTTCATTGAAAGTTTTTCTTAGCACTGTGTTTAACCCGCACCTTTAATAAAAGACTGTGAATTTTGAACATGTAAAAGTCCACTTTTGTATAAAATAGTTCTACATTTAGGGTTTAAAGGCATTATCATATCAAAATAATATCATAATACAGTTTGTCTTGATAGAAAATACATTTTTTTTTTACACTCCTCTATCCTTATATCCTTTACAGCATGCCCAGTTTGCTCCACTGTCAAAGACAGGGGGCTCCAACCTCAGAGAATTTAAGTAAGATGTTCCTTCATTGATTGCCTGTAGGGGGAATTTGACTCTCAGCTGCTGGCAGTCAACTTGGAGATTATATTGACAGCTTACGCCATTTCCCACAGCCCAAACTCATTCCTATTTATGAGCATCTGCAGTATTTACGTACCACGAGGTTTCCAATCACCATGACCAACATGAAGACAATAAGGCACATGGTCTGGCCAGCGACCTCCATGCAGTCCCACATGGTCTCTATCCACTCCCCACATAGCACACGGAAGACGATCAGGAAGGAGTGGAAGAAGTCGTGCATGTGCCAGCGGGGGAGCGTGCAGTCCTCGTTGATCTTGCACACACACTCCTTGTAGCTCTTCCCAAACAGCTGCATCCCGACCACGGCAAAAATGAAGACGATGATGGCCAACACCAGGGTCAGGTTTCCCAGGGCGCCCACAGAGTTGCCGATGATCTTAATGAGCATGTTCAGTGTGGGCCAGGATTTTGCCAACTTGAAGACTCGAAGCTGTGATCAAATAAAAGAAAATTTAGTATGTTTGGAAGCCAGGCTATTATTTTCTGAGCCTGTCGTAATGTAGGTTCAAAACAAAGGGTGATAATAATACTAAAGATTTATTATTTATTTATTTATTTTTATACAGTATTCAGCCTGCATGTGTGCCAGCAGGCCAGAAGACTACACCAGATCTCATTATAGATGGTTATGAGGCACCATGTGGTTGCTGGGGATTGAACTTAGGACCTTTGGAAGAACAGCCAGGGCTCTTAACCTCGGACCCATCTCTCTAGCCTGGTAATAATATTAGAATTGTAAATCAAGTCATATCATTTAAACACAATTTTTTATAGTTCTCATTTCAGATTTACTGAAAGATATACCTATGAAAAAATTATTACTTTAATTACAGACAGACACTGCTAATACATCAACTGTCACCTCAGATTCAAATCTAGAAATTGAAAGACAAATGGTGAAAATGTGAATTACACTTTTTTATTTTAACATGGGTGTGAAATGAGATAATCTGATTTTTAAAAGTATTTGTTCTATTTAAATATATGTGTTTACTTACTTTTGAACAAAAACGTAGGTATGACTTGTAATTATTTTTGCTATCATTTAAAACAATTTGTGATATTGTTTAAAATACCAAATCATCACTTTTTTTTGATGTGTTGAATTTGTTTTGTTTTGGTGACACATATTTATGGGGCCCAGGCTGGCCACAAACTCATGGTATAGCTGAGAGGAACTCTGAACTAGTTATTCTGGCTTCACCTCCCAAGAGCTGGGGTTAGAGATACACATCACTATTTCCGGCTTCTACATGCTGGAAAGTAGTTGTTCTAGTAAGAATGGGATTGATTGAAAACCTGACATTAATTGGGCCTTAATGATTTTTTATTTTCACTTCTTCTTTTTTATTTTTTCTTCTTCTTTACCTTACAGGTAAAAAAATGAAAACAATTTCAGAATATGTAACCAATTTAGAAAGAACATATATATATTTTAAGGTCTCCTACATAGTGATTTGTGAACTATCTCAAACGTTTTTTATTATTCTTAGAAAATAGATCATATTTGTCTTGAAAAAATCATGGTTATAAATTTTCTGGGGTATATCTACTTGGTGCAATTAAAATGCTATTTTTACAAACTGATATTTATATAAACATACATTTAAAAATAAATCTTATGCTAATGAGAGAGAACATAAACGGAGTGAGATACCAGTCTGAAGGACCGAAGCACGGACAGCCCCTCCACATTTGCCAGGCCAAGCTCCATTAAACTCAGGCTAACAATAATTCCATCAAAAATATTCCAGCCCTCTTGGAAATAATAGTAGGGGTCCATGGCAATGATCTTCAGGACCATCTCGGCTGTGAAGATCCCGGTGAAGACCTGGAGGAAAACAAAGAGTGGCTCTTCAGCTGTGCTGAGCACGGGCACAGCAAAAATTCAGAATGTAATTAAACAGAGCAAGTGCAGACTTCTGACTTTTAAATGAAACAAATCAATATTGGCTGAGCTCTTTCCCCACAAGCTAGCACTGTGCGAAATAGGTTTTTCTTATTTAACAGATCAGCTGGATTTCCAGGGAAACACACTGTTAAACCTGTCATTGTGCACACTTGCAACCTCGCATTGCATAATAGCTATGGTATCACTGACATTGTGGCGCGTGATGCTTCTACAAAGCAGCACTCTTACCTTTTGTAACTTCATAAAAATTTTATTATTGAAAATAAACCCACATGTTATTGGAAGTTACTAAAAACTATTTAAATTTGGCTAAGATATATACATTTTACGTCTGCATTTTCCTTCTGCATTTTATAAACACTCTTGTAACCAAAGAGTGTCTGCAGCAAATGTTTTGTAATAATTGTCTCTGGCTGCCGGCTGAAGAATTAAGGTTAATGGATTAATAGAACAAGGGACTGCAGATTTAATTGAAACTAGCAGGAGAATATTCTCAGTATTACACATCCATAATTAAAAATAATGTGGTGAGAATAGAAGAAATGTGTATTTGACAATAGATATAAAACAGAACACACTACACATTGAATTCAAACTTGAAACCACAGGCAATAGAAGCATAAGTGCATGCCAGGCTATGCAACTACTCTTACCAAAGTCTTTAAAAATAGTTATTATAATTCTTTATAAGTAAAAGGTCTATGTTATGATGCTAATGTCAGTACTAAACTAAATCAACCTTTATCTTGAAGAAGATCTCTCAATATAAATGTACTAGAATCATTTAGTGTGTTAAAACATCATATTTCTTTTAAAAATTCAGACCCACTCTTATAAAAGCACAAAAATAGTTAATATCTGATTTTAAAATTATACAGGTACAAAAGGAAATATTAATTTCAAAAATACACCTGAATTGTTGTTGGTCATGTGTTTATTCATATAAAAGTAAAATGTTTTGTAATCAAGGTGGCATACATTTTGAAAACATGATGTTTTCATTTTATACAATAGCTCACCATGGGATTTTTTTTTTTTTTTACAAATACTTTCCCTGGTGAACTTAAAATCAGTTCTAACTCAAACAGATTTGATTTGTGTAAAAGTTTCATGAGAAGATATTATTTAAAACAGGCACCCTGATGATAAAAATGCAATAAAACAAGCTAGGAACTCCAGGCTAAATGATCCTCAAATATCTCTTCTCACAGAAAGTCAAAATTAATCTTTTCGGGTCGGCTGAGATGACTAGCTCTCCTGCGGTTAAAGAGAGTCAAGCTTTCATCCAAAATGTAATGCCACCATGAAACTTCTCCTTACGAATATTTAAATGAACACTTTCATTTCAAACATTTCTCCTAGCTGTTTCTAATGTAGGTTGGACTTTCTAATGTAATGCTGTTGTACTTTCCCGTAGTTTTAGCGCTGTCAGTTAAGTTGTTAAGGAAGTAGTTCTCTGACATAATATGATGCGTAGACTCTCTTTGGTTTATAGGATCCCTATACTAGAAGCTTGAATTTTATTATGTCAAGAGGAAAAAACTAAAAAAAAAAAAAAAACAAAATAACATCAGAAAAAGGCCCCACAAACAAACAAAGAAACCAACAGAGTTCTGTGAAAACAGGGAGTATCAGAGAGAACTCAATAGAGATTTTGAGGTCTCCCGATACTCAGATTGAATCAAGCCAATCATCAGGGAAGTGATATAATGTTTACGTAATGTAGAAAGAAACTACAAGAGAGTGAAGTCCTTGATCAAAGTCAAGACAGAAGCTCCTATAATCCTTTTCTATACTTGTGTTCTTAATACAACCTACACTTTGATGGTTTCATTTATGAATCACTACATGAGCAGCAATAGGAGAGCCTGTTGAAATTGTCATTTGTTTGAACGAGCGAGTTTCAATACACCCCCAGCAAAATATAACCGTGTATCATCTGTGATGTATAATTTAGGACAAACTAACTCTTGCACTGAGACTCAGACTTGAAGCTTTCGGCTTGTGCTTTTCCACTCACTCGATTATCCTGTACTCAAGCTGTGTCATCCTATCCTTACCCTGCAGCAGCTTCAGCACTGGGAGACCATACAACACCATTTCCTTCTATATTTTGGAAAGTTTTCCAACCATTCCTCACTTATTCAATTTCCCCAATATCCTGGGGAAAACATAAAGTCTAAGGGCAGAAATATTTTCCATCGATACTTCAATGAAAGGTTCAAGAGGTTAGTGGCATGCATGTGGGAGGGGAAGGAAACTGTCCAGTGAGAATGTGCTAGATGCTAGGCACACTGCTAGATTCTTCCACGTTACCCCACTTGACCTGCACAACATCCTCAGAGATGGGCATCATGGCACTATGTCAATAATAAAAGCAAAACAAAACAAGGCTCAGAGTACTGTATTTTTCCAGAGACTATATTATTCATCTACAATGACAGTTATAATTGGGTCATACCGTCTGTTGACTCCAAAGTGTGTGTTATTTTTACAAAAGCCTGACTCCCGAAGTAGCCTCTTGGGGATAGAAACAACTAGTCATTTGTTTATTGAGGAACTACAATGTAGACACACTGGGAGACCCAAAACAAAATGGGACGCAGAGTCTGCCACTGAGAAATTCACAACAGATGGAGAAACCACAGCTTACAGGGTAAGAACGTTCATTGGGGATTAAGGCAAAATGGCCTAATGTGGGCTGAACGCCATGTTAGAGGAGAAAGAGGAGGGAGTGGAACTTGGAATAATATGAATTGAGAAGCGAGAACACTCTAAATGTGGAAACAGTGGACAGAGAAATACTCAAATACAATAAACCTCTGTGTGGTATTGTGACAAGGTTTTTCTGATGTGGCTGAGCGGGGATTTATACAGGAAACAACAGACATTAACACTAGAAATATTTTTAAAGTTTTTAAGAGTGAAACATAAATACCCTATTGGGACTCTAGATGAGAGAAGCATGGGAGAATAGCAAAGAAGAAAGATCCAGAGGGTCCTAGAAACCTACAAGTAGAACATTATGATAGGCAGATTTGGGCCCAGGGGTCCCACTCAAACTAAGGCACCAGCCAAGGACAATACAGGCGGTAAACTTTAAACCCCTACCCAGATCTAGCCAATGGACAGAACATTCTCCACAGTTGAGTGGAAAGTAGGGTATGACTTTCTCATGTACTCTGGTGCCTCACCTTTGACCATGTCCCCTGGAGGGGGAGACCTGGTGGCACTCAGAGGAAGGATAGCAGGTTACCAAGAAGAGACTTGATACCCTATGAGCATATACAGGGGGAGGTAATCCCCCTCAGTCACAGACATAGGGGAGGGGAATAAGGGGAAAATGGGAGGGAGGGAAGAATGGGAGGATACAAGGGATGGGATAACCATTGAGATGTAACAAGAATAAACTAAAAAAAAAAAAAAATTAAAAAAGAGAAACATAAATACCCTGAAAGAAGAAATAATGGATTTTTTCATATCAAGTAAATATGAGAAATAAAGCAAAAATTAAGTCCTACTGGTTCTAGCAGTTCTGCCCTTGGGGCTAGAAGGGTCTGTTAAAGGTGGCACAAAATTGAAGTGTGGCTGATAGCACTTCTAATAAATGGTGGGAAAGATGGCCATTCAACTGTGACCAATATAGTACTTAAAGCAATCCTTGGCCACTGATCTATGACAGCTGTAACACAGAAAGGAATGAAGCTCATGCTGCTTAGTGTATCATCCCTAAAGTTGCTGAGGTGCACAGATGATTGAGTGAAAAACATCATAAATGATGTGAGGAGTCCAAAACCTAGTGACAGAAGTCATAGAGACTGCCAGGGATGCACTGATTGGCATGATCAAGAAAATAATCAGGAAAAAAAAATCAGCATTACAACATTATAGGTATAATCAAAGTTAAAGAAAAAGGTGGGTGTTCTGAGTCAAACACTACAGAGAAGATGAGGTGACTCGTAAGTATGCATACTTATGACATTGCCTCCCAGCATTCTTTGCCATCCTTCTGGTGGGGCTAATTTCTCTACCTGTATGACTACTCAGGACCGCCATGTTTCCACATGGTCATACCCACTTCCCTTCCCCAGGCTGGTTAAACCAGAGGTGACTGCCTATCAAATATGCCCAAAATATTTCTATCATGAAAACTTTGAACTGGAGTTCAAAAAGAAATTTATCTCTTTCTTGATTAAAATGATGTGAGGGGGTAACGCTTGTGAGCTACCCTAGATGATGCAGCAAATATTTCCACTGTTTCCCAAGATTAGATCCTGCATCTGAGCTGCACCATCATCCTTCACAGGGCTTGGTCCTTCATCCAACTCCATCCCCATCCTTCACGCATGCTTGAGATGGTAAAAGGAAGGTGTTGTTCAATAATGTATGCAAACTCAACTGTCAAGTTGAAACTCTAGGGAAGAGATAATGGGAGTGAAGTGGAATCAGACAGAAGGAAAAAAAACCCCACATATTTGGGGGAGTTGAGTATTTCACTTACAAACATGAGTTAGCCATTTCATAGATGAGATTCATGTGGCTGAAGGTTTAACATCCAAAATGCTTTCCAATTATCAACAACCTTAGGGCTCCTCCTTTTCACTCCCTTCTCTCCCTCGTCTTTCTCTCCATATCTCTTTCTTTTGAATTATGGTCTTAGTCTGTGGCTCATGCTGGCCTAGGATTTATGGTCCCTCCCACCTCAGCCTCCTGAACACTAGGATTTTCAGTGTGTGCTACCATGCCTACTTCTGATCATCCTATTTTGAAAGCACAGTCCTCATTAGGGACTTTACGTCCCTAATGATTGAGGATTTCTATTGTAAAACTGATAGGAATAATAAGCTGTCTGCCATAAGGCAAGAAACTTTGTTTCAGAATACATTTGATGGTCACAATTGGAGGGCCCTGCAATGTAAAGCCCTGATTTGAGCCTTTCCATCAGCAAGAATAATGTGATCAGCCTTAACAAGCCAAGCTGCATCCACTTCAACTTACAACTCTTTGAAAGACAGCTATATGCTCCAGTTATTAAAGTACTTTGCAGAAACTACAGTAAAGAGTCAGTTGTCCCACGTGGTTTGTGGGAAACATTTCTGGACATTATGCATTGTGGATTCATTGGAAGAAAAAGAGGATACTCGTCATTCTCTTACTATCTTTTATACAATATAGTTACTAATTAGTACTAAATTTGATTCATTCAATTTTTAATAACAAGTTTATGTCTATATGCAAAAGGTTAAAATATTAAAAACTCATGTAGCACAGAAGTTATAGAAGACGCAAATGTACATCTGGATGCTGAAGCAAAGGCCAGTTCAACTCATCTGGATGAAAAGGATGGCTAAACGTAAATGCATTTTCTACTCAGTTCTGTGTTAGAATAGACATTTGCTTCTGATATTGCAAAGTTCACTGCAGGTGTGCCATGATGCTACCTAGCTATTGTCAGGACCAGGGCGGAGTTAGTGACCCAGAGGGAAGCAAAACACATGGACTCAGATACTCTGAGGGAATGTAAAACTGGTTCTTAAAGTGTTCCTTTTTGAAATGTACTTGGGGTATCCTGAGCTGCACAAGGTTTGCTCTAGTATGTGAATTGATGCTCAGAATGCCTTTAAGGTGTGTTCAAGATCATAATTTGAGGGTTCTCCAAAAGGCTTTGATATGAGCATGGAAAGAGTACTAAGTAATATCATCTAGACACAGATGCTAATTACTGTATCTTAATGAACCAGAGAGCAAGCCATTTCCCTGTAGATCAATGACAAAGATATCAAAATTTAAAAATACCATCTTTAAATAGTGTAAGTTTTTCATTTTTGACCACTACTGAATGTTGTAAAGAGAAAGTTAACCAAAATCAAATAGATATAATTATTTACGTTTTTGGATAGCTTTTTTTCCATGAACTTCTGCGAGGAGCCAACGAAGCCCCGGGTGTACGAAGTCTTGGGTGAATGTGTATTGTTGACATGACCCACTAGGTCAAAAACCTAGCCTCAGGAAAAAATGACAAAGCCCTCTCTTTGGGAGCCAGGCTCAAAAAAAAAAAAATGGCAAAGCCTTCTGGTCCATGCATGCATGTTGATAGTGTGTTTAGAAACACCCATCAGAGCTTCTGTCTGACCCACATTTACAGGCTGAATGCTGCTCCTCAACAAAGACTGCTTCTACTAAGGTAAGCCAAACTACTCCTTGATTTGTCTATATACTAACCCTGCCCCCTTGTTCAACTCTATGCAATTACCCCATCTCTCTGTTCAAATCTATATAAGAAACACACTGAGTCCATCCTACCAAATCCGGACTAATCTGTGTCCATGTATCTGTTTGCTTTTCTTTAGTCCCTCACTGACCCAGTCAGGCCCATCCCTTGAACCCTGCAAGGATGCAACAGACTTAACAGAAACACAAAGAAGCCATGAATTTACCTACTGAAGATTAAATATCAAAATATTTATCAGTGCTTTATAATTGGCAATGAACTCTAAACCGAATTATTTGTGGGCCACAGGCCTAAGGATGATGTTAAAGATATGTTAAAGGTTGCTAAATTGATTTTTGAATGTTATGAATCATCTTGAACTATAAGAGTGAGTCAATGTTGTCAGAACCAATTTCTAGGCAAAACAGATGAACTGATGTCAGTTTTAAAATCTGCAAAAATGGGGAAGGTTACTTGTTTGGAACTATATCTAAGTGCAGTCTTCCCTTTGATTACAACCGTGACACACTGAAAATCCTACAAATGCATTTCACCAAGCATTTTTTTCTATTGAATGATTCCTACTGAAGCTATTATTAAGTGATTCACTTCTAAACAACTGTACCTTTTAAAGGTAGAAATTGGGCTGGCACAGCGCTTAAGAGCATGGGCTGGTCTTTCAAAGGACTGGGGTTCAATTCCAAGCACCCACATAGTGGCTCACAACTGTCTGTAACTCCAGTTCCAGGAATCCTGACATCTTTATACACACATACCAGCAGGCTGAACACCAATGTACAAAAAATAAAAAATAAATAAATAATTTAAAAGTAGAAATGGATTCTTTGGCCATTGTTTCAAAGGGTCTGGTTTCTATAAAGACCCTGTAAAGTTAAATCTTGTGGAGCTCTTGTTTCCTCTGTACTCTCATTTTCGGTATACAATCCTCTAACCTGTGAGGAGTTTATCACGATATGACACCGTGGCTAATCTGCAAAGACATTGTCCTACATAATCAGCCTCAACATAAAATGAAATCCAGATCCTATCTGAGATACACTGTAATCCTCTTTTAGATGTCTCTGCTTGTGAAGAAAGAAGATAAAATTTTCAGTTTGGTACAGCACAGATTGTATTTTTTCCCCTTACATTGCTCTCTCCCCTACAACACTTACCAGGTTTCCCACAGTCAGCACACTGCTGAACTGGTCAGTCATGGGATAATGCTCCATGGCCATAAACAGGGTGTTTAATACAATGCAGATGGTGATGGCCAGGTCAACAAATGGATCCATGACAATTAGGTTCACGAGGTGCTTTACTTTTAACCATGCCCCACAGCAGTCCCAGATCAAAAACACATTAGCAAATCTATACCAGCATGGTGGGCACTTCTGCCTAGATTCTTCAAGCTCTGGGTAATAAAGAAGAAGAGTATTAAATAACAGTAAGGATTAATTACTGTTTCTAGTAAGTGACATACTGTTTGATAATAAAAAGGATGCTTACTCATGGACATACAAGTTCATGCTACTGGGATTAACGGACTGTACAGAAAACAATCTTATTACATATTATCTTATTACATACGGCCATTCCCAAAATATACATTTAAATGGCATGTTGATATTGATCTGCTTCCTCTTTCTAAATATAAGTAAGTACTTTGAATTTAATAATTCAATTTCAAATTAGTAACAATCAAACAAAAATGCAATAATATAACTATCAAGCAGACCTTTTAAAAAGAACTTTATGGGGATGTTAAACAGTGAATGTTTGTGCCAAGTGTCCTTTAGAGGATTTTTATTACTGTGAATATAGATGGTGGAAAGAAGCACATCTTTAGGAACCTCATTTGAATGGAACACAAGCTTGGGTTTGCCCAACTCATTGTTATCCCTCTCTAACCCTAACATACTTGTCTCAAATCTCTACACACTCAGGCTGAAATGAGAAAGGCTTTACTCTATCGGATAATGTAACATTAGAATAAGTCTTTAGTGATATGATATGAAGTTGGAAAAATGCCATTCTATTAGCAAGTGAGGGGTCCCAGTAAAGGAAACTAGGTTAGCACTCATTTTTATAACCAATGTGAGTTACGTGAAAGAGTGCTTTCACATAAGTATATCTGTCACAGGATTCTAGACTTGGCAAGTCATTAGACTGCCTGCAAAGATAGCACGGGTTCAGAGCAGACAGCTAATGTAATACAGACTCTCTTGGCCTGCATCTCACCCTCCATGGTGTTGGTCAGGATGCTGGCTATGCTCATGGCCCTTTGTCTTCCAGAGGAGTCCTCCAGCATTTCCATCGAAATCTGGTACGAACTTAGCCTTCTCTTCCTGACTTCCGTTTCAGTGGTGGTACCCTGCAAACCAAATACTGATGGCTCAAACCACCCTTCTCCATGGATAACACAAGAATATATAGCAACTCTCTAGAAAATCATGCTTCGTGCAGGTTTTCTCAGATAATAATCCCAGATATTAATAAGACATTAAGACATTAGATAGATTATTGTACTATATAAATGCATTTTTTAAAGACCACATATCCTTTGACAAGGGTTCAATAGCTGGATGCTATTTTATATAGCAACTGTTTTGCGCAAGCATTTTAATCAGCATAGCAAAGTTTGGGGGGGGGGAAGTTTTTCATAAGCATGCTGTAATTAGTTTTTCACTCAAATACAAATTATTTTTCAACTTATAGCATTAAGGAGTATGTCAATCTTTCCACAAAACTAAATATTATTATATAGTCTCAAGGCTGGGTTATTTTCTTTGAGGCTATATTGACAAACTGACATATATGGGCCATTTTTTCCATGCACAAACACAGATGTACAATGAAATGTGTGTGCTTTCCTGAGATTTATTTCCATATGACATACTGTAATCAACACATTTTATTTTGGAATACTTTTTCATATAGGACTATAATATTGACAGTTGTATAAAGCTGTCTATTATCAATATATTAACAGTTACAATATTTAATTTTGAGAATACAGATGATTCATAATCTGAGCTGATTGATGATTATATAATTTAAGGGAATCATTGATAATGATGCTTTGATTGTGAAAGTGCTCATCATTTTGTATTTGTGGTAAGTCTATTGTAGTTGTAGATTTGTGTTTTATCTCAAGACTTTAAACTTTGAGTACTTTTGACCTAAGAAGATAATAGTTCCACAGAAGTCAAGTGTTTTTTCTTTTTATTTTCAGTTGCTTTTTGTTTTGTTTTGTTTTGTTTTGTTTTCATTCAGTTAATCATGTCTTACTTTTAAGCACTTTCACTTGTTAGAAGTAGGATCACAGAACAGGCTCAATTGCCCAGGCCCGGATATTTTTTCTTTTTCAAATTTAAGTAAAGTATCAGTGTAGCTGTTTTTATGTATTATCACCTCTGGCAGAAGTTGTCCAGTAGGTGACGTAAGAGCTGATGGTCCACCCACCAAGGAAACCACACCATTGCAATCCACAGTGCTGTGCATCTTCCCATTTGCTGGAAGCCCTGGCACCATCCTGGATGACATACTGGCCTGACTAACGTTACTGTTGCGTCGCTCTCCAGGTCTGTGCGGCACAAACAGTGAATCTCTCCTGCTCTCGCTATCTTCAAACGTGCTGTGCTCATCATCGGCAAAGTCATTCTCAGACCCCACATCCTTCGCCCGACCTCTGAAGCTGAAGATGCTCGTTTTGCTATTGCGTCTTGGGGAAAACAGGGAGCCACGGATACTCAAGAGAGACTGAGGAGAAAGCAAGGAAGGAAGAGATCGGGGACAGGAGCAGGGTGGGACATCATTGTTTAATAAAAATCTTAAGATTGCAGAAACTGCTTGCTTTTGGGTTGGCGTAAGTTTGCTTTTAAATACAGGTAGTAGAATTCATAGGAACATGTAGGCTTCCATTTTGTACTGAAGACCATAGTGCGAATATCAATATACATTTGTTTGTAAAGCATGTCACGCTAAGACTCGTGATTCACAATTAACTGAATTCATAAGCACTTCATCTAAGCCTCTCTCTTCCACTGTGAGATGGAGTTTGCTATCTCAATACAACAAGACAAGGGGAAGATACAAGTAGGAGATAGCTTCCACCTCTCCGTGCTGTGATCTGGAGGGCAAGAAACTTGGAGGGGGGAGGAAATTGGCTCAGGTGACTCTTAGTTCGAATTCTAAATATTTATATCCAATTCTAAAACTCCTTGTATCAAGGCATCACCTTGATAACTACAGTATTCAAAAAGATGTCATTGGTATCTTTATTCTCTTCTGGGTTCTACCAGGAAGATCTCTAGAACCTTTTATCTTGAATCAGGTCACAGAACTTATTGTCCGAATTTTCTAACCCTGTCCACTAGGGCGACCAGGGATTCACTTGATCTGAGGGTCTATATATCACAGCAAATGTAAGAGGATTTTAATGCTCTCTTTGGTACTCTGCCTACTGCGAATTTAACAGTAGCTTAATGAATGAAGGTGTGTAATGTGACCAGAGCAAAGAAAGTGATTCCTGTGATTTCATGCTAATTCTATTAATGAGAGACAGATATTTGAAAGGAAAGATAATCCTAGGCTTTCCTGTTTGTTTTCCTTCCGTGCTAGGCAGTATACTGTCAGCCTCCCTCAGTATTGTCTGGGCAAGTGTATACCACTGGGCTACATCCCCAGCCCACAAAAATGTGTATCCTACACATTTACAAATAAACTGATAAACTGATCTCTAAGGCCAGGAAATAGAATGTAGCTTGGATCCTTCTTTGACTCTGAATATATTTTAAACTGCATTGAATAGCTCAGGAGTAATTTTACTTTGGTGATAGTTTCTAAAACACCAATTCTGGCAATGGAATATTTGTTTGCTCTCCCCATCATTAATAATGGCATTTCTTTTTGTTTCCTTTCAAACTCTCTTATTCCCTGCCTCACCTTTCTTCATGGCCACTGTGATTAACACACACACACACACACACACACACACACACACACACACACACACGTGTACATGCACATGCACACACACACATGCACACGCACAAGTACACATGCATGTGCCTGCACATGAATGCACCATGTAGCCGTGTGTGAAGCATGGAGGCACATCTTATTGTACTAGCCCTTAGGAAGGAGAAGCAGGAGGATGGAGAATTTTAGGTCAGTCCGTGTTATGTTGAAAGATTCTGTCTCATAAACATATCAAAACAAAACAAAAGAGGCTAATATATGCATCTGTTCATATGTTAAACATGCTAGCAGCAACTAGTTTGCACTTCTCCTTTCACCTCCAGTATAAAACCAAATATAATCTTAGTGGAGAAAACACAGGAAAAACAGATCCACTTTGGGGGATTTGTTTATTTTTATTATTTTTTTTTATTTTTTTGTTTAATTAGCTAGGGCTGATTGTCCTGGGTCCCATTTTTAGCTTTGTGGTGTTCATGATTTTCCCCAGATGACTGACTGCTTTTGTTCTTGGGAACTTCTTAAAAGGAACTTTTCATTCTGAAATGTATTTTTTGTTGGATAAATTCCCTACAGGACCCAGTAGCTGCAGGGCATGCCTACCTGTACTGTGTCTCTACAGTACTCAGTTCAAACAAGAGGGTGGAACAAATGTCAGGCACAGGGTAGACTGATTCCTCATCCAAGGACTCAAAAACCATGTGCTTCACTTTAATAAAGAATGCTGACCTTTTTATCTTACACTCAACATATATAATAAATATTTGTCTATAGGGGAATGAGTGCTTTGAAACAGCACTTACAAACTACTTTGTCCATTGAAAATATGTCTTTTCAGGAAATTAAATTTGGAATTCTGAGTCATATATATATATCTCAAGAGTCCATTTGTTGGGGGCATAATTCCAGAATGAGGTAGTTTTTAGAGATAGAGCCCTCATGAATGGATGAATGCTTTTCTGAGTTATATATACATCACAGAGTTTGTTTCTCTCCTATCTCTTCTGTATGAGGCCATGTGCCCTTCCATTCATAAGCCAAGATGAAGCCGTCACCATCATCTAGCCTCCAGATTATGCATCAAAATAAAGATCTGTATAAACCACTCAGTCTTGACCATCCTGCTGTACACACACATACACACACACACACACACACACACACACACACACACACACAGTGAAGACATAGTAGATGTGATTCAGTAACTTGGATATTCAACCCACCATCCAGCTGATTCCAAACCCGGGTGGATCTCTATAGTCAGAGAAGCATAAACTTAACATTTCACTTAAATATGTCTTACATTAATTTCTAGGAAGGTTAAATGTAGTAATCTTAATCTACTTGTGTTCTAACACTGTCTCTGAAAAGTGAAAATCTTCTTATGTTATGCTTGGGTGTATGTGGCATGTTTTTACTTCTATAACATATCTGAACATGCCTTTAATTGGCATGCTTTTGTGTCTGGGTATTTTGTTCGGAGCCCTTTCAGATCTTTGAGTTTATTTGAAACTTCTTTTCACTCTTTGGAAAGTATAATAATGGGTGTGGGCACAGCTTTCAAGGCAACAAAACCCAAAAAAGAAGATAACAAAAATAGTATTCAGAGAAAATAAGCCAAAAATAACACCCTTGAAGATGCGGCAGAGTTAAGGGAATACCCGCAGCTGTGGCAAGCTTTTCTCCAGGGAAAGCTTTTGTGTGGAACTAAAGGACTATTTCTCCTCACCTCAGGCCTCTCAGAACATAAATTACAGGTGTTGGCTTCATTTTGTTTTCCTCTGCTCTAAGAAGATAAGCATGTAGAGTTTTTTTTCTCAATTTTTAATAATAAAAGGGAAAGCGCGAGCATTGATTCTCTGTGACATAACCATGGATACAGGGTCTAAGCCCAAAGAGGGGTGAAGACAATGAAGAAGGGGCAGGAAATTAACAAGTGTTTTAGTAGACATTGCAGAGTGAATATTTTTTGGAAATACTCATCTGCTCCACATCGCTACTTAAATATATCAGCAACTTCATTTGGTTGTAGCTGTAAGCCTCTGGTTTAAAACAAATGGCCCCAGTGTGTCCAAACAAGAGGGACAACATCCTGAGGGAGAGGAGCCTCCATTATGTGCCTTTAACTAATTTCATGTTTTACGATGACTAGGTATTATGCCTATAAAAGTAGATAATGTAACAAATGTAAAATAACATTTAATTTCACGTCAGAAGAGGAGGACAGGGTGCCCATAACTTATGGTTTCTCTGCCTTGAAATTTTCAGGAGATAAATTGTTTTGGAGAGTACGCCCAGTCCATTTACGCTGGCTGTCCCTGTTGCCTTCACTGATGCTCTTTTCTGTAAGAGAAAGCCTTCTCGTGCTTACAAAGCAAACACTCTAAATAGAGTTTCTGGCCCAGTTCTGCCTGAGAGTCCTGTACTAATGCTTTCTTTGTTAGTTAGATTTGTAGACTTAGCACTCATCAGTATTTCTTCTACTTTTGTAGGTCTGTCCATCTATTTCTCCACCCATCTAATCCATTGTCATCTATCATCTTTTGCCCATCTATCCACAAATACGAAATAAATTGTTCAA